>NC_066581.1:171580079-172196329 GCF_024323335.1 Lathyrus oleraceus | reverse complement strand
GTGGAGAGAGTGAGGATGGCACCAAATATGCAACAGTGGTATATAGTGAGGATGAAGGTGGAGCTATCGCAAAGTGAAGTCGACTGTGAATTCAATGTAGCATGAGACTGGCATCAAACCCGATGCAGTGGTGGCAGCGATGCGATAGTGGGTTTGGGTATCGTAAAGCTCGAGTCCGTTTTTCTCGTTTCATGTGTATTGGGATTAATTATTTTTGGTAGTGTATTTTTTATTTATCGGTTATGTTTTAGGCTTGTTAGTGATCCATTGGGTTTCAATAATTATAAATGTGCATCTCTATCATTCTGATCTTCAGAAACTTTAGAATTTTTGAGTTGAAGACAAAGAGAAGAGTTTGGGCATCCTAATGGTAATCTTAGAGAGGAAATTGTAAATTCCTAAATTACATTATTAGAATTTGGGAAATCGTTGGAGATATCTAAGGGGGATTGAGAAACACTTCTAAACACTTTGGTAGAAAATAGGGTATGTTCTTGGGAATTTGGGTGACTATTTTCTTGTAAATTATTTATAATATTTTATAACAATTTGAGGAAATATAGTGAATCATAGACTTGTTTCTCTCTCTCTCTCTCTCTCTCTCTCTCTCTCTCTCTCTCTCTCTCTCTCTCTCTATATATATATATATAATATATATATATATATATATATATATATATATATATATATATATATATATATATATATATATAGTAGATGATTTGGTCAGAATTGGATGAATAAGTTATTGTGTTTCTTGTCTTTTATCTTCTTTTATCAAATTAAGTTATTGTTGTTGTATTGTAAAAAGATTCATTTTAGTCGAAGGCCCTTTACTTTGGTTGCATTGTTCTTCGTTCCCACATATCAAACTTCTTGGTGGATTGAACCTTTCAGTTTTACAACAAACTCCTTGGAACTTTACCTTAATAACTCAATTATGTCCATTTTTTTCAGTCTAATACGGTGGTGGCCCACAATGAAAGTAATAAAGTATCTTCTTAGGAATGATGTTGGTGTATTGCTGGATCGTTTCTTTATGCAAGATGCCTTTTTGAGGAATTTAGAAAGGATTGTCTCGGTTTTAAGGAGTATTTTGGAAAAGCTTATGATTTTTTTATTTGGAACTTTCTATGATCATCGTCTTCCTGACGAAAATAGAATCATTTTGGAACTTCTAGATATACCATACAGTTGAATTCTAGGCGAACAACAAACAAAAACTAAACCTAATATTAACACCAAGATCCCTACAAACCTAAAACAAACCCAACGAATCAAGAGGCATCCAGTCTACCACCCTAAATACCAAAATATATATAATACAACTGAAGGACAACCTCATAAATCAAAATTGAATGACTAGATAACTCGAACATGAATGCAATAAACACATAATAAGTATCATTATGATAAGTAATAACATTTTCTTAAAAATATGTTTTGACGAGTACGAACCTTATCTTGGAACACTACTACAAAAACTACCTATCACCATTGCTAAGAGAAAGATTTCATCAGAGTTCGAGGTATATGGTAACGAAGGGTGTGATAGTAACTACTACCCTTCTCTCCACCCCGATTAGTGGTTGTTGTAAACAAATATGATAACATTCCATATTTCACCAAGGTTGAAGAGTCCACCATAGTGAAAAGTTGCACGATCATGGGTTCGATACCCAGAGACAACATTTTGGAATTTTAAAATGGTGTATCAATATATTTCACCATGATTATGGCTTTCAACTGAGGTGGTATATACAGTTAAGTTTATTATTTATTATGTGGAATGCTTGTTTCACTAACCCATCACTAACCATATAGTCATTCAAATTGATTTAGAAAATAATGATTTGATAAATTAAGTTATATTTAAAGAACAACTTATACTAATTTACACTAATCAATACTTTTTGAGCTTCCAACAACTCATTATCCATCTCTCTCTTTTTAACAGTTAGAATTTGCTTCAATGATTTTAGTTCTTAAATCAACACTTCTTTCTCTACTAGTTCATTTTGAAAAGTATCAAACTTGTGAGAATTTCCAATTCATCATCATCAACATCAACTGATGATGATGATGGTGATGATAAATCTGGATTTCTAAAAAAATCGATGCTTTGCAGAATGAACTAGTAGAGATGGAAATGTTGATTAAAGAACTAGAAAAATTGAACCAAATTCTAACTATTAAAGAGCAAGTTATGATTAGTGAGTCGCAGATAGCTCGATAAAATATTGATTAGTGTAAGTTGTTCTTCAAATATAACTTAATTTTTCAGATTATTATTTTCTAAATCAATTTGAAATGTTATATGTTCAGTGAAGGGTTGGTGTAACACGCAATTCACACACGATATAATAAACTGAAGACCATTGATCCCTCTAGAGAAGGTCATAAATTTTAATCCTCTACTGGTTAAGACACAAGGTAAGATTTTGAAGGCATTCGGAGAAGAAAGGTGAGTTCGATGTCGACATGTTAAGAAACCAACTCCAAGCCAAAAAATACTATTATCCTCCACCTCTTTCACGTTTGTTGGCGATCCAGAAAATAATTTATCATTACAAACCAACCAGATAGTCCACACCACTGTATACCAAATCAGGAAAAAATCTCCAATAGATTTAGCCCTACCATCTAAAGAAAGAAAAAACTCAAGAAGAAGCACTCACTCCCTAGGAAGAGCCAATTGAACCTCTAACCATATAAAAATAATATACCAAATACTAGAAGCTAGACTACAGGTAACAAATAAATTAGAGTTTGATTCAACCTAATTCTAATAAAAGGTATAAGAGATGCCCTCTGAGTCGACAATGACTTTTCGTTTAAATAAGTTTTTTTCTAGTCGAGAATTTGTCTTGCAAAAGCTGTCAAGAAATGACCACCACCTTAGAGGGGGGTTAACTACCACAAATAAGAGGAAGAGTAGGGATGTAAGCTTATCAGAAAAAACCAATTAAACCGACAATCCAAATCAAACAAAATCGGAAAAAAAATAATTTTCTGGTTCAGTTAAAAAACCGAATCAAACCAAGAAAATCGAGATGGTTTGGTTTGGTTCTAGGCTTTAGGTTTTAAGAACTGCCAAATCGGTGAACCAAACTGATGACTATAATTATTCTTTTTGTGTTTCAAGTTCTCTTGGTTACTTTTCATCTCTTTTTTATAACTTCTTTTTCTTCTTTAACGAAGTTTCTTCTAGTCATGTTATAAAATAGTTTTGATATGTATGTGAGGTGTGAATCATGTTAATTATTGTGTATGACAACTTTTTATTGTTATTGTTGTGTTTTATTGTTACTACTTTGTATGGATTAAGTACAATTTATACGTTTTTTGAAAAGTAGAGCATGAAATAGATGGAAAAATTATATAAAATATATTATTTAAAAGAATAATAGTAGAAAATGAAGGTAACTGAAAAATAAGAAATGGGGGTTTGAATTGGGTTTCTAAAATGAATGTTTTTGCTACCCAAAACAACAAGGAGAGAACTAAGAAAAAAATAATGAACACAATTATTTTTATCCTGGTTCGCTGTTAACTAAGCTACCTCCAGGCCACCCGCCACTATAACCAAACTTGATTACAACCAAAAAAGACTAACTGTCAATGTCTTCTTAAGTAATTCTGACTAAACCCTAGTCACTCAAGGAAATATATTCACAAGATTGAAATACAAAATGTGTTTATAAAATGCTTTTAAGAAAGAAGAATACACAAATAAATTACAAAGTCTATCATACAAAATATTTTCTATGAAGAGTATGAACAAAAGTTTCTTGTGTGTTTGTTTCTCTTTCTCTTTAAAATATTCACAATATGCAATGTTCATGTAAATGATGTTCTATCAAAGTTAGCATTGTTCCATTCTTCTAAGTCTTTTTTTTATATATACACTGAAAAGATTCATTGAACGGTAGAATTGGAATCCACATATGTAGTTGTATCCTTGCATAACGATATGTGAAAATGGGAGACACAATGGTACAATAGTAGAATCATTTTTCCACAAAATCAGTGTAGTGGAAGGAATATTTGATCTTGTATTGTGTACTATTTTCTCACGTAAAACCTTTTTGGTCTTATCTTTAATTATTTATGGGCTTCAGTAGAGAGTTGATGAAGCATGCATAGAAGAAGATTCAAAGTTTGTATGAGAGAGTCTTCAGAAACTTGGTCTTCAGAGTCTTGATCCAGTTCATCAGAACCTAGTCTTCAAAGTCTGGTGACACAGTTCATCAGAGTTTTTTTAGCGCAAGACTTCAAAGTTTGACAATGGCAGAGACTTCTCTTGCAGAGTCATAAAGCTTTGGATGAGTGATGTTCAAAAGCGTTGAGTAGAGTAGTCCAAAGCTTGATTATTTTGTAGAACACACTTCTCATAGTCAGAGTGCACTAAATTCAGAAACTGATGATGTCACACGTTACTTCTTCAGAGTCAGGACATATATCTAGTATATGCACACTTAACAAAACCATTAGGGTACAAATTTTTTCTCTAAAAATCAATGTATTGTTATCATCAAAACATAAGCTCATATGCAGAATCAAATCTTGTTCTTGCAGAAAATACATTGAAAAACATGATAACGAAGAATACACAAATTAATATAATATTTGAAAAAAGAATAATGTAAATCGATCACCCAAACCAAACTAAAATGAAACAACCCTGTTAGTTTGTTCGGTTCCATGTTTGAAAAACACTAAAAACCCATTTTTATCAAAAAAATGGTCCAAACCAAATCAATTACACTCCTAAGAAAGAGTTAAATTCTCTCTAGATAAAAAATCATCGGGTGAAACTAGATGCCACATAGAATAAATCATCTCTAATAGTACACTCAAATAACGTTCACCTCACTAAGCTGAAACTTTTACAAGCCTGAAAAAAAGTCAATGATAATAAATTCATCATGAACAACATTTTTAAATAAAAAATAATTTATATGGCCACAAATCCAAATGATTTAAAGTTAGGCACACTAAAACAAATTATAAAACAAAAATAGAAAATATTATTATATTAATAATAATAATGATAAATTAAATACCCTGTCTCTTACTTTTTAACCTATGTGAGTGTGCCCAAAACAAAAATATTTGTGATTGTTCCCTATAGAAGTCTTGCTCCTATACATATCCATTTGATTCTTATTCATTATTAAAATATCATAACATGAGTATCCGTTAAAAGAATGCTCCATGCAATGCATCAGTCTATGGAAATGAAACGAGGTTCTCTTTTTTTTTCTTTCGGAAAAGAAAAATAATATATTAATAGAAAGTAATTCATGTTGTCTTCAACCATGGATTTCAAACAAGAAAGTGATTCATGTATCTGTTTTCGTCATTCAAAATTAACGGAATGATTATGATAGACTACGTGTGTGTATATATATATTAAAGAAAACCTCACGTGTGTGCATTCTCATTTACTATCATACTACTATTGAATTTAATTATATATGGTTAGATTCATGAATGTTCTTGCATCATCTCTGAACTCTTGTGCAATTTTTACATATAAAACTACACTACTTGTTAATTGTTAGGAAAGTAAGAAATGGAAGGCCCACAACGAAACGTGGTCAAATTCATCTGTCATAATTAATAATAGTACTAAAACAGTGGTATTAAGTATTAACAATGGTAAATTATGCACTTGGTGGAAACAATATTTGATCAGACCCAAAACAAAATATTAACAACGGTAATGTTGACCCAAAAAATAACGTAATGGGAATGAGTCATGTTGTTGACACTGGCACACGAATGCTTTTCACTGTTTGGATAATCTTCATTCGAAATAATTAAATTATGGGTCAAAGGCATATAGCCTTAATTCTTATCTATTATGGATCAAGGGCTAAAGCTCACACTTTTGTCCACACCAGTAAGGTTTCAGTTACTCTATATTTAATTAAAAAAATCATTTAACCAATAAAAGAGTTTATTTATGCACTTCCGTCAAAATCATGATTAATTCGTTTTTCACAAACTAAAATAACAATTTATTGTAGCCCCACAAAATATAAAATAGATCAAACATTCTCCCACTTGGACAAAAACAATTGTGTAATTTTAATATTTAAAAATAATTTTTGAAAACGACTCTCGGGTTAATGATAATTTTTTTAAAATGCGACTGCATTTTAAGAAAATGCATGATTTCAGGTGAAATATCTGAATAGGACTTCATCCAACAAAAGTCAAGTAGTATTGCATCACAACGATTATTATATCCTTCATTGACATAAAATCTTATGTGGTTATAAATACTACGGACTCCGTCAACTAGTCATCAGTGTGGAGTGTGGCAAGAAAATAGCATGTCAATGTGACTCAACAACCAACTGCTATTTTCTTTGACAGTCTTTAACAATTTCTCTCAAATACATTAAAGCCAAAGAAATTGCATGATTTTACAAACAATAACACATCGGCTCCAATATGGCGAGACCATCGACACAGTGGTCCTGACAACGTCGAGCTTAAAATCATACCTCAGCTCCAATATGGTATCAACCACCGGTATAATGGTTTTGAAGATTCCGAGCTCAAAATTATAACTATACCTTGAACTCCAAACTAGTGTGGACCACAGACACTATGGTCCCAATTGACATAGAAATTAAAAATGACAAATAATAATAATAATAATAATAATAATAATAATAATAATAATTACATTATCAATTGCTTAAAATAGAAAATACTTGACAACCGAACACTTAAAGTGTCCAAATAGTATACTACATGATAAGAATATGACATAAAGAGTAAACTCCCACTAATTAAGTACATCGAAAGAACTCACAATGCTCATGTTCTCAACAAAGTTTTTTAACACTATGGGCATAAGTCCCTTGGTTAAGGGATCAACAATCATGAAACCAGTACCAATGTACTTAATAATAATGTCATTTTTCTTTACAAGATCTCTAACTGTTAAATACTTCAATTCTAAATTTCGAAAACCGCTAAAAGTTTTATTAACCTTAAAGTATAACACATTATCCCAGTAAAGTTTTAGTGGCCTAGCAATGGAGTCAACAATACGAAGTCCAGTTACTAAATTTCTCAACAAAATAGAATGTGTGACATCAGCATAACATGCAACAAGCTTTGCCTGCATAGTAGAAGAGGCGACCAGGATTTTCCTTTTGCTCTTCTAGGATATCACACCTCCAGCCAACATAAAAATGTAATCAGAAGTAGATTTCTTATTATCAACATAGCCAACAAGGTAAAAGTCAGTATACCTAACTATTTCCATGTTGTCAACTCTCCTAAAAACAAACATATACTCTTTAGTTCTCTACAAATATCTCATCACTTTCTTAGAAGAAACCCAATGATCATTCCCAGGATTAGATTGGTATCGCCCTAAGACGGCAACTATGAAAGCAATGTCAGCCTAGTGCATACTTGAGCATACATCAAGTTGCCTAATGCATTCTCAAAGGATTTTCTCTTCATCTCTGCCCACTCAATCTCATTATTAGGATATTGATCTTTACTGAATTTGTCACCTTTAGTAACTGGAGCATCCTGGCTTATAGTTCTTCATATTGAACCTCTCTATGACTCTATAAATATAAGTTCTTTGGGACAAGCCGAGTACACCATGTGATGTGTCTCTGCGTATTTTAATTCCTAACACAAAAGATGATTCACCAAGATCTTTCATTCAAAGGACTTGGTTAACATAAGTTTGGTCTCATGAATTAGACAAAGATCACTATTGGAAAGCAAAATATCATCAACATATAACACAAGAAAGATGAATTTTCTCCCACTGACCTTAAGATAGATGCATAAATCAAATTTGTTTTGTTTGAAACCCAAGGAAGTCACCACATCATCAAATTTCAAGTATCGTTGTCTAGAAGCCTGTTTCAAACCATAAATAGATTTTATCAATTTACAAACGAAATGCTCATTACCAATTGACATAAAACTCTCAGGTTGTTGCATGTACATCTCCTTATTAAGATCATCATTCAGAAAAGCAGTCTTAACATCCATTTGGTACAACTCTAAGTCAAAATTTACTACAAAAGCCATAATGATTCTAAGAGAGTCTTTAGTGGAAACAGGAGAAAAAGTTTCATTAAAATCAATCCCCTCTTTTGGTGTGAAACCTTTAGCCACATGTCTTACCATAAACCTCTCAATTTTACCATTTGAGTCCTTCTTTGTTTTGAATATACACTTGCAGCCAATCGCCTTACAGTTTATTGGTAACTCCACCAGTTCCCAAACATCATTATTGACCATGGATTTTATTTCATCATGTATTGCATCTGTCCACATGCTAGATTGAGAATAATTAATAGCTTCTAGGTAATTTTTATATCAATAACATCACCAACATCATAAGCATCCTCACTAAGATAAACTACAAAATCATTAGTGATAGCAGGTCATTTTTGTCTTACTAACCTTCTAACATGAATTTTCTCAACTGACTTGGTAGGTTATGCAACCTCAGCCACAATAAGAGGACCAACTACATTATAAACAAGTGGTTCAACCATATTTTCAACTAGATTTTCAACCACATTCTCATATGTAGTTAAACCTCCATGAGAAATGGATGAGCTAGCATTATCAAAATTAGGCATTGGCAAAGTAACAACGTCAAACATAACATAATAAATATTATCATATGTAATGACATGCTCAACAACATCAAGTTCAAGGAATTTTGCATGCATGGACTCCACAATTTTATTACCTCTACTAGGACAAAAGAACATGTATCCTTTAGCTCGATCGGGATATCCGATGAAAAAAAACAATGACTAGTTTTGGGGTCAAGCTTTGTCTCAAAGGGATTATATATTTTAACCTCTGTGGGGCTGCCCCAGACATGGAGATGCTCCAGACTGGGTTTTCTACCTGTCCAAAGCTCAAAAGGTATTTTTGGAACTGATTTACTAATAACTTTGTTTAGTATATAAAGAGATGTTTTCAAAGCGTCACCCCACAAAAATTCTAGTAAATTTCACCTACTCATCATGCTTCTCATCATATCTTAAGAGTGCGATATCGTCTTTCGGCTACACTGTTTTATTCAGGAGTACTAGGCATGGTGTATTATGGAACAATTCCACAATCCTTCAAGTATTTTACAAAAGGCCTCATATGTTGCCCAGTAGAATCACATATACCATAATACTCTCCACCACGGTCAGAACGCACCACATTTATCATATTTCCTAATTGTTTTTCAACCTTAGTTTTAGATATTTTAAGTTTTTCAAGTGCTTATGATTTTTGCTTAATCAAGTAAAGATAGCCAATTCGAGAAAAATCATCAATGAAAATGATAAAGTATTTATTGCCACGAATAGTAGGAGAAATAGGCCTGCTAATATCTGTATGAATAATTTGCAAAAGTTTTGAACATTTAGGTTAACCTTTCTTATTGGTCTTAGTAAATGTTTCTCTAATACAATCCACGTAAATCCCCTAAATATTGAAATCTAAGGAAGGTAAAATATCATTTCTAATAATGAACTTTCTGATACCCCATTGTTATCATATTTCATATTTGTGAGTTGTTTAATTAAATATCCAGATTCAGCATTATCAGATATCTGAAATCTCTCTCCAATAGCAGTAAGATATTCTTTAGCATTCTCTTTTTCAAGCAATCCACTTATCAAATGTTCAGAAATGGTCCTCTTAATAACACACAAGCTGAGTCGGTCACTCTTCTCCCACTTAACTAAGTTTTCTTTCTCTTCAGGTGTACCTCTGATCATTGATCACAAGTTTGGTTTCACGTAGTGTCAGGTCAAGAGCTACACTCCCTAATGAAAACTCTAACTCTTGATTCCATTTCTTAAAATTAGGCGCATTGGTGATATCAATAGAAGCAGAACAATTGTTCATGGAGAAGTAATGATATCAATAGAAGCAGAACAATTGTTCATGGAGAAGTTCATCGTTGAGACAAAATAGGAATGCATTAATAAAGGCAAGATACAACTTCAATGAACATAAGCTATGACGAAGAGGCCAGCATTATCATTCAATCCCCTTTAGGTGGAATACACAAACCCAAGTCACATCAAAGGTCGGAATCTTAGATGAGTTACTCAATCAGTATACATTGGGTTCGAAAATCTATCTCTTTTGGCTAGATAAATTCTATAAATCAATGCACAAATTTCAAGAATAAACTACTTAGTGAGCACACATTAGAGTTAGAAATTTATCTCCTTTGGAAAGATAAATCTCTTAGACCAAGACATTTTCAATAGTTATATCCTTAATTAACCATAATTTCTAAATACAACTGTCTTCCTCTGGGAAGTAAATCATGGCTGAAAACCATTTCTCAAACTATAAAGAGACTTTTATAAATTCAAAGGAGTGATCTCACTTTAGTGGTAATCACACACAATAATTTATAAAAATTCTTGAATATGAATCAAATTTCTCTTGAAAAAAAATCATAAATTAGTCATGACTTAAGTAATATATTCCCAATAAATTTTATCCTCAATAATGTCAACTTCAATAGAAAGAATATTACACAGTATTTTAAAATATTTGACAAAACAAATACTTATATCACAAAATCACACAAAATAATATTTAATTGCAATTGAATCCATAAAAAAAATTATAGAATTTTTTTTTCAAATAACAAAATTTTTCAAAAAATAATCTGAAATAACCAATTTTTCAAAAAAAAAAAACCAAAATAATCAAGTTTGGTAGAGGATGCGTCAGATGAATTGGCGCACCCCCATACCAATAAGAGGAGGCGCCAGTAGCATTGACGCACATGCATTGGGCCTCATGAGGAGGCGCCAATGCCTATGGCGCCTGAGTGTATTTTTAAAGGTGGATGTATGAGCAAATTCATCTAGTGCATACACCCCCCCTATTATTTTAATTTTTTTAAAAAATTTTAGTTATTTAAATTTTTTAATTTTTTAATTTTTAATATTTAATATTTATTATTTAATACATAAAAAATAATAATGAAAAAAAATAAATTCATTAAATATGTAATAATTGGTTACATTGGACAGACAAAAAACTAATGACCCGCCCGATTATAACGTCCCCCGGTTCCACATCCCGGTGCGTTAGTTTGTCTCCGAGGTCTCCCACGATTTTTTTGAGGTGTTTGTGGTCTTTGGATGCTGACCTGATCGAGCGATGGCTGGTTGGAAGGTCCGGCGGAAGTTCCAGCGATATTTGACAGATGTGTCATCATTTGCTCCCAATATCCGGAGGGGCTCTGGCCAACAACGCTTCCGTAATGGAGTTCGGTGCCCATGTCATCGTAGTTAGGGCGTTGGGGTTTGGTGAATTGGGGACGGTATAGTTGCCCAAATTGGGCCATTGAGTCGTTTCGAAAACGAAGCAATGGTTCCTGGGACGTACTATAGTTAAACAGTGGTTGGGTGTTCATTGGTGGGGGGCTACGATGAAGTGACCCATATGAATCATCTGGGCTACAGACGGTTGTGGTTGCGGGGTTTGATTCTTGGTTTTGTGTTTGGGTGGGTGGTATGAATGGATTGCGACGTTGGATGATTGGTTGTTGGGTGGTTGGCATGAACGAGTTGCGATGTTGGGTGTGTGATTGTTGTGTGTATGTGGTCGGTTGGTGTTGTATGGTTGGTTGTTGGGTTTGGGTGGGTTCACATTGGTGTTGGGTGGGTTCACATTGGTGTTGGGTAGTGAATTGATGTGGGGCATACGATGACGAAGCAAGTTGGCGTGGATCCATCAAATACCGCGGCTCAGAAACAAATTGCTGAGTTGTTAAAGACCTAAACCATGCCATATATTGTTGAGTCGGTCTTGCACCTTGGATGACTGGTTCGTTCAAGATGTGTTGTCGTCCATTCCTCCATTGACGACTGTAAGACCCTAATTTTGATCCTAAGATCCCTCATGGCATCATATCATTTGCTCATTGCATTGCCTCAAGGATCATAGTATGTGTGGCTCCTTAACCCTAGGGTTGGGACTTGTGTGAGTGGTTTGAGACCACCGAGCATGCTTGAATTATATATTATTGCATTTCTTATTTTTTTACTAACCAAAAGCATAAAAATATGTCACTAACTCTTTTTGTTTTGAAGCTCAAGTGATCATGTGATCCCATGCTCCTAGGAGGCCCCTAAGCTCAATGAAGTGGCTAGATGAAGATGAAAGCAAGCATGATAATGGTTCACAAATCTCTTGATCATCATATATGTCTCCCAAGTATCTCAATTTTCCAATTTGATCAAAATAACCCAAAGGGCTTGAGGATTGTTTTCCAAGGAAACCCTAATTCAACTATGCATTGACTGTGCCTTGCTCATGAAGCAACCTCAGCCCATGATCAAATACAATCAAGGTAAGTTCTTTAATTCATTATTTTAGGCATATATGAGCCTACGTGAGTAGCCTCAATCATTCATTCATCAAGATTTGAAGTTTGGCCTTGAGAAGTTGACCAGTCAAGTCATCTTACTAAACTGAGGATCACTGAGACACAACTTGTGATGTGTTTGTCAAATGAAGATGACCCCAAGCAAAACCATGTTCTTAAGAACCATATTAACAACTTTCATGTTCATTAAAAATCCATTTGAAACTTGGAAAGTCATCATTCATTTCAAAACATTATAGGTCATTTTGACTGAAACCCTAATTTTAGGTCAACTTCCCAACGACCTAACTTCCTTAATTTTTATGATTTTGAGGTGATACCAAATGAATTGGAAATCTTAAGATGTCTACTTCAATTTTTATGTTGGACAAAATTTTATAATCCTAAAATAAATACATGTGATAATACAAAATATTATAGGTCACTTTGGACCAAAGCCATTGAATTTGAAAAATGTCCAACTTCAAGTGCCCATAACTTTCTCATGGAAAATCCAAATGATGCAAAACATAAGTCCAAATTGATCACCTTGAAAATATCTACAACTTTGATGTATGAGGTTTTTCCATTTGAGGCTTGCATCATTGAAACAGAAGGGCTTGAAGTTGCTTACTTTTGGAAAAAAAATCAAAGGGAACCTAAACATGTTTTGTACCCCAAACTTCACAACCAGTTTTCATAAATTTCCAAACTCCAAATGAATTTTTTCCCAACATGACTTTTGTTCCTTATACAAATAGCTTTCCAACCATTACTCACGTGTCCATTTTTGGATTTTCCATGTGGGAGTTTCGAAGAGATGAATGTTTATGTTCAATTTTGCAATTCACATCATAACATGGAATGCAAGCAAATGTCAGGCCTTGTGCACGTCCAATTCACTCTAATATGATCTCAGCATGCATTTCCATTCATTTTTGGGCTTTGCAAGTGCCTGTATAGGCCCATGCATGGAAGATCCAATTTTCATGCACACGAGCAAAACACCACATTGCATCAAGTTCAGCTATAAATAGAAGCTCTAGCTCATTCAAAATTCAACCCCAAGGAGATCTGAAACGCTGCAGAATTCAAAACCAAACCCTCACTCAAAGGAATTTCAGTTTTCATTTGCAATTTCAAGCTTGAATTTCAACATCATTAGTTGATCTTCAAGTCTTAATTCCTTAGTCTTGCATCATCATTACATTTCCATATCAGGATTGGATCAAAAGCTTGGAGGATTCATGCTGTTTGAAGCTCCATTTTAAAGGTATATCACCAAACTATTTTGATCTGGATCTTGCTATACAATGTGAATTGCTTTGGTTTGAACTGTTTTCTGAAGTCCCCATGCATGGGGCAGGCCAGTGGTGGTCTTAATTTCATAAATCGTGCCATTTCAGTTTGTGTACCATGATCTTCAAGCTCATGTTTCTCTTTAAATAGGAACATTGAGGAGAATCCATGGTTACAGGGGTGATGTACATCACCCCAACTTCATTTTGATACCTTGCTTGTTTATTTTTATTAAATTTTGAATCCCTGCGCGTGGTGGCCGGAGTTGGTTGTCTGGCCGGAGAAGATGGTGATTTCCACCACCATCCCCACGTGGGAGCTTCTGGTCCATCAGATCTGGTTGAAACGTTATAATCTTGACCTTTGATTGTGTTGACCTATTTTAAATCCTTATGTGGCGCGCTTGACTTTGGTCCTTCGTGCATTAGCGCTTCTAAGCCCTCAGATCATGGCCACGTCATTTAATGAATGATCCAAGCGCGCTGGATTTTTGCTATTTTCTTATTTCTGTTTTAATTTCATTTAATTCCTTTTATTTTCAAAAATTCATAAATATTTTATTTGAAGTCACAAAAATATGAGACCAAGACCAAAATTTTTCTTGAAAAATCTAGTTTCATATTTTGATTTTTAATTATTTTTGTGACTTCATTTAATATTTTTTGTGAACTATTTGGTTTTTAATTGTTTTAATTCATTTTAAAATGCTTTTTGATATTTGAAAAATCCCAAAATATTTTGTTAATACATATGGATCATGATAAGTCAGTGAAAAATAGTCTCATCAATTTCTTAATTGATTTGAGATTTTAATTCATTTGTGTTATTTTTCATTGAATTTAATTGTTTTAAAATAGTTTCTGATTTCAAAAATTATTGAAAAAAATTGTCAAAGCTTGTTTGACCATGTTAGACCTATGAGAATTTAATTTGACTTTTTGAAGTTGATTTGAATTGAATTTGAGGTTTGACCATATTTTGTCCATTTTATTTTACACTTTATTTTTAATTCAAAAATACCAAAAAAATATGTTTGACTTGTTGACTTCTAATCTTCATTTCTCTTCTGTTTAGCATTGGTTGATGATGATTTGATTCACTTTTGACCAATTGTATTTGACATTTGAATTCTCCTTTTATTCATTTCATCTTCATCTCACTTCTTTTTATTTTGGCCAATGAGTTAATGTCTTATGGTTGGTCTTGACATATGAGAGGTTTAACCTTCTTTGATCCAAATCAAACTCAACTTGATCCAAGATCAAGTGAGTTGCTTTGTGTCCAAGATAGGTTGCTTCTTGGTCAAGCAAAAAACCTAAAGTCCATACAAGGCCTTTCCTCTTCTCTTTTGGCATGGCAAGTTGTAGGAGCTTGGCTTACTAGTCATGATCTTTAACTTGTGTTTATTTTCCTATAGTTTTATTGACCGACCTCAGATAGGTGTGACTACTACATTAGTCCACTTACGATTGCTTAACATAGCGCTAAATTGTCTTATGACAAACTAACATAACCATACTAACTACTAACTTTAATTTGTGCATTTAATTTCTTGCAATTTACTTTAATGCAATTTGTTTTCTTGCTCATTTATTCATATTGCTTTTCCCTTTGCTCACTTGAGCACATATTTTATGTTTATGTCATTTTCCTTTTGCTCATTTGAGCTCATTATTGTATATAAATATATTGTTGCCTTGTGTTTGTTTTGTCTTTGTTTGTGTGAATCCAATGCAAAAAAGGAGAAAGGACTTAGAATTAGGACCTTACCCATGCTTAAAGGTGTTCAAGAGAAACTAGGCCTCATGCCTTTAGAATACTAAATTTGTTGAAGAGGAACTAGGCCTCATGCCTTTAGAATGCTAAATTGAAAAAATGGACTTCAAAGGACTTCCTAATCTAAATTTATTCTTTGTCCATTCCTCTTATTGTGTTGTGAACTTTTTGATGTTTGTTCTTGTGTGATAGGGATTCCATCTTGAGATAGTAAAAAGGACCATTGTCATGAGTAGCCAAGTTAAGAGAGACAAGCCAAATGGAGATCCTAGGAGCTTGAAGCCAAATATTGTGTGATTGCTTGTTTGTTTGCTAAGTCCAAAGGAAAGGAGCATCTTGAATCATCTCTATGATTTCAAGAAAAGGAATTCCAAGGGTTTTATCCCTTCTCTTATCTTTGTATGCTTTAGGACTAGCCCTTCTCTTCTTCTCCTCACTCTAACCCAAGCCAAACTCTTTTTGTGCAAACTTTGACATTGTTTTCAAACTAGAAACCTAGGCCTTATGCCTTTGATTTTTTTCAAAATCTTTTCATTAATACTCATTATGAATAAATCTTAATCCATCTTTGACTTCATTTTTGTAAATAAATCTAACTTGTAAATACAACTCACTTCAAGTTGTTTTTGTGGTTCCAATGGACACCTTTGTTAAAACCTTTTCATAAACATTAGTCATAGGTTTGAGTTATCATAGTGGTTGATGTAAACCTCACCTTATCCTTAGTGATTGGATTATAAGTCTTCCATACTTATTATAGGGTTAACCCCTGACTAGTATGTTGAAGCTCTCCTCACATGGTGGATTGTTGGTTTAGGTTGAGTTTTCTCTCTTTGATAACAAAAGACCTTAAGGCTTTTGATCAAATCAATTCACCAATCTTTGAGATTTTTACCCCGAACTACGAGGTTTTGATCCCACCTTTGTGATGGTACGTAGGCAATGGGTTCATCCAATCAAACAACAAAATTGTAAATATGATCTATTCTTTTCTCATCCCCCCAATTTTTTGCACAAATATTTTTCACAAATACCAACCTACAACACATATTTGCAAAAAGAGGTTCCCTTAGAGTACTAAGGATGTTTTGGGTGCGTAAAACCTTCCCATTTCATAACCAACCCCCTTACCTAGATCTCTGACATTTTTATTAGTTTTTGATTTGATAAAACTTCTTACTTGGCTTTTGTTCGCTTTTTAGCCTTTCCTTTGGACAAATAAAAGTGTGGTGGCGACTCGAATTGTATGTTTACTTTTGGTTTAGTCAATAAATCATAAGGTAATGAATACCTCGCTACAAAAAAGTGGCGACTCTGCTGGGGAATTACTGAACTTTTCCTAGTGGGTTTAGCCTACTTTTTGCTTGTATGTGTTGTATGGTTATATTTATTTGTGACATATTTTTGTGTAAATTTGGGATGACTGTATTGTTTGTAATGTATGAATTGCTTGATATATATCAATTGCTTGTGTGCTTGGTGGTCTCTTGTGAGATGAGTTCTATACCCGAACTCGAGTGCACTTATGATAGGAGAATGGCATAGTCTTGTTGACTTGTGTGGAGTTATTCCTTAGCAAGTTGACTTGCAAGCCCATTCACTTGGTGGAGGTCTTGTTGGGATCAATAATGTCACACGAGTAGTCGTGGTTAGGCATTACTCTTTCCAATATAAACCTTAGAAGCCAAGGACCTTAGATACCTAGCCCATCTTGGCCTATTTTAGGAAGTAGCGCAAAGGTCGTTCAAGTGTAAGATTTGATACGATTGTTACGCGATACTACACTCATAAGAGTCCTTCTTGAGAATATTTTTGGAATACGAGTAGTTGTTTTATCCGATAATATCCGAAAGATGAAATGATGACTATGGGGACCTTTTTAGAACATGATTGTCAGGTTTAACCATAGTGCACTCCTTTTGGGTGGTTCTTAACCGAGACTCCATGCTCGTGACTTACAACAAACCCTTGATTCGCGGTTGATCTGTTCTCGTACATTCTCAATATCAATGGAACTTGGGTGTTGATAAGGTGTAACTTGCTTGATCCTTGAGTGTGATTGTTGCATCCATGCATTCATGCATTCATATGCATCCATATCATCAACAATAAAATTTTTCAAGGAACTTAAGAGGTCTATTTGCAAATTTTCAGACATGGATAAGCCGAGAAGGAATACGAAGAAGTACAGTTTCAGATAACCCGACTTGAAAGAGTTAAGGGGTTTGGCATCTTATGTATTAGAGCCTTTGGAGTTCAAAGCTCGCCATGGGAAGCTTCTGTCTATTCTTTCTACCAAGGTGGATGAAGGTCTGCTGAGTGTGTTGGTGCAGTTCTATGAGCCGTTGTATCGATGCTTCACTTTTCCGGCTTTCCAGCTCTTGCCTACACTTGAGGAGTATGCCTATCATGTGGGTATACCTATTCTGGATCAGTTGTCGTTCAGTGGTTTGGAGAGGGTTCCTTCTTCCCAAGAGATTGCCGACATGCTTCACATAGATGTATCTGATATTGTTGCTCATATGACTACCAAAGGTGGAATTCAAGGTCTCCCATCTGATTTTCTCATTGCCTAAGCTACTTTGTTTGGGAAGGCCATGAGTGAGGACACCTTTGAAGCCATATTTGTGCTTCTTATCTATGGGCAAGTGTTATTTCCCAACATCGACAATTTTGTGGATGTGAACGTTATTAGGATTTTTTCTACTCTTAATCTCGTTCCTACTCTGTTGGGTGACACTTATTTCTCTTTGCATATGAGGAATGGAAAGGGTGGTGGATCCATTGTGTGCTGTCTGCCTCTATTGTACAAGTGGTTTATTTCGCACTTGCCTTAGACGCTCGCCTTCAAGGAGAACAAGGGATGTCTACGGTGGTCTATGAAACTTATGTCTCTCACTAATGATGATATCTTTTGGTATAATCGTGTGTATGATGGCATCCAGATTATTGACTCCTGTGGTGAATTCTCCAATGTGCCTCTTCTTGGTACATGTGGTGGAATTAACTACAACCCTATTTTGGCTCGCTGTCAGCTTGGGTTCCCCTTAAAGGATAAACCTAACAACGTTCTATTGGAAGGATTGTTCTTTCAAGAGGGTAAAGATCCCCAGAACTTGAAGGATAGGATGGTCCTCGCCTAGCGCTAAGTTCATAGGAAGGGAAGGAAGGAGCTTGGTCCGAAGAATTGCATTGCTTTGGAACCCTACACCGCTTGGGTGAGGAAGAGAGCTCTTGAGTACTGCATGCCCTATGATTATCCGAGACCTACCCCTATGGTTATGGTTGGGCCTTCAACCCTCCCTAATCAAGGAGTAGAGGAGTTGAGAGATGAAGACCGGTCGCGTGCTTGGGTTCATGAGCGAGAGGAACTACTTCAGCAGCTCAAAGATAAAGATGCAGTGATAGAATTTCTAGAGCATCAGGTTATTGATGAGCCTGATAATGTGGTTACTGTAGCGGTGTATTCGTCACTTTATGATTTATTGGCTAAATCAAAAGCAAAGCATACAAAGATAGAGTCGCCACCGCACTTCTATTTATCCAAAGGAATGGCTAGAAAGCGAACAAAAGCCTAAGAAGTTTTACGCGAAGAAAACTAATAAAAGGTCAGAGATCTGGGTAAGGGGGTAATTATGTTGTGGGAAGGTGTTAGGCACCCACGACATCCTAGGTACTCCTAGGGAACCTCTTTTCATAACTTGTTGTATCATTATTTGTTTATGAAATATTTTTGTGCAAACATTGATTGAAGAGATGAGAAAAGAATATACAATTTTTCTTATTTTTGTGTTTGGATGGATGAAACCCATTGCCTACGTACCTTTCATGAAAGATAAGGATCAAAACGCCGTAGTTCGGCTAAAAGATTTCAAAAAGTGAATGGATTGATTTTTAAACAAAAGCCTTAAGGTCTTTCGTTATCAAAGGGAGAAAACTCAACCTAAATCAACAACAAGTCCACCATGTGAGAACAACTTCAACGTGCTAGTGAGGGGTTAACCCTATAATAAGCAGGGAAGTCTTACAATTCAATCACTAAGGACAAAAGGTGAGATTCACATCAACCACTAAGATAACTCAGATCTATGGCTAATGCATGAAAATTTGATTAAGAAGTGATCATTGAAATCACAAAAGACAATTGAGTGAGTGGAATTAACCAATTAGAAGTATTCACAAAATGAAGTCAAAGTTGGCATTAAAGTTCAATTCACAATGAGTGTTATGAAAGGAAGTTTGAAAATCAAAGGCTTAAGGCCTAGGTTTCTAGTTTGAAAACAAGTCAGAATGTTTGCACAATAGTTTTCTGGTTTTTTTGGTTAAAGATGGAAATAAGGTTCAAAGTTAAGCACAAAAGAGGTGAGGGTTAAGGGACACAGCCACAAAATAGGAGTTGCTTTCTCAAGATCATAGAAATGATCCAAGGAAGTTCCTTTGGAATAAGGCAACACAAAGCAGTAAGCAAGTAAAACATGGTATCAGAGATAACCAAAACAAAAGGAAACCAGATGCCAATCAATGGACTTACACTAGACTCACAAAACAAAGATGGATACCAGATGCCAATCTATGGACTTACACTAGCCTCACAAAACAAAGATGGATACCAGATGCCAATCTATGGACTTACATTAGCCTCACAAAACAAAGATGGATACCAGATGCCAATCTATGGTCTTACACTCAACTCCAAGGAAATGGAATACCAATCAATGGTCTTAGTTCCAACTCCTACCAGATTATAGGAAACAAATGCCACACAGTATGTCACACAGTATGAACAATGATCATGAAATGATATACAATTAATGAAAACAAAATGCACAGAGGCACACACAAACAATTATGCACAGATGAACAAATAAGCACACACTATACACAAGCAAGGGGCTTCACACAAAGGGTGGGCTTTAGTCAAGGGGTCATATCAACCTTGACAAACAAGCCAAATGTACAAGTGTAAACAGAGGCTCTTAACCACTAACATTGAGAGTTAGGGTGAGCAGATGAAATGGGAGATGAGGATTAGACCTCATAGCTCTTAACCCTGGCCTGGGTGAGCTCAAGACAATGAAAGTGTGGGAGTCCAGAATGAGGAACTCTATTCCACAATGACTGACACAACAAGATTTTAGGTGTTTATTCAAAATGCATCAACACTTAGTGTGAGCAAGATGAAAGACTCAACTGAATAGCAGGGGATGGATTGCACATCCCTTTTATCTGCCAATGCCTCTTCACTTAGGAGGTCTTTGAAGTACATGGCACAAATATAAACAAACAAAAACATGGCCTCTTAAGGAGGGCTTCAGACAGGTGCCTACCAAATGGTAGGTCTTCCAGATTACATGAAGCTAAGGAAGTTTAGCTAAGTGGTATGCCAACCACAAGCAAAGCAAAGCAACTCAAATAATGAGTTAAAGCTACTAAAGTACCTGTAAGAAAATCAAACAAGTCAGTATTTACATTCAGCCAAACCAAACAGAAAGTCGACAGTGAAACAACCAATCATCAGACAATATCAATGCAAGGCATAAGATGCAATCAAACTAATTGATTCATCATCCACAAGACCTACAAAACAACAAGGTTAGTCAAGCAAAATAAATTGCATCTCAAGTGATGAGATCATATCAACCATTGTGGCTAATTGCTTGAAACCTGAAATGCAAAGCTCAAATTGTGAGTTCAAACCCCTAGGGCAAAGCCTAGGGTCAAAAGTGAAGCTAAAAGCCAAAACAGAAGCTAAAACTCCACATAAAGCTCATTTAATCAATCATGAACATGTCATAAAAAGGACCAAATCAAAATCATCAAGCAAAGTCAATTCATGAGCAAGCTATGGCAAAGTCAATTTCAAAGCATTCAAATGATCATTAAGAATCAAAATTCCATATCAAAACAGAAATGTGTCAAACAATTCTGGAAATTTTTATGTGCATACAACATGTCCAAAACAATCATCATACCAAAAATCAGAATCATCAGAATTCAAATGACATGGATAGAAAAATGCACAAGCTAGACATCCAATTGTGTGACACAAATTGTCATACCTAAAGTACATGTGTCCCAAACAGAGAAGGAAATAGCAAAAAATGCCAAATAAAATCACACAAATCCATCAACATGTTAAGAATCATCATGCAAAATTTCATGGCATTTGGATCATGTATGAGCATTTTATGATAAGATGAATGAAGCAATGTCACAAAAGCATACATGTTCACATGATCAGCCACAATTCAAAATCCAGAAATGGTAAAATCATAAAATCAAAACCATAAAATTCTAGACATTTCAAGGATCAAGTAGCAAAAAACCTGGAATTAATTGGGTGTGTTTTCAATTTTATATGAATTTTCAAATTTGGATAAAAATGAAATAAAATGTGACAAAGTATATGAAGAAATTGGAGGGAAAGGCTAAATGATGAGTTAATTTGAAAAAAAGTTGCCTCGGCCAGAATCGATGGGAGGGAGCGTATGAAACGCTGAGTTTAAATAATGTGACTCGGCGCTACAGTCAGCGGTCAAAGCAATATGTGGATTTGGTCAACTAACGTAGGCCTATCGTTTTGCTAGCATGGCGCTCGCGTGGCATCTGAATGGGACCAAGCCCTAGCCAGCTCATCACGAACCAGACGGCGGCGCTAGGGAGGAAACAACCGTCTTCCTCGCGAAGACGGCGGAGTGAACAGTACTCACGTGATTTTTTTTCTCCAGAATTACGAAATTTTTATATCAACAGAAAGCTTATGCAATGTAGATTACAGATCGAGCAACATTTCATCAAAACAAGCCATGGATAATGAGATTCGAGCAAAAACATTATGACATACAAAACTTTAATCAAGCATATCTCAGCCATTTCTCATCCATTTCACACGAATTTTATATCAGATCAATCAGCATGAATAGATCTACTTAAATATATGCATAAAATAAAGAAAGGTGATGGTCGAATTTTAACCTCTTGAAGAACAGAACAATGAAACAGTGAATCCAAGACCTTGCAAATGTCCAGATCAACTCCTGAACTCTTGTTATGAAGCTTTATGCACCAAGAAACGACTGAAAACCCTCAAATCCAACTCAATTTCAGAACTCCATTTTCACATTCATGTGCTTGTATGGCTCGAAATCTAGCTCAAATGAACAGTCCAGATGATGATTCTTACTCAGTATTACACAGGGGTCACGAATATGCAAAGAGAATGAAGGTTTGTGTCAAGAAATTTGGATTTTCAAAGAGAGACAATTTTGAAGAAATTTGGAAATTCTCTGATCTGAGTGTTGTTCTCCCTCAATGAAATTAGGGTTTTTCTTTTATATGGTCTGTTAATGATACTGAAACGAAAATTAAACCAAAGCTAAGCATGATTAGTGAAATAGGAGGTGTAGTGCAAAAAATGCAAGTGAGCTTAGCATGTACATGCTATACGTGAACAGTACCATGCTGGGCCTTAAAATCACTAAAAATCAGCCAATAATCAACATGGAATTGGTATTTTGCATGCATGATCAATAAAATTTAAATTCTTGACTTTTACTCCAAAATATTCATGCATGGACAAATGGTTATATGAATAAATTTCATGCAATGCCATGTTGGGTTTGGAAATTATAGGTCATGAGAAGAAATATGCAAAAAGAGGCACTCAATTTGGAGCTTTGGATCAAAAGTTATCGCATTTTGAAGTTCCATGCACACTTGGCAGTCATTTGATCATATCTCCTCAACCACTCCTCAGATGCTCATGATCTTGGACTTTTTGGAAATGGGAGAGAAAGATATTCAACTTTCATGTTCAACAAAATTTCATTTGAAGCTTCTTTGATGTTGGAAAGTTAAGTTGAATGTGGACTGAAAACTTGCCATTTTTGGAAATTTGAAATTATAGGTCATTTTCCATTTTGGGAAATTTTTGACTTGACCTCAAAATCTTCAATATGGATGTTTGAAATGTCAAATGAACCTTGTTTGAACATGAATGAAGTGTCTCAATCACCTCCCTAACCTCAAAGTCCTCAGTTGACTGTGCAGTGGACTGTCTAGGTCTCTAGATGACCTGAAAATGCTTTGATGAATTTGAATCTCCAACACTTGGGAAGAATGCTCCAAAATGGAACCATAACTCATATAAGCTCATCAAAATGATCATATGGTCCTCATCTCAAGAAAATACCATCATCTCTTGCACAAAGGATGCTCAGGAAGTGCTTGACCTGTGTTTGCTTGAGCTGCAAGTAACAAAGATTAATGACATATTTTTGTATTTTTTGTTAGTAAATGAAATGATAAAAGCAATGATATACAAATGCAAGTATGCCTGGTGATCAAAACCACTCAAAAGAGATCCCTACCCACAGGGGAAAGGAAGCCAAGGTGCTCAAAGATCCTTGAGGCTATGCAATGAAGTGCTATGATGCCATGAGGGATCTTAGGGACAAAATTAGGGTCTTACAGATGCCCCTATTTAAGGTCGTTCTAGCTGGAGAAGTGAAGGTTAAAATCTTCGTCTCGACGAGGTAGAATGGGCTTAAATAATAACAAAGAGACGAATTTTGGTCCCTAAGAGACCTCATGATGCAAATGTATGTATGCAAAACAAAACTCTATGTGGGGATATGTGTCTACAAAGAAGAAAAGAACAAATTGGAGAAAAAGACAACTCCCATGAATAGTTCATTCTATGGGGTAAAGACCCTACTGGGGAACAAAAGATTGAAAAATGCGTGAGCAGGTCACGACTTAAAACTGGGGAAAAGAGTGTCCAAAGGGAACAAATCCATTGGAAAGGCTCGAAACTGACTCGAAGGCGCATGTATTGGGGAATATGCCAATACAGCAGAACTATCCACAAAGGATACTTCGGATAAAAAATCCGGACACGGGCTGGGGAAGGATGAACAAAATATCCCTGCCGGGGAAAATGCATGTATTGGGGAATACGCCCAAAACAGCAAAACTATCCACAAAGGATACTTCAGATAAAAAATCCGGACACAGGGGGGAACAACCCACTAAGGGACTTCACTGGGGATGTCTAAAAGACAAACTTGGGGAAAAAACAAGAATGAGGTGTTACCGGTTACTGGGTAACAAACTCAGGAAGAATGAATATCAAAGACCGGTATGAGGGTGAGAGATATCAATCAACCAAAACATCTGAGGAAGACCTAAAAAGGTATATTTCGACTCAGGAAAATCTGACTCCACAGGGGACCAAGGTCATAATAGGGAGCAGAAAGGAAGGAACACCAGGGATACCGGTTACTGGGTATATAATATGTGACCGACCAAAGCGTGAATTGGTTTTTACTTCCAAAACACTCATCATCCTGAAGAAAGCTGGAAAAGCAGACTTGATTTTTTATTTTATTTTTAGGATGGAATATTCGACTCCACAAAGGGAAATATGAATCTTACTCGATTGGAGAAGGACAAAAGGCTTCAACCAAAGAGCGCATGAGACATATTATCTATTACCGTCAGAACGTAGATAATACACTCGAGAGGAAGAATCACTAGAGATACCGGTTACTGGGCATATAATTGGTGATCAACCGAGACGTGAATTGGTTTTTACTGCCAAAACACTCATCATCCTGGAAGAGAGCAAAATGCAAACTTGTTAAAGGATGGATATTCGATTCCGAAAAAAGGAATACGAATCTTACTCTGCTGGAGAAAAAATCAAAAGATTTGACCCAAAGAGTGCATGAGATATATTATCTATTACCGTCAGAACGTAGATAATATACTCGCATGGAAGGAACACTAGGGATACCGGTTACTGGGTATATAATAGGTGACCAACCGAGACGTGAATTGGTTTGTGTTCCAAAACACTCATCATCCTGAAGAAAGCTAGAAAAGCAGACTTGTTTATAGGATGGACATTCGATTCTATAAAGAATACGAATCTTACTCAATTGGGGAAGAATAACAAAAGACTTCAACCAAAGAGTGCATGAGATATATTATCTATTACCGTCAGAACGTAGATAATACACTCGAAAGGAAGATTATCCACAACCGGTTACTGGGTTAATAAAGGATAAATCGACCGAAAGGAGAAACAATCGTTACCAACAACAACAGGGTAGACGAAAGATGACTCACTGGGGATAAATTGCAAGCATCTGACAATTATCTAGGAGACATATCACCGGTTACTGGGAGATATGCTCAAAAAGGGGTAGCAAATGAATATTCGATTCCGCAAGGAACACGAATCTTACTCAACTGGGGAAACACAACAGGCTTCGACTGAAGAGTGCATGAGATATATTATCTATTACCGTCAGAACGTAGATAATATACTCGCATGGAAGATTATCCACAACCGGTTACTGGGTTAATAAAGGATAAATCATCCGAAAAGAAAGGCATCGGGATACCAAACTAGGTATATAATGATGACCGATTAAAGGGAGCAACAGACATTACCGACAAAAGGGTAGATGAAAGAGGACTCACGGGGGATGCATTGATAAAAAATCAATGATCCGGGGAACAAATCACTGGCAAACGATGAAAGGACCCGCTGAGGATAAAATTGCTAGCATACAACAATTATCCACAAGAAGGAAGGAATACCCGCTGGGAATACAATTGCTTACTCAGAGCAATTACCCAAAAGAAGATGGGGAAAGATCAACATCGAATACTGGATGAAGATAACCACAAAGAGGGGATTACATCTACCGAATACTGGGTAGAAAACCACGAAAGAGTAACCATCATCGGTTAGGATGAACAACAAGGTTAACTCTGCACAGGAAGAAATAGGGTTTACAACTACCGAATACTGGATAGAAGACCAAAGACTTAGCTGAGGATAAGGCGAATGATTGCCGGTTACTGAGCAATTATCCATTTATTCCAGTGAAACACAAACTCCGATGGGGAGAAAAACAACAACATAGGATTTACAACTACCGAATACTGGGTAGAAAACCACAAAATCCGCCCTCAACCAGGATGAACCACAAAGGTTACTTCTGCTAGGGGATGAAAGAAGGATTTATAACTACCGAATACTGGGTAGTAAACCAACAAAGTAGGACTTATAACTACCGGGTTGTAGGTAGAAAGCCAAAGAAGTAGGACTTATAACTACCGGTTACTGGGTAGAAGCCAAGAAGATAGGACTTACAACTACCGGTTACTGGGTAGAAGCCAAAAAGATAGGACTTACAACTACCGGTTACTGGGTAGAAGCCAAAAATCCACCATCAACCAGAATGAACCACAAGGGTTACCTCTGCTAGGGGATGAAAGTAGGATTTATAACTACCGGTTAGTAGGTAGTAAACCACACAGATAGGACTTATGACTACCGGTTAGTGGGTAGAAGGCCACAAAGATTCCACCGGGGATACTATGAATGAATTATTCATTTATACCACGGGGAAGCACAAGAGACAGTTGCAAAAAGGCCAATTCAGGATCAAACCAAAAAGGCAAACTGAATCAAGACTAGTCCTAATGAGGAAAGAACTCAAAAGGGAAACCCATCCCAATATATGTGTTGGGAGGAAACGGAAACAACCGTCATCCACGAGGATATATCTGAGTGGGGAAATGCAGAAGGAAAGGACAGACACTTTCTGCTTAAGGGCTGACTCTATTTTGAGAGATTAGACACCCGACATCTGCTTGGGGAGATCTACTAGGGAGATCTATATCACCAATTAGCAGAAGACAACAATCAAAAGATATATGGCAAAAATGTAACATGAATATCTGAATGTTATGATTATGCATGAATATGCTTGATTTATGTTTGATGAATGCTGACAAACAAACATTTCTAACACAAACAGGCCCAAGGAACAAACGCCCGGTACTACATCACAGGAGAGAAAGCCAGGATCACCGGAGAATAAACAATTCTGACGGGATCAGGAAACAGCAAGAATCATCTGCAAGGGATGAATCATCATTTTCAACTGGGAAAGAGGAGCTCACTGCACTGGCGAAAACTGCCACGAAAGCAAATCCAAGCAACTCCACTGGGGAAGACCCATCTGAGGAGAAAAGATCACACAAGTAGATCCTGCCACACAAGCAACTCTACTGGGGATCAGAAGTATCAGGAAATCATCAAAGCTCTCCAGGGGAGGAAGGCCTCAAGAGGTTTCCGGAGGGATCGTCAGTCACAACCGGAGAAAAGAGTTCAATGCACAGGCAGAAACGCCACAACAGCAACTCACGCTAGGGATCAGAGATGCCAGGGAGCAACCAGATCTCTGATGGGGATAGATAGCATAGATGAAGTTCTTCATACCAACAACTCCGCTGGGGATCTATCCGAGGAAATGACGAAGTACTGGGATGTCAACCCACCAAATACCGAATCTTCCAAAGAAAAGCACCCATGCTGGGGAGAGAATAATGCTGGAGAGGCAAGTTGAAGTCTTCAACAAACACTCTGCTCGGGACTGGCCCACAAAAATGTTCAAACGGCACTCTACTGGGGATGAAAACCACAATAGGGCTAGAACAACACTCCACTGGGGATGAAAACCACCATGGGGCTAGTAGAGGCTAGGAGGAAGAATGTTGTACTGCCGGGGAAATGAAGCTGAACAACTTCAACCAACACTGCACTGAGCAACCTCGCTGAGGAGAAACAATGAAAGGTTCTATAGGAAAAAGATACAGTTATTCTGGAGATATGAACAAATGTCTTACCCTATTGGAAATCATACCACCCTTGGGAGAGCATTGAGAGTTTCTTAAGTATCCTTTCATCATTGTGAATGTTCACTTTGTTAAAAAACAATTTTATGAAAAATTTGTTTGTTTAAAAACAATGACATTTTATCAATTAAACATGCAAAACATTTGTTGAATTGAAACAAATAAGAATGCAAATAATTGGATAAAAGCTCAAATTGATTTGATGGAATGGTAGTCTGCAAATGGCAAGACTCCATAGATCTATACAAATTTGAAATCGGTGATGTATATTGGAAGAGGGCTACATTGAACATAATGACCATTTCTCTACCAATTTGAATCCGATGTATTTGAAGCTTCAGTTGACGATGACTGAGCGAGAATCTCTGACGAAAAGACAGTTGTGAAACAGAAAGTCTTGTCAGGATGCAGTTACTTGCCAAATCCCTAATTTTTGCCTAGATTGCCCCAGGGTGAGGTACTCAATCTAATGGGATGCAAATTTATCATTTTTCCATGTCTCTAATTTTTGCCTGGATCGCCCTTTCGGGTTTTCCACCGAGACGCTCATTTTTGCCTAAGTCGCCCTTTCGGGTTTTCAACTTAGCGAGCTATTCTGTTTTTATTATCTAGGCGAAGTATTTCTTGACTGCATCTGAATTCACAGGACGAGTGAAATCCTCCCCATCCATAGTTGTAAGCATCAAAGCTCCGCATGAAAAGGCTCTCTTGACAACATATGGACCTTCGTAGTTTGGAGTCCACTTGCCCCTGGAATCAGGCGCGAAAGACAAGACTTTCTTGAGCACGAGGTCACCTTCTCGGAACACACGAGGCTTGACCTTCTTATCGAATGCTTTCTTCATTCTCTGCTGATATAACTGACCATGGCACATGGCAGTCAATCTTTTTCTTTGATCAAATTCAGCTGGTCATAACGACTCTGAATCCATTCAGCATCAGTCAACTTTGGGGTTTGAGGGTATACTTTTCTTTTATTTTTCTTTCTTTTTTTGATTTTTTGATTTTTTTTATTTTGCACCCCCTCTTTTTTTTTATTACATTTGTAATGCCCCAGTTTGACTGTTTGCTGATTCTCAAGATACAGCTGAATGATCTTCTTTTTATGCTCAAGAAGATGGGTAATCTCGTCAAGAATCCCCTTCAACATCATCTTCCTCAGCTTCGAATACAGGGAATTCAAAATTGGGAGATGGCGTTGGATCATTATGTTCAATGGGTTTTGGAATCAACCTGCATAATGATTTTGAATATAGAAGCTTTTTAGAAATCAAACAAGACAATCATTATGCAGATGAAAAGATTGCTTTTATTCTTGTTTTTCAGGGTTTTTTTGTGATCACCAATTTCATGCAAAAAAGCAAAAAGTGAAAACAATTGGAAAAACAAATGTTTAACATGCATTTATTGAATGAAAATATCATTGTATATATGATGTCAACAATGTCATCACTTCTCCTTTTGGCATGGGAGAAGGGTTTTTAAACAAAGCAAACATATTACGCTGACTTATGAATGACCGTAGGAACATCCACAGCGACCCAATTGTGGCAGATCCCACCAGGGATGACAAAGTTGTCAGAGTCCTCTGCATCCTCTTCCAAGAATAGCAACATTTTCTTCAACTTGAGCGGCGTGGATGAAACCTCCACTCTTGAACAGTCCTTCTTCGTTGAAGACCCCTGAAGAATAGCCAATGCCAGCCCGGGACTTGTTATCTTCAAGCTCAATCATTTTTTCTATACCAGCAACTGCACCACATTCAATGGCCAGTTTCACATCTTTATAGGAAGCAAATGAAGGAGTTCTCTTCTCAACAGGCTCGGCTATAAATAAAGCTTGGAAAGGAGTTCCAACTTCATCTTCAGCATCAATGTATGAGAAGGAAGACAAGTGGCTAACCAAGAATAATTCCATCAAAAGCACTTAGTCTGGCAATTTCCATCCTTGGGCTCACAGTTCTCTTGCTCTAGATGATCCATCAATCTGGAAGAGTCGGCTCTGGTGTAGTACCGGTGAGTCAGTGTGTCTTCAAAATAAATGAAGAGCACAAAGATCAAACCACAGGACCAGAAGCTGAGAACAACACCTGCTTATGCATATGATGCATGCAATGCTTGTGCACATGATTTGTTTTTTATTTCAAAGGAACTCGAGGGTTTTATTTGCAAGCTTTGAAATATTAATCATTTTATTGCATATGGAAATATCTCCTTGAATAATTCTTTGTCTTTCCATATCTAAATTTTTTTGCAAAGAAACCCCTTAAGTTCCTTGAGAAAAAAAAATTCTCATTTTTTGATGATATGGATGCAGATGAATGCATGAATGCATGAATGCAACAATCATACTCAAGGATCAAGTAAAGCACACCAGACAAAGGTCATGGGATGGTTCGTATTATCCCTAATATCAATCATCCATTTTGGTGGATTATGGTTTTCACCTTATCGACACCCAAGTTCCATTGATATTAACGATATACGAACAGTTTGACCATCCTTAATATCAATCATCCATTTTGGTGGATTATGGTTTGCACCTTATCAACACCCAAGTTCCATTGATATTAAAGACGTGTGAACGGATCAACCATGAATCACGGGTTTGTTGTGAGTCACGAGCATGGAGTCTCGGTTAAGGACCACCCAAAGGGAGTGTACTATGGTTTAAACCTGCCGAACATGTTCTACCAGAGGTTCCCATAGTCATCATCCCATCTTTCGAATATTATCGGAGGAACGAATACTCGTATTCCAAAAATATTCTCAAGAGAGACTCTTATGAGTGTAGTATCGCGTAACAACCTCCGCACTACGTCCTAAAAATAGGCCAAGATGGGCTTGGTAAACTAAGGTCTTTGGCTTCTACGGCACATATTGAAAGAATAATGCCTAACCACAAATAACTTGTGTGACACCATTAATCCAACATGACCTCCACCAAGTGAATGGACTCGCAAGTCAACTTGCTAAGGAATAACTCCACACAAGTCGACGAGACTATGCCATTCTCCTATCCTAACGTGCACTCGAGTTCGGGTATAGAACTCATCTCACAGAGATCACCAAGCAATGCAAGCATTTGATATATCAAGCAATCCAATCATTACAAACAATACAGTAATCCCAAATAGCAACAAAAATATGTCATAAACAAATAGACAAATATGATACAACAAAGTGTGAAAAGTAGGCAAACCCACTAGGATTCTTTCTTCCCCAGCAGAGTCGCCACTTTTCTGTAGCGGTGTATTCGTCACTTTATGATTTATTGGCTAAATCAAAAGCAAAGCATACAAAGATAGAGTCGCCACCGCACTTCTATTTATCCAAAGGAATGGCTAGAAAGCGAACAAAAGCCTAAGAAGTTTTACGCGAAGAAAACTAATAAAAGGTCAGAGATCTGGGTAAGGGGGTAATTATGTTGTGGGAAGGTGTTAGGCACCCACAACATCCTAGGTACTCCTAGGGAACCTCTTTTCACAACTTGTTGTATCATTATTTGTTTATGAAATATTTTTGTGCAAACATTGATTGAAGAGATGAGAAAAGAATATACAATTTTTATTATTTTTGTGTTTGGATGGATGAAACCCATTGCCTACGTACCTTTTATGAAAGATAAGGATCAAAACGCCATAGTTCGGCTAAAAGATTTCAAAAAGTGAATGGATTGATTTTTAAACAAAAGCCTTAAGGTCTTTCGTTATCAAAGGGAGAAAACTCAACCTAAATCAACAACAAGTCCACCATGTGAGAACAGCTTCAACGTGCTAGTGAGGGGTTAACCCTATAATAAGCAGGGAAGTCTTACAATTCAACCACTAAGGACAAAAGGTGAGATTCACATCAACCACTAGAATAACTCAGATCTATGGCTAATGCATGAAAATTTGATTAAGAAGTGATCATTGAAATCACAAAAGACAATTGAGTGAGTGGAATTAACCAATTAGAAGTATTCACAAAATGAAGTCAAAGTTGGCATTAAAGTTCAATTCACAATGAGTGTTATGAAAGGAAGTTTGAAAATCAAAGGCTTAAGGCCTAGGTTTCTAGTTTGAAAACAAGTCAGAATGTTTGCACAATAGTTTTCTGGTTTTTTGGGTTAAAGATGGAAATAAGGTTCAAAGTTAAGCACAAAAGAGGTGAGGGTTAAGGGACACAACCATAAAATAGGAGTTGCTTTCTCAAGATCATAGAAATGATCCAAGGAAGTTCCTTTGGAATAAGGCAACACAAAGTAGTAAGCAAGTAAAACATGGTATCAGAGATAACCAAAACAAAAGGAAACCAGATGCCAATCAATGGACTTACACTAGACTCACAAAACAAAGATGGATACCAGATGCCAATCTATGGACTTACACTAGCCTCACAAAACAAAGATGGATACCAGATGCCAATCTATGGACTTACACTAGCCTCACAAAACAAAGATGGATACCAGATGCCAATCTATGGTCTTACACTCAACTCCAAGGAAATGGAATGCCAATCAATGATCTTAGTTCCAATTCCTACCAGATCACAGGAAACAAATGCCAATAGCTGGACTTACAATTGACTCCTCAATGGACAAAACAAAATGTCACACAGTATGAACAATGATCATGAAATGATATACAATTAATGAAAACAAAATGCACAGAGGCACACACAAACAACTACGCACAGATGAACAAAGAAGCACACACTATACACAAGCAAGGGGCTTCACACAAAGGGCGGGCTTTAGTCAAGGGGTCATATCAACCTTGACAAACAAGCCAAATGTACAAGTGTAAACAGAGGCTCTTAACCACTAACATTGAGAGTTAGGGTGAGCAGATGAAATGGGAGATGAGGATTAGACCTCATAGCTCTTAACCCTGGCCTGGGTGAGCTCAAGACAATGAAAGTGTGGGAGTCCAGAATGAGGAACTCTATTCCACAATGACTGACACAACAAGATTTTAGGTGTTTATTCAAAATGCATCAACACTTAGTGTGAGCAAGATGAAAGACTCAACTGAATAGCAGGGGATGGATGGCACATCCCTTTTATCTGCCAATGCCTCTTCACTTAGGAGGTCTTTGAAGTACATGGCACAAATATAAACAAACCAAAACATGGCCTCTTAAGGAGGGCTTCAGACAGGTGCCTACCAAATGGTAGGTCTTCCAAACTACATGAAGTTAAGGAAGTTTACCTAAGTGGTATGCCAACCACAAGCAAAGCAAAGCAACTCAAATAATGAGTTAAAGCTACTAAAGTACCTGTAAGAAAATCAAACAAGTCAGTATTTACATTCAGCCAAACCAAACAGAAAGTCGACAGTGAAACAACCAATCATCAGACAATATCAATGCAAGGCATAAGATGCAATCAAACTAATTGGTTCATCATCCACAAGACCTACAAAACAGCAAGGTTAGTCAACCAAAATAAATTGCATCTCAAGTGATGAGATCATATCAACCATTGTGGCTAATTGCTTGAAACCTGAAATGCAAAGCTCAAATTGTGAGTTCAAACCCCTAGGGCAAAGCCTAGGGTCAAAAGTGAAGCTAAAAGCCAAAACAGAAGCTAAAACTCCACATAAAGCTCATTTAATCAATCATGAACATGTCATAAAAAGAACCAAATCAAAATCATCAAGCAAAGTCAATTCATGAGCAAGCTATGGCAAAGACAATTTCAAAGCATTCAAATGATCATTAAGAATCAAAATTCCATATCAAAACAGAAATGAGTCAAACAATTCTGGAAATTGTTATGTGCATACAACATGTCCAAAACAATCATCATACCAAAAATCAGAATCATTAGAATTCAAATGACATGGATACAAAAATGCATAAGCTAGACATCCAATTGTGTGACACAAATTGTCACACCTAAAGTACATGTGTCCCAAACAGAGAAGGAAATAGCAAAAAATGCCAAATAAAATCACACAAATCCATCAACATGTTAAGAATCATCATGCAAAATTTCATGGCATTTGGATCATGTATGAGCATTTTATGATAAGATGAATGAAGCAATGTCACAAAAGCATACATGTTCACATGATCAGCCACAATTCAAAATCCAGAAATGGTAAAATCATAAAATCAAAACCATAAAATTGTAGACATTCCAAGGATCAAGTAGCAAAAAACCTGGAATTAATTAGGTGTGTTTTCAATTTTATATGAATTTTCAAAGTTGGATAAAAATGAAATAAAATGTGACAAAGTATATGAAGAAATTGGAGGGAAAGGCTAAATGATGAATTAATTTGAAAAAAAGTTGCCTCGGCCAGAATCGAAGGGAGGGAGCGTATGAAACACTGAGTTTCATTAATGTGACTTGGCGCTACAGTCAGCGGTCAAAGCAATATGTGGATTTGGTCAACTAACGTAGGCCTATCGTTTTGCTAGCATGGCGCTCGCGTGGCATCTGAATGGGACCAAGCCCTAGCCAGCTCATCACGAACCAGACGGCGGCGCTAGGGAGGAAACAACCGTCTTCCTCGCGAAGACGGCGGAGTCAACAGTACTCACGTGATTTTTTTTCTCCAGAATTACGAAATTTTTATATCAACAGAAAGCTTATGCAATGTAGATTACAGATCGAGCAACATTTCATCAAAACAAGCCATGGATAATGAGATTCGAGCAAAAACATTATGACATACAAAACTTTAATCAAGCATATCTCAGCCATTTCTCATCCATTTCACACGAATTTTATATCAGATCAATCAGCATGAATAGATCTACTTAAATATATGCATAAAATAAAGAAAGGTGATGGTCGAATTTTAACCTCTTGAAGAACAGAACAATGAAACAGTGAATCCAAGACCTTGCAAATGTCCAGATCAACTCCTGAACTCTTGTTATGAAGCTTTATGCACCAAGAAACGACTGAAAACCCTCAAATCCAACTCAATTTCAGAACTCCATTTTCACATTCATGTGCTTGTATGGCTCGAAATCTAGCTCAAATGAACAGTCCAGATGATGATTCTTACTCAGTATTACACAGGGGTCACGAATATGCAAAGAGAATGAAGGTTTGTGTCAAGAAATTTGGATTTTCAAAGAGAGACAATTTTGAAGAAATTTGGAAATTCTCTGATCTGAGTGTTGTTCTCCCTCAATGAAATTAAGGTTTTTCTTTTATATGGTCTGTTAATGATACTGAAACGAAAATTAAACCAAAGCTAAGCATGATTAGTGAAATAGGAGGTGTAGTGCAAAAAATGCAAGTGAGCTTAGCATGTACATACTATACGTGAACAGTACCATGCTGGGCCTTAAAATCACTTAAAATCAGCCAATAATCAACATGGAATTGGTATTTTGCATGCATGATCAATAAAATTTAAATTCTTGACTTTTACTCCAAAATATTCATGCATGGACAAATGCTCATGTGAATAAATTTCATGCAATGCCATGTTGGGTTTGGAAATTATAGGTCATGAGAAGAAATATGCAAAAAGAGGCACTCAATTTGGAGCTTTGGATCAAAAGTTATCGCATTTTGAAGTTCCATGCACACTTGGCAGTCATTTGATCATATCTCCTCAACCACTCATCAGATGCTCATGATCTTGGACTTTTTGGAAATGGGAGAGAAAGATATTCAACTTTCATGTTCAACAAAATTTCATTTGAAGCTTTTTTGATGTTGGAAAGTTAAGTTGAATGTGGACTGAAAACTTGCCATTTTTGGAAATTTGAAATTATAGGTCATTTTCCATTTTGGGAAATTTTTGACTTGACCTCAAAATCTTCAATATGGATGTTTGAAATGTCAAATGAACCTTGTTTGAACATGAATGAAGTGTCTCAATCACCTCCCTAACCTCAAAGTCCTCAGTTGACTGTGCAGTGGACTGTCTAGGTCTCTAGATGACCTGAAAATGCTTTGATGAATTTGAATCTCCAACACTTGGGAAGAATGCTCCAAAATGGAACCATAACTCATATAAGCTCATCAAAATGATCATATGGTCCTCATCTCAAGAAAATACCATCATCTCTTGCACAAAGGATGCTCAGGAAGTGCTTGACCTGTGTTTGCTTGAGCTGCAAGTAACAAAGATTAATGACATATTTTTGGATTTTTTGTTAGTAAATGAAATGATAAAAGCAATGATATACAAATTCAAGTATGCCTGGTGATCAAAACCACTCAAAAGAGATCCCTACCCACAGGAGAAAGGAAGCCAAGGTGCTCAAAGATCCTTGAGGCTATGCAATGAAGTGCTATGATGCCATGAGGGATCTTAGGGACAAAATTAGGGTCTTACAGATGCCCCTATTTAAGGTCGTTCTAGCCGGAGAAGTGAAGGTTAACATCTTCGTCTCGACGAGGTAGAATGGGCTTAAATAATAACAAAGAGACGAATTTTGGTCCCTAAGAGACCTCATGATGCAAATGTATGTATGCAAAACAAAACTCTATATGGGGATATGTGTCCACAAAGAAGAAAAGAACAAATTGGAGAAAAAGACAACTCCCATGAATAGTTCATTCTATGGGGTAAAGACCCTACTGGGGAACAAAGGATTGAAAAATGCGTGAGCAGGTCACGACTTAAATCTGGGGAAAAGAGTGTCCAAAGGGAACAAATCCATTGGAAAGGCTCGAAACTGACTCGAAGGCGCATGTATTGGGGAATATGCCAATACAGCAGAACTATCCACAAAGGATACTTCGGATAAAAAATCCGGACACGGGCTGGGAAAGGATGAACAAAATATCCCTGCCGGGGAAAATGCATGTATTGGGGAATACGCCCAAAACAGCAAAACTATCCACAAAGGATACTTCAGATAAAAAATTCGGACACAGGGGGGAACAACCCACTAAGGGACTTCACTGGGGATGTCTAAAAGACAAACCTGGGGAAAAAACAAGAATGAGGTGTTACCGGTTACTGGGTAACAAACTCAGGAAGAATGAATATCAAAGACAGGTATGAGGGTGAGAGATATCAATCAACCAAAGCATCTGAGGAAGACCTAAAAAGGTATATTTCGACTCAGGAAAATCTGACTCCACAGGGGACCAAGGTCATAATAGGGAGCAGAAAGGAAGGAACACCAGGGATACCGGTTACTGGGTATATAATATGTGACCGACCAAAGCGTGAATTGGTTTTTACTTCCAAAACACTCATCATCCTGAAGAAAGCTGGAAAAGCAGACTTGATTTTTTTTTTAGGATGGAATATTCGACTCCACAAAGGGAAATACGAATCTTACTCGATTGGAGAAGGACAAAAGGCTTCAACCAAAGAGCGCATGAGACATATTATCTATTACCGTCAGAACGTAGATAATACACTCGAGAGGAAGAATCACCAGAGATACCGGTTACTGGGCATATAATAGGTGATCAACCGAGACGTGAATTGGTTTTTACTGCCAAAACACTCATCATCCTGGAAGAGAGAAAAATGCAAACTTGTTAAAGGATGGATATTCGATTCCGAAAAAAGGAATACGAATCTTACTCTGCTGGAGAAAAAATCAAAAGATTTGACCCAAAGAGTGCATGAGATATATTATCTATTACCGTCAGAACGTAGATAATATACTCGCATGGAAGGAACACCAGGGATACCGGTTACTGGGTATATAATAGGTGACCAACCGAGACGTGAATTGGTTTGTGTTCCAAAACACTCATCATCCTGAAGAAAGATAGAAAAGAAGACTTGTTTATAGGATGGACATTCGATTCTATAAAGAATACGAATCTTACTCAATTGGGGAAGAGTAACAAAAGACTTCAACCAAAGAGTGCATGAGATATATTATCTATTACCGTCAGAACGTAGATAATACACTCGAAAGGAAGATTATCCACAACCGGTTACTGGGTTAATAAAGGATAAATCGACCGAAAGGAGAAACAATCGTTACCAACAACAACAAGGTAGACGAAAGATGACTCACTAGGGATAAATTGCAAGCATCCGACAATTATCTAGGAGACATATCACCGGTTACTGGGAGATATGCTCAAAAAGGGGTAGCAAATGAATATTCGATTCCGCAAGGAACACGAATCTTACTCAACTGGGGAAACACAACAGGCTTCGACTGAAGAGTGCATGAGATATATTATCTATTACCGTCAGAACGTAGATAATATACTCGCATGGAAGATTATCCACAACCGGTTACTGGGTTAATAAAGGATAAATCATCCGAAAAGAAAGGCATCGGGATACCAAACTAGGTATATAATGATGACCGATCAAAGGGAGCAACAGACATTACCGACAAAAGGGTAGATGAAAGAGGACTCACGGGGGATGCATTGATAAAAAATCAATGATCCGGGGAACAAATCACTGGCAAACGGTGAAAGGACCTGCTGAGGATAAAATTGCTAGCATACGACAATTATCCACAAGAAGGAAGGAATACCCGCTGGGAATATAATTGCTTACTCAGAGAAATTACCCAAAAGAAGATGGGGAAAGATCAACATCGAATACTGGATGAAGATAACCACAAAGAGGGGATTACATCTACCGAATACTGGGTAGAAAACCACGAAAGAGTAACCATCATCGGTTAGGATGAACAACAAGGTTAACTCTGCACAGGGAGAAATAGGGTTTACAACTACCGAATACTGGATAGAAGACCAAAGACTTAGCTGAGGATAAGGCGAATGATTGCCGGTTACTGAGCAATTATCCATTTATTTCACAGTGAAACACAAACTCCGATGGGAAGAAAAACAACAACATAGGATTTACAACTACCGAATACTGGGTAGAAAACCACAAAATCCGCCCTCAACCAGGATGAACCACAAAGGTTACTTCTGCTAGGGGATGAAAGAAGGATTTATAACTACCGAATACTGGGTAGTAAACCAACAAAGTAGGACTTATAACTACCGGGTTGTAGGTAGAAAGCCAAAGAAGTAGGACTTATAACTACCGGTTACTGGGTAGAAGCCAAAAAGATTGGACTTACAACTACCGGTTACTGGGTAGAAGCCAAAAAGATAGGACTTACAACTACCAGTTACTGGGTAGAAGCCAAAAATCCACCATCAACCAGAATGAACCACAAGGGTTACCTCTGCTAGGGAATTAAAGTAGAATTTATAACTACCGGTTAGTAGGTAGTAAACCATACAGATAGGACTTATGACTACCGGTTAGTAGGTAGAAGGACTTCTAACACAAGAGCTAATCATCCAAGGATAATGGAGCACTTAGAGCAAGAGAACCGGGAATTGAAAGAAGAGGTCGCTAGGCTGACTGCCATGATGGAGTCAGTGCTGGCTTCCTAGAGCCAAACTTCACCAACTTCTGCAACTCCTCCCCAGAGGACTGTCATTTCTGAGATTGCTACCTCGACTGTGCCTGCTGCAACAACCCATTTCTCTCCTTCTATGCCAGCCGGGTTCCCTTGGGGAATGCCTGCCAACTTTGTGCTAGAGGGTTTTGCTCATACTCTCGCTTCTCTGCCGGCATCTAGCCCGGTCCTATCTTTACCACCTCCCGTTGTGAACACCTTGCCACGAGTTGAAGACACCATCTACCATTCTGAGCCATCTGAGGACCCAGATGTTTATGAAAAGATGGATGAAATGAAAGACCAATTCCTTGAGCTGCGCAAGGAACTGAAGACTCTGAGGGGTAAGGACCTCTTCGATAGAAGTGTTGTTGAGTTGTGCCTTGTGCCCAACGTGAAGATCCCTATTAAACTCAAAGTGCCTGACTTTGAGAAATATAAGGGGAATACATGCCCGCTCAGCCATCTTGTGATGTATGCTCGTAATATGTCAACACAAATAGATAACGATCAACTTCTTATCCACTACTTTCAGGATAGTCTGTCTAGTGCTGCGCTCCGGTGGTACATGGGACTGGAGAGTGTGAACATCCGCTCTTTCAACGACCTTGGCGAGGCCTTCGTCATGTAATACAAGTATAATGTGGATATGGCTCCTGATAAGGACCAGTTGAGGGCGATGTCGCAGAAGGACAAAGAGACCTCCAAGGAGTACGCCCAAAGATGGTGCGAATTGGCAGCTTAGATAGTGCCACCCCTGGAAGAGAAAGAGATGACAAAGATCTTTTTGAAGACTTTGAGCTCTTTCTACTATGAAAGGATGATTGCCAGTGCTCCCTCAGACTTCACCGAAATGGTGAATATGGGGATGAGATTGGAAGAAGGGGTCTGTGAAGGACGATTATCTAGAGAGGACAGCTCTTCAGCAAAGAGGTATGGGAGCTTTGCTAAGAAGAAGGAGGGAGAGACACATGTTGTGTCATCCCATATTAAAAGAAGGCCCTCTGTGAAGAGGAAGAACGTGTGTCCTTCCGTCAACCAACACCAGGTGGCTCATATAGCACCTGCCTCTAGAGAAGTTCATCATCAACAACAACAACAACAACATCGTCAGCAACAATAGGCCTACCAGCCTCGAAACAACAATAACACCAGCACCAGCTACGAGAGGAAGAGGGTAACTTTTGACCCAATTCCAATGACATACGTGTAGGAGAATTGCCATCCAAGGCGCAGCAGAATTTAAAAATTTCTCCATTTAGTGATCCTTACGAATGGGCATGATCAGTGATAGAATCGTTACCTCTTGTGGCGATTCAAACCTTTGGTGCAGATCTCTGATAATGATCAAAACCTTTGATACAGATCCACGGGGCGATCACGAACTATGAACGATGACAACGTCTCTACTCAGTCCACACGAACGGATTCCTTCAATCGCAGTGCTAGCTGTTATGAATGAAGGCTTTGAGTGAGAGAAAGAGGGAAACAAAATTCCAAGTCTCTACTTGAATTTCTGTCTGAGTGGATTGCAGTGGAGTGACCATGCTTCTACCCAAGGGGTTCTATTTATAGAACCACTTGTGTGGGCTTCAAGCTAAAAAGTCCACTTAAGTGTATTTTGCCCATATCTCATAATATGCCAAAATCACTTAAGTATTTGGTACCTTACCATATTTCGTTTCCACTTAAGTGCACCGTACCTTACGGTGTTCCTTAGTTACTCTATTTCTCATCAATCCGTCCTTTGTGTGTGACCCTATAGGTTTTCGCGGCGTTGGCAATTATATTAAATCACACATTTAACATAATAAACAGTGAGCGGTATCTAGCAACACATCACTGCTACCCAAGTCACGAAAATGTCATGTGATCTGACAAAACCTCCTGTGATAATAATTATGTGTATAATTACCCCTTTGCCCTTATGTTTATATTGAACACAAGGTATAGACCGTGTCACCCTTGTCCAGTTCAATATTGGGCCCATAAACATTTATCCTGTTACGCAGGATTGGCAAATTCCATCTAGGACACTCATGTCCCTCAGCATGCTTCGTGGAGTACCCATCAACTATCTTTATGGTTATCCAGTTACGGACAATGTTGGATCAGTAATAAAGCACTCGACTCTACATCTAGGATCCATAGTGGTTTCAGGTCGAAGAGTGGTATACACTATTATCACCATGAGAATAACTTATGACACTTTGCATAACTTTCTATATAGTATTCTCATAGCGGGTCAATCCGGTATAAATATTACTCCTAATATTCATACCTATGTTTAAGACTTGATAACTCTTTATCCATGATCCATGAGATGTGATCATCAGTCTACAAACATAATAGTCTTAATGCTTTAATGTTATCCCACTTCACACTAAAGCTCGACTACGGATACTTTAAGAATAGTGTCCTTATGTTTAATGTGTTCTCATGATTAAGTCACACTTAATACATTAAATGGACTATCTATTCCAGAGACTTTATTAATCAACCATAATAAAGAAAACGCCTTTAAATAATTCGATACAAGTACCAAAAGTATTGGCCTCTAGGGCTTACACCAACAATCTCCCACTAGCACTAGAGCCAATCAGACATACCCCGTATGCCCATTGATCTAGTATGGCCATCATGCTTCTGCTGCGCAAGAGGCTCTGTCAGTGAGTTAGTAACATTGTCAAGTGTAGGTACTTTGCATATTTTCACACAACGTCTAAGTATGTGTTTGGATCGTTGGTGAGATCTGGGCTCCTTAGCTTGTGCGATAACACCATTGTTATCATAATAGAGACCAATGGGATCCACAATGCTAGGGACTATGCCAAGTTTATTGATCCAAATAGCTTCCTTTGCTGCACTTAAGGCAGCAATATACTCGGCCTCAGTTGTAGAATCAGCAACTGCATCTTACGTTGAACTTTTCAAGCTCACAGTGCCACCATTTAAGCACAACACATAACCAGATTGGAATCATTCATATTAAAGCGTCTCAGCACTTTGTCTATGTATGTACTCTGACTTAGGCCAAGCAGTTTTGTGATCTATCTCTATAGATTCTGATTCCTAATATATAGGTTGCTTCACCTAGGTCCTTCATAGAAAAGCATTTCCCCAACCAAGAATTTACTTGTTGCAGGGTAGGGATATCGATTCCAATGAGTAATATGTCATCTACATATAATACCAGGAATACGATCATGCTCCCACTAACCTTCTTGAGGAATCCATACAGTTTTACTGTTTCATCAAAATGAAGATTCCATGAGTAGGTCACAGGCTCATCTTGATCCATGAGTAATACATCACCTTGATCAGATATCCATATATCTCAGGTAGGTGACGTATCCTGCCTGACCTACGTTGGTCTTGTTCTACTTGAGCAGGTTGCTCTTACACAACTACTTGTGTTTCCTGCTCTAATTCCTCCATAGGTGTATCGATGCTTTGTGATTCTTGAATTTCTTCAAGCTCTACTTTCCTCCCACTGGTTCCTTTGGAATTAAAATCCTTTTTCTAGGAAAACTCCAGTTCGAGCGACAAACACTTTGCCCTCAGAAGGATTGTAGAAGTAATATCCTCTTGTTTCTTTAGGATACCCCACAAATAAGCATTGGTCAGATTTGGGCTCAAGCTTAGTTGAAATTTGTTGTTTCACATAAACTTCGCAACCCCAAATCTTCATGTAAGACATATGTGGTCTCTTACCACTCCATATCTCATATGGTGTCTTTTCAACCTTTTGGATGGAATACGGTTAAGTGTGTAAGCTGATGTCAATGGTGTATGTCCTCAAAAGGAGTTTGGAAGATTGGTGTGACTCATCATGAATCGGACCATGTCCAACAGGGTTCGATTTCTTCTCTCAGATACACCCTTTCATTGGGATGTTCCAGGAGGAGTAAGTTGGGATAGGATCTCACACTCTTTCAGATGGTCATCAAACTCTAGGATTAAATACTCATCACTTCGATCTGATCGAAGAGTTTTAATATTCTTACCTAGTTGGTTTTAACTCGTTAGGTTTCACCCTTTTGTATTAATGTTATTAATAGGCATTTCAAGATCAAGGACATATAGTCCATTGTTCATTTGTGCAGTAGCATAAAATATATCATTCAAATAAATTGAGCAACAATTGTTCTTTATTATAAATGAAAAACCAAACTTGTCCAAACAAGCAATGGAAATAATATTCCTGCTAATTGCAGGTACATAATAACAGTTCTCTAACTGAATTATTAAACCACTAGGTAAAGTCAATACAAAAGTTCCTACGGCTAAAGCAACAACCTTTGCTCCATATCCAACTCGTAGGTTGACTTCACCTTTTGCCAAATCTCTACTCCTTTTTAGTTCCTACACATTTGTACAAATGTGAGAACCGCATCCAGTATCTAATACCCATGATGCAGAAGTAGATAAATTAATAACAAAAATACCTGAAGTTGAAGTCTCTACTCCATTCTTCTTATCTTCCAGGTACTTTGGGCAGTTCCTCTTCCAGTGTCCGGTCTTACCGCAATGGAAGCAGGTGCCTTCTTTTGCTATGCCTCCACTAGGCTTCAAAGCAGCAGTGGATCTGGGATTGGCAACTTCCTTGCCCTTCCCCTGATCACTCTGCTTAGTGGGCCTTTTGTTCTGTCTCTTTCCATTTCCGATCATCAGAATTGACTTCCCTTTTGACTTCAGATTCTGCTCGGCAGTTCTTAACATGGCGAGCAGTTCAGGAAGAGATTTGTCCATATCAATCATATTGAAATTTAGGACAAATTGACTGAAACTATCTGACAACGATTGCAAGATCAAATCAGTTGCAAGTTCCTTTTTGAGGGGAAAACCCAATCTCTCAAGGTTTTCCACATACCCAATCATCTTGAGTACATGGGGACCTACAGGGGCTCCCTCAAAAACTTGCTTTGAAAAAGGGCTTTTGAAACTTCAAACCTCTCATGCCTTGCTTGCTCTTGATAGAGCAACTTCAGGTGTTCGATCATATCGAACGCTGACATGTTCTCATGTTGCTTTTGCAATTCTGAGTTCATGGTAGCCAGCATGAGACAAGCAGTTTCATTGGCATCATCGACATGCTTCTTATAAGCATCTCTTTCTGCCTTAGGTGCAGAACTAGGAGGTTCCTCTTCAGGAATAGGTGTCTCCAAGACATACAACTTTTTATCATGTTTGAGGATAATCCTCAGGTTTCGGTGCCAATCCAGAAAAATTGTCCCAGACAATTTTTCCTTATCAAGGATTGATCGCAGGATGTTGTTAGAGGTGTTTGCTGTCATGGTAATCTACATAAGGATTAATGAAAATATAAGTATCATTGACATATTCAATTATGCCTTTAATTAAATATGCTCCCACTATTTTACTCAAAACAAATGACCCTCATCATCTGATTCGGAAAATCCCGTTGGAAGATTTTCTAGTGGGTCGAGATCCATATTTCACTTCGTTCTAAGTCCGCGTAGGCGGATTACACAAAACTAGGTTATTTAGGTAGGAACTCCTTCTAATTGTATCTCATACAACTCTCGAAAATTTCAATTGGGTGAATAACTCCTTATTCCAATCCATCATATGGATTATTCCCAACTATTGCTTCTAAACATATATAAGAAAATTATAATCAAGTTTGACTCATCGTTTTAGCAGTTGGATATTACAATTATCCCATCGCACCTTAACTAATACAAAACAGCACCTCGCGTAGGCGAAACCTACATTATTCGATGCCAGTCTTGATGAGGGCTAAAACTTGGAAGGCAAACATATATAATATTCGCATAATTTGTTTAGTTAAGTTTGACCCATTGTTTTAACAGTTGGATATTACAATTATCCCATCGCACCTTACTAATATATAGATCATGCACCTCGCGTAGGCGAAAATTACATTATCCATTACTAGTCTTGATGAGTGTTAAAACTTGGAAAGCATAAACTTAATATTTAATTTGAGGGAATTGCATTTTTTCTGATCTCACCGGCTTGTTTATCATATAAACCGTCTCTCACATGCACCAACATACATTCACATGCATCAACATACATACAAACATAATGAAACAATTATGGCCCCTAGCGCAATTGTTCTCACAAGCCAATGAGAGAACCTAAGCTAACCTACAACGATCTAAGCTTCTCCAAGCAAGATCTTCAAGGTTGTCCTCCTTTGGCACTGACTTCTTTGCTTTCTTCATATCATTACATTACATAAAAGAAACTCGTTTTACATACGAGGGAGTGAGATGAGAAAAGAAGTTACATTTGGGAGATTAAGAGAGAGGCACGACACGCAGGTCGTATTTTAAAAAACCCAAAACAAAACAAAGGAAAACTAAGGCCATAACCGATCACCACAAGACAATAATAAACACTTTATTATTATTATTAATTCCTTTAATTAATTAAAATCAAATTAAATTTCGACGACCGATCATACTACGCAGAGTTAGCCGGGGGTCCGCTGCCCGGACAGCGGGAACAATTCATTTAAAATTGACGTCGTTTTTCGTATCAACACTTGATACTTCAAAGCACTTTTTCAAGCCGAACGGGTGAATTTTTTCTTGCGTAAACCGGTTAACCATATGTGTTAACCGGTTAACACTGTTTGAAAACTTTTAGAAAATTCTTTTCTGCCTTGCGTTAACCGGTTAACCATATGCGTTAACCAGTTAACACTGTTTGAAAATGTCTTAGAAAACTGTTTTCCGCCTTGCGTTAACCGGTTAACCAAATGCGTTAACCGGTTAACACTGTTTGAAAATCTCAAAAATTTTATTTCGCATTGCGTTAACCGGTTAACCATATGCGTTAACCGGTTAACACTGTTCCAAAAATGTTTAGAAGGCTGTGTTCAATTTCTCGTTAACCGGTTAACCATATGCGTTAACCGGTTAACACTGTTCGGAAAAGTGTTTAGAACGCACAACTCTTGTGCAGTCAAACCCCAATCGCATAACTCTCTGACAACACAACCCTTGTGCCGTCACTAACCCTGATGCACCAATTTCAGACCGTCAAACACATCTCGATTGTTAATTCAGTATGATTGATTAACACGTCATTGCTTCACCATACTAATGTCGGATCAAGAAGCAAACGACCATTGATCGCTCAAAGGAAAACAATCATCGAGGGTTTGAATGAACGAAACGAGAACACTATATCATATATAATGTATTTTGCATCAGGATTACATATATCACATATATGTAACTTGATCGATCTCAATTTAACCTTTGATTCATTCTGTCTTTAATCATATTATTACAGAACAAAAAAAAACAAATATCAGATTCATGGTTTCGTAAGTGGCTCTGATACCACTGTAGGAGAATTGCCATCCAAGGCGCAGCGGAATTTAAAAATTTCTCCATTTAGTGATCCTTACGAATGGGCATGATCAGTGATAGAATCGTTACCTCTTGTGGCGATTCAAACCTTTGGTGCAGATCTCTGATAATGATCAAAACCTTTGATACAGATCCACGGGGCGATCATGAACGTTGAACGATGACAACGTCTCTACTCAGTCCACATGAACGGATTCCTTCAATCGCAGTGCTAGCTGTTATGAATGAAGGCTTTGAGTGAGAGAAAGAGAGAAACAAAATTCCAAGTCTCTACTTGAATTTCTGTCTGAGTGGATTGGAGTGGAATGACCATGCTTCTACCCAAGGGGTTCTATTTATAGAACCACTTGTGTGGGCTTCAAGCTAAAAAGCCCACTTAAGTGTATTTTGCCCATATCTCATAATATGCCAAAATCACTTAGTATTTGGTACCTTACCATATTTCGTTTCCACTTAAGTGCACCGTACCTTACGGTGTTCCTTAGTTACTCTATTTCTCATCAATCCGTCCTTTGTGTGTGACCCTATAGGTTTTCGCGGCATTGGCAATTATATTAAATCACGCATTTAACATAATAAACAATGAGCAGTATCTAGCAACACATCACTGCTACCCAAGTCACGAAAATGTCATGTGATCTGACAAAACCTCCTGTGATAATAATTATGTGTATAATTACCCCTTTGCCCTTATGTCTATATTGAATACAAGGTATAGACCGTGTCACCCTTGTCCAGTTCAATACTGGGCCCATAGACATTTATCCTGTTACGCAGGATTGGAAAATTCCATCTAGGACACTCATGTTCCTCAGCATGCTTCGTGGAGTACCCATCAACTATCTTTATGGTTATCCAGTTACGGACAAGGTTGGATCAGCAATAAAGCACTCGACTCTACATCTAGGATCCATAGTGGTTTCAGGTCGAAGAGTGGCATACACTATTATCACCATGAGAATAACTTATGACACTTTGCATAACTTTCTATATAGTATTCTCATAGCGGGTCAATCCGGTATAAATATTACTCCTAATATTCATACCTATGTTTAAGACTTGATAACTCTTTATCCATGATACATGAGATGTGATCATCAGTCTACAAACATAATAGTCTTAATGCTTTAATGTTATCCCACTTCACACTAAAGCTCGACTACGGATACTTTAAGAATAGTGTCCTTATGTTTAATGTGTTCTCATGATTAAGTCACACTTAATACATTAAATGGACTATCTATTCCAGGGACTTTATTAATCAACCACAATAAAGAAAATGCCTTTAAATAATTCGATACAAGTACCAAAAGTATTGGCCTCTAGGGCTTACACCAACAATACGCTGAGCTCTATCCTTCTCTAATAGACAAAAAACTGATCACTCCACGAGACCCTCCTGCTGTACCAACCAATCCTCAGTGGTGGTATAAGCCTGAATTACATTGTGTATATCATTCTGGTGCTCCCGGACATGACGTGGAAAACTGTTACACGTTGAAGACCAAGGTGCAAGACCTTGTGAGAAGTGGTATATTATTTTTCGAGGACGTAGGTCCTAATGTAAAAAAGAACCCATTGCCCGAGCATGGGAAAGTTGCTGTTAATATTGTCCAATGATGCCCTGGAAAATATAAAGTCCTGTATGTTAATGACATAAGGCAATATTTGGTCGAGATGCATAAGTTGTTGTGTGAACATAATCACTATGAGCATGACCATGATAGGTGCCAGGTGTGCACTACCAATGAGAGAGGATGCCAACAAGTTAGAAAGGACATCCAAGAGATGCTGGATCAGGGAATGATCGAAATGCTTCAGAATCGTGATGAGGATGAAGGTGATGTTATTTCCCCTGTATTCAGAATTCCAGAGTCTGTTATCGTCAAGTATGATGGCAGCAAGAAGAAGGTTTCTCCAGCTCTTGGAATCAAGCCAGCGGGTCCGGTCCCATATTCATCAGACAAGGTTGTTCCCTACAGGTATAACGCAGTTATGTTGGAGAATGGGAAGGAGGTTCCGTTACCCTCAACTTTTGTGGTTAGTATTTCAGACGTCAGTGGTGTGACCCATAGTGGCCGTGTTTTCTCTGCGCAGCCGAAACCCCATGAAGACGTATTGAAGAGAATTGTTGTTAATCCTGCCGGTCCCGTAGGGACTTCTTCTTCTAATAATCATGCTCCTGCTGTGAAGGGTGTTGACCCTGTTGTTGTGCAAAATAATAACACTCCTGTCCTGGTTGGCCAGTCTGGCATGCTGAAAGAGGATGGTGATGAGATGTTAAGGCTCATCAAGAGGAGTGAATACAACGTTGTTGATCAGCTGCTACAAACTCCATCAAAGATATATGTCTTATCTTTGTTGATGAATTCTGAGCCACACCGCGAAGCTTTGCAAAGGGTGTTGGATGTGGCATACGTGGACCACGATGTCACAATTGAACAATTTGATAGCATTGTTGCAAATATAACCGCTTGCAACAACTTGAGCTTCTGTGATGCTGATCTTCCCGAGGAGGGAAAAGACCACAATTTGGCTCTACACATTTCAATGAACTGTAAGGATGATGTCTTGTCCAATGTGTTGGTGGACACAGGATCATCGCTTAATGTGTTGCCAAAATCCACTCTGGCAAAACTTTCATATCAAGGGCCTCCCATGAGGCAGAGTCGATTGGTTGCTAAAGTGTTTAATGGATCGCGGAAAACTGTGATCGGCGAATTAGAACTCCCGATCAAGATTGGACCTAGTGATTTCCATATCACCTTCCAGGTCATGGATATTCATCCATCTTATAGCTGTTTGCTTGGCAGACCATGGATTCACGAGGCAGGCACCGTGACATCCACCCTACACAAAAAGTTGAAGTTCGTTAAGAACAAGAAGTTGGTGGTGATAGGGGGAGAGAAGGCTCTCTTGGTCAGTCATTTATCTTCCTTCTCCTATATTGATGCTGAGGATGAGGTTGGAACCCCGTTCCAAGCCTTATCTATTGCCGAGCCTTCAAGGAAAGGACTTTCTTCGTTTGTCTCCTACAATGATGCAAAGTTGGCCATTGAGCATGGTGCAACTACTGGTTTAGGGAAAATGATCAAGTTGGAAGACAATAAATCCCGAGCTGGCATATGGTATTCTTCAGGTGTTTCCAATGAGCGTGGGCTGTTCCAGAGTGGAGGTTTCATCCATACTGTTGAAGATCAGGAAGCGGCAGTCATTGTGGAAGATGATGAAGAGGAAGACCTTGGAAACTTTGTCATACCATACGGAATCTGCAATAATTGGATCGCTGTTGATGTTCCAACAGTTATCCATAAGTCCACGTAATGTGTTCATTTTGTTTGAAAACCCTTCTCCCATGCCAAAAGGAGAAGTGATGTCATTGTTAGCACATTTGATTAATACAATGATATTCATTCAATAATCACATGTTAAATGTTTGTTTTTCCAAATTATTTTTCCTTTTTTGCTTTTTGCGTGAAATTGGTGATCACCATAAAACCCTAAAAAGAGAATAAAATCAATCTTTTTCATCTGCATAATGATTTGCCTTGCTTGAATTCTGAAATCTCTTTTACTCAAAATCATTATGCAGGTTAATCAAACCCATTGAACATAATGATCCAACACCATCTCCCAACTTTGAGTTCCCTGTATTTGAGGCAAAAGAAGATGATGTTGAAGAGATTCCTGATGAGATTACCCATCTGCTTGAGCACGAGGAGAAGATCATTAAGCCACATCTTAAGAATCTGGAAACAATCAACTTGGGGTCTGAAGACTGTGTCCGTGAGGTGAAGATTGGGGAACTCCTTGAAGAGTCTGTGAAGAAGGGTTGATCGAGATGCTATGAGAATATGTCGACGTCTTTTCCTGGTCATATGAAGACATGCCTGGTCTGGATACTGATATCGTGCAACATTTCTTGCCGTTGAAGCCTGAGTGTGTGCCTGTGAAGCAGAAGCTCAGAAGAACTCATCCTCATATAGCAGTGAAGATTAAAGAAGAAGTTCAGAAGCAAATTGATGCGGGGTTTCTGGTGACTTCTACATATCCTAAATGGATGGCCAATATTGTGCCTGTGCCTAAGAAAGATGGAAAAGTCCGAATGTGTGTGGACTATCGAGACTTGAATAAAGCTAGTCTGAAATATGATTTTCCTCTACCACATATTGACATGTTGGTAGATAATACAGCTAAATTCAATGTCTTATCATTTATGGACGGATTTTCTGGTTATAATCAGATTAAAATGGCACCCGAGGATATGGAGAAGACAACATTCATCACACCTTGGGGAACATTCTGTTATCGAGTGATGCCCTTCGGTTTGAAGAACGCCGGAGGCACGTATCAACGCGCTATGACTACCTTGTTTCATGATATGATGCACAAAGAGATTGAGGTGTACGTTGATGATATGATTGCAAAGTCAAAAACGGAAATTGAACATGTAGAGCACTTGTTGAAGCTTTTCCAGCGTTTGAGGAAGTACAAACTCCGCCTGAATCCGAACAAGTGTACATTTGGTGTCCGTTCCGGCAAGTTATTGGGCTTTATTGTCAGTGAAAGAGGTATTGAAGTTGATCATGCCAAGGTCAAAGCAATACAAGAGATGCATGCACCCAAAACTGAGAAGCAAGTCCGAGGTTTTCTTGGCCGCTTGAATTACATTTCGAGATTTATATCCCACATGACTGCCACATATGCGCCTATATTCAAGCTCCTCCAGAAAGATCAGCGTCATGATTGGACCAAGGATTGCCAGAAATTTTTTGACAGTATCAAAGAGTATCTGTCCGAGCCTCCGATTCTGTCTCCGCCTGTTGAAGGGAGGCCCTTTGATTATGTACTTAACAGTGCTTGATGATTCCATGGGTTGTGTATTGGGTCAGCAGGATAAATCAGGAAAGAAATAATATGTGATATACTACTTGAGTAAGAAGTTCACTGATTGTGAGTCTCGGTACTCAATGCTTGAGAAGACATGATGTGCTTTGGCTTGGGCTGCTAAGCGCTTACGCCAGTATATGTTGAATCATACGACTTGGTTGATATCCAAAATGGATCCAATCAAGTATATCTTTGAGAAGCCTGCTTTAACTGGGAGGATTGCCCATTGGCAGATGTTGTTATTTGAGTTTGATATTGAGTATCGAGCTCAAAAAGCTATTAAAGGTAGTATCTTGGCTGACCACTTGGCACATCAACCAATTGAAGATTATCAGTCTGTTCAGTACGACTTCCCTGATGAGGAGATTCTGTATTTGAAAATGAAAGATTGCGATGAGCCTACGCTTGACGAAGGGCCAGAGCCTGGTTCCCGATGGGGCATGGTGTTCGATGGTGTTGTTAATCAATATGGAAATAGTATTGGGGCAGTGATTATTACTCCTCAGGGCACACATTTTCCTTTTACAGCAAGGCTAACTTTCAAATGCACGAATAATATGACGGAATATGAGGCCTGTATTATGGGATTGGAAGAGTGTATTGATCTTAGGATCAAACATCTTGATGTTTATGGTGATTCGGCCCTTGTTGTTAATCAGATTAAGGGTGAATGGGAGACGAATCAGCCCAGCCTCATCCCATATAGAGATTATGCGAGGAGGATTTCAACTTTCTTTACTAAGGTTGACTTCCATCATATTCCTCGAGATGAGAATCGGATGGCAGATGCTCTTGCTATACTTGCTTCAATGATTGTGGTGAAATATTGGAATGAAGTCCCCAATATTACTGTGATGCGCTTAGATAGACCAGCTCATGTGTTTGGAGTTGAGGAAGTGAAAAATGATAAGCCGTGGTATTATGATATCAAATGCTTTCTACAAAGTCAGACTTACCCGCCTGGGGCATCTGTTAAAGATAAGAAGACTTTGAGGAGATTAACAGGCAGTTTCTACCTTAATGGTGATGTGCTTTACAAGAGGAATTTTGACATGGTTTTGCTCTGATGCGTGGATAGACACGAAGCAGACCTGTTGATGACTGAAGTCCATGAGGGTTCATTTGGTACTCATTCCAATGGACATGTCATGGCAAAGAAGATGTTGAGAGCAGGCTACTATTGGCTGACAATGGAGTCTGACTGCTGCAAATATGTGAAGAAATGCCATTAGTGTCAGATTTACACAGATAAGATTCATATTCCCCCGACACTTCTGAATGTTATTTCCTCACCATGGCCTTTCTCCATGTGGGGAATTGACATGATTGGCATGATTGAACCAAAGGCGTCAAACGGTCACCATTTTATTCTCGTAGCAATTGATTACTTCACCAAGTGGGTTGAAGCGACATCGTATGCAAATGTGACCAGGCAGGTGGTTGTGAAGTTTATCAAGAATCAACTCATATGCCGATATGGTGTGCCAGACAATATTATTACTGATAATGGATCTAACTTGAACAACAAGATGATGAAAGAGCTGTGTAGCGAGTTCAAGATTGCACATCATAAATCTTCTCCCTATAGACCCAATATGAATGGGGTTGTTGAAGTTGCTAACAAGAACATCAAGAAGATTATCCAGAAGATGGTTGTTACGTACAAAGATTGGCATGAGATGCTTCCATTTGCTTTCCATGGCTATCGTACATCTGTCCGCACTTCAATAGGGGCAACCCCTTTCTCCCTTGTATATGGCATGGAGGTTGTGCTCCCCGTAGAGGTTGAGATCCCATCAATGAGAGTCTTGATGGAAGCCAAGTTGGCTGAGGTTGAATGGGTTCAAAGTCGTTCTGACCAATTGAACTTGATTGAAGAGAAGAGATTAACTGCCATGTGCCAAGGTCAGTTATATCAGCAAAGGATGAAGAAATCCTTTGATAAGAAGGTCAAGCTCGTGTGTTCCGAGAAGGTGACCTCGTGCTCAAGAAAGTCTTGTCTTTCGCGCCTGATTCCAGGGGCAAGTGAACTCCAAACTATGAAGGTCCATATGTTGTTAAGAGAGCCTTTTCAGACGGTGCTTTGTTGCTTAAAACTATGGGTGGGGAGGATTTCACTCGTCCTGTGAATTCAGATGTAGTCAAGAAATACTGCGCCTAAAATAAAAATAGAATAGCTCGCTAAGTTGAAAACCCGAAAGAGCAGCTTAGGCAAAAATGAGCGTCTCGGTAGATTGAAAACCCGAAAGGGCGGTCCAGGCAAAAGTTAGAGACAAAAAAAAAGAATATATATGTCCCGCTAGATTGAGTACCTCACCCTGGGGCAATCTAGGCAAAAATTAGGGATTTGGAAAGTAACTGCATCCTAACAAGACTTTGTTCTATAGCCTTCTGTCAACGATTCTCGCTCAGTCATCGTCAACCGAAGCTTCAAAAACATTGGATTCGGAGTTGGTGGAGAAACGGTCATTATGTTCAATGAAGCCTTTTTTCCAATATATATCACCAATTTCAATTTTGTAAAGATCCATGGAGTCTTGCCATTTGCGGACTACCATTCTATCAAATAAATTTGAGCCTTCATCCAATTCTTTGCACTCTTATTTGTTTCTGTTTAACAAATGTTTGCATGTTTTAATTAATAAATATCATTGTTTAAATGAATAAAGTTTTATAAACTGTTTTAAACAAAGTGAACATTCACGATGACTAAAAGGATAGTTGGAAGGTCTTCAGTGCTCTCCCAAGGATAGTACGATCTCCAAAGAGGTAAGACATTTGGTCATTTTCTGGCATGTGCATATCCTCTTCATCAGCTCTCAAGTTGTCTCCTCAGCGAGTGCAGAAAGAACAAAACCTTATCAACTCCCTAGAGAGTGTGGAGTTTTGGCCTTGATCTTTTAGAGATGTGTATACCTCTATATCAGGCATTAACATTTGTGTTTTATCAATTATATGGTTGTCATCCCTTGTGTGTACTGACCTAAAATCCCTTATAGATTGATAAAAGTTGATATGCTATCTATTCACGAGGAAGTTTGTCTTTCCCCGACATGAGTAGAAGTCCTCGGCGGAGTAAGCATATGTTCCCGGCATAACTACTGTTCAGATATCTCCTCAGCAGTAGTTGCCTAGAGCAGTTGGTGAAGGGTTTGTTCCCCTTTTTCACCCCTAGCATGTCACGTGTTGGTGAAGGATTCGTTTCCGATTCCCTCAGCCAGGGCAGTCTCCTTTGAGTTGTCTACAGTTCATCCCCAATAAGGTTGTCAGTAGACTATCCCCAGTATGGTCGCCTACAGTTCATCCCCAGTGGAGTTGCCTGATCCTAGCTTGACATTTATATACCCTTCATGGTTGAAGATTTCTTCCAGTATTGGACGGTGATGAAGAAGATATGTTATTTCCTTCCCCAGCGGAGCAATGGTTCTTTCTTCCCTCAGCAGAGTTGGTTTCTCTAGCAGTTAGAAGGGAGTGTTTGATTGATGAGTATCTGTTTTGCGTTTGTTCCCCACAGAGTTTTACAACATTCCTCGATAAGTTCCTCAGTAGATTTTCTTCTATGACGGATCTTATTGACATCCAATCACCTGATCCCGATGATTGTTGGAAAATCCCTGGCAGTGACTCTGCATGTTCCCCAGCTGAGACTTTGCTTATCCCCAGCGGTGGTCTATGACTCTTGGTATTTGATGCATCCCCACCAGAATTGATTTCTTCTGTGGGTCTGGTTTTTCTCTTTTGAGATGTTATACCGGATGTCTACCCATTGATTCTCGGACCTGTTTGTGTTAGATATGTCTGTCTGTCAACATTAATCATACATAAACCACGCATATACATGCATAATTATAGCATTCAGATATTCATGATGCATTCTTTGCCATATATCTTTGCTTGTTATCTCCTACTATTGGTGAAATATTCTTCCCTAACCAGATGTTTGTGTCTGATCTCTCCATTTAGAGTCAGCATCATAGGCAGAAAGTGTCTAGCTTTCCTTCATTATTCCCCACTGAGTTATGTCCTCGTGGATGATTATTGTTTCAGTTTCCTCCCTAGTTGTGTATTGGGATGGAATTACTCCCCTGAGTGATATCCTCATTGGGTTGAGTCTTGTTAATTGTGTATTTCTAGTTTGTTCCTAGATTGACTCCTTTCTTGTTATTCCCCTGTAGTTCCCTGTGGTTCAGTTATTCAATTGCTCAGTAGCCAGTAATTGTCCATTTTTTCCCAATGGATCTTGTGGCCTTCTACCCAGTAACCGATAGTTGTAAGTCCTATTTCTGTGGTTTTCTACCCAGTAACCGGTAGATGTAATCCCCTCTTTGTTGGTTATCTTTATCCAATATTCAGTATTGATATTCCTTCATTTTTGAGTATTTCACCCAATAACTGGTGATATATCTCTTGGATGATTGCTTTCTTCAAGAAATTTATCCCCCGCGAGTCATCTTTCATTTACCCTTGTTTGGTAATGACTGCTTCTCCTTTTGATTGGTCATCATTTTATACCCAGTAACCGATATCCCGATGTCCTTTCTTTTCGGTCGATTTATCCTTTATTAACCCAGTAACCGGTTGTGGATAATCTTCCATGCGAGTATGTTATCTAAGTTATGACGGTAATAGATAATATATCTCATGTGCTCTTCAGTCGAAGTCTTTTTTCTTCCCCAGTTGAGTAAGATTCGTATTTCCTTGTGGAATCGAATGCCCATCCTGTAAGTCGAGTCTGCTTTTTCAGCCCTCCTTTCGGATGATGAGTGTCTTGGATTTGTTCCTAATTCACGCCTGGTTGGTCACCTATTATATGCCCAGTAACCGGTATCCCTCGTGTTCTTTCCTTCTGCTCCCTATTATGACTTTTTATCCCCTGTGGAGTCAGATTTTCCTGAGTTGAGATGTGCCTTTTAGGTCCTCGTCAGACGTTTCGGATGATTGATATCTCTCACCCTTATACCGGTCTTAGATACTCTTTCTCCTTGAGCGTGTTGTTCTCTCACCCAGTAACCGGTGTTTTGATAACATGTCTCTCTTTGAGTTTATGACCCAGTAGCCGGTAATATCTCGTTGTTTCTTCCTCAGCTGAGTCCTTTGTGGATTTCTCCTTCTGAGTCCGGATTTTTATCCGAAGTATCCTCTGTGGATAGTTTTGCTGTATTGGCATATTCCCCAATACATTCATCTTTACGTCAGCCCGAGTCTTTTCATCGATTTATTTTCGTGGAATCCTCTCGTGTCTTCCAGCAAATTTTTAAGTCGTGACCTGCTCACGCATTTTTACCCTATTCTCCCCAGAGTCTTTGTCTCCATAGTGAGTGTACTACTCTTATGGATTTTTCAGTTTCTGCTGATTTATTTTTCTTCGTGGCAATTATTCACCATGAAGATTTTATTCTTGCATGCATACATTCGCATCATGAGGTCTCTTAGGGACCAAAATTCGTCTCTTTGTTATTATTTAAGCCCATTCTACCTCGTCGAGACGAAGATTTTAACCTTCATATCTCCGGCTAGAATGACCTTAAATAGGGGCATCTGTAAGACCCTAATTTTGACCCTAAGATCCCTCATGGCATCATATCATTTGCTCATTGCATTGCCTCAAGGATCATAGCATGTGTGGCTCCTTAACCCTAAGGTTGGGACTTGTGTGAGTGGTTTGAGACCATCAAGCATGCTTGAATTTTATATTATTGCATTTCTTATTTGTTTACTAACCAAAAGCACAAAAATATGTCACCAACTCTTTTTGTTTTGAAGCTCAAGTGATCATGTGATCCCATGCTCCTAGGAGGCCCCTAAGCTCAATGAAGTGGCTAGATGAAGATGAAAGCAAGCATGACAATGGTTCACAAAACTCTTGATCATCATATATATCTCCCAAGTATCTCAATTTTCCAATTTGATCAAAATAACCCAAAGGGCTTGAGGATTGTTTCCCAAGGAAACCCTAATTCAACTGTGCATTGACCGTGCCTTGCTCATGAAGCAACCTTAGCCCATGATCAAATAAAATCAAGGGAAGTTACTTAATTCATTATTTTATGCATATATGATCCTATGTGAGTATCCTCAATCATTCATTCATCAAGATTTGAAGTTTGGCCTTGAGAAGTTGACCAGTCAAGTCATCTGACTAAACTGAGGATCACTGAGACACAACTTGTGATGTGTTTGTGAAATGAAGATGACCCCAAGATAAAAAATGTTCTTAGGAACCATATGAACAACTTTCATGTTCATTAAAAATCCATTTGAAACTTGGAAAGTCATCATTATTTTCAAAACATTATAGGTCATTTTGAGTGAAACCCTAATTTTGGGTCAACTTCCCAAGGACATAACTTCCTTAATTTTTATGATTTTGAGGTGAGACCAAATGCATTGGAAATCTTAAGATGTCTACTTCAATTTATATGTTGGACAAAATTTCATAATCCTAAAATAAATACATGTGATAATACAAAACATTATAGGTCACTTTGGACCAAAGCCATTGAATTTGAAAAATGTCCAACTTCAAGTGCCCATAACTTTCTCATGAAAACTCCAAATGATGCAAAATGTAAGTCAAAATTGATCAAATTAAAAATATCTACAACTCTGATGTTGGAAGTTTTTCCATTTGAGGCTTTCATAATTGAAACAGAAGGGCTTGAAGTTGCTTACTTTTGGCAAAAAATTTCAAAGGGAACCTAAACATGTTTTGTACCCCAAACTTCACAACCAGTTTTCATAAATTTCCAAACTCCAAATGAACTTTTTCCCAACATGACTTTTGTTCTTATTCAAAGAGATTTCCAACCATTACTCACATGACCATTTTTGGATTTTCCACGTGGGAGTTTCGAAGAGATGAATGTTTATGTTCAATCTTGCAATTCGCATCATAACTTGGAATGCAAGCAAATGCCAGGCCTTGTGCACGTCCAATTCACTCCAATATGATCTCAGTATGCATTTCCTTTCATTTTTGGGCTTTGCAAGTGCCTGTACAGGCCCATGCATGGATGGTCCAATTTTCATGCACACGAGCAAAACACCACATTGAATCAAGTTCAGCTATAAATAGAAGCTCTAGCTCATTCAAAATTCAACCCCAAGGAGATCTGAAATGCTGGAGAATTCAAAACCAAACCCTCACTCAAAGGAATTTCAGTTTTCATTTTCAATTTCAAGCTTGAATTTCAACATCATTAGTTGATCTTCAAGTCTTAATTCCTTAGCCTTGCATCATCATTACATTTCCAGATCAGGATTGGATCAAAAGCTTAGAGGATTCGTGCTGTTTGAAGCTCCATTTCAAAGGTATATCACCAAACTATTTTGATCTGGATCTTGCTATACAATGTGAATTGCTTTGGTTTGAACTGTTTTCTGAAGTCCTCATGCATGAGGCAGGCAAGTGGTGGTCTTAATTTCATAAATCGTGCCATTTCAGTTTATGTATCGTGATCTTCAAGCTCATGTTTCTCTTTAAATAGGAACATTGAGGAGAATCCATTGTTACAGGGGGGGATGTACATCACCCCAGCTTCATTTTGATACCTTGCTTGTTTATTTTTATTAAGTTTTGAATCCCTGTGCGTGGTGGCCGGAGTTGGTTGTCTGGTCGGAGAAGATGGTGGTTTCCACCACCATCCCCACATGGGAGCTTCTGGTCCATCAGATCTGAAGTCCTTATGTGGCGCGCTTGACATTGGTCCTTCGTGCATCAGCGCTTCTAAGCCCTCAGATCATGGCCACGTCATTTAATGAATGATCCAAGCGCGCTGGATTTTTGCTATTTTCTTATTTCTGTTTTAATTTCATTTAATTCCTTTTATTTTCAAAATTTCATAAATATTTTATTTAAAGTCACAAATATATGAGACCAACACCAAAATTTTTCTTAAAAAATCTAGTTTCATATTTTGATTTTTAATTATTTTTGTGACTTTATTTAATATTTTTTGTGAATTATTTGGTTTTTAATAGTTTTAATTCATTTTAAAATGCTTTTTGATATTTGAAAAATCCCAAAATATTTTCTTAACACATATGGATCATGATAAGTTAGTGAAAAATAGTCTCATCAATTTCTTAATTGATTTGAGATTTATTTGAGATTTTAATTCATTTGTGTTATTTTTCATTGATTTTAATTGTTTTAAAATAGTTTCTGATTTCAAAAGTTATTGAATTTTTTTGTCAAAGCTTGTTTGACCATGTTAGACCTATGAGAATTTAATTGGACTTGTTGAAGTTGATTTGAATTGAATTTGAGGTTTGACCATATTTTGTCCATTTTATTTTACACTATATTTTGAATTCAAAAATACCAAAAAAATATGTTTGACTTGTTGACTTCTAATCTTCATTTCTCTTTTGTTTAGCATTGATTGATGATGATTTGATTCACTTTTGACCAATTGTATTTGACATTTGAATTCTCCTTTTATTCATTTCATCTTCATCTCACTTCTTTTTATTTTGGCCAATGAGTTAATGTCTTATGGTTGGTCTTGACATATGAGAGGTTTAACCTTCTTTGATCCAAATCAAACTCAACTTAATCCAAGATCAAGTGAGTTACTTTGTGTCCAAGATGGGTTGCTTCTTGGTCAAGCAAAAAACCTAAAGTCCATACAAGGCCTTTCCTCTTTTCTTTTGGCATGACAAGTTGTAGGAGCTTGGCTTACTAGTCATGATCTCTAACTTGTGTTTATTTGCCTATAGTTTTATTGACCGGCCTCAGATAAGTGTGACTACTACATTAGTCCACTTACGATTGCTTAACATAGCGCTAAATTGTCTTATGACAAACTAACATAACCATACTAACTACTAACTTTAATTTGAGCATTTAATTTCTTGCAATTTACTTTAATGCAATTTATTTCCTTGCTCATTTATTCATATTGCTTTTCCCTTTACTTACTTGAGCACATATTTTATGTTTATGTCATTTTCCTTTTGCTCATTTAAGCTCATTATTGTATATAAATATATTGTTGCCTTGTGTTTGTTTTGTCTTTGTTTGTGTGAACCCAATGCAAAAAAGGAGAAAGGACTTAGAATTAGGACCTTACCCATGCTTAAAGGAGTTCAAGAGCAACTAGGCCTCATGCCTTTAGAATGCTAAATTTGTTGAAGAGCAACTAGGCCTCATGCCTTTAGAATGCTAAATTAAAAAAATGGACTTCAAAGGACTTCCTAATCTAAACTTATTCTTTGTCCAATCCTCTTATTGTGTTGTGAACTTTTTGATGTTTGTTCTTGTGCGATAGGGATTCCATCTTGAGATAGTAAGAAGGACCATTGTCATGAGTTGCCAAGTTAAGAGAGACAAGCCAAATGGAGAGCCTAGGAGCTTGAATCCAAATATTGTGTGATTGCTTGTTTGTTTGCTAAGTCCAAAGGAAAGGAGCATCTTGAATCATCTCTATGATTTCAAGAAAAGGAACTCCAAGGGTTTTCTCTCTTCTCTTATCTTTCTATGCTTTAGGACTAGCCCTTCTCTTCTTCTCCTCACTCTAACCCAAGCCAAACTCTTTTTGTGCAAACTTTGACATTGTTTTCAAACTAGAAACCTAGGCCTTATGCCTTTGATTTTTTTCAAAATATTTTCATTAATACTCATTGTGAATAAATATTAATCCAACTTTGACTTCATTTTTGTAAATAAATCTAACTTGTAAATACAACTCACTTCAAGTTGTTTTTGTGGTTCCAATGGCCACCTTTGTTAAAACCTTTTCATAAACATTAGTCATAGGTTTGAGTTATCATAGTGGCTGATGTAAACCTCACCTTATCCTTAGTGATTGGATTATAAGTCTTCCATACTTATTATAGGGTTAACCCCTCACTAGTATGTTGAAGCTCTCCTCACATGGTGGATTGTTGGTTTAGGTTGAGTTTTCTCCCTTTGATAACAAAAGACCTTAAGGCTTTTGATCAAATCAATTCACCAATCTTTGAGATTTTTACCCCGAACTACGAGGTTTTGATCCTACCTTTGTGATGGTACGTAGGCAATGGGTTCATCCATTCAAACAAAAAATTATAAATATAATCTATTCTTTTCTCATCCCCCCAATCTTTTGCACAAATATTTTTCACAAATACCAACCTACAACACATATTTGCAAAAAGAGGTTCCCTTAGAGTACTAAGGATGTTTTGGGTGCGTAAAACCTTCCCATTTCATAACCAACCCCCTTACCTAGATCTCTGAAATTTTTATTAGTTTTTGATTTGATAAAACTTCTTACTTGGCTTTTGTTCGCTTTTTAGCCTTTCCTTTTGACAAATAAAAGTGCGGTGGCGACTCGAATTGTATGTTTACTTTTGGTTTAGTCAATAAACCATAAGGTAACGAATACCCCGCTACAATGACACATGTCTTTTGCAAAGTCTCTCCAGTCAGAATAATCCCACTGTGCATCGACCCTTTTTTGATGCCAATTCCCCAAACACGTGGGAGATTCTGGAATATGTTGTAGCATTCCGAACTACAGTTTGACTCGGTCACTTTGGTGCATTTGCACTATAGTGAATTAGATAATCGGTGTCTTCGTTGTCCAAACTACAACATCGTCATGGTTCACATCATGATTCAGACCCAGATATGGCCTCCAAACAAACTGTAAAACAATACCAAATCGTTAGATGGAAAATAATTTGAGAAGTATTTTTAAATTAAAATATAGTTTGGTAGGAGTATTACATCTTCATGTCCAATGTGGTCCAATAGATTTCGATAGACTATAATAGCGTGTTTCGGACACCTATTGTAGTTCATTCCCCTTACAGACCACCTAAGATAATAAAAAGAAGTGAAAAATATTATTTACTGTTAATTCAAATAATAAATATAATTAACTAAATGGTGAATGGTAAAGTGTTAGACTTACTTGGTTGCAAACGGGACACGAATGGGCGCTCATTTATCGGGGCGAGCGACGACATTCTAGACCACCCCCAAGCTTGAAGCAAATAAGCACATGAAAAAAAAGTACAGGTATTATTTTTTGCAGTTCTACACATTGCACTATATAGATGAGCCAACACAACTGGACCCCAACTATAAGTGTTTACCTTATTAATGTTGCGTAATAAAGGTAAATACATTATATTCACAGAATTACCTGTACTTTCTGGAAACAAAAAGTTACCAAATAAAATCATAATATAACACCGAGCTTTTATTATTTTCTCATACTCGGTTGAATCGTCGGACAATACTATACTGGAATAATATTGTTTTAGGTATTTTAAATGTATACCTTGCCCCATTGCTTAACCGAATGTGTCTCCCTCAGTTTCGTCGTCTAACAAAGGGGCACCCAATAATTCATTGCATATATTGTTGTCTTGGTTAACTCTCCCATTCACTTCCTTTCCGTCTATACGGAGACCCAACAACATGTACACGTCCTCAAGTGTGACAGTACACTCACCAATCGAAAGGTGAAATGTGTGGGTCTCGGGTCTCCACCTCTCCAACAAAGCCAGAATGAACTTGTAGTCCACCGAGTAAGAAACAATGTTTAGTAGATTTCCAAATCCACATCCTCTAATATATGGTTCTATTAAAGGATCGTGGGGTACATATTCATGTACACGACATCTAAACCGCTTCAGATCCTAATAACAAAAAAGTAAGAAAATACAATTAGAAGAAGAAATACATACTCAAGAAACACACATCTATAAGAAGTAATCCAAAAATAGAAACTAAAAAGAGAGAGATTACAAATGTATAACACAAATAAGAAATGTATTAGAAGTAATCCAAAAATAGAAACTAAAAAGAGAGAGAGATTACAAAGGTATAACACAAAGAAGATATGTATTAAAAGTAATCCAAAAATAGAAACTAAAAAGAGAGAGATTACAAAGGTATAACACAAAGAAGATATGTATTAGAAGTAATCAAAAAATAGAAACTAAAAAGAGAGAGATTACAAAGGTGTAACACAAAGAAGATATGTATTAGAAGTAATCCAAAAATAGAAACTAAAAAGAGAGAGATTACAAAGGTATAACACAAAGAAGATATGTATTTGAAGTAATCCAAAAATAGAAACTAAAAAGAGAGAGATTACAAAGGTATAACACAAAGAAGATATGTATTATAAGTAATCCAAAAATAGAAACTAAAAAGAGAGAGATTACAAAGGTATAACACAAAGAAGATATGTATTAGAAGTAATCCAAAAATAGAAACTAAAAGAGAGAGATTACAAAGGTATAACACAAAGAAGATATCTATTAGAAGTAATCCAAAAATAAAAACTAAAAGAGAGAGATTACAAAGGTATAACACAAAGAAGATATCTATTAGAAGTAATCCAAAAATAGAAAATAAAAGAGAGAGATTACCAAGGTATAACACAAAGAAGATATCTATTAGAAGTAATCCAAAAATAGAAACTAAAAGAGAGAGATTACAAAGGTATAACACAAAGAAGATATCTATTAGAAGTAATCCAAAAATAGAAACTAAAAGAGAGAGATAACATACAAATGACGAGATATTCTCGATCGTGCCTCCGTGTTCATCGCCCATAGTCAACAAAGACATGATTTGAATTTGCAAAGCTTAAGTTTGGTAGACGAAAGAAGTGTGGTAGAAGAAAATACTTGAGTATTGATGAAGATGATTTGATAGTGTTGATATGAGAGACTATTTATAGATGAATGAGTGAGTAGGTTTGGAACCTAAAAAGAGTGTGATTGGTTGCATGGAAAGGCAAGAGGAGACAAAAGAATGACAAAATTCGACATGGAAGAGAAAGCTAGCATGTGAGGAATATTCTTGGCGCATGTGAAGAAAGCACATGCAAGGGAAGAGGATCCCTTGAGTTTGGCGGCTACATGTGATTTCTCACATGCAAGGAAGAGGCGCCCTTCCTCTTGGCGTCTTAGTGTAGGGCAATTGGAAGGGGCGCCCTTCCTGGTGGCACCTGAGTGTTGTTTTGTAAAGAGGCGCCCAACCCTTTGGCACCTCAGTTACTTTATGGCGCCTAGGGAATGGGCGCCTAGGTTGGAATCTTAGGGCATAGAGCTCAGAGATTCTTTGATTCCCTGGCGCTTGTGTATTCTTTTCAATCTTTTCTCTGCGTGCTGGATTCCTTCAACTGCATGCATGGTCAAGTCTGAACAGATAATTACCAAGTTATCAATACAACGACCAACTTACCAATGACCAACCTATTTATGTTGTGCAGTTGAACAACTTAGCAATGCATTCAGTTTCAATTCCATTCAAACTATCTATATATTTAATATTTCAACACAATGTCTTCCACACAACATTACATGATCAGTGCACATGTTGAAGGTGAATGTTTGATCATCAGTTGTTCGGTTTTGGTTTTCAAAACACAGAGGTAACTCGGTTTACAATAAATCGACGATCAAATTTTTCACATTTGAAATAAAGAATAGAAAAGAAATTGCAGTGCAATAATGTGGGTCAGATCATCTATAAAAATCCGGTTTGGTTTGTAGAAAACCAGGTAAAATTTTATCAGAAGAAGATTCAAGATGATGATGATGTTCAACATATGTTTGGCAGTCACGAACAATCCGGTTACAACAATATAGAGTTGTATATATCACCACATCAACAACCGGAGTCTCAGTACATTGATTAGTCACAAGTGTTTTGTGAGACTGATGATGAACAAGCTGAGGTGAATGTTCTAGACGATGAAGAAGAGGAATCTGAGATCATGGTTGATTCGATGGTGAACGCTGAAGAGGAAGAGGAGCCAATACCAGCAAGTCATGTATATTGCCCACCCCAACACATGACAAGGTTAAATTTGGGTTCAGATGAACCTTCGGCAGATGTATGGTACAATCCTTACGTGCAAATGTAAGGATCTCTGAAACAAGGAGACACATTTCGCACAAAAGAGGAATGTGTAAAAGCCATTAAGAAATTCCACATGCAACTATCAGCAGATTTCAGATTTGACAGAACTGACACATCGAGGTATAAAGTTTATTGTCCGAATGAGCACTGCCTTTTTAGGTTGTCAGCTTCGTACCGGAAGAGGAGCGAGTCTTGGGAGATTGAATCAATGGGTCCAGATCACACATGCATGCTGACAAACCCAATGCAGGATCATCATAAATTAAGCTCTCAGCTAATATACGATGCAATATTGTCTGTCATTGGCGACAATCCGTCGTTAAAGGTGAGTACAATAATCTCGCATATTAGGGCAGAGTACGAGTACACTCCATCATATAGGAAGGCATGGATAGTTAGAACAAAAGCTGTTGAAAAAGTGTTTGGCAATTGGGAGGAGTCTTACAAACAACTTCCAAAATACGTGTTGGCTCTAAAACACTATGCTCTCGAGACAATTGTCAAGATGGAAACATTGTCCGCATATACACCAGATGATACGTGTGCTGTTGGAAATAGAATATTTCACCGTCTATTTTGGGCGTATCAACCGTGTATCATAGGTTTTTCTTTCTGTAAACCAATTATACAAATTGATGGTACATGATTGTATGGAAAATACAAAGGAACGTTACTGATGGCAGTGGCACAAGATGGGAACAACAATATTTTTCCAATCGCCTTTGCCATAGTTGAAGGGGAGACTGCTGAGGGATGGAGTTTTTTCCTAAGAAATCTCTGATTGCACGTTGCACCTCAGCCTAACTTGTGTTTGATCTCTGATAGACACCCCTAAATCATCAGTGCATATAATAACATTGACAATGGCTGGAAAAATCCTCCTTCGACGCATGTGTTTTGTATTAGACATATTGCTCAAAATTTCATGCGGAAAATCAAAGATAAGATGTTGCGTAAGAAGGTTGTCAATGCAGGTTACGCATTATCACAATCATCTTTCAAACACTACCGCGAGGAAATAAGATTGTCGAACGAAGATGCGGTTCGGTGGATTGATAGTATTCCATTGGAGAAGTGGACTAGGGCATACGACAACGGTCAGCGTTAGGGCCACATGACAACAAATCTTGTGGAATCAATGAACTCTGTCTACAAAGGCATCAGTAACCTACCAATAACCGCTTTGGTGCAAGCTACATATTTCAGGCTAGGGGCGTTGTTTGAAACCAGACGCTCAAAATGGAGTTTAGTGTTACAATCTGGACAGTTGTTCAATGATGCTTCAATGAAATTCATCAGACATGAAGCTGCCAAAGCAAACACACACATGGTTACGGTATTTGACCGAACTAAAGGTTGGTTTAGTGTTGTCGAGTCCATGGATCACAATGAGGGCATGTCGATGGGACAATACAGAGTCGAACTAGATAGAGGTTGGTGCGACTGCGGAAGGTTCCGAGCCTTTCGTACCCCCTGCTCCCATGTATTTGCGGCGTGCTCAAAGGTTCGAAAGGATTCATCCTACTTGCTATCTGAAGTTTACAAAGTCGTCAGCCTTTCAAATGTTTATAAAATTAGTTTTTCGGTAGTGGCAAAAGAGGATTATTGGCCAGAATATCAAGGGGACATCGTATGACACAACGAAGTTATGCGAAGGAAAAAAGGATCGCCCTAACAGCACCCGGATTCGAACCGAAATGGATACGACGAACAAAATGGTTAAACTATGTAGTTCATGCCGTCAACCAGGTCACAATCATAATAAATGTCCTAGTGTTGGAACGAGCACAACCAGATAAATTCAGATGTACCTCTGTTGCTATATATGGAAAACTAAATTTATTTCAAAGTACCTCTGTTGTAATATATGGAAAACTAAATTTACTTCATAGTAGACGTCTGTGACGAAAAGACAGTTGTTCATAAAAACTAACACAAACAATTAAAACAACTAGAATACAAAAACTATGCGATTACAACCATCAAAACAATTTTGAACATGTAATGCATCATCCTACAAGCGTCTTGGTCGGTCTTAATATCCACTCATTCGCGCACTTCTCCGTGTTGATTGAACGTGGACACAAGCCATTGTATTCTTCTAATCTGTTCACCCTCTCCAATTTCTCTCTCTAACCAACTGTACAACGTCCGATTAAGACGTTCACAACAATTCTAGATTTAATTGGTTTTTATATATTTCCATTATAATCAAATCTTATCCATTTAATGCAAAATTTTGTTTGAGAAAGCGAATTCTTAGATATAAGTCATGCTAAAGTGGTAAGTTTCTATGAGTATTATATCCACCACAAAAAATTTGTACGTAGCTATTACAAACTACTGTTAACATATAAATCAATATCTACAGCATCACAACATAATGTTCATCGGTAAAATTCTTAATTATGTAATCATAGACACGAACATGGATTGATAAAGGACTCTGGTCTCACAATCATAAACAAAGATTTAAGAATTCTCATTTACTTTCACTTGTAGCAATTGTATGGACAATATTTTATTATATAATTCTTGTTCGTGATGATTAAATAACTCTGGTCACTCATAATCAATAAAGTAAACAATTGAGTCCTTAACATATATAACCAGACCCTGATACCGAATGTATGCGGAAAAATTTATTAATCAATTATATGGAATTAGAACATTAATATTTACTTGTTTTAGATATGATTTGGGAATAAGGGTTGCCGTTCTTATCATCTTCATTCAGAATCCTGAAAAAGATGAGTGATCAGATCGTTGTTTGTATCTCACACTCTCGTTTACAATTCTCAATAGGACAAATTATGGAGTCGTCAATTATCTTCCTGATTGATTCAGTGATTACAGAGGGGACCTATCCATATAATATATACAACCCTAGTCTATACCCATTATGCGTCAAAGGGTAAAGCTCACACTTCTCGCCACACCAATCAAATTTCAGATACTTTGTCTTTAATTAAAAAGATCATTTGACCAATAAAAAGGTTTATTTATGCATCCCATTAGAATAAAGATTAAAATTATTTTAAGTTTTAAATTGCTTAGATATTTCCTATAAAAAAAAGATTGATTAGCATTTTAACAATTTTTATTTTAAAGTTTGTTACAATAAAATTAAAACAAAAAGATTAGGCTGAATGATAATTAAGGCAATCCGTACGGTTTAAATAAGGTTTAAATAAGTGAGTGCAGTGCACCAGTTCCATTATGATTCAACCTAACATCGTCAATATGAAATCACTCTTCCTCCTCACCATGATGAAGATGAAAGATGACGAAGAAGAAGATAACTTCTCAACCACTATCGGCATCTGCCCTTGCCATGAAAAAGAAGAAGAAAAGAACTTGCGTCAAATCCTCCCTTTCTTCTACAAATTCAATTATAATTCCAGAACCTGAATTTTACTTACCAGATAACTTATGGGAGCTTCTTTTCACATTCCTCATCAACCCCCCCGTCGATGTCTTCACATTCATCAGCAACCTGATCCTTATCGACTCTGGATCGCATATATAGTGTGAGAGAGAATGTAGAAAATGTATATACTTTGAAAGATTTTGATGTCAACCCTCGGTTGAAGTTTCTACCTACGTCTTTCTGACAATTCATTTATAAACGACGAGATCATCGTAATGTTTGCTTCTATTTTCCTAATTTGCATCTTCTTAATTTGAGTTATTGCTATGATATATCTAGAAAAAGTATTTGTTAAATTCTAAGTAGATGTTGTAAGGTTAGACATATGCACTTAACCAATTGTAAAGAAGTGAACTTTGTAGTTCCCTACGAGATCTCATAGATTTGTTGTGGAGCTTTACAAAATATGTCACTGAAAAGAGAGTGATGAGTGTGGTTGCAAAATGCAGATAATTGAGGGTGATCTATTTGAAATGTTGTGATAAAGTGAATGCTCGTGCTATTATCTCAATTCTTTCATCAAATCCATCATTAGAAAAAGATACGAATTATTGAAGTTTTGATTCTTAAATATAAGATATGTTTATTGTTTTTAGTTTTGTTTCTACGAGAAATGACTTAATTTTTAAAAATACCAACTTACAAATATGTATTTAATTGTCATTTTGTCGATGATATTCCTCTAAATATTGTTAGATTTTTATATGAAATTTTTAATTTTGATGTTTTTTTTTACTCTGACATTGTGATATCATTTAGGATAGTCTATTCTTTGTCCTGTTAGGATGACATGTAAATGTGTGCTTGTAATTATGTATATTGTATATAATAGGTGGTTCCAAATAATTGTGTAATTTTGGTGTTTTAGTGGTCACATAAAACAATATTGAGTGACTTAATATGAATTTAACAATGAAGTGTGAATGAAGGAGACATAATAGCATTATGACTTTCATATTCTCAACTGATGTGATGTAGTAGTCATATAAAACAATATTGACTGGGTCTAGTGAATTTAGCCATGAAAGTATATGCATCTTTACATCAAGAAGGTAGGTAGGTTTGAGGGAGATTGGCAATGGGAGAAAGAATCAGTAATATTTATTTCAAACAGTCATCAAAGTACTAAATAGTTGCACTAATTGGTGAAGATATTTATGTTATATATGAGTTGTGTGCTTATACTTGTACAATGAGAGTCTATTCTGCTACCTTCTCAAATGTTTCAAGTGTCTTGATAAAATGAGAATCTGGTTTCTTCAAAATGGATAATAAAACTTTACTCGTAACATAATCAATAGCCATGATAATGAACTTAAAGGTTATAATTGAAATACTATATTCCAATTTTTCATAAAAAGTGCTTCTAAAATTTCCAAAAATGTTCTAAATTCATTAATGAGTTCCTACAAGAATGAAGTTGGTGGAGCCATTATAAACGAATGTAAAACCATCTACTTTGCTGCAAAGGATACCACTGCTAATTTGTTGACTTGGGCAATTCTTCTGATAGCAAAACATCAAGAATTGGTAGAATGAGGCTGTTTCTATCGGTACTACAAAAAAGTTAAATTTGAGTGGGGGCATAGTGATTCCTCAGTAAATATGTCTAGATGATTGCTCATTAGTCAAATGACCATGTATGAACATTCCATTGATGCCAAAATTGATATATATATATATATATATATATATATATATATATATATATATATATATATATATATATATATATATATATATATATATATATATATATATATATATATATATATATATATATATATATATATATATATATATATATATATATATATATATATATATTGTTCATATGTTCCTGATAATAAAAGAACAATAAGATCAATAAAACAAAATACGGAAATAGAATCAGAGGTTTTATCTCCGGTCATTGTTGCAGTGTTGTGAGTGCACTGCCTTTGATTCTTCCAAGCTTTTGCTCTCTCAATATAGATGGTGTATTTCTTTTCTGATGAGAGAAAGCTTTGGGGACTAAAGACTATTTATAGGCTTGATTCTACCATCAAGAATTTAAAGCCATTAAAATTCATTACCACCCAATTAAATGGTCATATCAATTTACATTAAAATCAAAATAAATCATACCCTTTTCAGAACCAAAATCCCAAAACTATGGACCACATTAAAAATTGGTTTATTATTAATAATTATTATAATAAAAATAAGAAACCGTTACATTCTCCCACTTGGTCCATAGAACTGATTATTAGCATAAATGAGTCATAGAAAACTTACTCAAGAAATAAATATGTGAATCATAGAGATAGTCCCTCGTAAAGTGAGTAGTCTCATCTATGTATTACAACATGTCTATTTTCAAATATATATCTATAATGTGGTAACTAACTTGATGAATAAACCAATGTTTACTCTTGGTCCAGATGTACATATTTTCTCAAACTGATGTGCGCATCAAAATGAGAAAACATTACAATCTAAGAGTTTTATTAATAAATTGTATGTATACAATCATAAGGAGGACCCAAGTCCCATGTTTTCTACACGATCCTTAAATTTTATTGGTGGCATGCCCTTAGTCAAAGGATCAGCGATCATTAAATCAGTACTAATGTGATTAATAACTACTATTTTATCTTTAACTCTTTCTCTAATGGTTAAATACTTTATGTCGATGTGCTTGCTTCAACTTCCATTTTTATTGTTCTTAGCCATAAAGACAGCTGCTGAATTATCGCAAAAAATCTTCAGAGGTTTAGAAATAGAATCCATGATTTTAAGCCCAGAAATAAAACTCTTAAGTCATACACCATGAGAAGTAGCCTCAAAACAGGAGACAAACTCGGCTTCCATAGTAGAAGTAGCAACCAAGGTTTGCGTAGTACTTCTCCATGAAATAGCTCCATCAGCCATCATAAAAATATATCTTGATGTTGATTTACGAGAGTCAACACAACCAGCAAAGTCGGAGTCTGAATAGCCGATCACGTCAAGATTGTCTGTCTGCCTATACATTAACATGTAATCTTTTGTTCCTTTAAGATATCTCAACACCTTCTTTGCAGCTTTCCAGTGATCCATACCTGGATTACTCTGATATCTTCCTAAGATTCCAACAACAAATGAAATGCCGGGCCTTGTGCATACTTGAGCATGCATAAGACTTCCAACAACAGAAGCATATGGAATGTTCTTCATTTGTTCCCGCTCAAAATCATTCTTAGGGCATTGATTCAAATTAAATCTATCGCCCTTGACAATGGGTGCAACACTTGGTGAACAATCTTTCATTCTAAATCTCTCTAAAACTTTATTGATGTAGGTTTCTTGTGATAGACCCAAAATTCCTCGAAGTCTATCTTTGTTGATCTTAATGCCAATGACATAAGATGCCTCACCCATATCCTTCAAATCAAAGTTTTTAGAGAGGAATTGTTTCACCTCATGTAGAAAACCTTTATCATTGGTTGCAAGTAGTATGTCATTCACATACAAAATGAGAAAACAAATTTTACTCCTACTGACCTTCTGGTATATACATTGATCCATGGGGTTTTCAATAAACCCAAATGAAGATATCGTTTCATGGAATTTAAGATACCATTGACGAGAGGCTTGTTTTAAACCATATATGGATCTCTTAAGCTTGCAAACCAAATGCTCACCACTATTAGAAGAGAAACCTTCAGGTTGTTTCATATAAACCTCCTCCCCTAAATCACCATTAAGAAAGGTTGTTTTCACATCCATTTGATGCAACTCAAGGTCAAAGTGTGCAACTAATGCCAAGATGACATGGAGATAATCTTTGTTAGATACAGGAGAAAAAGTATCAGTGTAATCGATTCCCTCCTTTTGAGTAAATCCCTTAGCAACGAGTCTGGCCTTGTATCTCTCAATGTTGCCTAATGAATCTTTATTGGTTTTAAAGACCCATTTACAACCAATGGCCTTTGCCCCATTAGGTAACTCTACAAGATCCCATACGTTGTTGTTTTTCATGGAATTCATTTCATCATTCATGGCATTATACCACAAATTTGACTCTTTGCAACTCATGGCTTGTCTAAAGCTCTTAGGATCATTCTCAACTCTAACATTATAGTCAGATTCTTGTAGATACACAATGTAATCATTAGGAATAACTGATTTTCTTATCCTAGTAGATCTTCTTAATGTTTGATCAACATTTTCTTGTGGATCTTGTTGTTCAACTAATTGTTCATCATCTTGATGACCAATTTGATTTACTGGATCATCAGTAGCTTGTGGAGTTTCGATGATTGGTTGATCAACATCCATTTGAACTTGAGGGATGTTGTAAATAGTAACCAATCTATTACTTGAAGTGGAAGGTTCATACTCTATATGATCATGCACATAAATTGAATTTTTAATTTGATCGCTCCCACTAGTCAAATGATTTTCAAGAAACTTTACATTTCTTGACTCCACAATCCTAGTTGTATGAGATGAACAATAAAATCTATAACCTTTAGACCTTTCAGCATATCCAATGAAATACCCACTAATGGTCCTCGGATCTAGTTTCTTTTCTTGTGGGTTATAAATCCTCACCTCAGACGGACATCCCCAAACACGCATATGTCGTAAACTCGGCTTCCATCCTTTAAATAACTCAAATGGTGTCTTTGGGACAGCCTTGGATGGAACCCGATTTAGAATATACACAACCGTCTTTAGTGCTTCATTCCATAATGATTTAGGAAGATTAGAGTTGCTAAGCATACTCTGTACCATGTTCAATAATGTTCGGTTTCTTCTTTCTGCAACACCATTTTGGTTCGGAGAACCGGGCATGGTGTATTGGGCAACAATCCCATGTTCTTGAAGAAACTTAGAAAATGGACCAGGTGCTTGTCCACTCTCAGTGTATCTATCATAGTATTCACCACCCCGATCTGATCTCACTATCTTTATTTGTTTTCCACACTAGTTCTCAACTTCAGCCTTAAAGACTTTTAAGGCATCCAATGCTTCATATTTATTGTTAAGCAAATAAATATTCATATATCGTGAGTAATCATCTATGAAAGTGATGAAATATTTCTGACCATGTGCATCCATATCAGGACAGCATATGTCTGTATGAATTATTTCTAATATACTTGAACTTCTATTGGTACCTTTCTTAGACAGGTTGATCTGCTTTCCCTTAATGTAGTCAACACAAGTTTCAAAGTCAGCAAAATCTAGAGTATTAAGTACCCCATCTTTTACTAACCTTTTAATTATCTCTATGGAGATATGTCCTAATCTCCGATGCCATAACATAGAAGAATTCTCATTAATATTACACCGCTTAGTGCCAGTTTGAACATGCATTGAACTATAAATGGATTCGATTTGTAAATTAATACGATAAAGACCATCAGAAAATATACCATTCCCAACATATTCCGAATTATAAAATAATTCAATCAAGGTGTCTTTAAAATTAAAGGAATATCCAAAAGGTACAAGTCTAGAAACTGAAATTAAGTTTCGTGAGAAACTTGGTACATAAAAGGTTCTTTCTAATTTCAAAACAAAACCATTATTCAAAATTAAATTGCAAGTTCCAATAGCTTCCACATGTGAGTCCATCCTGCTTCCTGATAGGACAGTCCGCTCACTTCCCACTGGCTTCCTTAGGTTTTGCATACCCTGTAAGGAATTTTTTATATGGATTGTTGATCCAGAATCAATCCACTGGGTGTTAATATTAACATCGGTCATATTAGATTCATAACAAACAAATGAGAATAAGTTACCTTTCTTCTCAAGTCATTCTTTGAATCCAGGGAATTCCTTCTTCATGTGTCCTCCCTTTTTACAGAAGTAACACTTTGCTTCTTTCTTGATATCACCTTGCGGTGGCATTTTGAATTTCCCTTTCTGATTGGCTTGTGACTTGTCAGTTTTGAAAGCTATGTTCTTCCTGCGAGTGCTTGTCAGCAATGCACTCTCACTCTGTTCCATTACAAGCCTTTCTTCTTCCTGAACACACATGGTCATTAATTCATTGATTGACCATTTGTCTTTATGTGTATTGTAGGAGATCTTGAAAGGCCCATACTCAGACGGAAGAGAGTTCAGAATATAGTGCACCAGGAAGGAGTCAGACATATCAACCTCAAGTTTCTTAAGTTGAGCTGAAATGTCACGCATTTTCATTATGTGCTCACGCACACCTTTCACACTGGTGAGTCGGTAGGAGGAAAATTTCATAATTAACGTGCTTGCCAAAGCCTTTTCAGAAGTGACGAACTGATCGTCAATGGATTTCAGCAAATCACATACATTCTCATGCTGATCGACAGAACCACGTATTCCACCCATGACCTTAGTCTTAATGAACATCACACTGAGCCGGTTGGATCTCTCCCACCGCTCATATAGTGCGATTGCAGCTGGAGTACTTTCATCTGTAATTGCATGTGGTTCGTGTTTCCTAATAGCATAATCTATGTCCATCAATCCTAGATGGAGGAGAAATCTTTCCTTCCACACCTTATAGTTATCTCCTCTGAGCTCGGGAATATCACATCGGATATCAGAAAAATTAGCAGGTTGAGAAGCTAAAAAGATAAACAAATTTGATGTCAAAATTTGAAGCATAAATATTATCCAAATTATGTGTATTATCAATATAAACATACCATAAAATAAATCTTGCAACATAAAAATTACCTGTGGGCTAAATTTTAATGTAATAAGATTTTTTTTTTAAATTGCGATAGATTTTTCAAACCTCACTTTCGTGCATGATATAATTTTGTTTTTCTATCCAAAATTAATACTTTATGATAAAACTATCAAATTATGTACCAATTCATAATTCCTGTGGGCAAGTTTTGAAAATATTTTGACATTTTATCCCAATTAATCATACAAATATAATAAAAATTCCTGTAGGATAAAATTCATTATACCACGTATAATTAATTACAATTTTATGTCTAATAATTTATGTGATCTCAAAACTTCAAAAAAATAATCTCAATTAATTTAAGGATGTTGTGGCTAATCCAAATTAATCAAAATTATAACGATCACTAGACATAGTAACTCAATTATATGAGAGAACAAAAATAAATAAATAAGATCTCTTATACAATTGCTTAACAAAATAATAACATTATAAATCAGTTTTAATTTTTTTTTTGCACAAATTTAATTCAAAGATTAAATAATAAGGCATAATAATCAGTAAAAATGAAATCATATGGATATGAATAGAAACAAAATACATGTTTAACAAAGCAGCCCAGCGATAACATTCGTGAATGTCATGGATCAGGACCTGGATTCAACACCCAGCCATAGCAAAAATAGAAAAATAATTATCGAAAATGTTGCCATGGATGGAAAAATAATGGAATTTAATGAATGTAGCACAATCATTTCATGTTGACAATTGCATATGCACAAATATTCTCATGGTAAATATGACAAACACACACCTCCCAATCCAATTTGAGCAAAGGTTTAATTTGTCGTATCAATCTTGTAGTGTTATATTTGTAGATGCTTTAAACCAGTGCACTCTCTCCTAGAAGTCGTGTCGTTTGGCTGATGATCCTGAGACCCGCTCAGGTGTATTCTTGACTGATGATCCTGAGACCCGCTCAGGTGTATTCTTGACGTGCAAGTCAAGAAAGAGAGAGTATGCACTAACTCCTAAAAGATAGGGGATCAATATCTCCCCTGATAAGAAGGGAGAAGTTAACACCACTAAGGAGGACTCAAACCCTAGGTCCTAGAGACCCATATAAATGTTTCTCCACTCAAGGAGAATGAGAGATCCCAAGTAATCCATACTTTCTACACCCTAAAAAGCGCAATGCTCTCTATAATCTAAATACATGACCGCCGATGATCACAGGCTTGTTATCAAGCATCACTGAACATTAGCATATCCTCACACCCCATATTACAGATCTCCTAAATCAACCTCAAAACACCACCATACAAGGCTTATCACCGTCGTGGAAAGACCACTATCAAATAGTATTATAAACCTACTAAGGCCTTTGAGTCTCTCTATCCTTGCAGGGGGACACACACTTGTATTTTTTTACAAGTACAAATCTCATTCCAATTATACTACCCTATCCAGAATCTAAAATATTTTGAACAACCACTTTGGAATCTATATGAAACTCAATAAATCAAAACACAAGCTCTTTTAGTAATCACAATCCTTCTAGCACAACTTAAATTTCAGCAATATATGCACTACAAGAACCCAAATATCTAGCAAACCACGTCTTAAAAGACTCCCACATCCACCTAAGCCATTCGTACTATCTACATCCGTGTTAAATCTCATCCAACTCAAAGGAGGGGGAGATCATCTTATTGGCTTAGCCTATGGAGTTAAATCCATCTTACTACCATGCAGCTGTGCTGCCGAAAAATAATAATGAACAACTTTAGTAACATGTTACCATGGAATTCTAAGTCTCACAAAATTATTATCATGTTGTTTCTTGTTCCTCCACATCCAAAGTCTATGGAAAGACGTTTCCCAAAGTTTCAACCATGACGGATCACCATAAATACTAAAATCCAAATGCAAACTAGTATCCACTCACTCCTTAATATTACTAGTTAAAAAAGAGACATTCATATCCAATTTAACCCCATTAGTTCAAATAGTAAAACCTAAACGTCAGTCACGTCAGACATGTATAATGGATTCCACATATGTTCCACAGTGGCTACAAATAGGCCCTCCTAGTTACATTTTATTTTTCCTCTCATTGGTCACTATCCTACCATGATAAACCAACAAAATAAAAGACCTTATTCATCCAGGAATTTTAAGCTTCCATATCAACCTCCAACCGTCCTCGCCATTTTGCTTACCAAAATTACACATAAATTTATAGCTTGATAAAACATTATACTCACCTTTTTTATCGCTCAACCAACAATAAATATCTTTTCCAGTATTTGTTGGGAAATAAGTGTGAGTTACGTTAAGAAACAAGTGTGAGTTCTAAGTTCATATTTCTTAGAAAAATGGAGGTTGAGAACTTTATAAGTAAGAGGACTCATTCACCTATCACCTTAAGGTTTTGGGTGAATATGTGGTGTCTCTCTCACTTGTTTGGGTGAGTCTTTTACCTTTAAGTGAGTGTTTGACCCAATGTGTATTCTTCCCCCTTATGATAATCTATTAGTGGTATCAGATCCTGATTCGAGTAATAGACCGACTCCTTGTATCGAAATTCTTCATGACATGGTGGTGAGGCACATGTTCTGTTGAAGTGCACATGACGAGATAATGGTGTCTCTCAATGGCGATATAAGAATATGGATGAAAGAGCTTCCGCTTGAGGGGGAGCATAGTGGATAGACTCATACTTGAGAGAGAGAGAGATTGTTGGTAAATAAGTGTGAGTTGTGTTGAGAAACAAGTGTGAGTTCTAAGTCCCACATTGCTTAGAAAAGTAGAGGTTGAGCACTTTATAAGTAAGAGGATCCATACACCTATCACCTTAAGGTTTTTGGTGAATATGTGGTATCTCTCTCACTTGTTTGGATGAGTCTTGATATTTAAGTGAGTGTTTGATCTAATGTGTGTGTTTCCCCCTTATGATGACCCATTAGTATTACCATCGGGATAGAGAATCCCTAGAATCTTAGTTACCACATTTGGAAAACAAATATGCTTTTAAAAGATCCATATTCCAATGACCATGTTGACCCAATAAGTTCTCTAAATTTTGATAAGAAGTTGTATTAACACCATATGTATTAGTATCCATAAACTTCATACATGGTTCAACCCAACAATGAGACCAAACATCTAAATTAGCACCATCTCCTATAAACCAATTCGCAACCTAAGGAAAATTAGGCCACAATTTACTAAGACTCTTCCACAAAGTGAAAGCATTTTCCTTAACAATCACATCATAGTAACCAACATTATTCCTCATATATTTTCTACTCATAACTTCATAGCTACGAGATTGTTCATTGGCGCGAGTGGCCCAACCAAGATTCAAAAGACAAGCATTACTCATAACATCCAACCATCTAACACCCAATCTTCCGAATAAATTTTGTAGCATCATCACACCCCACTTCACTGATTGAACTCTTCAATGTTCCTATCTATAACCCTGGATAAAAGAACACTGTAACTTCTGGATCTCATGCCAACAAGCTTTAGGAATGCTAGTACTCATCATAGTATAGATAGGAAAGGCTTCAATAACAACTTTAGAGATAATTACCCGACCTACAAAAGAAAGGTGTCGGGCTTTCGAAGAGGTAAACTTCAACTTATCTTTCTCCAAGATATAACTAAAATCAAATCTTCTTGGTGCTTTATCAAAGAGAGGAACACCCATATACTTGCCAAGCCATTATATTTCACGGAAGCAAGACATAGAAGCCAATTTATATCGAACAAACATAACTGTTTCTAGAGAAAAGAATGCTTGTTTTTATCAATGTTCACTTGCTGGCCAGACAATAGTCAAAATTGATTAACAATATTGAACACACATTGAATTTGAACCTCTTTAGCTTGACAAAATAATAAAATATCATCTTCAAACATCAAGTGAGATATGAGAGAGCCATTCCTACCTACCTTCATAGTTTTCCAAAAGGCTTGCTCCATACTATAAGAAATAAGATGAGATAATTTATCAATACAAATAACAAAGAGGTACAGAGAAATAAGATCTCCTTGTCTGATACCCCAATTAGGTTTGTAAAACTCTAACCTAGTTTCATTGCATTTCATATTAGTAGCCACACTAGTAATAGAGGTCATAATAATAATGATTAACTCTAAAGGAAATACAACTTCCTTTTAAGATATTTTCATTGAAATACCACTTTAGCATATCATATGCTTTAGTTAAATCAACTTCAATCACAAAATAAGCCACCCTCCCTTTCATCTTATGCATGTTATGAGACATTTCTTGTGCCACCACAATATTATCATGAATACTTCTCCCATATACAAAACCCACTTGAAAAGGATAGGAAATTTGAGGAATAATAATATTAATCATATTTATGACAACTTTTCTAATAATCTTATACAAATTATTGCATAGAGAAATGAGACATAACTGATTAATAAACTCATGATGTGATACCTTTGGAATCAAGCAAATATCTGTTTGGTTAATCTCAACAAACGCAGCCGAATTAGATCACATTTTCTTGACAAAATTACAAGTATCCAATCCAATGACATCCCCAGTTTTTTGATAAAAACCATCAAAATATCCATCTGGTCCAGGTGCTTTCCAAGGTGCTATATCAAAAACTGATTGTCTTAACTTCTATATCAAAAAGTATAACTTTTGTGTCCAACACTGAAGAGGGTGAAGATCAAGGTGGAAAAAGTATAGCTCACATTATTCATCATAGATTTTCCACTCATAACTTCATAGCGAAAAGATTGTTCATTATTGTGAATGGCCCAACCAAGCTTCAAAAGATAAGCATTATTCATAACATCCAACCATCTAATACCCAATCTTCCTAATAACTTTGGTAGCATCATAACATCCCACTTCACCGAATGAACTCTTCTATGTTCCTCGTTATAACCCTGGATAAAATAATGTTATGACCTCTGAATCTCATGCAAACAGGCATTAGGAATGCTAGTTGTCTCCAGCTATCATACCACGAAAAAGTACCCGAGGGCATCGCACGTTCAAAGATACAACAAAGTTGCCATCGAACTTTATATATTCCCGAAGGAAAGGTAAAATACCGATAAAACCCAAGGGGAAGAGAAAAAGGGTATGGAAGTCGGTTATGCAAGGGGGAGGTATTAGCACCCCTCTTATCTGTTGTACTCAACCGAAACCATTTTGATTGTTCTTTGTAGAAATAACATTTCTTCTCCTTTTGGACTCCGCCCTCATTAACCTTTAAAGGAGCTTTTCCCTTTTTTTTGTCCTTCTTGTCGGGCTTGACCTTACTGCAATTGGCTCTATCATGAGTCGTGAGATGAACAAAATGATATTTCATCTTCTTTAGCCTTTATTCTTCTTGAACCAACATGACCTTAATTTCTTGAAAATTCAATTTTTCTTTGATGATGTTGTAATTCACCTGGAACTGTTCAAACTCAAGAGGAAGCGAGTTAATGATAAATTGTACAAGAAAACATTCATTTACATGCATATCTAAGGACTTAAACTTCGCTGTCAAATTTCCCATTTGAGCCACACGATCATGAATGGGTTGAGACCATTCAAACTTTTTAGTCATAAACTCAGTCATCAAATTCTCCATAATTAATTTATCAGTAATTTCAGAATTTGAATACTCTTTCCCAAGCCTCAAAAAGAGACATTTCAACTTTTGTCTATAATGGTTACGAGCTTCTCATCCATTATCAATATCATGTTCAAGTCCATAGCACCCAATTGAAACTGAATCTTTTCAGACCAATCATCATAGTTCAACCCATTGAACTTTGTCATTGCATTGCCTAAGACAAACATATTAGTAGCAACTACAAATATTTAAAACACGCTCATACGTTAATGCGTTGAATAAGTTTCATGGATTCAAACCAATTTAACTTTAATCATGTATCTAAATTTTGGGTGATGCATAAATACATTTCAATAAAATAAACCAATGATAATCATACTCAAAATATCTTTATATATTCAAGCCACAAGTATGTTAATAAATATTTTAATTTCATTAATTATAAGTCATGATCCATCTTTAAATGATCTAAATATGTCTTATAAGAATAAATATCATTTAACATGTTATTCATATAACATCAAATCAAAAATCATTTTTATATAATTTAAAATTATAAACTTTAATGAATTTGATTACTTTGGTGATTAACACATTCTATTTTGATACAAAATGTTTGTAGTGGGTATCATGACAATTATATATAGATTTGAGCATGGCAATTGTATACGATTAAGATTGTGCCTCTAGTGTAATGTTTATATACTGAGATCATGATATAAAGTTGCTATGTGATTATATATATATATATATATATATATATATATATATATATATATATATATATATATATATATATATATATATATATATATATATAACTAAAATAAGGATAATGTTTGAAGATAGAGAAAAATAAGAAATGAGAGTTTGAATTGTAATTAAAAAAAAAATCGCAACAACACGAGCAAAGAAGAAATAATAACAACACAAATGATTTATCATAGTTCGCTTGAAAAACCAAAGATACTCCAGTCCACCCGGCCAATGTGATTTTGCCTTCAACAAGGACTTAATCAACTAATCTCAACATATTACAAAGTTCGTCTAAGGATTCAACAACCTCTTAGCCCTCTCAAGTCTACAGACCTAACCAAGTCACTTGAGGGATTAAAAACAATTACAAGAATTAAAAAGTGTTTCGCTTGATGCTTCTAGATTAGCAGTATAGACACAATTTAAGAACAGTGAAAGATAACCATACAATATTGAGCAACAGCTCTTGTATGAAATTTTTTCTTACAACAACAGTGGTGAAGAAATAATCAGAGTATGCAGAGCGTGAGTTTTTCTTCGTAAGAGTGGTGAAAAAGTTGTATGATAAAGTTGTTGTATCAAAGTTGTATTTTGGCAATTTGTGAAGAGGCCCTTATATAACACTTGAGATAATACTGTTGGGGGGAAATCAATAATGATTTTGTGCCAACTGTGGGAGACAAATGTAGTAAATTCCTTGTCCTTTTCCATAGAAGACTAGGAGCATAATCAAATATTTACTTAAAAGGATTGTACTACAATTTGAATGCTTCAACTTAAGTTTCTAACTAGGTGACATCTGATGACGTGTTTCTGAGCATGTGTCATAATGAGGTGAGCATAAATAGAGTCTTCAGAGTTAGACTCTTCAGATATCTCTTTGTAGAGTCTTTAGATAGATTCTCAGAATCAGATCATCAAAGCTTGAACTTCAGAGTCAGATTCTTCAGGTGATTGCTCCTCAAATGCATTATGTTCAAAGTCAGATGTGATTTCTCTTTGTGCTGGGTCAACGCTTTTGGACTACTTCGGATGCCAAATATTAGTTTCTTAAGAATCAGAAGGTGACTTATCAGAATCATTTCAACTTAGAATCCTGCAAACTTAAGAAAACTGTTAGGGTACCAAATTGTTTCATTCTTTGTTATCATCAAAACATAGAGATACATTGCAGAATCAAAATTTTGTTCTAACAATGCTAACTTGTGCCATTGGGGAACAAGTTAAGAACTAAAGAAAGTGATGTTGTGTTGGAAATTATGTATTATTTTTAATAAAAGTATATGATTAGTTTTTTAATTGTTTTTTCCAATACAAATTTTTTATAAGTAGATTTCTTATCTTGTGCCCTTATGACACAAGCTATCATTAACCTTAAAACAAGCGTGAAGTTTCTATATATCAACGCAATGTTGGTACGACATTTCTTGTTAATGTTTATCGGAACATTCATAATAACATAAAATTGGACAAACCTATACAATACCATAACCTCATTTTGGTTTCACTTCACACTCCGACAAGTTGTTAAGCATTGTATACATAGAATGAAAAAACGTTTAATTTAAATTTCGACTTATATTAATTAATCATTATTGGAAAATCATAATATCGATAACTATGACTCAGATACCAACTGTTAGAAATACTTCATGTTTAGGATCTTTAATATCATAATTTTCACACTATTCTAATTTCTATGAAAAACAACGTACTCGGAAACATAAAGTCGAGTCTTTTCCGGATCTCGACCTTGTTTCCAATTATTCTATATTCTCTTTCTTCTTTCTTACGTGTATCTTTGATGATGAAGATTCTTTTTGTGTATTTGTGAGAAAATTAGAAGGAATGAGAAAAGTTATGTTGTTTTTCTAAAGGTGCCTTTTTATAGGCATTTTATTTCAACAATCATATTTTATCCCAAGAGTCATGAAAAAAGAGAAGACGGATTTAAGTTTAGAATTTCAAAATAAAACTCTCATTGACTTAATTATCCATCAATCTAAATAATCATCACACTAAGGTATCTTTCATTTAAGCCAAACTTTTAATTACATAAGTCATACTTAATAGATTAATCCAACACGAGAAAGTAAATACTTAGTAAAGTTTCTAGTGTAACCGCTTCTCTTGAATTTTGATATATATATATATAAATATATATATATATATATATATATATATATAATATATATATATATATATATATATATATATATATATATATATATATATATAAGTTGAACCCGATATTAAAGTTTGGATTAGAAAGGTTGTGGGTTCATCCTATTGCAAAAATTTTGTGATATTGGAAATCTCAAATGTCAATTTTGGGGGATTAGATGCAGGTCTCACAGTTTTTGGTCGATTTAATATATATATATATATATATATATATATATATATATATATATAATATATATATATATATATATATATATATATATATATATATATATATATATATATATAGGTTATAAGTTGAACCCGATACTAAAGTTTGGATTAGAAAGGTGGTGGGTTCATCCTATTGTAAAAATTTTGGGATATCTGAAATCTCAAAGGTCAACTTTTGGGGACTAGATGCAGGTCTCACAGTTTTTGTCGAATTAGGATAAAATCTAATGTGTACTTGTATAATCTCTCATCTATTTATTTTTCGCTCTTTATTTACTTGTATTCTCTTAATCTTCTATCCATCTTCTTAAAATCAAATTTAAAACTAATATAATTTTAATTTTAAAGCCTTAAATAAAATTTATATTACAATCCACTCCTCTTATATTTGAAATCACTTGCATAAACACCATTGTTACTTTGTTTTAAACATATAGGTTATGGCCATAACTCGTTCCAATAATTGAAATGTTACATGCTAATAAAAGAGATATGACCCAACTTCCCTAAAAATGAAACGTCATGTCTCTAGACAACTGAGTCTTGAAAACTTTACATGAGGGGGTAAACATCAAGCAATCTACCTAACAAGTCAAATGCTTGGGGAGGGGGTTAGTGGATAGTGTAACACCTCAAAATTTGCCCTCCTCTTCTTGGGACTAGTTTAGCATATTGCATTCCATATTTTAGGGCATTAGGCATGTACATATTTCATATCATGTGAAACAAGCAAGTCATCCTCCTAAGTCTTTCTCAGAAGATAGAGAGGTTAAGAGATTCATGCCTGAGGGTCTTATTGAATTGATGATCAATCATCTGTGGGTTGCTCTTCAATAAGGGTTTTATTGGTTCCTCAAGGGGGTTGAGCATTATCTTGGTTGCAAGGATACATCATCATCATCATGGTTATGTCATCTGCAAGGGGTTCATTGTTCAGGATCAGGTTCCTTGGGATTAGGGTTTTGACCTCTGGTCAACCCTAAACAATTGCATTCTTTCAATCAGTGATTCTCAAGGAGATGGGGTTTATTTCTTGGATGGAGATCATATGGTTATATTATTGAGCTAATTTTAGCTAGTGTGTCATTTTGGAGCCAATCCCTCAAGTGGTTGAGGCTCAAGCTGATCAGAGCACTTCTAAGTCATCTGTCAACCAAGAAGTCAACAGAAAGTCAACTGTGGGTTTTGAACTGGGAAATTGATTTTTTTCATCCTATTCATGTTCCAACAATGTTTATTTATCATGTCAAACACTTATCTTGAAGGATTTGAGGTCAGATCAAAAGTTTCCAAAAATGGAAAGTGACTTGTAATTGAAAGTTTCCAAAAATGGAAAGTTTTTTGTTCAAATTCAACTTGATCTTACAACATCAAAGAAGCCTCAAATGAATTTTTGTCCAACATGAAAGTTGAAGACCTTCCTCTCCCATTTCGAAAAAGTCCAAGATCATGAGTTTCTGATGAATGGTTGAGGAGATATGATCAAATCATTGCCAAGTGTGGTTGAAACTTCAAAAGGCCATAACTTTTGACTCATAACTCCAAATTGAGTGGCTCTTTTTGCATTTTGCTCCTCATGACATGTAGTTTCCAAATCATTCATCACATTACATTAAATTTCATCATATGATCATTGGTGCATACATGTGATTTTTGGAGGGAAAATCATGAATTCAAAATTGGTGCATCATGTGGACTTTTTAACCATTCCAACATGTTCATAAGAGAATTTTGAGTGAATTTGACCCTCCATACAACACTATTCACGTGTGCCTTGCTATGCATAAGGTGTTTTTGCAAAAATTGCCATGCACCTCATTCTTACTAATTTTGCATTAACCAATTGCTAATTACATTTTCAGTAGGATTAGGACATGGTATATAAACTAAATCCTAACAGAATTGTTCATTATTCACCATTTCTAGATCTAAAATCAAGTTCCCTCCAAAATTTTCTCCCAATCCAAATTCAAATTTCTTCCACATAAGCCTTTGATTTTCTTCCATATTCTTGTTCTGTGATATTGATTTGGTGTAGATCAAGCCTTGGATCAGTGAATTCGAGCAGAAATTAAGCATAGCAAGCTCAAGAACAATGAACATGGAAGTTGTTATTTGAGCAAGATCTAAGTCACTACAAGCTCCAATTTCTTCATAAAGCTTCATAACAGTGATAGAGGAGTGGATTTGAAGCTTGCCAGGCCTTGAAATTGCTGATTCCAGAAGTTGATCTTCAAGAGGTAGGTTTTTTCGAAGCTCCTAATTCTCAAAACTTTTGCCATGATAGTGTAGATCCTTGCTTGCTGATTATGCTGATGGGAATTTCGTGTGAAATGGTGGCTTATTGGCTGAGATATGCTTGATTGAAGTTTTGTACATCAAAATGTTTTGTTTCGATTTGCAATGTATGTGATGAATTAACATGAATTGATGCTGAATTCTTGTTGTACATGTCACGAGCTTTTGATTGATATAAGTTTTGGCCAAATCTGGAAAAAAATTTGTGGATTGTTATTGTTCATCCACCGTCTTCATGAAGAAGACGGTGGTTTCCACCGTGCGCCGCCCTGCCTGTACAGGCCTAGGGTTTACTGGTTCGTCCATGCAAATATTACTGTAGAAGCGCCATTCAAGTTGCAAGCGCGCGTTCGATTCCCTTTGTTTTCATGTTATTTTGTTTAATTCATGCTGACCTAGCGCTTGCGTGTGCATCCAGTGGCCAATTCATTGGTCCATATCCCTTTGACCGCTTCCACGCCAGCCTTGACTGTTGATATGGCTTCCACGTCAATTATTGAAACGGAGCGTTTTGAGGCGCACGGTTCGAATCCGGCTGATGCATTGCCATTTTATTCAATTCTTTTTATTATTTTCATGATATTTCAATGTTTATTTCATTTTTTCATGATCTTCAAAAAATCACCAAAAATAGTATGATAATCCAATTAATTCCCAACTTTTTTCTACTTGTTCATGTGGATGTCTAGAATTTTATGGTGTTGATTTTAGGATTTTATCATTTCTGGAAATTAAATTGTGTTGAATTCTTTGAACATGTGTACATTTGGACCATGCCTCATTCAAACTAATGTGAAATGCTCAATAATGATCCAATTGCCATGAAATTTTACATGATGATTCTCAATATGTTGTGTGATGTTTGAGGCTTAGTTGTGCATTTTTATCATTTTTCATTTCTGTTTTAGGAACATGCTAATTTGGTGTGACAATGTATGTCACACAATTTGATGTGGATCTTATTCATTTTCATTGCCTGACCAATTGAGCTCTTCTGTTTACAATTTTTGGCATGATGATTGTGTTTGATATGTTGTATGCTCATAAATTTTTCCATGATTGTTTGAGTCACTTCTGATTTAATATGGAATTTTGATTCTTGTTGACCAATTGTGTGCACCTCTTGCTTGCCTTGCCTTCTCTTGCACATGAAATGACTTTGCTTAATGCTTTTGACTTGGTCCTTTTTGGGACATGTTCTTATGTGTTTAAGGTTGCATTATGTTGAGTTTTGGTTGTTGTTTTGACTTTTTGATTCACTTTTGACCCTAGGCTTTGCCCTAGGGGTTTGTACTCACAATTTGAGTTTTGCCTTTCAGGACCAAGCCTTTAGCTCCATGGTTGATGTTGTTTCCTCATTTGAGCTTTGTTTACTTGCTTTGTTTAACTAACCTTGCTGTTTTGTAGGTTATTTGAATGATGAAACAATTTGAGTTGCTTGCACTTTGTACCTTGCTTTGTGTAACACTGTTGATTGGGATTGTTTGATTGTTGTTATCTGTTGGTTGTTTGTCTGAATAGAATACTGATGGTTTAGCTTTTCTTACAGGTACTTTAGCCGCTTTAACTCATTATTTGAGTTGCTTTGCTTTACTTGTGGTTGGCATATTCTTAGGTAATCTCTTGAACTCCATGTAGTCTGGAAGACCTGTCATGTTATTTTGGCAGGCACCTGTCTGAAGTCCTCCTTAAGAGGCAATGTTTGTGCTTGTTTATCTTTGTGCCTTGTACATGTAAAGACCTCCCAAGTGAAGAGGCATTGGCAGATAGAAGGGATGTGCAATCCATCCCCTGCTATCCAGTTGAGTCATTCATCTTGCTCGCACTACGTGCTGATGCATTTTGAATAAACACCCAAGATCCTTGTATGTAGAGTCGGTCAAGTGGAGTAGAGTCTCACATTCTGGACTCCCACACCTTCATAGATTCAAGCTCTCACAGTCCAGGGATAAGAGCTATGAGGTCTTACCCTCATTACCTTTTCATCTGCTTCACCCTAACTCTCAATGTTAGGGTTAAGAGCTCAAAACACCCATAACAGAACCGACTTGTTTGTCGAGGTTGATTTGACCCCTTGACTAAAGCCCAACCTTGTATGAGCCACTTGTTTGCATATAGTGTGTGTGCTTGCTCTCCTGACCTTGTGTTTGCTTACTTGATGCTTAGGCTATCTTGCTTCCTGTGCGAGTTAGGTTTTGTTAGATACCTCAACATAGGACCATTGTGGATTGCATGACAACTTTTAGGCTTGAGTCAGTCTCCCTATTAGTTTGTTATTTCCCAGTCTCTGGTTAGGAGAAAGTTTCTCCCCTGTTAAGGGGAACTACGTCGCCCTGATCCTCATACCAAATGAGGTACGTAGGCAGGAGATCGTGCGAGATCTCTCCGGGCAACCTTTTCTTTTTTGTGTGTGTTTGCTTGACAGCTATTAGGCTCGAGTTCCAGACTCCCTATTAGCTTGTCTGTTTGATAACCTTTTTGTGTGTGTTTGGAGTCTGATGTAAGTCCAGCGATTGGCATTCGGTTTCCTGTGTGCGTCTGTTTGGTGTGTTTGGAGTCTGATGTAAGTCCAGCGATTGGCATTCGGTTTCCTGTGTGCGTTTGTTTGTTTTGTTTGGGAGTCTGATGTAAGTCCAACAATTGGCATTTGGTTTCCTGTTCGGGTTTGTTTGTCTGGAGTTGGACGTAAGATCAGCCATTGGCAGTCTATTTCCATTTATGTGTTTCTGTTGACGTCTCAGCGTCTTTGTGTTGTGTTTTGTTTCGGCGTGCGTTAGCCGAACGACGAGTGTTCTGATTCTTCTCTGGATAGAGAAGATACGTAGGCATAGGATGTGATATCCTAGCGAGCATGTTTCTCATTTCCCCCCGAACTACGTTGACTCTGATGTTTGTTTCTGACAAACTACGTAGGCCCAGGATGCGATATCCTGCCGAGTCCGCTTCCTCCGTTTTCTTCCATCTGTGTTTGATTCCAGTGTGTGTGCATTCTTGTGAGCAGTTATTTAGCAACCCTGTTCTATTCTTTTGAGCGTGGATCCCGTTGAGTACGGCGGACGTGAGGGGTGCTAATACCTTCCCCTTGCGTAACCGACTCCCGATCCTTGCAATCTCCGGTCGTAAGACCATTTCCTTTCCAGGTTTACTTCGAGCGTTTCCTTTCCTTCTTTTGGGATAAATAACGCACGGTGGCGGCTCTGTTTGTTTTGTTTTTTCCGCCGGTTATTTTTCGCGTTGCGACAGATATACATAAAGTGTTTAAGCACCCTTTTCCTTAGAGATCTCATGCTTGCGAGATTATTGGTAGACATAATATTTTTAACCTCATGCTTGAGTGACTGGTAGATCGATATATTATTCTTAAACATTTCATTCATACTGGATTTGGAGAAGGTTTATATTGAGAAAATGGTATCGAAATTACAAAGTATCATTGGTTTCTTGATCGGTAAGAAACCCACAAAGGTTGAAAAGAAGAAAACAATAAGAACACAATGAAATTGGTTATAAAGTGATATTCCATACTTTGAAACAAGATGACAAGTGTTACAGAATAGCAAATAACTTCTCTCACCCTAATAAGGATTTGCATTGTGCAATAATGAGTGACTAGTATATTATTTATAAGAAAACTAACATACTAAAACTAATGGGCTCTTACAAACAAGCCCATTACACAGGTTGACTTAGACAAACAAGCTAACTTAAGCAATTGGGCATAACAAACAAGCATAATTCGCCATGCTAACAATTCTAACATACTTCGACTACAACATGTGAACAGACTTCAACAACATGCTAAGGTCCTGTGGAATTGTCGAACCAAGAAACTCCCCTTTGACCGAACTAGAGTTCAATCCAATATCTCATAAATATCCACCTTGGAACAAACTTTATAATATCGAGGAAACAACCTAGCTTTCTTCATGCAGCTTTATCAACTGCATATAGTGGAAAAATTTGCAATTTGGTAATGTCTTGGTTATCATATCAACAACATTGTGATCTGTCAAAACCTTCAGAACATGGACTTCTCCATGCTCGATTACCCCTCTGACGAAATGCAACCTCACATCGACGTGTTTGGTTCGCCCATGATAGGCTGAATTCTTCGACAGATGTATAGAACTTTGAGTATCACATTTAACAGTGATAACTCGACCTTGAAATTTTAGTTCCTTAGCAAAACCTTCAAACTACAATGCTTATTTCACAACTTCAGTGAGAGAGAGATATTCCGCTTCAGTGGTTGATAAGGTAACAAACTTCTGAAGTGTTGTTTTCCAACTAATTGTTGTGCCAAATATAGTGAACATATATCTAAAAATATATTTTCTAGAATCCATTCAACCTGTATAATCAGAGTCGACATACCCTTTGATTTTTGCTTTACTATTTTCATCAGACGCTCCACCATAATTCAGGACTTTGTTCAGAGACCCGTTTATGTACCTTAGAATCTACTTCAATGCTTGCTAGTGAGCTTTTCTAGGATTCGCCATGTACCTGCTTACAGGACTTACTGCGTATGTTATGTCAGGTCTAGTATAAACCATAACATACATCAAAGACTCTAATATGTTAGCATATGTGATGTTATTCATATAAGCTCTTTCGACCTCAGTAATGGGACACTTATCTATACTCAACGTGAATTGAGGGTTTGCCGGAGTCACAACAGGATTTGAATTTGACATACGAAACTTGTCGAGAATCTTATGTAGGGACCCTATTAAGATAAGCATGATTTCAATTTCTTTCTGTCTCTTCAGATGTCAATCCCAAGAATCCTAGATGCTACTCCCAAATCCTTCATATCGAACTCCTATAATGAGTTCAACCTTCACCTTCATAACATCCTCGACATTGTTGCTTTCTATGAGAATATATTCCACATAAAGAAACAAAATAAAAAATGAATTTCCAAGTCAAAATTCAAAGTAAACATAGTTGTTGAAATGACTTCTAATGAAACTTATGTGTGTCATGAACTTGTCGAATCTCCTATTCCATTGTCGAGGAGATTGTTTCAGTCCATATGAAGATCTATTCAGCTTGCACACCCTTTTCTGCATACCCTTTAGGTTTCCTCATCAGGAATGTTTCATCTAGATCTCCATAGAATAAATCAGTTTTCACATCCATTTGTTCCAGTTCTTGGTCGAATTGTGCCACTATGGCAAGTAAAGTTCGAATGGACTTGTGCTTCACAACATGAGAGAACACATCATTGAAGTCGACACATTCTTTCTGAGTGAAACCCCTTGCGACCAATATTTGCTTGTATCTATTCGATGTCACTAATTTGATTCCTTACTTAACTTTGAAAATCCACGTACAGTTGACTAACCTGGCTCCAGCAGGTTTCTCGATCAGTTCCCAAGTGTTGTTATCATGAAGAGACTTCATCTTATTATCCATGGCCTTCAGCCATTCAATCTTATTTCGAATCCTCATAACATTCTTATACTCTCTAGGTTTTTCATCTAGAACCTCACTTACAGAGATTAAGGCATAAGTTATGAGATCTACATACCAAAGTCTTTGAGGTGGCTTGATGACTCTTCTTGGCCTATTTGTTGTCAATAGGTAGTCATTGATAGTTTCCTCATCTTCCTCAGTATCTTCAACATCTTGTGCTTCATCTTCAACTTGATCTGGGATATGCAATTCATTTTTAACATGCTTAACCTCAACGTGAATCTCTTCTTCAGATATATGTGCACTTCGACTAACATCATCAATTTTCTTGAAATCCATCTCAACTTCATTGAAAACTACATCTGAATTGGTGATACACCTCCTGTGACATGACTCTAGGCACCATAGCCTACAAGCTCTGACTCCTTCAGGGTATCCCATGAACATGTATCTCAGAGCTCTAGGTTCGACCTTGTCCTGCCTAATGTGAGTATAGGCTATACAACCAAATACTCTAAGTTTATCGAGATCTGGTGGATGTCCCGACCAAATTTCTTTAGGTGTTTTCTTATCTAACACAGTCGAAGGAAATTTGTTTATCAAATATGTTGCTGTCAAAATAGCATTTGCCTAAAACACCTTCTTTAACCCATCACTAGTCAATATGTATCTAACTCTTTCTAAAATAGTTCAATTAAACCTTTAATCCAAACCATTTTGTTGGGGAGTACCTACAGTAGTTATGTGCCTTGCAATACCAGAGTCTGCAAAAAATGTTGAACGCCTCATTGCAAAATTCAGGGCCATTGTCGGTTCTCAACCTCTTAACTTTCCTGCCAGTCTGATTTTCCCAAAGTCAGCAGAAGTCTAATTCAGGGCCATTGTGCTCCTTTGGTTCGTTCAAATCCTTAGACTACAAGGCTAATTGAACTTCTTCGAAGGTCAGAGACTCTCTTTAATACAAGAGAGTTTCTTTGAAGTGAGCATGTGTTAAGGGTAAAACACACAATAGTAACAATGCTTGCTCTTCATCCTTGATTTTTATATCGATATTTTCAAGATCAAAAATCAGCTTGTTGAACATATCCAACTGCTCAGCCAAAAAATTGTCTTCACTCATCTTGAATGAATACAGAGCTTGCTTCAGGTAGAGGCGATTGACCAATGATTTGGTCATGTACAAACTTTCGAGTTTCTCCCAAAGACCCGAAGTTGTCATCTCCTTCAAAACCTGTCGAAGAACCTTATCACAAAGGCTAAATAAGATGGTGATGTCGGTTTTCTCTACCATAGTCATTTTTTCTTTATCCTTTAACGCAACGTCCATGGTTGTGGCTCCCTTAAACTCTTCTAAGTAATCATGTTGAACCAGTGAAGCTTTCATCTTCAAGCGCCACATACCGAAATCGTTCACTCCGGTGAACTTTTCAATCTCATACTTTTGTTGATGACATCTTTTCCACACTCACCACACCAATTTGTTGAAAAGACGATGCTGAAATTACAAAGTATAATTGGTTTCTTAATCGGTAAGAAATCCACAAGGGTTGAAAAGAAGAAAATAATAAGAACACAATGAAATTGGTTATAAACTATTATTCTTTACTTTCTCTTTGAAACAAGATTACAAGTGTTACATAATAACAAATAATCTCTCTCACCCTAATTAGGATTTGCATTGTACAATGATGAGAGACTAATATGTTATTTATAAGAAAACTAACATACTAAACTAATGGGCTTTTACACACAGACCCATTACACAAGTTAACTTAGAGAACAAACTAACTTAAACAATTAGGCATAACAAACAAGCTTAATTCGTCATGCTAACAATCATAGCATATTTCAACTAGAACATGTGAACAGACTTCGACGACATGTTAAGGTCCTGTCGAATTGTCGAACCAAGAAGCTACCCTTCGACCATACTAGAGTTTGATCCAATATCTCACCGTTTAAAACCATTAAACCTAAAAAAGCATAGACCTATAATCCAATTTCGAACCCTAAAAAAACATTGACCTATAATCCAATTCCGGACCCCAAAAATCTCTACATGAGTCCAACATGTAAGTATATGGCTAAACCTATAAGTGGTCTGCCAAGAATAGCAAGATGAAAGTATATGCCACCTCCTAATAGGCCTATAGCCTAGCCCATGACCGGCTTACAAAATCACGCACAATTGCAAACCATAATATGGTTGCCCTAATACAAGGAGAAGTAATCGACACCGACCTCCACACTCCCATCCATTACGAAAGGAGACATTACCAATTGATATATGTGTTTATATCATATCAGAGGCATTTACCGGGTTTAAGCGACCACCCATACTTCTACAAATGTATATAAGGTTCAACACAAACCATAATTATTCAATTATAATCCTAAAACACACATAGTTCTGATGATAGCATTATTAATGAGGTTCATCCCATTCATTTTCAACCAATGACCAAATTGTCCATTTTTAAACCTTAGCAATTTATTTTCAAGACTTAAAACAAGTTTGAACTCTAATATTTATTTGACTGCCTTCAAAAAATAAATCTTTATTAACTATTATGAGAAACCACAAATATTTCACGTAAAAAAAAGCCAGACCACTCTCTTTTACTTGCATGTAGCATCATCTTGCCCGTGAAGGAGTTCTTCCAACAACTTGTAGTCCAAGCAAGTCAGTTGATCTAGAATATCATCATCTTGTTGTTGTTGATAGGAAGAAGAAGAAGAGTTAGGCAATATATTATTTGAAGTAGAAGTAGTGTTTGGAATATAATAATTAGTAGTAGAGTGAGCAAATTCATTAGGGAAGTTGAGAATGGCTTTGTGACCACGAAAATGAAAAGCAGCAGCATCATAAGCACGCGCAGCTTGTTCAGCAGTATCAAATGTTCCAAGCCAAATGCGAGAACCTTTTCTAGTTGGATCACGAATTTCTGCTGCAAACTTTCCCCACGGTCTGATACGAATACCTCTATATCGAACCCCTGCATTGTTATTGTTATTATTTCCATCTCCTTCCATTAATTTTCTGTTATTGGAATGACTGAGATTAATTATAATAAGGTTGCTATATACTCAAATTTGGATAACCAGTATTTATGCATGTAGTATTTCTGGTAAGCTGAGCCTGAACTTCTCCAGGGGTCGTAAGTGACGGTTTGAATTTCAACTCCATTAACATATTTTATAAATAAAGTGACAGCTGAGTTTTTGTCAGCTGGTTTTTTAATTGTTTTTTTATTAGACACACAAATTATATGAAGGAATGTACACGTACGCACTACGTAAGGTCGGGGAGATCTTTGGTCTGATTGAAAGGTTTATCTATGTGAAAAATGCAATTATGTGTTGTGTTACATTTGCTTGGTTTTAAATAAAGTTTATAAAATTTATAAAATGCAATGTTTTTTATTATTTTAGTGAAATAATGTTTTTCGAATAACAAAAATTAGAATTGAAATATAAAGCAATGTTGGATTTCTTTTTTAAGAAATTACAATATAAATTATATAAAAGGCTTTACAAATATCAATTTTAAGAGTACGATCAACTACAAATTATATATAAAAAATAAAGTATATATATGTTTTTATGATATTGACATTATTTATGTCACATTTTTGAAAAGTTTCTTGGTATATAATGTTTGACGTCGAATAAGTAGATTGTCTATCGTCATCGGTTATTAACAACTTATTATAAAGGTGTTTGTGATCTTCAAATATGACATGTTGTTCGTCTTCCGGATGAAAGTTTAGTCTTTCAAGCGATGGTTCTTTGTAATCCATATCAAAAGAAAATATTCTCCACACAACTTTACATACAGACAAATACCTACAAGGCGAAATATAAATACCTATAAATAGGATATCCATCAAAATCAATCATTGTGCATTCAACATTGATATGAATAAAACAGTTCTTATATATAAATTCGACAAAATTGTGTGAATTGGATTAGGAAAAATAAGCAGTATTTCGGAAACAGACAACAATATATAAACGAAATACTATCAAACTAAAGGATCTTATTCTTGATATTCTTTAAAGTGAAATAAACATATTCACTATTGTTTGCCTTAAGTACACCTAGTTTGATAGTCGTACTAACACGTAGACGCCGAACTTTACATAAACATCTCTACTCTCCACTAACAATAAAGAGCATATATGACTCGCTAACGATTTCACACCTTCAAATCAGGTATATACCTGACTTCAATCAACAACCTTATTGACTCATCATAAAGTTTGAATCTCACAGATCGAACACCTGTAATCTTGCAAGCTTTATTGCTTCCAAGCAATACAGATCCACCATCTTAATCACATAGTTCCTCGAACAAGTCTTTGTTTTGAGTCATGTGCCAAATGCAACTTGAATCCATGATCCACTATTTACTTGAGTCGCTGCTTGAAACCACAAGAACATCAGATGAGTGGAAATCATCTTGAACAATGGTTGCGTTGCCATTATCCTTACATTCATGATCTTTTAGGCGTTCAAGGCACACTTTTCTTGTACGACCCACCTTTTTATAGTGATAACATCGAATACCAGATGTATCACCACTATAAGACTTCTGCTTACTTTTACCTTTCTTCTTGTCGAACTTGCCATCTCCCTTTGTGAGTTTCGCCTTAACCGACATACCTTCACCAGTCGAAGATGGCTTGTGCTCCTTTCGTTCGTTCAAATCCTTAGACTACAAGGCTGATTGAACTTCTTCAAAGGTAAGAGACTCTCTTCCATACAGGAGAGTTTCTTGGAAGTGAGCATGTGTTATGTTAAATAGTAACAACGCTTGATCTTCATCCTTGATTTTTACATTGATATTTTCAAGATGAAGAATTAGCTTGTTGAGCATATCCAACTTCTCATCCAAAACTTTGTCTTCACTCATCTTGAATGAATACAGAGCTTACTTGAGGTAGAGGCGATTGACCAATGATTTGGTTATGTACGAACTTTCGAGTTCTCCCAAAGACCCGAAGTTGTCGTCTCCTTCGAAACCTGTCGAAGAACCTTATCACGAAGGCTCAATAAGATGGTGATGTAGGGTTTCTCTACCATAGTCATTTTTTCTTTATCCTTTAACGCAACGTCCATGGTTGCGACTCCCTTAAACGCTTCTAAGAAATCCTGCTGAACCAGTAGAGCTTTCATCTTCAAGCGCCACAGACCGAAATTGTTCACTCCGATGAACTTTTCAATCTCATACTTTTATTGATGACATCTTTTCCACGCTCACTGCACCAATTTGTTGAGAAAATGATGCTGAAATTACAAAGTATAATTGGTTTCTTAATCGGTAAGAAACCCACAAGGGTTGAAAAGAAGAAAATAATAAGAACACAATGAAATTGGTTATAAATTGCTATTATTTACTTTCTCTTTGAAACAAGATTACAAGTGCTATAGAATAACAAATAACATCTTTCACCCTAATTAGGATTTGCATTGTGCAATAATGAGAGACTAATATGTTATTTATAAGAAAACTAACATACTAAACTAATGAACTTTTACACACAGACTCATTACACAAGTTAACTTAAACAATTAGGCTTAACAAACAGGCCTAATTCGACATGCTAACAATCATAGCATTCTTCGAATACAACATGTTAACAGACTTCAACGACATGCTAAAGTCTTGTCGAATTGTCGAACCAAGAAGTTATCCTTCGATCATACTAGAGTTCAATCCAATATCTCATAGTTTAAAGCCATCAAACCTAAAACAACATAGACTATAATCCAATTCCGAATCCTAAAAAAGCATTGACCTATAATCCAATTCTGGAACCCAAAAATCTCTACATCTCTACATGAGTCCAACATGTCAGTATATGGCTAAACCTATAAGGGGTATCCCTAGAATAGCAAGAAGAAAGTATATGTCACCTCCAAATAGGCCTATAGCCCATGACCGGCGTACAAGAGCACGCACAATTGCAAACCATAATATGGTTGCCCTAATATAAGGAGAAGTAACCGACACCGACCTCAACACTCCCATTCATTACGAAAGGAGGCATTACCAATTGATATATGTGTTTATCGATCATATCAAAGGTCTTAACCAGGTTTAAGCGACCACCCATACTTCTACAAATGTATAGAAGGATCAACACAAACCCTAATTATTCAATTATAATCCTAAAACGCAGATAGTTCTAATGATAGCATTATTAATGAGGTTCATCCCATTCAATTTAGCTAGAATAATAGCCAATGACCAAATTATCCATTTTTAAATCTTGCAATTATTTCTCAAAATATAAAACAAGTTTGAACTCTAATATCTATTTGACTGCCTTCAAAAAATAAATCTTTATTAATTATTACAAATGATCAACCACAAATATTTCACGTAAAAAAAAGCCAGACCACTCTCTTTTACATGCATGTAGCATCATCTTGCCCCAGCAGGAATTCTTCCAACAACTTGTAGTCCAAGCAAGCCAATTGATCTAGAATATCATCATCTTGTTGTTGATAGGAAGAAGAAGAAGAAGAGTTAGGCAATGTATTATTTGAGGTAGAAGTAGTGTTTGGAATATAATAACTAGTAGTAGAGTGAGCAAATTCATTAGGGAAGTTGAGAATGGCTTTGTGACCACGAAAATGAAAAGCAGCAGCATCATAAGCACGCGCAGCTTGCTCAGCAGTATCAAATGTTCCAAGCCAAATGCGAGAACCTTTTCTAGTTGGATCACGAATTTCTGCTGCAAACTTACCCCATGGTCTGATACGAATACCTCTATATCGAACCCCTGCATGTGCATTGTTATTGTTATTATTTCCCTCTCCCTCCATTAATTCAGTTTTGTTGTTGTTGTAGTAACTGAAACTAATTATAATAAGGTGCTATAATCATATCAAGGATAACCAGTATTTATGCATGTAGTGGTGTTTCTTCTTCCTGGTAACCTTAGCATGACATTCTCCGGGAGTCATAAGTGACGGTTTGAATTTCAACTCCATTTATTATTTTATATAGATAAGTTGAATAAAAGACTAAATTGATATTCTGAAAATTTGTTGCCCGAGTATTTTTTTATTAGACAAAAATTTATGAGATAAGGTACACCTACCCTATGTAAGGTCAGAGAGATCCTGGTGTGACCCAATAGCTAGACAACCTTTAGTGCCGGTTATAACTGGGAGTGAGAATATGTTAGCTTAATTGATCTAAAATTTGCATGATCTAAACTATTCCAGCAAAATATTTAAGGTCTACATTTGGCTTGGAGCCTTTTAAGTTTATTTTAGCTATGAGTATGATATTTTAGAAAGTGTTTTACTATTAATAACTTATTTAAAATTTGATACTATTTCCATTTTTTCATGATAAGTATTTTGACACTTTTAAATGTATTCAAAACATATAATTATTACTATTATATAAAAAATTATTATAAACGATTTTACAAAATTATCATTTATTAACATGAGGAAATATAAATTTAAAGAATTAAAAAACATAAAAGGAGTAAATATAATTAATATATAAATTAATAAATCAAACTAATTCAATTCAATCTCAATATTCAAATATTGTTTCATAATGTGTCATTTTAAATAAAAGAGTGTGAATATAAACGGTAGATGCCACATACTCTAATTTATCCATGTTGGTACACAAGGGAAAGAAGATGAAGATGGAAGAAGAGAGAGAAAATAGAGAATAACAAACTTCTACTACTCTTACAAAATAGTTATATCAAATGGTTACGAACATCCAATGTACACAATGCACACACTCAGTACATAGTACATATCACTGTTGACAACTATATTGGTTTATATGTACACAACAATAATGCCACGTAGGCAAAAGTGCTAACCTACATTAGATAGGTTAAGCTTAACTAATACTACTATTACTGAACATGAATTACTTCTAACACCATCCCTTAATTCATATTCAGCTAATCCAAACTAACAACATCAATTCCATCCCTCAAGTGGAGAAATTTGATCAATCTTGATCGCTTTTGTCAGAACATCTGCCAGCTGCTTTTGGGTGCTATAGTGCATAACTTCTAGCACTCTATTTTGAATCTGACTTCTCAGAAAGTGATACTTAGTCTCAATATGCTTGCTTCTCCCATTCAGCAATGGGTTCTTGACAAGTTTGATTGCAGACTTGTTATCAATCATCAGTTTCAGAGGCTTGTTTACCTTGATCTTCAGATCCTGCAGTAAATACAGAAGCCAAACAACTTCAGATGCAACCACAACACCTGCAATGTATTCAGCTTCACAGATTGACAAAGCAACAACTTGTTTCTTCTTAGAACACCAAGAAATAAGACTTCCCATATACTTAATCAAGTATCCAGAAGTACTTCTTCTGTCAACTTTGTTTCCACACCAATCAGAGTCTGAGTAACACATCATCTATGAATTAGGCTTTTCACCAGAAGGGAACAACACTCCATACTTTAGAGTCCCTTTAATGTACCATAAAATCCTGACAATAACTTGGTAATGAGACCGCTTCGATTTACTCATAAACCTGCTAACCAGTCCAACTGCATAGAAAATATCGGGTCTGGCATTGCACAAATACCTCAGCGATCCAACCAACTACTTGAAGGTTGTAGCATCTACATCATCACCTTCAGAATCAGAATCCAATTTGTAATTTATTTCTAAAGGTGTGACTGCGGCCTTATAATTCAGCAGCTCAAATCTCTTCAGAAGTTCAAGTTCGTACTTCAGCTGATGCAGAATGATACCTTTCTCGAAGTAGAGAATCTCCATCCCTAGAAAATATGTCATATTTCATATATCAATTATCTCAAACTCATTCATCAGCACCTTGTTGAACTTAGCTATCTCATGTTCACAACTTCCTATTAGCAATATGTCATAAACATACAAACATACTAGAATCATATTGCCTTCAGAAGTATGTTCAACATAGACACCATACTCTATCTCACACTTTTTGAATCCTTGAAGCTTGTAAACTAAATCAATTTTTCAGATTCCAGGCTCTATAAGCTCGTTGCATTCCATACAATGCTTTATGTAACATGTACACCATCCCTTCCTGATTCTTTTTCATAATTCTAGGAGGTTGTGACACGTATACCTCTTCTTGTAATGGACCGTTCAGAAATGCAGATTTCACATCCAGATGCATCAAAGGCCAATTCCTGTTAGTAGTTATCGCAATTACCAATCTGATTGTCTCATGTTTTGCTATAGGAGCAAACACCTCGAAGTAGTCTAACCTAGGTTTATGTAGAAAGCCTCTTGCCATAAACCTTGCTTTGTGTTTTACAATTGATCCATCTGGCTTCAGTTTCACCTTGAAAACCCATCTGGCGCTGATGGGTTTCTTGTCGTTTGGAAGCTCAGTCAACTCCCAAGTTTGTTTGTTTCTATAACCTTAAGTTCTTCTTTTATGTCCTTCAGTCACACTTTCTTCTTGAGCTCTTCTTCAACACTAACTGGCTCAGAGTCTACTAACATGACACACTGAATGACTTTCCTTTTAGAGTCTATTTCAGTATCTTGCAGCATGTCAAACTCTTCAAATCTTCTTGGTATTTGTATGATTCTTTATAGCCTCTCAACTTGTTCAGAATCTTCATCAGACACTGGAACAGTATCAAATGTTGGAACCCCAAAAGTACCACCTTCAGAGTCTGGAATATTCCTAGAGTTTGGATCTCCACCAGAGTCTGAATCACCATCAGAATCTAGATCATAATCATATTCACCTTCAAAGTCAGACTCGTCATCAGAGTCAGACTCACTTTCATAGTCATTGTCAGAATCATCTTCTGATTCTGACTCATCTTCAGAACCTTCAGATTCTAAAGTATCTTCAGAAGTTGGCATTGCACTAGAGTTGGATTGAGATTTACTCTAATCTCACGCTTATGATTCCTTCACAGTGACACTCTGCTAAATTCAACCTTATTAGTAATAGGACAGTAGAGCTTATAAGAACCTGTACTGTGGTACCCTACAAGCAACATAACTCTGCTTTTGTCATCCAACTTCCTTTTCTTAGCATCTGGAACATGTTTGTAATAAACATAACCAAATACCTTCAGATGGCTCACACTTTTCTTATCTCCAGTCCACTTCTCTAAAGGAACAATTTCCTTCAACTTCTTGGTTGGACACCTGTTGAGCTCATATGTTGCAATGGCAACATCTTCTCTCCATAATATATGAGGTAGCTTCTTCTCCTTCAACATGCTCCTTGTCATATCATGCAAAGTTCAATTTCTTCTTTCAACAAGACTTTTGTGTTCAGGAGTGTCTGACGAAATTACCTCATTCTCAATTCCATTCTCCTCACAGAATTTTTTGAACTCTGTAGAGTTATACTCACCTCCACCATCAGTTCGGAGAACTTTCAGCTTCTGACCACTCCGATTCTCAGCCTTGATTATGAATTTCTTAAATTTAGAAAAAACCTCATGTTTGAACTTTATATGGGTTACCCACGCCATCCTTTAGAACTCATCGAAAAATGACACAAAGTATTTATTTCCTCTAAGTGAAGGTACTGGAAATGGTCCACACACATCAGAATGCACCACACCTAGAGCATGCTTTGCTCTTAGAGGCATTTCATATGCAAATGGAAGTCTTGGTTGCTTCCCTCTCATGCACATATTACATGACTTTTATGGCTTCTTATTTGCAGGAATTCCATGTACCAACTTCTTTGAATTCAGATGCTTTAAGCTTCTGAAGTTCAAATGACGAAATCTTTTATGCCACAACTCACTTTCCTTCACAACACTTGTTGCACTAAGGCATTTAGAGCATGCAGTTTTAACATTCACTTTGAATGTTCTATTCCTTCCCTGTTCTGACTTCATAATCAGCTTCTGATTACATAAATACGGATTCAAAAGATTGTCCTTCATGGGTACTGAAAATCCTTTCTCAATTAATTGACCTACACCTATCAGATTGCTTTTCATGCCAGGAACATACCACACATTCTGAATCAATGTTGTTTTACCATTATTTATAACTACTATGACATTTCCCATACCTTCAGAATTGAGGTATTTATCATCAGCACATCTGATCTTTGTCCTCTTTCTAGAGTCAAAATCAACCATCCATTTCTTATTTCCAGTAAGATGATTTGAGCAGCCAATGTGCATATACCACCAGTCTTCCAAATACGCATCATTAGATTCAGAAGCCATCAATAGCACACATTCAACATCAGAATCTCCTTTGGCTATGTTTTCTTCTTCTGACTTCCTTTCCTTGTTTAACCAACAATCAGCAGCAAAGTGACCAAACTTCTTACAACAATAACACGAACTTTCCTCTTGTCATACGTCTCCTTCCTCTTCTGAGCACTCTTATGCCTTTTAGAAGTTGAGATTTCTGACTTCTAAACACCATCAGATCTCTTGCTAGCTTCTTACCAAGACTGTTTATGATATTTCTTACCAGAAGCTGCTTTTAGAGCCTGGTGTTCTACCTTCATTCTAGAGTTTCTCTAAGTCACATGCAACTCTTGTGCCTCTAGAATGCTTTGCAACTCTTCAAGTCTCATGGTGCTCAGATCCTTAGAATATTTAATTGATACCACAATATAATAAAACTGAGGAGTAAGAGATCTAAGTATATTCTCAATGATATACTCTTCATATGGAGTTTCTCCATATGATTTTATCTCATTTGTGATCAGAATCACTCTAGAGATGTAGTCAGGTACCTTCTCATTATTCTTCATACTGAGATTCTCATACTGCTTGCGTAAAGACTGAAGCTTCACATTCTTCATTGATTCATCACCGTCGTAGCACCGTACAGTGTATCCCACGCAACCTTCAACGTCGTTGAATCAACGATTTTCTCAAACACATTCTCATCCACACACTGATAGATGTAGAATAACGCCTTTTGATCCTTCTTCCTCAGATGACGTTGAGCATTCCTCTACACATCCATTTCATTTTCTGAAAGTGCAACCTGAACGTAACATTCATTCACAAGATCAAGAACATCTTGAGCGCCAAAAACACACACATCTGAATCATCCATCGATTCTAGTTCTTGCCATCGAACACTGGAAGCGTAGTACTCAGATTACCATTTTTGTTCATCTTCAACCTTGTGCAAATCACTCAAATCTCAAAAAACACTAGTGTTTCCCAATTCCGCAGAATCAAGAAATGTGATTCTATTACGATTCCAATCAGAAAGTCAACACGAATTCAAGAATCGAAATCAATCACAGAATGTATCACTGTTCACTCGTGCTTACATGTGTTTCCCTATGGATCTGAACCAGAGCTCTAGATACAAATTGTTGGTGCACAAGGTAAAGAAGATGAAGATGGAAGAGAGAAGGGAGAGAATAACAAACTTCCATTACTCTTACCAAACGGTTACAACAAATGGTTACGCACCCTCATTGTACACAATGCACACACTCAGTATATACCACTGTTGACAGCTACACTGGTTTATATATACACAACAATAAGGCCACATAGGCAAAAGTGCTAATCTACACTAGCTAGGTTAAGCTTAACTAATATTACTACTACTGAATATGAATTACTTCTAATAACCCATACAAAACTGACTTGTAAGATAATAGGTGACAAACTATATTAATTTTTATTATGTTTTATCTTTAACTAATGTAGGACTTAGAGTGTATTGGAAAAATAAAGTCCCATATATCGATAAGTCTCTCACAATTTATATCCACACATCAAACTCAATAACATTTTATTTAAACCGAAAGAGAAGAAATCCAATAAAACAAAATCACAAGTACGCAGGGGGAGCCAAGACCCTTTAGGAAAAAAGTCTTAGTCTAAGGATACCAATCTTATATAACAAGTAATATATTTAGCAATATCAATATGAACATGACTAAACCAAAAGAATGTCTTACAATTAAGACCCGAGTTGACAAGAAAATCAGCATAAGAATTGGATATATGAGTAATCATGAAATTTATTGATCGAGAATAAGCAAAACAATTGAGCCATCTAGACTTGATCTTCCAAGAAACCAAACTAGGACTAGAGAAAGATTTAACAACATGAACACAATTTGTTTCAATCCTGACTTTCTTCCAATTAAATTCCATCATGTTTTCAAGATACATGTGCTTGCAATTTACAACATGTTTATGAGTAAATTTCTTGATATTGTCAACCGAGAAAAACAATAAATTAAGAAAAAATTTCTTTGATTGACAACATAGAAAATTTATTCAAAAAATACAACAATAACATCAACACCATTATGTTGGGATGGATTGCAATAGCAGAAAAAGTATTTTATTCAAGATAGATGAACATTGAAGATTTTTTCTATCTTACAATACATCCCAAAGTATGATGCATACAAGTTTGAACCGAATACATATAAGTTAAGTTTATGTTAAAATCTGATTAAAGGATGTTTTTATAGTAACATTTGATAATCTAATTCATCAGTTATTAAATATAACCGAAAAAATATATCATTAATTTAAAAATAAAAAATAAAATAAAAAGAAAGACACAACTTTTAAAGAAATAAAAATATAAATTACTATTGGGATTCAAAACATGTCATAAATTATTTTTCCTCTTAATTTTATTTAGACATCAAGTGAGTATGTGATATTTATTTTAAAAAAAATTAGAGGACTAATTTGACTTAAATATTATCCATATCAATATGTGCTAGATTAAAAATATTAATCTAATAATGTTATTTACATATAATTTTTAGAAATTGATAAACCAATAGTATGAAATCATGATGACGTTTTTGCTATGTATATCTATAGCGGCTTATAAATTTTTGTTTAAATATAAATAAATATGTTCTGTAGTAATAAAATAAAATTTAAGTTATTGTCAACCAATGTTATTTTTTTATTTAAAGTTGACACCATGAGAAAGTTAAGTTCATGCATTACGAATGAAAGGGATGATGTCTGCTCACGCCATGATGATGCTCCAATTTATTTTTTAAAAAAACTTGGGGCCTTGAATGAATGAGGCTTAAGAAACAAACGGCCCAAAAATGAGATTTCAAAAACCCTTAACAAATAAGTCACCATATTTAAAAGATAAACATCGGTGATTTGTATGGTTCTTCCTCATTTGGTATTTATAATATTTTGAATATTCTTTAGATGGGTAAAAGAGATAAATTGTTTGTGTACGAGATATTGAAGACCATAGCCTCTATATAAGGTGATGACCAATTATGATTCTCATTATTCTGAAATGATTAGTCCTAACATCCACTAATATTTGAGCTCATATACAATTAACCAATTAATTAATTAATTATTAAATAGAAATCTAAATAGTCTTTTAAATTTATTTGATCACTTAATTAACTAATGCTCTTAATTTAATAAATAACTAATATAATCAAAGTATACATGTCCACATGATAATTATTGAAATATAACAATTAAATAATATTTAAATTATAAAATATTCCAACAATCTTCCACTTGTGTAATATATTTTTAATAATTATATCACGATTATTTAGGCATGTATCCGAATGCTATTTATCTTTATATTTCAACTTTAAAATCTGGTCTAGCTCATACATCAATAATGGGACCACCGAGGCGATTGTCACTGACGTATAATGTGACAGAACCCCGACGAACACCACATCAATGTACTTGATGACATAGATTGATATGGATGAGTGACATGAAAATTTCATGTAATGTGATCTCTGAATCATGCATATTTTCAACTGGTCAAACTAAATTCTTTATTGAGATCAAACTGAAGTTTGCAAATTCAATATTGGCACAAATGATACAGAAATAATTATAACAGTATTAACCTCATAAACTTTATTTCTTCAGATAATCTTATCATAAAGTCTGTATCGATATCAAAACAATATTACAAAACACAAAGAAGGAGTGACTCCCACTAATCTAAGACATCCTTAGTGACAACAATCATATGAACGACTTTATATGTCAAGTCTTTGATTAATGATTTTTAGCTTAAATTTCATATGTATATATTCTAGTTTCAACAACAATAACTTATAAGTTAACGGATATTTTAAAATATATTGTTTAAACACTATATGACTATCTTACAACGTAATATAAATTGAGAGGGATTTCAAATCCTTATATTAAATTATAACTGAACGACATAAATGTATACCTTCATTTATTTTGTATTAGAATGTCTATTTGACATCTAAAATATCAGAGTCTAATATACTAATGATCTCTTTATTGTCCGATCTTCGATTTGTGATCACAAGCTCTTTTGTTCTCTATAATAATCCCCATGGTTGTCCTTTTGTTTTAACAATTCAATATTGATTTGTTTAAATGTACAAAATTTTCACTTAAACAAATCAATATTGAATTGTTAAAACAAAAGGACAATCATGAGGATTATTATAGAGAACAAAAGAGTTTGTGATCACAAATCGAAGATCGGACAATAGAGAAATCATTAGTATATTAGGCTCCGATATTTTAGATGTCAAATAGACATTCTAATACAAAATAAATGAAGGTATACATTTATGTCATTCAATTATAATTTAATATAAGGATTTGAAATACCGCTCAATTTATATTATGTTGGAAGATAGTCATATAGTGTTTCAACAATAGATTTTAAAATGTTCGTTGACTTATAAGTTATTGTTGTTGAAACTAGAATATATACATATAAAATTTAAGCTAAAACTCATTAATCAAAGAATTGACATATAAAGTCGTTCATATGATTGTTGTCACTAAGGATGTCTTAGATTAGTGAGAGTCACTCCTTCTTTATATTTTGTAATATTGTTTTGATATCGATACAGACTTTATGATATGATTATCTTAAGCAATAAAGTTTATGAGCTTAATATTGTTATAATTATTTCTGTATTATTTGTGCAAATATTGAATTTGCAAACTTCAGTTTGATCTCAATAAAGAATTCAGTTGGACCAGTTGAAAATATGCATGATTCAGAGATCACATTACATGAAATTTCCATGTCACTCATCCATATCAATCTATGTCATCAGATACATTGATGTGGTGGTCGTCGGGGTTCTGTCACGTTATACGTCAGTACTTTTCAACTATAACGTAAGAAAATACTCAAATTTTCAAATTTTCATATTTACTTTAAGGTAGTTATAATTGAGATCTAATATTCTAACTTAGTAATTGAAATATATCAAATATTATTGTATTTCATGTTGAATTTACTTTCAACCTTATTGATGAAACTCTTTTGTAATATCCAAAGAGTACCTAGAAAATAATCTATAATTACAAAAATAACTTAATACAAAAGAGGTTTTCGCAAGATCTTTCATCGCTAAATTTTTATTAGAGATTCCTTGGTTTCATATAATAAACTATACCATTTTTACTTAATACAACAAAATTGACATGTTATATAAGAAATATAAACATACTCCCACCGACTTTATAATACCCACAATTTCTTCCTCTTATTCATCTCAAAACCGAATGAGAAAACTAACTTTAGAATACTCATCTTAAAACCAAATAAGATAAGTATTATCATAATATTCATCTCAAAACCAAATGAGACAATTAACATCATAAAATTTATCTCAAAATCAAATGAGACAGTTAACTTACAAGACTATGTAATACGCTAAAGACATAACTTTATTAAGTCATAAATGAATTTCGTCAATTTGAAAACTATATATTTTTTTTGTCTATTGACACAAAGTTTCTCACGACTACACCATATTATTTCATTAATATTTCTATTAAAAAATATAATCTTAACATTCATCTCATGTAGTTCCAAAATATATAATGATAAAAGAGTATCATGATTAAACATAGAGAGAGTTTCAAGAAAACCAAATTCATTTATCTTTATAATCAATCATTTATTTATAACACATGGTGCCCTAGTCTTTGAGGGTGTTGAGTTTAATCTTCATAAATCACATTATCAACTTGCTTGAGAGAAAGAACCATAATATTATCATGATGATCAAAATTTATTATACTAATAGTAACTATATGAATTGGCTTATAACCAATTCTTCCTCATTTAATATTATTCTTTAACCATATCTCTTCCTCAAACTCAATATCCTCAAAGAACTTTGAAGATTCCTTGTTGCACATTTTATGAAAGAATCATATTAAGTCAAATTATTCAGAAAATTAATCTATTATAAAAAAATTACAGCACCTTATCAAGAGTAAAATATCAAAATATACTAAAAATATTTTATTTGTTTGATTGTCTCGTTATTACTTTAAAAATACTTTAGATTAAACAAAGAAAATATGAAAAAATTTGTGTCATCTTAAAACATACCAAAATTTAGAAAATATCATGGTTTATGATCATGAGTTAGATTTATCTTAAAAGATAATAAGAACATTGAGCAAAATTTATTTACCAAAATACTAAATTCACCATTGATATTAATTCTTTAGACAATAAAATCAATTGGTAATAGTATTTATTTTCAATGATCTGACAATTAATACTTATAAACCATAAATGCTTACAATTGTCACATGTTTACCTTATATATATATATGTGAGGGCAATCAAATAAACACTTAAAAGATTTACAATTATACAACATAATTACTTATATGTCAATAAATTATTATATTCTTTACTTATAAATTAAAAGACTCAAACAAGATATCAAACACACCATTAATTCTCAATCTTTGATTGCAAAAATTAACTTTAAACCATAGTCTTACGCAATGATCAAATATTAGTAATAAGTTTGATTAGACCCACATGGATAAAATTAATAATTACTACATATTTACCATCATATGTATGCAATTGTTCGGCCAAACTATGTCTTCCTTTTGACCGACCATAACAGTTTGCATGAACAATTACACCCTACATCTTTTCTAATTTCAATTGAATCAGATTTACACAACAGAGATTACTTTTGCAACCTGTTTCTTCAATTAAATCAATCAAAATTATTAGACATTTTAATAAATTCAATGAAAAAAGTCTTAAATTTACAAGACACTACCCACAAATATAGGTCGTATTCATTTAGGATGTCATTTAATAATAATAATATATCTTGAAAGTCCTTAGTGTGATAAATAAAATATAAGTTTTATGAATTTATAGAAATATCAAGATTAAAAAAAATTATTAATAACAATAAACTCAAATAACATAATCATGATAAATATATAATATCAAATCAGATAAATATTAAATATTTATATATCCAAAATAAATATAAAAAAATTCACATATACACCAAATGATTCTTTAAATAAATCATTTTAGAATCAATAAAACCAATTCTAAAATCTAAAGTATCCAAAACTTAAAGAATCAAATTTTTGGTTTTACCTGTAATTTTAAGAGACATTCAAAATATTTAAAAAAAAATCCATAAATAATATATAATTACTAAGTATATATTAAATAAATTAATATATGTCTTATCTCTCAAAATCTAAATTTATGTGCAGATTTTATGCGAATCAAATTGAAAGATAAAACAATAATTAAAAATCAACTAAAATGATTTGATAATAAAACTTGTTTTTTAGTTCAAAACCAAAAATAAAATCACCAAAATAAGATTTAATATATTTATCTTTTCCAAGTAATTGACAAAAATATATATTTTTAAATATATACTCTCTAGCCAAAAATAAAGTGTTAAAAATCAAAACCTTTAAAGAAAAAATATTTTTATAATTCGCAATCATCAATCAAATCATATATGTGATTCAAAATATATTTAACATAATATATATTAAATAACATATCTCCAAAGAAAACCAAAAATTTCACAAATACTTTTCTTTCATAAAGGTTTTGTTCAATCAACTGAAGAAGATAAAGTAAAAGCTGATGAGAAACAAGTTGAGAAAGACCGTCAACTCAACGAAAAAGCTTTGTTTTTGAGAAAAATTTTCATGCCAAAACAGCCAAGGAGGCTTGGGAAATTCTACTTAAAAATATGAAGGTGCTGACCCAGTTAAATGAAAGAGGTTGCAAGGATTAAAACGTCAGTTTGAGCTAATAGAACAAGGAAAAGATGAAAGCATTCATGAATATTTTTCACGAACGGACAAACTAGTCAATGAAATGAAATCGAACGCTATTGACATAAATGAGAAAGATGTTGTGGAGAAAATTATACGCACTCTTTCAACTCGTTTTGATTACGTAGTAGCAGTAATTGAAGAAGGAAAAGATGTCACCACAATGACTTTAAATGATTTGCAAGCATCTTTGGATTCACATGAGATACGAATGACTGAGAGATCAAGTGGCACATTTGGGCAAGCTTTAAAAGCTCAAACAAATGTGAGAAATGAGGGACCTATGCAAAGAATGCCAAACCATTTCAAAGAGGACATAGATCCAAAGGTAACTGGAGGAATTCTCAAACTGACTTAAGCCAAATCACATGAGGAAATGGTTCTTTTCAAAATAAATCTAATATTCAATGTCACAAATGTTAAAAGTACGGAAATTTTCAATTAGAATGCAAATCTCATATTCAGTGCCATAATTGTAAAAAGTATGGTCACTATAGTCGAGAATGACGTGCTAAATCATTGAATATTAGAGATAGCCATGCTCAAGTTGTATAAGTTGAAGATGATATAAAAATGGTGCTTACAACATATCATGTTATAGCCGATAAAAATGATGATCAATGGTTGCTAGATATTGGTTGCAGTAACCATCTAAGTGGGAATAAGGAACTATTTAGTAATTTAGATGAAATTATCCGCAACATAGTCAAGCTCGATGATAATTCAAAACTTCAAGTTTTGGGAAAAGGAAAGATCGCCATCAGATTGAAGGATGGATCTTTGAATTATATTTTTGATCTATGTACCTAGTATATCTCACAACCTCTTAAGTGTTGGACAACTTGCTGAGAAAGGCTATGATTTAAACTTCAACAAAAGAGGTTGTACTATCAATGATGCTGAGATGAGCCTCATAGCAAAGACAAGCATGTCAAGGAATCATCTATTTCCAATGAACATCAAGTATGGTGCTAATATGTTTTTCAAGACTATAGATATTGATGATAATTGGCTTTGGCACATGCGTCTTGGACACTTTAACTTTGAAAGCATAAAGTTTCTTGCAAATAAGAAATGGTTTACTGGATTTCCTGTTATCCAAGTTCCAAGTTCCTGATCAACTGTGTAATTTGGCCTCTACATGCCCATGTTTACCCCATTTGAGCCATTATCCTTTCGACAATGGCCGCTAGGTTATTCTCTCCTAAGATATTCCCTTGTCGAGCCTGATTAATGACCTGATCAACGTATTGGTTTCGATTAACCACCATGACAGGTGGACACTCTACTTCCCTATGTATCTCTTGTTCGACCACTTGGGGAAACACTTGTTGCCACTGATTTACGGTATTTTCCTCTTAAACTCGCCCTTGTTTCGAACTTGCCTAACAATTTTGGGTTGTATAATAGGTCGAACTTGCGTTGAGGGAGCGCAAAAAAAATCAGCAATTCGATTCATTTGAATTAACTCTGATTTGTATTTCGAATCAATGGGTTGAATATCGTATCCATATGTTTGGTAAGAGTATTTACCATGTCATAGTTACTCTCATCCATCTGATGTCTCATTGCCAATACGGAGTTCATCGTGAACGTTGGCATTTCTTGGGAACCATATCTCATTCCCATCTTGGGTGGCATGGTTTGACCGTGGTTACGTATGGCCGATCCAGATGCCAAGATTGGTGAATACGTATTTGCAGCACTATCAATAAATATCGCAGAATTAGTTTGTAGGTTTTCTATCATTGATGTTGGCATCCCATAAGGTTGTTCACGACCCAACATGAGCATTGTGAAACTTATGGAGAAATGTCTAGCCTCTGTCGCAATAATCGGTCTAGGAGTAACTGGGTGACTTTAGATTATTGGAGACAAAATTTTTCCTTCTGGTAGAGTTGATAGTGTAATCTTCGTTGACGATATTGCTGTTATGCTAGCACTCGAAGGGACTGGTTCAATCGATATTGTAGGGGTCGTGCTTATGCCAGTGCTATTAGAGGGTTGTTATCGATTGTTATTTCTGGGAATAGTCATCCTTCTGGCGTATTCCTTATAGAATTCCTAACTTCTCTCTTTTTTATTCTACCACTTCTTAGTCTCATGTACACTCAAGAATGAGAAGTTAATGAAAATAAATAATACTTTTTCGAAATAAAATCAATAATTCAAACAAAAAGGGTCCCACTGGGCGTGCCAATTTGTTTACTGGTAAATTTGATAAACAAAAAAAAGTTTCTATTAATAATTAAGAGATCAAACTCGAAAATCTCTTGGAACATATTTGTGTCAATTTAAACCTTTGAACACCATGTTATGATTGAAATTGAAAACACAATGTGAAGATGAAAATGTAAAATTTTGACAATACTTGGAATGTAAAATATTTTGAAGACAAAGATAACTAAAATTGAAATGTAAAGATGAAGATAAAAGGATAAATGATCGAAATGTAAATGGATGCAGAAAAAGGCTTGAATGCATAAGTGTTTGGAATTTATAAAAAATGGAAGGCATATATAAATTTTCTTCACTCGTTTCTCAATTATGCAGATACTTTGAGTATGTAGAAATATGAGTACGGTTGCGGACCCCTATCATGTAAACAGACGTCCCCTTATATGCTAATCTAAAATAACCACCTACAAAAAATTGACTAAACAAATCACGACACATTTTATTTCCATACAGTTGTTATCTTCGACGAGTCTCCACATGTTTCTAAGTAACCACCTAATCTAATCCAATTCCCACTCTTTCAATCAAACCAAATAACCAACTTAGAGCATTTGAAATTTTCACTAAGTCCGCAGATGATACCAACGCTCCTCGACCTTCAGCTGCTTCGATCACACTTGCCACACGCATCATTTTGACATGTTCAATAACTTTCATCATGACACACTTATTCTTACTTTTCATTTATAGTCAGGTCGAAAAATTCAAGGTAAGAAGCCTCCACCTGGATATTGAAATATAATGTTTCATTTTATGTTGACATCACCTATGTAATATTGATTTCATGTTATGAATGGTAATTTTATTTTGACAAAATATAACTTTCTGGTTTTTCACTTTTGTTTCTGTTGCATATATGTTATGGAGATGTATCTACGGACAAACTCTAGAGATGCGTCACTCAGAGTTGGCATATGTTATGGGTGCTTGGGGTGCGTCTGAAGATGCATCTCCATAATCTAGGAGCATTTTAGTCTTTTCACGAGGTGTACTAGTAATATATAGGGTACATTGACAAATTCCCAAATTTTATTATATATCTTACAGCTTTAGAGTAACTCCAATGGGAGTTTTTTTTCCTTCAAAGTTCTCCATGCTGGAGCAATGTTTTTCAAATCCAAATTCCATTGGAGTTTTCTGTGTATGAAAACTGTTGCATCATGATAAAATGTTGTTTTGAATAAAATAGCATTAAACACGGTTAAAGTTAATTTTATGAGTTTTACCTTTTTTTTATAAATATGTTTGTGACCCTCTTAAATATCTCAAATTTCGTTTTTAGTTTCTCAAAATATTTCTTTTAAAGAATGGCCCTCTTAAAAAATTTCATCCACATTTATGATCCATAATACTAAAATCGTCGTTAAAACTGTCGCTAATTCAGTTGCTAAGTAATAAATCATTGTTAATTCAGTCGCTAAGTAATAAACCATCGCTAAAATCGCCGTAGTTCAGTCGCTAAGTTGTAAAATCTGTCGATAAGTTGCAGGAGTGACTAAAAATATGGATGACAAATTTTAGGAGGACCATTCATTGAAGAAAATATTTTAAGGGATTAAAAATAAAATTTAAGATATTTAAGAGAATCACAAACATATTTAACCCATGACGATGATTGCCAAATGTTTTACTAGAATGACGATTTTTTAGAAAACAAGTGAAATCAAAGTCTGACATTGGGTGTTACGAATGTGAAAAACTGAAATTTAATATGAAGAAATATGGTGCAAATTTTGGCAAGTGGGATTTTCAAAATCCGACACACTTCAAATCAATTTTCACAATTCCCTCCACAACCAAAACAACCGTTTGACCCAACATCAAGATGTTTTCATAATCAAACTCAAAATAATTAATTCATACTTCGACCATTTCAAACAATAATGAAATAAAAAATCTACGTGGGTGAAAGGTCTGGTCATAGCTCGAGTATTAGACCTAAGTTATAATAGCTTGTAAGTTCAAACGCGTCACCTTTTCGCAATAACGAAATAAAAAGGATATCTGGGTAAAAGGTTTAGTCATAGTGCCAAACACTAAGCCTAAGTTGTAATATCTTGCAAGCCCAAGTGTTTCATTAAAAAAACATAAATGTTTTAAACCTTTTTTCAAACAAAATTGGAAAGAAAACGACTACCTCGGTGAAAGGTCTAGTCATAGTCCCGAGCATTAGACCCAAGTTGTAATAACTTGCAAGTCATAAATGCTCATCTTCCAAATCCTAAAAACATATTCATACACAAACCAAACCTAATTTCTTGCCTCATGCGATCGAAAACCTTTTCAAAAAGGACATTGTTTAGTCCGCTCTAATGTTAATACAAACAAGCGCTTAAGCCTCCCTCGTGAGCATACAAGTCAATGTTTAACCGTTAGAACGCAATCTAAACACTTGTTCAAGAAAATACCCCAACAAAAACATAGTTTTCTATGATGAACTACAAAGCTCCGAGTTCCTCATTGTACCCGAGGATACATAGGGGCGAGACCCGCAATCTCATCAAGCACCCTAATGAAAACCTTTTTGCGACCACTTTCATATTCCTTTTACACTTTTTATTACTCAAAGAAAATAATTAACAATAGCTAACATTCAATTTAAAATTTAACTAAAAGATTCTCGTTGAGTACAAAGGACGTGAGGGGTGTTAATACCTCCCCCTTACGTAATCAACTCTCGTACCCGAATATGGTTGTGATGCCCATCTTATTTTTATTTTAAGGATTTTATCAATATTTTACCTTTCCTTATTTGGAATAAATAAAGTTTGACGGCGACTCTATTTGAATCACTTTTCATGAGCACGTGAATGTTTCATGAAGGACCGTATTTTTCGAGATGCGACACTCGCGACTAAAGTTAATGTCATGACTACTCACAATAAAATGTTGGAGACCAAAATTTCTCAAGTATCCCAACAACAAGCTTCTACATCAGCCTCGGGTTGAATATTTCCAAGAAAACCAGAATCTAACCCAAAGGGATACGTAACCACTGTTACAATACGAAGAGGTAAAGAGCTAGAGACCACCCCGACAAGAATGATAAAGGAAAGGACAATGAGAGCATGTTTTTACCACCCAAAAAGGAGAGTAAGCCAACACCACCTTCGAAGGAGGTAGTTAAGGAAAAAAAGAAGAACCATATGTAGCTTCTTCTCCATATAAGCCCCTAATCCCATACCTACAGAGGTTCATGAAAGGGAAGATAAATGAACAATTTAGGAAGTTTGTTGAGTTGCTTAAAAATATCCACATCAACATACCCTTCACTGAGGCTATAACTTTGATGCCCTCATATGCCAAATTCTTGAAGAAAATCTGGTCAAATAAGAGAAAGCTTAATGACACTAGTACGATGTCGCTCAAAGAGGAGTGCAGTATTATCACTAAGAATAAGTTATCTCTAAAGATGAAAGACCTAGGAAGTTTCTCATTTCCTTATGTCATTGGTAAAACTGTCATAGGCAAAATCCTGTGTGATCTTAGGGCAAGTGCCAGTCTATATCTTTTTCAATTTGTAAAAGACTCGATCTTGGTGAAGTCAAACCCATAAAAATATCTTTACAAATAGCTTATAGATCTATAAAATACTTGGTAGGAATAATTTAAGATATTCCCGTGAGAATTTTTCAGCTATCCATTCCCATCAACTTCGTAGTCATGGACATAGAGAAAGATGCTCACGTTCCAATCCTTCTAGGAAGACTCTTTCAGTCCACCCGACCAAGGTGGTTTCTCCTTCAATAAGGACTTAACCCACTAATCTTAAAAGATTACAACAATCCTCTAAGAGCTTAGTGACTCTTAGCCCTTTCAAGTCTACAAACTTCACAAGTCACTTGAGGAACCACAACAATTATAGAGAATAACAAGTGTATGTTTAGCGCTTCTAGACAAGCATTATAACAACAATTAAGAGCGGATGATCAATGATCACACTATGAGCAACAACTCTTGTGTGATTACAGAATTTTACAATGGAAAGTGTTCGATATATTGTTCATGGTGTATTGTAGAATTCTTGTGTAATTTCTTCATATCCTGAATGATGATGGTGAGGCCTTTTTATAGTGCTTTGGAGATGATACCGTTGAAGAGAATATTGATGGTGATATCTTGCCAATAATGGTACTTAATGACATTATTTTTCTTGTCCTTTCCATAGCAGTCTTGGGGTGTAGTCAATAATGTCCATATTTATATATATATATATATATATATATATATATATATATATATATATATATATATATATATATATATATATATATATATATATATATATATATATATATATATATATATATATATATATATATATATATATATTTATACCATACTTAGAATACTTCTTGATTAAGTTTCTGATTTTGATGAGTCAGGTGATTTGGTGGGCCTGAATCAGAGTGAGCGGAGTTTAGAGTCTTTGGGAAGAGCTTGTATTCTTCAGATAGTTGTTTGATAAGAATCTTCAGTGTTAGCTTTGACTGATCTTCAGATAGAAGGTCATCAGATATAAAGTCTTCAGAGCCTTCGGGTGTGCAAGTCTTCAAAATCTTCAGGTGTACGCTTTTCAGAGCCTTTAGGTGTACACATCTTCAAGGTCATTAGATGTGAGATTGAATGACTGATTCTGTAGGTAATATATTTAGAGGAGTTCTTTGTCAGAGGTTAGATCTGATCTCTTCAACGCTGGATTAGCAGTTATGGACTTCGCTAGTTGTCAGATATTGTTCTCCTCAGATTTATTTTTCCTTAGAATCCTACACACTTAGATAATTTTGTTGGGGTACCAAATTGTTTCATTCTTTGTTATCATCAAAACTTAGAGATATATTACATAACCAAAATCTTGTTCTAACAATCTCACCCTTTTTGATGATGACACAAACTTAGACTTCTAATGAAACAATGGTACTTTACAAGATAGATTCAAAAATTAAATCAGAGTCAGATATAGTATTACTCCCCCCGAGATTAACAATCTCCCCCTAAGTCTGATACTTAAGAAATATTTTCAGTTTCTTTGTATTAGAGGGGTTTTCAGGGTTAGATAGTTTCTTACCAGAGTTCCTTAGATTACTTTGCTTATTTCTTAGATACTGATTCATTTTTCCTTGTTCAGATATATCCTGTGAAAATACTTAGAGAATACAATAGATTTATAATATTGAAATGTAAGCGGTGTATTCTGAGAGTTAAATATTTTATTTCATCAGAAAGCTGTTATTTCTTTCTCCCCCTTTTTGTCAGACTAAAAAAGATCAGTAAAAACATGAATAACATAAAGAAGCCAACTAGAATTTCATTTAAGGTTCAGAAAGATGCATAGAGAAGAAAATAGAGAAGAAAAAAGCCTTAGAGGCAAAAAAATTTAGAACTAACAAGTACAAACAAATTGTCCTAGAGTGCCTAAGGGTTTGGAGGAGGAGACATCCTCTGAAGTAGCTGAGCAAGAAGTTTCTGGATGCTGGAGTTGACTGAGTCTTGCTTGTCGAGTATGGCTCTCACCAGTTGTTGTTCCTTTTGAAGTTCTTCCATAGTCTTCAGTACCAGAGGTGCGAGATCAAATGCTGATGATTCTCCTCGAGTTAGAGAAACTTCAGTAGTCTTTGCAGCTTCCTCTGTAGCTATGTGCGCTGCTTCTTCAGCATTAGCAGCTTCAGCGACAACTTTCTCCTCAGCTTCCTTCCTGGTCTTCTCTTCAGCTTCTATTCTTGCCTTCTCTTCAGCTTCCCTTATTGCCCGTTCCTCAGCTTCACGCGCTAGATTCGCCTTAAGTCTTTCCTCAGCTTCTCTGATATAGTCATTTCTGACTTGTTCAAAGAGTCCTTTGAGCTTAAAGACCTCAGATGTCATCCACCTGAGAAAACCATTATAGTGAGTCCTTACTTCAGAAGGATCATCACTTAGTCCAGATTCTTCAGATAGCTGTCTGAGCCTCTCAGTTGAGCTTTCTAAGAATTTAGCAAATACCTCTTTAAGGGTGGGAAAGGTTGGGTCAGGTTCAGAGGTTTGAGGGATAGGTTTAGAGGTGGGTTCAAAAAAGGGTTCAGTGATGGGTTCTGAGGTTAATGGAAGGGTTTCAGAGGGTGGTGGTATTGGTTCAGAGGTTTCTGGGAGAGACGTAGTCTTTTCAGATATCGTTGCGGCTTGGAGTTGTCCAGACTGGGAGATGAGGGGTCATGGATATGTGGTTGTTCATAGTCAGATGAAATGTCATAGTAAGGAGGAGACGAAGGAGTGGAGGAAAGAGGGGATATAGGTTCATTTAGAAGCAATGCCTCAAATATGGGGAGTGAGGTAGAATTTAGGTTGAATTAAGGTTGTATGGGTAAGAAGTCAGAAACTGGGGATGCAAAGGTTTGGGTTTCTGAGGGAGTGGGAATGAGAATAGTTGGTTCAGGAGAATATTTGGGGGGTGGTTGAGGAAGGGAAGAAGGTATTTTCCTAGACCCAGAAAGTAAAGGAGCTTCAGAAAGAAAAGACTTACTTGGAGCGGAGGAACCCAGAGGCACATGTAGCTTCTAAGATGATAAAGAGTGTCCAATCTTCAGATTCTTCTTCTTTGACTTCCTCTCAGAGGGATCTCTCATCCTATTCATGAAATTTGGTATCTTTTCTGGTAGCCACTCCACAGAGAACTCAGATATGTCAATACCTTGAGACGCCAGATCTTGGAGATAGTGAGCTATTACCTCTCGGGGATCAATCTTGGAGAAAAGATACTTCCCGTGAGAAACTTCTCTGTGATCCTTCAGAGAATCCCAAGAGGTGTCCAAGGTGGGTTTGACTCTGACTTTGTCAATGATCCCCATACTCTTTAAGGTTTTTAGCATTCAGAGGCTTGCCAAAATCCACTGTTACATCTTCCATCATGTTGAACGAGATCAGATGATCTACCAGTCCACTCTCAATGAGAATGTCAGAAATTAGTCTCCCCAAGGGATGTAATTTCTAGGTGTCGCAACCTGAAAAATACAGTGTGCGAAAAAACAACCGGCGAAAGAAAATGACAGAAGAGTCGCCACCGTGCGTTATTTATCCCAAAGGAGGGAAAGGAAACGCTCGAAGTAAACCTGGAAAAAGGAAAGGACAAGACAGGGTCTCGCAACCAAATCTTGGGTTCGGGAGTCGGTTATGCGAAGGGAAGGTATTAGCACCCCTACGCATCCGTAGTACTCTACGGGATCCACTTTTGTAGTTCTTGTCTAAAGGGTGTGGGTTTATCTAATGTGTTATTTACTAAAAAAAGGGGGTTAAATGAAAATGACTCGCGCGGATGTCGCATCCACTGCATACGTATCTCATATGAATATGAGAATCAGAGTCTTCGTAGCTCGGCTGACCTATGGGTTGGGGGGATGTGTGCTCGCTAAGACATCGCGTCTTATGCCTACATATCTCATCTGGAATGAGAATCAGAGCAAGCCGTAGTTCGGCTAACTACGGGGTTATGGATTGGGTTTTGGACGAACGACGTTACTACGCAATCTACCGGATGCTCGACCTTTGGAGACTTACTCACCTGTAGTAGAAGGAGTAAACGTGTGTTATGGAGAAGAAAAATCAATGAAGGGTTTGTTTGCATTGTAGGAACGCACATGCAAAAGGGTAATGAGGATAAGACCTCATAGCTCTTAACCCTGGACAAAGGAACCTGCATAAAGTAAACACAAAAACATTGCCTCCTATCGAGGTCTTCCAGCTAGGAAAGCAGTAAAATGCGGGAAAAATGTAAAAGTACCACACGGATAAAGATCCGAAGTAACAGCAATTAAAGGAACGATAAACCCTGAGATCCTTCCAAGCTAACATCATCAAAGAAAGTGGGTCAGTACAGGTAATCGGAATGAACCTCCAGGGGGTATCCCACAAATAAAGTGGGAAACCACGCAAGTTATCCCTGCAAACGTCATGTGAGCCCTCACAAAAAAAACTCAACAAACAGGTTAGAGAAACAAAATAGGGTAACCAAGAGTTGCCCCTAAATCAAAATGTAACCACATGAATAATTCCATCAAAATTCACAACAAGCTCACAAAAAGCAACCAAGGGTAGGAGGCCTAAACCTCTTGTCAAACACATGCATCAAAAGGGTATCAAATTCACCCATAATACCTCATACATTTAGAGCATTCAAATTAAAGTCATAAAGATGATGGATATAGGGCAAACCTGATTGGAGAGCTTGATTGAAATTGAGTTGCACCCGTGAGGTTTACAAAACAATCTTTAGGGTTTATGTGAGGCAGAGGTGATTCTGTGCAGTTGAGTTCCCTTCAGGGTTTGGAGGCTGCTCTGAACTCTGTCAGTTCTTCTCTCACTATCTTTTTCCTCAGGGTTTTGTTACAAGGAAACCTCAGAGTATTTTACTTCCCTCCCTTTTTCTCAAGTGAAGCCTTGGTATTTATAGACTGAATTCCATGGCTTTGTGGGCTCAAATGAGAGAGACCCAAGTCCAAAATTTTTTTGTTATATTTTATTTATTTTTTTATTATTATTTTTATTTATTTATTTATTTTGCTTTTTCGTTTTTTTTTTTTTTTCGTTTTCTTGGATCTAATTCTGATTGACATGATGAAATGCAATGTATCTAATGTTAAATGACCTAAAAATGAATGCATGCATGAGGTGTAAAGCGTATGCTTCCAGGAAAAATGAAGGGTAAATTTTGGGGTATTACAGCTACCCCTATTCAATCAACTGGAGACCTGGAAAGAAGATAGCAGCGGCTTTCGTGCTTTCGAGGTATCAAGGGATTGAATACAATAAAAGCCCGAAAATTTGCACTGAAGTAAAGTGAAGTAACAATGCCTGTCAGAATCGGCAAAGAGGTGGTCTTGAAAGAAGAATCTGTCTGGTACGGTGAGAGTCAGTCAGAATACCGAAAAAGAATGTTAACTTGGATACCAAAATAAATGGTAACACGGAAATAACCATGGTCTGAATGCCGCTCATCAGTCTGAATACTGGAAATGACTTCGATCTGAACATCGGGAGATATGAGATTATTAATATCGGTCTGAACACCGAGAGGCTGGCCTGAATGCCACAAGTTGCGTCGACCTGAACGTCGGAAACTTCTTCGATCTGAACATCGGAAAATTGGCCTGAATGCCACAAGTTGCATCGACCTGAACGTCGGAAACTTCTTCGATCTGAACATCGGAAAACTGGCCTGAACGCCACTTCGGTCTGAATACCGGAAACTGGCCTGAACGCCACTTCGATCTGAATATCAAAAAACTGGCCTGAACGCCACTTCGGTCTGAATACCGGAAACTGGCCTGAACGCTACTTCGATCTGAATATCGGAAATTGGCCTGAACGCCACTTCGATCTGAATATCGGAAATTGGCCTGAATGCCACTTCGGTCTGAATACCGGAAAATTGGCCTGAATGCCACTTCGATCTGAATACCGGAAAAACTTCATGCTTGTCAGCATCGGCCGAAATAGGGAATGATAATAGAGGCGGCGCATGGGCCAATGACACTTGCTAGGGATAACAAAGGTAAGTCATGAACAATCTTCAGTCTGAGTACTGGAAACAACTTCTAGCTTATCACTTGGGATACCGAGAATGTTTTATGCTTACATGCGTATGTTTGAATTTTTCAATGGCGTAATGCTCCATGAAAATGGAAATGCTGCGCGATTTGGAAGGATGCAATGCAATATGATTCTACATGCAGGGATGCGAAATGCTGGGTAGAATGCCAAGCTGAGGCAATGGGATATGCTGGGGAAATGATCACCATCTTCTGGACCCTGGCAAGGCTGCTGGAGATGCACATCGCAAAGAATTATGTGGGGAAATGATCCGCCACACGGTGTTCTAGCAATGACGAAATGCCGAGATTCAGACTTGGGAGAGAACGACACTGAAAACCTGCTGTTGGGGAAAGCGATAGTGGTTCTGGCAACCACGATCTGCGAGAGATAACTCAGCAGGGGAAGCAAACACTGATACGGTACTGAGGTTCTGCTTCAAGGAAAGAAACCATGGATCTGGCATTGGGATTATCGATCTGGCCTCGAACTCTAAGGAGCAACTACTTCTGCTGGGAAGATACAGTCTGGCACTGTCAACTCCGCTGGGGATATATAATCTGGCACTGTCAACTCTACTGGGGAGTGTATGTCCTGAAACAAACGCTTGGGGAAGTACAGTGGTGAGAACCTGCTGGGGATTGAAGAATCCAACACTCTGATCAGCTCTGCAGGGATAAGACACCAGATTCGTCTGTTGGCGACTTCCCTGGGGAAGATATTCACGATCATCTGCAGGGGATTTTAAGGAAATTCCCCGAGGGTATCTGTTCTGAATAGACGATCCAAAGCACTTAAAATTCACAGCAATTTTAAATGTTTATTAAGCATGTACCTGTAAAGCCCTTATGTGTCATGATGCAATGTTTATCAAAAATTCGGACGTCATTTTTGCAAACAAAACAGTAAAATGAAAATGAAAACAGAGATATACTGAATAACATGATTTTATTGATTGAATGGCCTCTGAATAGGCATTTACATCAGGAAGCAATCCCTGGAAAGAGGTAATCGCACAAAAGATGAAAATAGAAATTAACCTAATGGCAATGTGAAATGGATTTCTATTGGGTTCCAATTCTGCTATGACTTGCCCGTCTTCAAGATCCTCCATATGATCAGCCTTCTGAAAAGGTGATTGGACTGTTTCCTACCTTTTGAAAGTTTCCAGTCATCGGCATGAGATGAGATTCAGAACTAACTTAGAACGCAGTTATTCGCTTAATCCCTAACTTTTGCCTGGATCGCCCTTTTCGGGTTTTCAATCCACCGGGATACCCATTTTTGCCTAAGTTGCCTTTTCAGGTTTTCAACTTACCGGGTGTACGATCTTTTCATTTTTAATCCCTAATTTTTGCCCGAACCTTTTCATTTTCTTGGTTCGTCGGGATGCCCATTTTTGCCTGGACTAGTCTTTTTACTGTCCAGCGGGTCTATTTTATGCGAAGTATTTTTTAACTGCGTCTGAGTTCACAGGGGAAGTGAAGTTTTCACCATCCATAGTTGCAAGCATTAAGGCCCCACCATCAAAAACCTTGGTGACAATATACGGTCCATCATAGTTAGGAGTCCACTTGCCCATGTGATCTGTCTGAGGAGGAAGGATCCTCTTCAACACTAAATCTCCGACTAGGAAGCAACGAGGACGCACCTTCTGATCAAAGGCTCTCTTCATCCGACTCTGATACAACTGCCCATGATAAATGGCTGTCATTCGCTTCTCTTCGATAAGACTCAACTCATTGAACCTTGTCCGAATCCATTCAGCTTCATCTAACTTGACATCCAACAGGACTCTTAGAGAAGGAATCTCCACTTCAACAGGTAGGACTGCTTCCATACCATACACCAGGGAGTAAGGGGTTGCCCCGGTCGATGTACGTACTGAAGTACGGTACCCATGCAAGGAGAAGGGTAGCATCTCATGCCAATCTCTGTACGTGACGACCATCTTCTGCACAATCTTCTTTATGTTCTTATTTGCCGCCTCAACAGCGCCGTTCATCTTAGGGCGGTAAGGGGAAGAATTGTGATGCTGAATGTTGAAGTTCTGACACAACTCCTTCATCATTTTGTTGTTGAGATTAGAACCATTATCAGTAATGATTCTTTCGGGAATCCCATAGCGACAAATGATTTCTTTCTTGATGAAACGAGCAACCACATGTCTGGTGACATTCGCGAATGACGCTGCTTCGACCCACTTGGTGAAATAGTCGATGGCAACAAAGATGAAACGATGCCCATTGGAAGCAGTCGGCTCAATCTTTCCAATCATGTCAATACCCCACATAGCAAACGGCCACGGCGAAGACATCACATTCAGAGGATTCGGCAGTACATGCACCTTATCAGCATAAATCTGGCATTTATGACACTTCCGAGCATACTTGAAACAATCTGATTCCATGGTCATCCAATAATAACCTGCTCTCAACAATTTCTTAGCCATTGCATGTCCGCCGGCATGAGTACCGAAGGAACCTTCATGAACATCCTGCATTAACATGTCCGCCTCGTGTCTGTCCACGCATCTGAGCAAAACCATGTCGAAGTTCCTCTTATACAGCACATCGTCTTTATTCAAGAAGAAACTGCCTGCCAATCTTCTCAAAGTCTTTCTGTCATTGTCGGATGCCCCTGCAGGGTACTCTTGATTCTTCAGAAAGCACTTGATATCGTGATACCAGGGCTTGTCATCGACTACCAGTTCAGCAGCAAACACATACGCGGCCCTGTCAAGGCGCATCACATCGATCCTGGGAGCATGGTTCCAACGAATTACCTTGATCATGGAGGATAGAGTAGCAAGTGCGTCTGCCATCTGGTTCTCATCATGAGGTATATGATACAATTTTACTGTTGTGAAGAAAGTCAACAGTCTTCTCGTGTAATCTCTGTAGGGGACCAGAGTGGGTTGGAGAGTATTCCAATCACCATTCACTTGATTGATCACCAGAGCTGAATCTCCGAAAATGTCCAGAGTCTTGATTCTCAGATCAATGGCTTGCTCAATACCCAAGATACATGCCTCGTACTCAGCTTCATTATTTGTGCACTCAAAAGTCAAACGAGCGGTGAAAGGCATGTGGGCACCTTTCGGAGTAGTAATGACAGCGCCAATTCCACTTCCTCTAGCATTGACAGCCCCATCAAACAACAAAGTCCACTTTTCGTTTGGATCAGGTCCCTCCTCAACAACTGGCTCTTCACAGTCTTTAATCTTGAGGAACATGATGTCTTCATCTGGAAAATCAAACTTCATCGGCTCATAATCATCAATCGGCTGCTGAGCAAGATAGTCTGACAGAATACTCCCTTTGATGGCTTTCTGGGATGTATACTGTTAGATGCCCAAAAGTGCTTATTTGAGCTATCATATGTGGGCATCTTTCACTCTTTTGCCTTGCTAAAATTGTCAAAATCACATTTATTTTACATGGAATGCGTACATTGATAAACAAGCTTGGTGCCTTTGATGTGTTTGTTATTGTGCAGGAAAGGCATGAATCAATTGATAATAAAGACACAAGAGAATTGGCAAAGGAACCAAAGCAAAGGAGCATTTCATCTGCCTGCTCGCTAGGCGAGGCTGTGGCGAAGAATGGGTTCGCTAGGCGAGCTCCTGGCGAACAGCTCCAGTAAATTAGCAAATTAATTCGCTAGGCGAGCTCATGGCGAAGTCTGCAGCGAATTCATTCTGTTTTGGTGAAAAAGTGCAGCCAGCACTACCTCGCTAGGCGAGGCTCTAGCGAGTCCCCAACGAGCATTCCAGTAGCAAAACCTCTCAACCTCGCTGGGGGCGAGCTTGAAGCGTTTCCTTCGCTAGGCGAAGGTATGTTCGCTAGGCGAACATGACAGTTTAGCAGGCCCTGTTTGCTCTGGGTGCAGGGGCTTTTTGTGCCCATTTTAGGACCTCGCTAGGCGAGCTATTATGCTCGCCTAGCGAACATGACAGTTCTGCACTTGTCTATAAGTAGCAGGTGCCACTTTTGGGCGCCATACCTCATTTTTTTACCAACTTTTCCATTTTTTGTACTTTCTCCTAGATATTTTACAGCATTGCTTTGTGGGAGATTTTATGCCCTAATTTCTTTTCTCTTCATCTAGCAACCATCTTCCACAAAAAGAAGGTGGATTCCCATCCAACTTCGATTATTCGACTTGGATGTTGATCAACCCTCTTTCCTTACTTGCCGACCAAGCTACCATGAAAATGAGTAGCTAAGTCTTCCATTTGTCAAGGTTAGATGTAGGTGATTGCTAGCTTTGTGTGTAAATGTAAGGATCCTCATATGTAAACTCTTTAACGGTAAATATATGATGAAAACTTTGTTTCTATTTAAAACTCTTTGTGTTGGTATTTGATCGAGAGATGTTTACCGATTCTTGACCTAGGTTTTCATCCAAACTTGTTTGTTAGCTAGAGATAGTAACGAATGATTTTGTTCACCATAAGGTTGAACCCAAACGTTGTCTTTTTGATAGATTGTGTTCGAGAGAAACAATGGATCAAAATGACAAAACTCACAATGGGTGTTCGAGAGAAACGCATTGAGAGGACTTTGTGAAATTACTTATCATCTAAAGGAGTTTATAAGATTGTTGACCGAGCAAATACATGCAAAGCAAATGTAATCATTGAAACCTAACTTTGACAATATTTCTCATATTAATCAAAACGTAACTTTTACCGCAATTAATTACTTTGTATGCAAGATAACTTGATTAAAACCAAAACCCTAGTGTTACATTAAGTTAAGATTAATTCAACCATTGAACGGCAGTGATATCTTACAATCTCTGTGGATACGATAACAAAAACCCGACACTTAAAAACTGTCTCAACAAAATGGCGCCGTTGCCGGGGATTGTAAATTGATATTGCGAGCATCGCATTGGTTGTTTAAGTTTTAGCTTGTGAATTTTTGACTTGTGCTTGTAATTTGTTTGGTTTAGTGTGCAGCTTACGTTTTATGCGAGGGAAAATCCCTGTGGACGAACTTCTTTTTGATCCTGAGATCGAGAGAACCGCAAGGAGGCTCAATAGCAAAACAAGACGTAGGAGGCAACAGGCTAGGCAACGCCAAGAGCAAGGAGAAAGTTCTTCAACCACAAATCCACACCCATTCGTACCAAACATGGAGCCACAACCACCACCACCGATTTCTACTCCATGTATCAACAGTCCAAGGAACACCGCTCAGTTTGCCAACCAAACTGGAAGGCAAGCTGAGATGAAGACGGGAACTCTGAATTTATTGTATGGGAGTCCATTCACCGGAATGGACCATGAAGACCCATTTGCTTTTCTCACAAAATTCTATGAGATAGCATTGGCTGCCGGAGTGGATCAGGCTCAGGAGCTTCCGTTGTTCAGACGTTTATTTCCTCACGCTTTGCTCGGTAAAGCAAAGGATTGGTATCTCGATCAAACACCTGCCGTAATGACAGATTGGAATGTGTTAGAGGAGAAATTCATTGAAAGATTTTTCTCTCATAACCGATTCATGGAATCAAAGACGGCCATCTCGGTGTTTTCTCAAGGAACCAGTGAATCGTTGAATGAAGCGTGGGAGAGATTCAAGTCCATGCTAAGGAAATGCAAAGGGCATGGATTTGATGAATTAACTCAAATCCATATCTTCAGAAATGGACTTCAACCAAACTGTAAGACGTTGTTGGATGCCACCTCGGGTGGCTCGTTGATGTCAAAGAGTGCCGAAGAAGCCACAAACATTATCAACCGTATGGCTTTGAATGATCTTCAAAGTCAAAGTCGTGGAAATTCTTTGAAGAAGGCGGGAGTGCTTGAGTTAGGGACGAATGATGCCATACTTGCCCAAAACAAGCTCATCTCACAACAAGTGGAACTTTTAACGCAACAAATCAAAGAGTTAAGAGAACCGTCAAAAGCTAAACAAATAGCTTGTTGTGAACTTTGTAAAGGTGAACATGACACCGGATTTTGTCCACCTCCCGGTTTTGACGAAGTAAATTACATGGCCAATCAACGGGACTATCAACCAAGACAACAACAACCTTATCAACTGCACCCTCAACAACAACAACAACAACAATTCCAAGGGAACCAAGGGTTCCAACCTAGAAGCAACTATTATCATAACCAAGGTTATGGAGGTGGTTCTTCTAGCCGTCAAAATCCTCCCCAAAATCCGTATCAATCTCAACAACCGCCGATAGTCAATTCTAAATTGGAAGAGACATTGACGCAATTCATGCAAATGTCAATGGCCAATCAAAAGAGTAATGACGCGGCCATAAAAAATCTTGAAACTCAAGTTGGGCAACTTGCCAAGCAACTAGCTGAACAACAAACCGGTCCTTCTTTCTCGGCCAATACGCAAACAAATCCTAAGGAGCATTGTAAGGCGATTATGACGAGAAGTGGAAGGGAGTTGGGTAGTGAAAATGAAAAAAGAGTGGAGAGTAAAAAAAGAGAGAAAGAGAAGGAGATTGAGGAGAAAATAGTGGATGAAAATGTTGACGGTGAAGTAGGAGTGTGGAGTGATGAGGAAGTAGTTGAAAATAATAAAAATAATGGTGAAGTTGAACAAGAAAAAGGTGTGGAGATTGAGGAAAATAATAATGATGAGGTGCTAAGGGAGGTAGTGAAGAAGCCTAGATGGAAAAGTGCTAGAATTGCAAAGGGAAAGGAGGTAGTGAGCGCTACTCCGGTCCAAAATCTTCCTTACCCTCATGCCCCTTCCAAAAGGGAAAATGAACGGCATTACGCCCGGTTCATGGATATTTTTAAGCAATTACAAATAAACATTCCGTTTGCTGAAGCTTTGGAACAAATGCCAAAGTATGCCAAGTTCATGAAGGACATACTAACCAAAAAGCGGAGGTATACGGAACCGGAGACCATCGTCCTTGATGCGAGCTGTAGTGCCATCATTCAAAGGACGCTTCCTAAGAAAGAGGTTGATCCGGGAAGAGTTACATTGCCGGTTAAAATTGGTGACGTTTATGTCGGGAAGGGACTTATTGACTTGGGGTCGAGCATAAATCTTATACCTTTGTCAATTATCAAGAGGCTAGGCAACATCGAGATTAAGTCCATCCGAATGACATTACAATTGGCGGATAAGTCGACGACCCATCCTCATGGCGTAGCCCAAGATGTGTTGGTGAAGGTCGACAAATTCTTTTTCCCGGTGGATTTTATTGTAATTGATATGGAGGAAGATGATGATGCTCCGCTCATATTGGGCCGACCATTCATGAAGACCGCAAGAATGATGATTGATGTTGATGACGGTTTAATGAAGGTGCGTGTTCAAAATGAGGAGGTCACCTTTGATCTATTCGAGGCGATGAAGCATTCCAAGGATAGAAATGATAGCTTTCGCATCGATGCGATCGAAGACGCTATTATGGAAGTTTCAAAGCATATTCATGAGATATCTCCTATGGAGTTAGCTCTCGACGACTCATTGGAGGTTTTCACTGTTGAAGAGGAGCTAGCTCTTGAGGAATGTTTGAAGGAACTTGATAGCTTGGAAGACCTACAACCGTGGGAAGTAGAGGAAGAAAATTTGAAGAAGGAGGTAATTGACGAGAAAGCGCCAATTGAATTAAAAGAGTTACCTTCGACTTTGAAATATGTGTTCCTAGATGAGACCGAGGCAAAGCCGGTCATCATAAGCAACCTTTTGACAAAAGAAGAAGAAGCCCGTCTAATCATTGTGCTAAAAACCAATCAAGAAGCTATGGGTTGGACTCTTTCCGATCTTAAAGGAATTAGTCCATCCTATTGTATGCACAAGATTTTGATGGAGGAGGATTTCAAGCCGGTGGCTCAACCACAACGCCGCTTAAATCCTACAATGAAAGAGGTTGTAAGAAAGGAAGTGGTGAAGCTTTTGGATGCGGGAATGATTTACCCGATCTCGGATAGTCCGTGGGTTAGTCCCGTGCACGTGGTTCCGAAGAAGGGTGGAATGACCGTAATCCGTAATGACAAAGACGAATTGATCCCGACTAAAGTAGCAACGGGGTGGAGAATGTGTATAGATTATAGACGGTTGAATACCGCGACTCGTAAGGACCATTTTCCACTCCCATTTATGGATCAAATGCTTGAAAGACTATCGGGCCAACAATACTACTGTTTTTTAGACGGCTACTCCGGGTACAACCAAATCGCGGTTGACCCGGTTGATCATGAGAAGACGGCTTTCACGTGTCCGTTTGGAGTGTTCGCATACAGAAAAATGCCTTTTGGGCTTTGCAATGCGCCGGCGACATTCCAACGATGTGTCCAAGCTATTTTTGCCGATCTAATAGAGAAAACAATGGAAGTCTTCATGGATGACTTCTCGGTGTTTGGTGGAACGTTTAGTCTATGCTTGGCAAATTTGAAGACGGTGTTGGAAAGGTGTGTGAAGACTAATTTGGTGCTAAATTGGGAAAAGTGTCACTTTATGGTGACCGAGGGGATTGTGCTAGGCCACAAAGTCTCTAAAAGGGGGCTTGAAGTGGATAGAGCTAAGGTTGATGTAATTGAAAAATTGCCCCCTCCGGTCAATGTGAAGGGCATCCGTAGTTTTTTGGGGCACGCGGGGTTCTACCGGCGCTTCATCAAGGACTTCTCAAAGGTGGCTAAACCTTTGAGCAATTTACTCGCCAAAGATCAGGTATTTCTCTTCACCGACGATTGTTTGCAAGCTTTCGAGGTTTTAAAAGAAAAATTGGTTACCGCTCCAATAATAGTCGCTCCCGATTGGAATGAAAATTTTGAACTAATGTGTGACGCGAGTGACTATGCCGTTGGAGCGGTACTTGGCCAAAGAAAGGACAAAACTTTTCATGCTATACATTATGCGAGTAAGGTTCTTAACGAGGCTCAAATAAATTATGCCACAACGGAAAAAGAACTACTCGCAATAGTGTATGCGCTAGAAAAGTTTAGGTCCTATCTTATAGGGTCTAAAGTCGTGGTGTACACCGACCACGCGGCGATTAAATATCTGCTGACCAAGCCGGATTCGAAGCAAAGGCTCATCCGTTGGATCCTCTTGTTACAAGAATTCGATGTCGAAATTAAAGACAAGAAGGGGTCGGAAAACTTGGTAGCGGATCATTTATCCCGCTTGGTGAATGTCGAGGTCACCGCATCTGAAAAGGAAATCCGGGAAGAATTTCCTGATGAAAAATTGTTTAAGGTTCACGTTAGGCCGTGGTTTGCAGACTTTGCAAACCACAAGGCTAGTGGTTGTGTGCCGGCCGATCTAACTTCGAACCAAAAGAGGAAGTTCCTTTCGGATGCGAAGTATTATGTTTGGGATGACCCATACTTGTTTAAGTTGGGTAGCGATAACCTGTTAAGGAGATGCGTAACTGGTGATGAAGCCCAGAGCATCCTTTGGCATTGTCACAACTCGCCTTATGGCGGACATTATAATGGGGTTAGAACGGCCACAAAAATTCTTCAATCGGGATTTTATTGGCCAACTATTTTCAAAGACGCACATACCCATGCGCAAAGTTGTGACAGTTGCCAAAGAAGTGGTGGGATAGGTAAGAGAGATGAGATGCCTCTCCAAAATATCCAAGAAGTGGAAGTGTTCGATTGTTGGGGCATAGATTTTGTTGGACCTTTCCCACCCTCTTACGGGAATGAGTACATGCTTGTAGCTGTTGATTATGTCTCTAAGTGGGTTGAGGCGATTGCCTCACCTCGGGCGGATGCCAAAACGGTGATAAAATTTTTAAAGAAAAACATCTTTTCCCGTTTTGGAACCCCCGAGTGTTGATAAGTGACGGAGGGTCACACTTTTGCAATGCACCTTTGGAAACAATTCTAAAACATTATGGTGTGTCGCATAGGGTGACAACTCCGTACCACCCTCAGGCTAACGGGCAAGCGGAGGTCTCTAATCGAGAGATTAAGAGAATCCTAGAAAAAACCGTGTCTAATTCTAAAAAAGAGTGGTCCCAAAAATTGGACGAAGCATTATGGGCCTACCGTACGGCCTTTAAAGCTCCAATTGGCCTAACTCCGTTTCAATTGGTATTTGGTAAAACTTGCCATTTGCCGGTTGAATTGGAGCACAAGGCTTTGTGGGCCCTAAAATTTCTAAATTTTGAACCTGAGTTGGCCGGTAACAAAAGGAAAGTACAACTACTTGAGTTGGAGGAGATGCGCAATGCCGCATACCACTCAAGTTGGTTGTACAAGGAGAAAGCAAAGAAATATCATGACAAGAAGATCCGAACCAAAGAATTCGTGCCCGGACAATTGGTCTTATTGTTCAACTCCCGGTTGAAGTTGTTTCCCGGGAAGTTGAAATCAAAATGGTCCGGGCCATTTCGGGTGAAAGAAGTAAAAGAATACGGGGCCATTATCATTGAAGACATGGACGAGAAAGACAGTTGGACCGTGAACGGCCAACGATTGAAAGTGTATCTCGGCGGTCATGTGGATCGCGAGAGTTGTGCTCAGCCGCTCGATGCTCCCCTGTGAGCATCGCACCGTCGAGCTTAGCCGACGTTAAACAAGCGCTAGTTGGGAGGCACCCCAACATTGTAAGTATTTATTGTTTTATGTATCATGTTGAATTCTGTTACAGTGTGCGAAACATGGCTGGATGACTTGCAAGTGCTGCATTTTCAAAAGCATTTGCTGTCATGCTCGCTTGCAGCTCGCTAGGCGAGGCAGAAGCGAGCATGCTCGCAAGCTGCTCGCTAGGCGAGGCAGCAGCGAGCGCTGCAGCACTGTTTTATATTTAAACACTTCAGCAGAGCCATTTTGCCCTACCTTCAAAAATTTGTCTGAACGGCTCTGCTGAGGATTTCGTGCGTGGTTTCTCAAACTCCCTCTGTTGCATCTTTATCACCGACACGTGCTTCTTTCGCCAATTGCAAACTCTCCCCACTTCTCTTTTCCAAATCCGTTTACCAAAGGTTTGCCCCACTTCTTTTTTTTCTTTTTGTTTACTCTTAATTTCCAAATATGCATAGCAAATAGGATAAATTTGGTATGGGAAACATGGAGGTTGCATGAGATTTTGGGAGTTTGCAATGTTGTACATTTAGGTTTTCAAATTGGGGATTTCATCTATTTTAGGTTTTGCATGCAATTAGCCAATCCCCAATAGCATAGAACGACTCATTGTCATTAGAAATCATTAGGTTCTGTGTAGGAACCATAGAGTACGGGTATTGGGAGAAACATCCTTGAAAATGCAGAAAATCCCAAAACCCGTAAGGTTCGCTAGCAGCTCGCTAGGCGACCTGGGGCGACCGTTCGCTGCAACTTCGCTAGGCGAAGCAGCAGCGAACATGACAGAATTTTGAATTTTGTTTTAATGGCTAATCTGTTTGTTGGTGTGTATTGTTTCTTTGTATATTTTGCAGAATGGAGTCTAGATCTGGAGCTGGTAAAAAGAGAAAAGGAGATGCAACTACTTCCAGGACCGTGCCGATTCAATTCGACCACGACAAGTTTGTAGGCCCGAAACAAGCGGCACGTTACATCGCTTTGGAGAAGCGAAAAATCCTTCCTGAGAGGCGTTTTCTGATCAACCCGCAGGGCACTTACCGAACTTTCGCCGGGTTGATAGACGCCAAGAAGTGGGATAGGCTGATAAGTCCCTTGGAGCATTATGACATTGGTACAGTGCGGGAGTTTTATGCTAACGCACTGCCCGACGACGACGAGCCCTTCACTTGGGTTTCTAGAGTTGCCGGGCGTACTATTCCTTTTGACCGGGATGCAATCAACAAAATCCTAGGGGAACCGCTCCAGCTGGGAGCTGATCAGAGAGACCAGTACCACACCGACCTCAGACTTCATCGAGACGTCGCTGCCATTACCACCGACCTGCTTTTGGCTGGGAGATCGGTTGAGCCGAACCCATCTGGGGTTCCTGTGAGATATCACCGGGAGGACATGACTCCCATGGCTCAGCTGATTCTACTTCTGGTTTTAACCAACATCCAACCCAAATCACACACCTCTACTGTGCCGATCCCAGTGGCACATTTAGTCCATTCCATCCTGACTAATGTTGAGATTGATGTGGCGAGGATAATCGCCAATGAGCTGAAGACTGTGGTTGAGAGTGGGCTGAAATCGGGGGCTCGTGTGAATTGCCCACTGGCCTTCCCGTGTTTGATTATGAGCTTATGTATTCAGGCTAGGGTGAGACTTCCGTCTCATGGACAGGTTAGGATCCCGGCTCCAATTGATGATCGGTATGTAGCTAAGTATTGTAGAGCTAAGACTACCGCTGGCAGTGCAGCCTCGGGAAGTACTCGGGCTGCTGATGGTCCTAGTGCTTCTTCTCCCGGACTTGATCCGTACCTGAGGGCTGTATGTGACTACAGTTTTGAGTGGATGGCAGCATCCCAACGAGCTATGATTGACATGCACAACAGTATGCAGAGGTTGGTGCTGCAAGGTAATGACCCCTCCGGTGCTCGAGCATTGTTAGCGCGTGAGCAGTTTATGCTCAACGCTAATTGGCCTGTGGACAGGCCAGTCTATGGTGAGGGGGAGGGAGCTGAAGCTGATGATGAGGATATTGATGATGAGGCTACCGGTTCTGAAGCCGGTAGTGAAGAGGAGTCTTGAGCCCTTTGTGGGTTAAGTTTTTGAGTATTTGTATTTCAGTTTTTATTATGTCATTTTTATTTGTACTTTCGAATTTTGTATTTTGACCATGGGTTGTACTATTGGGGTGTTTTGTCCCCCACGAACAAAATTTTATTTTTCAGTTAATGTTATTTATGTTTGTTGTTAATTTTGTGTGTTTAATAAATTTTTGGTTGAATGAGTGGCAAACCCTTCTAGATTGGTTGCTCCTCAAGAAGTACCCAATGAAGGTGCATCCGAGCTTGGATGGCAATGATAAGAATAACAAGTGAATGAAGCTAAGTGTAAGACCCCAATTTTGGCCCTAAGATCCCTCATGGCCCATATCATATCATATCATGGCCTCAAGGATCAATGCATACCCTAGCTGCCCTCCTAGTGGGTGGGTTACCTTGTGAGTGTGATTCTTGATCACCAAGCATGTATAGCATTTGTGTGTCATTGCTTTTCATATGTTTACTAACCAAAAGTACAAAAATATTGTCATTTAACCTTGTTACTTGCAGATGAAGCTAGCCAGGTCAATACAGTCAAATCAGGCCTTGAGCATTGGATGGTGACCATTCTTGAAGAATTTGGACACCATGATCAATAATAAAGAGTTCATATAACTTGTGATATCATTTGGAATCAAGATCTCATGTGAAAGAGGCTTGAAATTCATCAGAATACAGCCCAGTCAAACAAAAGTCAACAAAAGTCAACTGTGGTCAACTGTGGATTTAATCAGTGACTTGATGATTGGGATTGGTTAGAAAGACCTCATTCATGTCTATATAAACTTCATTTGGCATTTCAAAGACCAAGATTGAAAGAATTGAGCTCAGAGAGAAAGTTTCCCAAAGTGGCAAGTGAACCTGTATTTTCAGCTGCCCAAAATGGAAAATTTGTCCCCTCAAGATAATTTCATGATACAAGCTTCAAATCAAATTTTGTTCAACATGACAGATGTAGATCTTGTTCTCACCTTTCCAAAAAGTCCAAGAACTTGAAAATCCAATGTACGGTTTGCAAGATATGGCTCAGTGAATTTCAGAAAAGACCCGTAATCAGGAGGCCATAACTACCACATGGTTTATCCAAATTGCAAGTTCTTTATATGCACAAACTCCATTTGATATGTACTTTCATGGTGCATAATTGGATTTTTCCAAAAGTGCTCAATGCAAAAGGTCAAATTTCAACTGGACTGTTAAATGAACCAGGGGCAAAATCGTCCAACTTGTGAAATAATTGGAATTTTTGAGTGGGGATTTTTTCTACACTTCATAAATGGCATTTGAAATTTGTTGGAATATTCAAAACATGCCTAGGCCTTGTGGTTTGAGAATTGGGTTTGAAAATGAATTGGAAAAATGGACACTTAAGCCATCACATGGTGAAATTGGAAAGTATGAGGAATTTGAAAGTGAGACCAATGCAATCAGCTTCAAAATGATATTTGCAATTGGTTCAAGGTGTAAATTTGCTGCTAAGGTGTTTCTAACCATTTCAAGAGCAAAAGGGCAATGCATCACATAAGCATATTTGTTACTAATCCATTTTTGCTTAATTAAAATTAAACTTGGATTAAGTACTACATATATATACTTAAATCCATAACAGAATCAAGGGTAATCATTTTTTGTTCTTCACAATCTCAATTTCCATCTAACAGAAAAAGGCAAAAAAATCCAAAAATGCACATAAGCATATTTGTTAATCATCCATTTTTTTGTTAATTTCAATTAAACTTGGATTAGTGTTTCCATATATAAACTAAAACTCTAACAGAATTGAGACTAATCACATTTTCTCTGCAATCACAAATCACAATTCAACAGAAAATCTCAGAAAATTCTCTCATTTTTCTCTCACTTTTTCACATTTGGCATATTCACTTTTTTGATTTCTCACCAAGAATCCATCAAGATTCTTTGATTCCTGGTGCGATTTTTCTGTTAGATCACAATTTGCAGGTACCATTTTCGCTTCTGTTGAAGGAGATCGAAACAAAGCCTTGGCTGATTCTTGCTGTGAAAAAACCTGCGTCGTCAAATTGCAGTTCAAGAAATCGCTTGATGCAACTATGCTGGAGCTGGATTAGCATCTTCATTAACCTTCTGAACCGACATCTTGCTTCTGTTTCGCGATTTGAAGCTCGATCGCACGGTTCCGCCATCACTGCTCATCAAGAAAAGGTCGGAAATCGAAACTAATAATCGGTCAAATTGTGATAGGGATTGTGTAGAGTAGAGCTTGTAGATAATGTATCCATTTGTGGTTTGTGTTTTCGTTGCGAATTGAGTGCGTAATCTACAATTGAAGTTTCGAAGCATTTTTTCATTTCCGTCGATTTGCACTGTGTACGAATTGATAGCAGAAATTGTTTGCATATTTGTGTTCCTGATAAAAAACCGCTTCGATCGGTATGGATATTGTGAATTTCTGTTAAGATTTGGCCAAAACCGAATTCGCCGGCGATGAACACACCGGCTGCGCGAAGAAGAAGAGAATTTTCTGGATTGGCTTTCTGTTTGATCCTTCAGCATGCATTTCCGTTTTCAAATTTGTGTTTTCGCCGGTCTCGTCCACTAGAATGCTGCCACATCATTAAAACGGCACACTGCGTTTTGGCTTGGCATTATGTAATAACGTTGCTGCTAATTGATCTACTGTACCACTAATTAATTAATCCACATACAAATTAAATAAATTTCAATAAATTTAACAAACTTACAAAATTCATACAAAATTCGAAAATAACCCAAAAAATACCACAATTTTTTGTTAATCTTATTTTTTCCTCTACTATTTTTTAAAAAATGAAAAATATATATGTGCTTGGGGAATTTTTAGAATGGACATAGAGGTCCTTTTTGTGTACATATTTTCATGCACTTTGCCATTTTAATTGTATAGACCACATACTATATCCAAAATAATTGAAAATTGAAATATGGATTCTAGACATCCTTCTGGATTTTTTTTGACATAGGTTTGGGAATTTTTTAGCCTATGGTCTATTATATATGAATTATTGAATTTGGATGTGCATAAATTGTGATCTAGTTGATATGCTGAGTTGCTCTAATTGTTTACCATGCTTCCCATTGGCCAATGGCCTTGAATTTTTGCATGAAGCTTATTTAACATGTTAACATCCCCTGTGAATTTTTGTGGATTTTTACAGTCCATTTTCAATTTGATTCATATTTTTTCTTGCTGCCTAGCATGTTAGAGCTTCATGTGTGTAACCTTTTGTATTTATGTTGCCATATGCACATACTTGATCCAATGAGCATGAAAATTGATGACATAGTTCCTAACACATTAATGTAGCATTTAGCTTTGGTCCCATGTATTTTTAATGTACCATTGCTGTTTACCATCTAATTGAAGTTGGTGTATAATTGTAGGCTTCATTTGATGTAGTTTTTGCATGCTGTACCATGTTTAATTAATTCCCGTTGATCTACTAGTCCAAATGACTTGAAAATTAACATGTGGCTTGCTGAATGTCTTCTGGTTAGAACATAATTTTTGTGGATTTTTTGGTGCCATTTTGGCATTTATTTGAATATGATCTTGCTGGTTGTTTGTATGAGACTTCACATTGCATCTTTTGCCTTATATGTTGTATAAATTAAAATGTGTACATAGTTTGGATATGGGACCAATTGGGATCCCTTTGCAATTGATATAACCTGATTTTAATCATGAATTGGCTGCTGTTTTAAGATTTTTCCATCTTTTGGACCCTAGGCTAGTCCTAGTGGTCATGTTACTTACATTTGAAGTTAGTTGTGCCTTTTCAGGTTAAGGAGTTAATGATTAAGGAATTTGCTCCACATTATGGATTGTTTCACTTGACTTATGCACTAACCCGATTTGTTTTGTAGGGTGTTTGGTTCATGTGAGCCTTGTGCTATGCATATTATTGTATGATTGAACATTGTTAATTGAACATTATGCTGTTATCTGTTTATGAATGGGATGCTGATGTTATTGGATTGTTTCCAGGTACCCTTTAGTCGCTCAGTTCTCTTAAGAACTTGCTTTGCTTAAATAGCAACTTGCATTGAGGTATAAAACCTTCTTCTTCATGTAGTCTGGAGACCCGGTCTGTTATTTGGCCGGGCAAATTGTCTGAAGTCCTCCTTAAGAGGCATTGATTGTGTATGTTTATGTTTGTCCTAAGCAGGAAAAGTCCTCATTCGAGGCAATTGGTGGAAGGTAGAGATAAATAGCCTATCTCCCACTATTCAGTGAGTCTTCTCCTTGCTCCCATTACATGGTTGTAGCATTGAGATCCAAACCCAAGATCTATTGAGTCTAATTGGGGAAAGAGTTCCATCTTTCTGAACTCCCCCACATTCTTATATTTACATGCTCTCTCGGACATGAGATAGAAGCAATGAGGCACACCCCTCATATCCTTTCATCTGCTTCACCTGAGCCCCTCAATGGCCAGGTTAAGAGCGACACTTGCCTATTACAGTGGACTTTCATAGTCAAACCCTTGCTTGAGCCCAAATTGTGTGGTTATAGCGTGTGCTCCTTGATTATATGGTTTGATTATTTGATTCATCATACATGATTACTTGATTGCCATTGTGCATTTTACCTTTGATTGCCATTAGTGCATGTTTATGTCATTTGTCCTTGTGACATTGTTTGCTTACCCATTGAGGAACCAGTTATAAGTCCCTGTAAGCTGGCATCTGTTCCCATGACGTGGAAGGGGTAGAGTGTAAGACCTCATTGGTCACTCATACCCATTGCCTAGTGCATTTACCTGTGTATGTGAGGATTCATTGTAAGTCCCTGTGATGTGGCATTTGTATTCCTAGGATCATACTGTGGAGGTCAACATGAGTCCAGATAGATTGGCAGTTGACTTCCCTGTTTTGTTTTGTTGTTTTATTATAATGGAGATTAGTGTAAGTCCATAGAGTGGCTTCTGATATCCTTACTTGTTTTAGGAGACAGGTATAAGACCATTGAGTGGCATCCAGTATCCGCTTTTATTTACTTTCATCTGTGACCATGTTCATATTATTGCTCATTTGTAGCCTATTCCTAAGGACGCACTTGAGTCATATTCTATATGACTTCAAGAGGCGAACCGCGTAAGAAGTTTTACATTCATTCCACCATTCCATTCACCCCATTGTGTCCTACCTTTTCACACATGTTTTAAAAAGCTTGAAATAAGTGTCGTGCAAACATTCTCACCTTCTTTCCAAATTAGAAACTTGGACCTTAAGTCCATGAGTTTCCAAACTTCATTTTTGTAATTACTTCATTCTGAATTGACTTTAATCATACTTTGACCTTTTTGTAAATAATCCAAATAACTTCACCCATTCAAGTGATTTTGTGGCTTTGTCCATGCTTGTTAAGTCTTTATACATTAGCTATAGGTTTGATTTACCCTAGTTGGTTGATATTAATCTCACCTATTTGTCCTTAGTAGATGAATTGTAAGTCTTCCTTGCCTATTATAGGGTTAACCCCTCTCTGGCAAGTTGAAGCCTTTCTCACATGGTGGACTAGTTGTCATACAAGGTTGAGTTTTCTCCCGTGGGTAACGTAAGACCTTAGTGCTCTTGTTTTAAAATTGAATCCACTAACTTTTGGAAATTTTTAGCCGAACTACGGCGTTTTGATCCTTACCTTTGATGGAAGGTACGTAGGCAACGGGTTCATCCGTTCAAACACAAAAATAATTAATTTGTATATTCTTTCCTCATCATCCCAATCATGTTTGCACAATACTTATGTCATGACAAATAATAATTTTCAAACAACAAAGTGTGAAAAGGGCTCCCTAGGAGTACCTAGGACGTGATGGGTGCCTAACACCTTCCCATTGCGTAATTTACCCCTTACCCCGATCTCTGATCTTTTTCATTAGTTTTCTACGTGTAAAACTTCTTAGGTTTTTGTTCGCTTTTTAACCAGTCCTTAGGATAAATAAAAGTGCGGTGGCGACTCTATATTCATTGTATACATTGCTTATGATTTAATCAATAGATCATATAGTAACGAATACACCGCTACAGAAAAGTGGCGACTCTGCTGGGGAAGATGGATCCTGGTGGTATTGCCAACTTTTCACCATTGTTGTGTGATATATTATTATTTGTTATTTGACATATTTTTGTACAATTTGGGATAACTGTATTGATTGTAATGTGTGAATTGCTTGATATACAAATGCTGTTTGCTTTGGTGATCTCTGTGAGATGAGTTCTATACCCGAACTCGAGTGCACTCTAGGATAGGAGAATGGCATAGTCTTGTTGACTGGTGTGGAGTAGTCCTTAGCCAGTTGACTTGCGAGCCCATTCACTTGGTGGAGGTCATGTTGGATTAATAATGTCACACAAGTTATTTGTGGTTAGGCATTATTCTTTCAATCATGTGCCTTAGAAGCCAAGGACCTTAGTTTACCAAACCCATCTTGGCCTATTTTTTAGGACGTAGTGCGGAGGTCGTTCAGATGTAAGTTCTGATGCGATTGTCACGCGATACTACACTCATAAGAGTTTCTCTTGAGCATATTTTTGGAATATGAGTATTCGTTCCTCCGATAATATTCGAAAGATGGAACGATGATTATGGGAACCTCTGATAGAACATGTCTGGCAGGTTTAAACCCTAGTACACTCCCTTTGGGTGGTTCTTAACCAAGACTCCATGCTCGTGACTCTCAGCAAACCCGTGATTCGTGGTTGAGTCGTTCAAACATCGTTAATATCAATGGATCCCGGATCAGGTGTAAAACCTAAAATCCACCAAAGTGGCTGGTTGATATTAAGGATGTTTTGAGCCGGTTCATGTACCGTTAATATCAATGGAACTTGGGTATTGATAAGGTGTAAAACCTAAATCTACCAAAATGGATGATTGATATTAGGGATACATTGAGCTTTCCCACGACCTTTGTTTGGTATGCTTTGCTTGATCCTTGAGTGTGATTGTTGCATTCATACATTCATGCATTCATCTACATTTCATGTCACCGAAAGAAAAAGAGAAAATTTTCAAGGAACTTAAAGGGTTTATTTGCAAAATTTTCAGACATGGAAAGACCAAAGAGGCATACGAAGAAGTACAGTTTCAAACAGCCTGATGTAAAAGAGTTAAGGAACCTGACATCTTATGTACTAGATCCCCAGGGCTTCAAGGCTCGATATGGGAAGCTTCTACCACTGTTGACTACTCAGGTGGATGAGGGATTGATGAGCACTCTTGCTCAGTCTTATGATCCACTCTATCATTGCTTCTTATTTCCGGACTTCCAGCTGTTGCCTACTTTGGAAGAATACTCTCACCTTATTGGGATTCCTATTCTGGATCAGGTGCCGTTCAGTGGCCTAGAGAGTATTCCATCTGCTAAGGAGATTGCTAGTCTGTTGCATATAGATGAAGCTTTGATCAAAGCCAATCTGATTACCAAAGGCGGGATTAAGGGTTTCTCTTCAGAGTACCTTGTCGCTCAAGCTACCTTTTATGGAGAAGCCAGGAGTGAAGATGCCTTTGAGGCTTTGTTTGTATTACTCATCTATGGATTAGTGCTATTTCCCAACTTTGACAAGTTCGTGGACATGAATGCTATTAGGATCTTCTCAGTTCTTAATCCGGTTCCGACTTTGTTGGGCGATGCCTATTTCTCTCTGCACCTGAGGAATATGAAGGGTAGTGGAGTCATTGTCTGTTGTCTACCTTTGCTGTACAAGTGGTTTATTTCGCACTTGCCGCAGACCATTGCTTTTAAGGAGAATAAGGGATGTCTACGGTGGTCACAGAGACTCATGTCTCTCACTAATGATGATATCTCTTGGTACGATCGTGTATATGATACTGTGCAGATTATTGATTCTTGTGGTGAATTCTCGAATGTGCCTCTTCTCGGTACATGTGGTGGGATCAGCTACAACCCTACACTTGCACGTCGTCAGCTTGGGTTCCCCCTGAAGGATAAACCCCATAACCTTTTGTTAGAAGGTGTATTCTTTCAGGAGGGTAAAGATCCCCAAGGCCTGAAAACCAGATTCGTCCGCGCTTGGCGCAATATCCGAAAGAAGAGTAGGAATGAGTTGGGACCGAAGAATTGCATCGCTTTGGAGCCCTATACCTCCTGGGTCAGACAGCGAGCTGCCGAATACCTGATGCCTTACGACTACCCGAGACCTACACCTTTGGATGTGGCTGGGCCTTCAACCCTCCCTATCCAACGTGTAGAGGAGTTGAGAGAAGAAGACCTTTCACGTGCTTGGATCCGTGAAAGAGAAGAGCTGCTGCAACAGATTAAGGAAAAAGATGCTCTGATAGAGTTTCTTGAGCATCAGGTGATTGACGATCCGAATGATGCATGGACTTCTCTGCTTCCTCAGTCTTCCAAGTTCTGGAAGAGGAAGTATGATCAGCTTGCTAAGGCAAAAGCGGATATGGAAGCTGCTTATGAGAGAGAGATCAAGAAGCTGTGCACTTCTCGTCTTCCAGCATCCAGAGCTCCTAGGGATCCATAGGATGTTATTTTCCTTTTCTCCTTGTAATTGAATCAAATTGATGTACTTCTTTGTTTCAAATATATTGAATGAGATGTTCTCCATGTGAAATATAAAATGCTTTAAATATTCGAAATATTGCAAATAAAACCCTAAGGGTTCCTTGAAAATAAAATAAAGCATCTGCACAAGCATGTCATGCATCATGTTGCATAAGCAGGTAACCTTGTTTCTGGTCTTCTTGTCCTGACTCTGCTCTTCATTTATTTTGAAGACAAGCTGACTCACCGGTATTATACCCGAGCAAATTCTGCAAGAGTAATGGATCAGCTTGAACAAGAGAACCGTGAACTGAGAGATGAAGTCGCCAGACTTGGCGCCCTGATGGAGCAACTCCTCGCTGCTCAGAATCAGCCTGCTCAACCGCCAGCAACTCCCGTCCAGGGAACTGTGATTTCAGAGGTTGCTACTTCCGTTGTGCCTACTGCCAATGTTCAGTTTATGCCCAATGCCATGCCAGTCGGGTACCCGTGGGGTATGCCTCCAGGTTTCATGCCTGACATCCCTGCTCCTACCTTCGTTCATATGCCGGCATCTAGCCCGGTCATTACTGCTGCTCCTCCTGTTGTGCACACTATGCCAAGGGCAGAAGAACCCATCTATCATTCCGAGCCATCTGAGGGCCCGGACGTTAATGAGAAGATGGATGCTATGAATGACCAATTCCTTGAGCTGAGGAAGGAATTGAAGACCCTCCGTGGTAAAGACCTATTCGGCAAATCTGCTGCCGAGCTCTGCCTGGTTCCTGGAGTTAAAATACCTATCAAATTCAAAGTTCCTGACTTTGAGAAGTACAAAGGGAACACCTGTCCTCTTGCCCACCTGGTTATGTACGCCAGGAAGATGTCTACACAGACCGACAATGATCAACTCTTGATCCATTACTTTCAGGACAGTCTGTCCGGTGCCGCGCTTCGGTGGTATATGAACCTGAACAGTGCCAACATCCAATCCTTCAATGACCTTGGCGAGGCTTTCGTCAAACAGTACAAATATAACGTCGATATGGCGCCTGACAGAGATCAACTCAGGTCTATGTCGCAAAAGGATAAGGAGACTTTTAAGGAGTACGCCCAGAGGTGGCGAGAGCTCGCAGCGCAGATCACTCCACCGCTCGAGGAGAAAGAAATGACTAAGATTTTCCTTAAAACTCTTAGCTCATTTTATTATGAGCGAATGGTGGGTAGTGCTCCCTCAGACTTCACCGAAATGGTGAATATGGGGATGAGACTTGAAGAGGGTGTCCGTGAAGGACGTCTGGCTAAGGATGAAGGCTCTTCTAGCAAGAGGTATGGCTCATTTGCTAAGAAGAAAGATGGGGAAGCACATGCTGTGCAGTCCCATAGATCAAGGAAACCTCCCGTTCAGAGACAACCGACTCGCCGTGCAGGTCATCAGCATCAGGTGGCCCATATTGCTCCAGTCTTCAAAGACAACTCTCAGCAGTATCAACCTCAGCAACAATATCAGCAACCTCAATATCAGCAACCGCAACGCCCACAGCAACAGGCCTACCAGCCTCGTGGGAGCACAACAAATCAAGCCAATTTGAGTTATGACCGGAAAAAGATCAGCTTCGATCCAATCCCTATGTCATACGCAGAGCTTTATCCCTCCTTGTTGGAGAGAAAGTTGGTAACTCCCAGGGATCCTCCTGCTATTCCTGCAAATCCACAATGGTGGTACAAACCAGATCAGCATTGTGTATATCATTCCGGAGCTCCGGGCCATAATATAGAAAACTGTTATCCACTCAAGACAAAGGTTCAAGACCTGATGAGATGTGGAATTTTGAGCTTCGAAGATTCGGGCCCAAATGTTACCAAGAACCCATTGCCTTCGCATGGGAAGTCTGTAAACATGGTCCAGGGATGCCCCGGGAAATATAAAGTCAAATATGTGAGTCATATTAGACAATCGTTGGTGGAGTTACATCGCCTGCTGTGCCAGTATAGCCATATGGTACATGATCATGATAAGTGCCGTATCTGTTCGGTGAACCGTCTGGGTTGTAATCAGGTACGAAGAGAGCTTCAAGAGCTGTTAGACGAAGGAACCATTGAGATTCTCCAGAATCGCAATGTCGATGAAGATGAACCTGAAGTTAATGTCATATCTCCAGTGTTCAGATTGCCAGAGCCTGTTGTTATTCGCTACGATGGCAGCAAGCCGAAGACTTCTCCTTCACTTGTGATTAAACCTGCCGGCCCCGTGCCGTATTCTTCTGGTAGAGCTGTGCCGTTCAGGTACAACCCAGTTGCCGTGCAAGATGGGGTAGAAGTGCCTTTGCCTTCAACTGCTGTAACCAATATTGCCGATGTGAGCGGCCTGACCCGGAGTGGTCGAGTATTCTCTGCGCCTGCTAAGGCTCCTGTTGCTTCAGAATCTTCTGAGCGTCCAGTTGGGACTGCTGTCAATAGTCAGAATCCGGCACTTGATGTTGCCAGACCCTCCATACAAAAAACTCCTACTTCTTCAGCTGGCCCGAGTGGCATTTCGAATGAAGAATCTGATGAGATGCTGAGGCTCATCAAGAAAAGCGAGTATAACGTGGTAGACCAGCTTCTACACACGCCTTCCAAAATCTCCATATTATCCTTGCTGTTGCATTCAGAACCCCATAGGGAGGCTCTGCAGAAAGTATTGGACTTGGCGTACGTTGATCACGACGTCACTATTGAACAATTTGACAGTATCGTTGCAAACATCACCGCTTGCAACACTTTGAGTTTCAGTGACGCTGATCTCCCTGAGGAGGGAAGAGACCACAACATGGCTCTACACATATCTCTGAATTGTAAATCTGATGCTATGTCCAACGTGCTGGTGGACACAGGATCATCTCTTAATGTGTTGCCTAAATCCACACTCTCCAGATTGTCGTATCAAGGTCCTCCTATGAGGCAGAGTGGGGTTGTTGTGAAAGCTTTTGATGGGTCGCGCAAGACCGTAATTGGGGAAGTTGATCTCCCTATCAAGATAGGCCCGAGTGATTTCCAGGTCACCTTCCAGGTAATGGATATCCACCCATCATATAGCTGTCTCCTTGGCAGACCATGGATTCACGAGGCTGGCGCCGTGACATCCACCCTACACCAGAAGCTGAAGTTTGTTAAAAATAAGAAACTGGTTGTGGTAGGGGGAGAAAAGGCTCTCCTGGTTAGCCACTTGTCTTCCTTCTCATATATTGATGCAGAGGATGAAGTTGGAACTCCATTCCGAGCTTTATCTATTGATGAACCGATTGAGAAGAAGTCTCCTTCATTTGCTTCCTACCGTGATGCAAAGCTGGCCATTGAATGTGGTGCAGTCGCTGGTTTAGGGAAGGTGATTGAGCTAGAAGACAATAAATCCCGGGCTGGCATTGGCTTTTGTTCTGGGGCATATAATGAGCATGGTCTGTTCACAAGTGGAGGATTCATCCATGATGACCAGTCTGTTGAAGAGGAAGCCGCTGCTATCATTGAAGAAGATACAGAGGATACGAGCAATTTTGTTATTCCTGGTGGTGTCTGCCACAATTGGGTCGCTGTAGATGTTCCTACGGTCATTCATAGATCAGAGTAAATATGCTCACTTTGTTTGAAACCCTTCTCCCATGCCAAAAGGAGAAGCGATGACATGTTTGGCTCATATATACAATGACATTTTCATTCAATTAATGCATTGTTAAACATTTGTTTTTCCATTTGTTTTCACTTTTTGCTTTTTCATGAAATCAGTGATCACAAAAAACCCATAAAAACAAGAATAAAAGCAACCTTTTCATCTGCATAATGGTTTGCTTGTTTAAATGCTAAAAGTTTTTCATTAACCAAAATCATTATGCAGGTTGATTCTAAAACCCATTGAACATAATGATCCAACGCCATCTCCCAACTTTGAATTCCCTGTATTTGAGGCAGAGGAAGATGAGGTTGAAGGAATTCCTGATGAGATTACCCGTCTCCTTGAGCACGAGAAGAAGATCATTCAGCCGCATCTCGAAGATTTGGAATCAGTCAACTTGGGGTCTGAGGATTGTATTCGTATGGTGAAGATCGGGGCACTTCTTGAAGAGTCTGTCAAGAAGGATTTGATTGGATTGCTACGAGAATATTCAGATATCTTCGCCTGGTCATATGAAGACATGCCAGGTCTAGACACAGATATTGTGCAACATTTCCTGCCTTTGAAGCCTGAGTGCGTGCCTGTGAAGCAGAAGCTCAGAAGGACTCATCCAGATATGGCAGTGAAAATCAAAGAGGAAGTTCAGAAGCAAATTGATGCGGGGTTTCTGGTGACTTCTACATATCCTCAATGGGTGGCCAATATTGTGCCTGTTCCTAAGAAGGACGGAAAAGTCCGTATGTGCGTTGATTACAGAGATTTGAATAAAGCTAGCCCAAAGGATGATTTTCCTCTACCACACATTGACATGTTGGTAGACAATACAGCTAAATTCAAAGTCTTTTCCTTTATGGACGGATTTTCCGGATATAATCAAATCAAGATGGCACCAGAGGATATGGAGAAGACAACATTCATCACACCTTGGGGAACATTCTGTTATCGAGTGATGCCCTTCGGTTTGAAGAACGCCGGAGCCACGTATCAACGAGCTATGACTACCTTGTTTCATGATATGATGCACAAAGAGATAGAGGTCTATGTTGATGATATGATTGCTAAATCCCGAACGGAAGTTGAGCATGTTGAGCATTTGTTGAAGCTTTTTCAGCGTTTGAGGAAGTTTAGACTTCGCCTGAATCCGAACAAATGTACCTTTGGAGTCCGTTCCGGAAAATTGTTGGGTTTCATTGTCAGCGAGAAAGGTATTGAAGTTGATCCTGCCAAGGTCAAAGCAATACAAGAGATGCCTACACCCAAAACTGAAAAGCAAGTCCGAGGTTTTCTCGGCCGCTTGAATTATATTTCCAGATTTATATCCCACATGACTGCCACATGTGCGCCGATATTCAAGCTCCTTCGGAAAGATCAATCTCATGATTGGACCGAAGATTGCCAGAAAGCTTTCGACAGTATCAAAGAGTATCTGTCCGAACCTCCGATCTTGTCTCCGCCTGTGGAAGGAAGACCTCTGATTATGTATTTGACTGTTCTTGAAGACTCAATGGGTTGTGTACTCGGTCAACAAGATGAATCAGGGAAGAAAGAATTTGCTATCTACTATCTCAGTAAGAAGTTCACTGATTGCGAGTCTCGGTACTCTATGCTAGAGAAGACGTGCTGTGCTTTGGCTTGGGCTGCTAAGCGTTTGCGCCAGTACATGATTAATCATACAACTTGGTTGATATCCAGAATGGATCCAATTAAGTATATCTTCGAGAAGCCTGCTTTAACTGGGAGGATTGCCCGTTGGCAGATGTTGTTGTCTGAGTATGATATCGAGTATCGAGCTCAGAAAGCTATTAAAGGTAGTATCTTGGCTGACCATTTAGCGCACCAGCCAATTGAAGATCATCAGTCAGTTCAGTATGACTTCCCTGATGAGGAGATTCTGTATTTGAAAATGAAAGATTGTGATGAGCCTACACTTGATGAAGGTCCAGAACCTGGTTCCAGATGGACGATGGTGTTTGATGGCGCTGTTAATCAGTATGGAAATGGAATTGGGGCAGTGATTGTTAATCCCCAAGGTGCTCATATTCCGTTTACAGCAAGGCTAACTTTCAAATGCACGAATAATATGGCTGAGTACGAAGCCTGTATTATGGGACTTGAAGAATGTATTGATTTGAGAATCAAACATCTGGATGTATATGGTGATTCGGCCCTAGTTGTTAATCAGATCAAGGGTGAATGGGAGACGAATCAGCCAAGTCTCATCCCATACAGAGATTATGCAAGAAGGATTGCCACTTTCTTCACAGAAGTTGAATTTTATCATATTCCTCGAGAGGATAATCGGATGGCAGATGCTCTTGCTACGCTTGCTTCCATGATTGTGGTCGGATGGTGGAATGATGTCCCCAATATTACTGTGATGCGCTTGGATAGACCAGCTCACATATTCGCGATTGAAGAAGTCAATGATGACAAGCCTTGGTATTTTGATATCAAGAATTTCCTCCAGAACCAGGTCTACCCGCCTGGGGCATCTGGGAAAGATAGGAAAACTTTGAGAAGGTTGTCCGGCAGTTTCTACCTTAGTGGTGAAGTGCTGTATAAAAGAAATTTCGACATGGTGTTGCTCAGATGCGTGGATAGACACGAAGCAAACCTGTTGATGACTGAGGTCCATGAGGGTTCATTTGGTACTCATTCCAATGGACATGCCATGGCTAAGAAGATGTTGAGAGCAGGCTACTATTGGCTGACAATGGAGTCTGACTGTTGCAAATATGTGAAGAAATGTCACAAGTGTCAAATTTATGCGGATAAGATTCATATTCCTCCGACACTTCTGAATGTGATTTCATCACCATGGCCTTTCTCCATGTGGGGAATCGACATGATCGGCATGATTGAGCCTAAGGCGTCCAATGGACACAGGTTTATTCTCGTAGCAATTGACTACTTTACCAAATGGGTTGAAGCCGCGTCGTACGCGAATGTAACCAGACAGGTGGTTGTGAAGTTTATCAAGAACCAGCTGATTTGCCGTTATGGTGTGCCAGAGAGGATCATTACTGATAATGGATCCAATCTGAATAACAAGATGATGGATGAGTTGTGCGCTGAATTCAAGATTGCACACCATAATTCCTCTCCCTACAGACCCAAGATGAATGGGGCTGTTGAAGCTGCTAATAAGAATATCAAGAAGATTATCCAGAAGATGACTGTCACGTACAAAGATTGGCATGAGATGTTGCCATTTGCTTTGCATGGATATCGTACGTCTGTACGCACTTCAACAGGGGCAACCCCTTTCTCTCTTGCTTATGGCATGGAAGCCGTTCTCCCGGTAGAGGTGGAGATCCCATCAATGAGAGTCTTGATGGAAGCCAAGTTGACTGATGCTGAATGGATTCAGAGTCGTTATGACCAACTGAATTTGATTGAAGAGAAGAGATTGACTGCCATGTGTCATGGTCAGTTATATCAGCAGAGAATGAAGAAAGCATTCGATAAGAAGGTCAAGCCTCGTGTGTTCCGAGAAGGTGACCTTGTGCTCAAGAAAGTTTTGTCTTTCGCGCCCGATTCCAGGGGCAAGTGGACTCCAAACTACGAGGGTCCATATGTTGTTAAGAGAGCCTTTTCAGGCGGAGCTTTGATGCTTACAACAATGGATGGGGAGGATTTCACTCGTCCTGTGAATTCAGATGCAGTTAAGAGATACTTTGCCTAAAAAAAAAAAAGTATATGCAAATGAAAAACAGAATATCCCGCTAAGTTGAAAACCCGAAAGGGCGGCTTAGGCAAAAATGAGCGTCTCGGTGGAAAACCTGCAAGGGTAATCCAGGCAAAAATTAGAGACTTGAAAAAGAATATATTTGCATCCCGCTAGATTGAGTACCTCACTCTGGGGCAATCTAGGCAAAAATTAGGGATTTGGCAAGTAACTGCATCCTGACAAGACTTTCTGTTCCACAGCCGTCTTTTCGTCAGAGGATTCTCGATTCGTCGTCGACTGAAGCTTCGAATACATCGAGATTCAAATTGGTAAAGAAAGGATCATTATGTTCAATGTAGCCCTCTTCCAATATATATCACTGATTTCAAATTTGTACAGATCTATGGAGTCTTGCCATTTGCAGACTACCATTCCATCAAATAAATTTGAGCTTTTATCCAACTATTTGCACTCTTATTTGTTTCAATTCAAGTGGGTTGATATCCCCGTATCCTGTATTTCCCCGGCTTGATTGCTCAGCCGGCTTGATTGCTCAGCCGGCTTCCCAGGCAGTAGTCTCTCCCCGGCTTGATTGCTCAGCTGTTCAGGATATTTGTGGTTAGTGGGTTGATATCCCCGTATCCTGTATTTTCTCCCCAAGTGGGTTGCCAGCATTATTGCAAGTCGAGTTGTTGGTGGGGTCGTTCCCCACGCAGAGTGATGATGAAGACTCAGTTTTCTCCAGCAGCAGTTTTCCCAGCATGGATGCTTTCCTTGTGGAAGATTCGGCGGTTGATGGTTTGTCACCTTGGTGCCTCGTCACTTTCTCCAGTGGATCGCTATCCCCAGACTTTATTTGTCTCCTTGGCGAGTATAACAGTTATTGATATCCCCATCGCAGTCGCGAGCAGAGTTGTTGTCACTCTCCCCAGCGCAGTTGCCAGCGGATTTGTCTGTTTTCTCAGCACGGTCGCTTTCCTTTTGGAAGACTCGGTAAGTCAGTGGTTTGATACCCGGTACTTTACCTTTTCCCCGGCAAAGTCGTCAGTGGATTTGTTGCTTTCCCTCTATCAGAATGGTTGTTATTCTCAGCAGAGCAGGATTTATTTTCCTACTCCGTGGTTGATTGGATTGATACCCCCGTATTTTCATCCAACTTTCTCCAGCATTTATCCGCAGAGCGGATGTTGTGGCAGTATTGCTTGTTGAACCTCCTTCAATCCCCGATAAGATCGGTTGATGGCTCTGTCATCCAGAGATTGGATTGGTTTCCTGATTACTTTTCGATCCTCAGTAGAGCGGCTTTTATTGCAGAATCTGCTGATGTGATCCATCAGATGTATGTTCGCCCCGAGTAGAATGGTTTGTTGCAGAATCTACTTGTTTGGTGCGTTTCCTTCCTCAGTGGGTTGTTCCCCAAGAGAGTAGTTGATAATATCCCCAGTAGAGTTGCTTGTGCAGCCAAACTCTATCCGCGTGACCTTTGCTCCCTCAGTGGGTTGTTCCCCAATGGAGTTATGTTGGATCCGTTTCCATAGCAGTGTTTGCTAGGATCCCCTGCAGGACTTTGATGTTCTCTTGTTCCCCAACAGATTCGTCTTGGTGGCCGTTTTGCCCGTTGTGACTTTCTGTGCCCTAGTTGGGGTGATCGCTGATCCATCACTCAGAGATTTGGTATTCTCCAGATATCCCTGTTTCTTTTGCTTCTGCTTTCCAGCAGTACCCGCAGATCCTTGCTTTATAGCATGTAGATCTCCAGCGGAATTGGCTTTCCAGTTGGTTTTCCCCTGGAAGTGTAATACCGGACGTTTGATTCCTGGACCTGTTGTGTTAGAAATGTCTGTTTTGTCAGCATTCATCAAACATAAACCACGCATATTCATGCCTATTCATGAAACATTCAAATATTCATGTTGCATTTTCGCCATATATCCTTTGTTTGTTGTTCCCTGCTATGGTGATATAGATCTTTATAGATCTTCCCAAGCAGAGGTCGGGTGTTATAAATCTCTCCATATAGAGTCAGCCCCATAAGCAGAAAATGTTGTCGTTCCTTCTGCAGTTCCCCACTGAGATATACCCTCGTGGATGACGGTTTCTTCCGTTCCCTCCCAACACATATATTGGGATGGAGGTTCCTATTTGAGTTATATCCTCATTAGGACGTGTCTTGATTCAGTCCGTCTTTTCGGATCTTTCCTGAATTGACATTTGTCGTCTGTTCCTCGTGCTTCCCAGTGGGTTGTTCCCCAGCGGAGTTTTCGGGCCTCTACCCTTATACCGGTAGTTGTAAGTCCTATTGTTCTCTTCCTCTTGGCGGAATTTGTGGTTATATACCTTTCATTCCTCCGCAAGAGTCGATTTTGGCCCCTACCCTTATACCGGTAGTTGTAAGTCCTATTCTCCTGGCTTTCTTGGCAGAACTTGTGGTTATATACCTTTTAGTCCCCAGCCAGAGTTGTTGGTTTTCTACCCGATAGTCGGTAGTCGTAAATCCTAAATTCCCTACTCTCCAACAGAGTTTGCGGTCTGTTGTAAAACTCATTTTTGGTTTCTCGTGTGGATTCATGATTTATTCTATCCCCACGCAGAGTTTTTGGTTTTCTACCCCGTATTCGGTAGATGTAAACCCTAATTTGTGGTTATTCCCACCAGAGTGTTGGCTACTGCCTGTATTCGATAGTCGTAAGTCCTATCTCTTTTCCCCTAGCAGTGGTAACCTTTGTGGTTCGGTCTGGCTGATGGTGGATCTTCTGTTGTTGTGATTTTATCCCTAACAGAATTCTGTTCCCGGTGGTGATTTATATCCCCAGTGAAGTTTATGGTCTTCTACCCCGTATTCGGTAGTTGTAAACCCCATGTCGCTGTGATTTTGTCGCTCCAGCGGAGTTGTATCTTATGATACATGTGGATAATTGCCGGTTGCTAGCAATTTTATCCTCAGCTGAGTCTTTGGTTTCTTACCCAGTAGTCGGTATTGTTAAACCCCTTGTTTTCTCAGCCAGAGTTTTTGGTCTTCTGCCCCGTATTCGGTAGATATAAACCCTAATCTCTTTGTGGTTATCTTTATTCAATATTCGATGTTGATATTCCTCCCTGCCTTGGGTTAATTGCTCTTGAGTAAGCACTTGTATTCCCAGCAGTCTTCTGGATCATTGCCGGATGCTTGCAATGTTATCCTTTTGAAGTCGCCAGTGGGTCCTTTCACCGTTTGCTAGTGATTTGTTCCCCGGATCATTGGTTGTTTATCAATGTATCCCCAGCTTTTGTGGATAATTGCCGGATGCTTGCAATTTATCCCCAATGAGTCTTTCATTTACCCTTTTGTTGGTAATGTTGTTACACCCTTTGATTGGTCATCATTATATGCCTGTTTGGTATCCCGATGCCTTTCTTTTCGGTCGATTTATCCTTTATTAACCCTTATACCGGTTGTGGATAATCTTCCATGCGAGTATACTATCCACGTTCGGACGGTAATGGATAATATATCTCATGCACTCTTCAGTTGAAGCCTTTGTGTTTCCCTGGTCGAGTAAGATTCGTTGTTTCCCTTTGCGGAGTTGAATATTCTTGTTGTTGGATGATTGCCGGATGCTTGCAATTTATCCCCTTGAGTTGTCTTTCGTTTACCCGGATGCTTGGTATCGATTGTCTCTCTTTTTGGTTAGCCACCTATTATATACTTCGGTATCTCTGGTGTCTTTTCCTTTCGAGTATATTATTCACGGTCTGCCGGTAATGAATAATATGTCTCATGCGCTCTTTAGTTGGAATCCTTCGTTGATTTTCCCCAGCGGAGCAAGATTCGTATTCTTTGTGGAATCGAATATCCATCCTTTAACCAATTGGTGTTTCGGATGTGTGTTTTGGCATATATACCAATTCACGTTTTCGGTAGATCACCTATTATATACCCAGTAACCGGTATCTCTGGTGTTTCATACCATGCGAGTTTATTATCTACGTTCTGACGGTAATAGATAATATGTCTCATGCGAGTATTCTTATCCACGGTCTGCCGGTAATGGATATTATATCTCATGTACTCTTTGGGTTTGTGTCCTCAGTCGAGTAAGATTCGTTTTCCCGTTGTGGATTCGAATGTCCATCCTGTAAGATTTCGCTTTTTCAAGCTCTCCTTTCGGATGATGTGTGTCTTGGCATATATACCAATTCACGTTTTGGTCGGTCACCTATTATATACTTCGGTATCCCTGGTGTTCCTTCCTTTCTACTCCCTATTATGACCTTGGTCCCTTGTGGAGTCAGATTTTCCTGAGTATTATACCCTTTGTAGGACCTTCTCAGATGTTGGTTGATTGATATCTCTCACCCTTATACCGGTCTTAGATATTCATTCTTCCTGAGTTTGTTACCCTTATACCGGTAACACCTCATTCCTGTTGCTTTTCCCAGGAGAGTCTCTTTGTTAGACGTTACCCTGCGGAGTTTCCTTTGGTGATTTTTTACCCTTTTGCTATATGGATGTTTATTCCCCAGTATATGCATTTCCCGGCAGGGAGGTTCTATGTGAATCTTTTCCTGGTCCGAGTCCGGATTTTATCCGAAGTATCCTTTCTGGATAATTTGAGTCAGCTTATGTCTTTCCAATGGATTTATTTTCCTCTGGAATTCTTTATTCCCCGGTGTGAGTCCTTTGCTTCCCCAGCAAGCTCTCCAGTCCGATGTCTGTTATCCCCACTCGGAGTCGTGTCTTAGTCACGCTGTGTCAGTTTTGTTTACCCTAATCAAAGTCGTGGCCTGCTCACGCATTCTTTTTCTTACTATCCCCTATAAGAGTCCCAATAAGAGTCTTATTAGAGTCTCTGTTCCTGGTGAGTGTATTACTCCGATGGATCGTCTTTTCTTCTGTGTGAACCATATATTCCCCACAGAATTTGCTTTTGCATGCATACATCTGCATCATGAGGTCTCTTAGGGACCAAAATTTGTCTCATTACTATTATTTAAGCCCATTCTACCGCGTCGAAATGAAGATTTCTAAACTTCACTTCTCCGGATAGAATGACCTTAAATAGGGGCATCTGTAAGACCCCAATTTTGGCCCTAAGATCCCTCATGGCCCATATCATATCATATCATGGCCTCAAGGATCAATGCATACCCTAGCTGCCCTCCTAGTGGGTGGGTTACCTTGTGAGTGTGATTCTTGATCACCAAGCATGTATAGCATTTGTGTGTCATTGCTTTTCATATGTTTACTAACCAAAAGTACAAAAATATTGTCATTTAACCTTGTTACTTGCAGATGAAGCTAGCCAGGTCAATACAGTCAAATCAGGCCTTGAGCATTGGATGGTGACCATTCTTGAAGAATTTGGACACCATGATCAATAATAAAGAGTTCATATAACTTGTGATATCATTTGGAATCAAGATCTCATGTGAAAGAGGCTTGAAATTCATCAGAACACAGCCCAGTCAAACAAAAGTCAACAAAAGTCAACTGTGGTCAACTGTGGATTTAATCAGTGACTTGATGATTGGGATTGGTTAGAAAGACCTCATTCATGTCTATATAAACTTCATTTGGCATTTCAAAGACCAAGATTGAAAGAATTGAGCTCAGAGAGAAAGTTTCCCAAAGTGGCAAGTGAACCTGTATTTTCAGCTGCCCAAAATGGAAAATTTGTCCCCTCAAGATAATTTCATGATACAAGCTTCAAATCAAATTTTGTTCAACATGACAGATGTAGATCTTGTTCTCACCTTTCCAAAAAGTCCAAGAACTTGAAAATCCAATGTACGGTTTGCAAGATATGGCTCAGTGAATTTCAGAAAAGACCCGTAATCAGGAGGCCATAACTACCACATGGTTTATCCAAATTGCAAGTTCTTTATATGCACAAACTCCATTTGATATGTACTTTCATGGTGCATAATTGGATTTTTCCAAAAGTGCTCAATGCAAAAGGTCAAATTTCAACTGGACTGTTAAATGAACCAGGGGCAAAATCGTCCAACTTGTGAAATAATTGGAATTTTTGAGTGGGGATTTTTTCTACACTTCATAAATGGCATTTGAAATTTGTTGGAATATTCAAAACATGCCTAGGCCTTGTGGTTTGAGAATTGGGTTTGAAAATGAATTGGAAAAATGGACACTTAAGCCATCACATGGTGAAATTGGAAAGTATGAGGAATTTGAAAGTGAGACCAATGCAATCAGCTTCAAAATGATATTTGCAATTGGTTCAAGGTGTAAATTTGCTGCTAAGGTGTTTCTAACCATTTCAAGAGCAAAAGGGCAATGCATCACATAAGCATATTTGTTACTAATCCATTTTTGCTTAATTAAAATTAAACTTGGATTAAGTACTACATATATATACTTAAATCCATAACAGAATCAAGGGTAATCATTTTTTGTTCTTCACAATCTCAATTTCCATCTAACAGAAAAAGGCAAAAAAATCCAAAAATGCACATAAGCATATTTGTTAATCATCCATTTTTTTGTTAATTTCAATTAAACTTGGATTAGTGTTTCCATATATAAACTAAAACTCTAACAGAATTGAGACTAATCACATTTTCTCTGCAATCACAAATCACAATTCAACAGAAAATCTCAGAAAATTCTCTCATTTTTCTCTCACTTTTTCACATTTGGCATATTCACTTTTTTGATTTCTCACCAAGAATCCATCAAGATTCTTTGATTCCTGGTGCGATTTTTCTGTTAGATCACAATTTGCAGGTACCATTTTCGCTTCTGTTGAAGGAGATCGAAACAAAGCCTTGGCTGATTCTTGCTGTGAAAAAACCTGCGTCGTCAAATTGCAGTTCAAGAAATCGCTTGATGCAACTATGCTGGAGCTGGATTAGCATCTTCATTAACCTTCTGAACCGACATCTTGCTTCTGTTTCGCGATTTGAAGCTCGATCGCACGGTTCCGCCATCACTGCTCATCAAGAAAAGGTCGGAAATCGAAACTAATAATCGGTCAAATTGTGATAGGGATTGTGTAGAGTAGAGCTTGTAGATAATGTATCCATTTGTGGTTTGTGTTTTCGTTGCGAATTGAGTGCGTAATCTACAATTGAAGTTTCGAAGCATTTTTTCATTTCCGTCGATTTGCACTGTGTACGAATTGATAGCAGAAATTGTTTGCATATTTGTGTTCCTGATAAAAAACCGCTTCGATCGGTATGGATATTGTGAATTTCTGTTAAGATTTGGCCAAAACCGAATTCGCCGGCGATGAACACACCGGCTGCGCGAAGAAGAAGAGAATTTTCTGGATTGGCTTTCTGTTTGATCCTTCAGCATGCATTTCCGTTTTCAAATTTGTGTTTTCGCCGGTCTCGTCCACTAGAATGCTGCCACATCATTAAAACGGCACACTGCGTTTTGGCTTGGCATTATGTAATAACGTTGCTGCTAATTGATCTACTGTACCACTAATTAATTAATCCACATACAAATTAAATAAATTTCAATAAATTTAACAAACTTACAAAATTCATACAAAATTCGAAAATAACCCAAAAAATACCACAATTTTTTGTTAATCTTATTTTTTCCTCTACTATTTTTTAAAAAATGAAAAATATATATGTGCTTGGGGAATTTTTAGAATGGACATAGAGGTCCTTTTTGTGTACATATTTTCATGCACTTTGCCATTTTAATTGTATAGACCACATACTATATCCAAAATAATTGAAAATTGAAATATGGATTCTAGACATCCTTCTGGATTTTTTTTGACATAGGTTTGGGAATTTTTTAGCCTATGGTCTATTATATATGAATTATTGAATTTGGATGTGCATAAATTGTGATCTAGTTGATATGCTGAGTTGCTCTAATTGTTTACCATGCTTCCCATTGGCCAATGGCCTTGAATTTTTGCATGAAGCTTATTTAACATGTTAACATCCCCTGTGAATTTTTGTGGATTTTTACAGTCCATTTTCAATTTGATTCATATTTTTTCTTGCTGCCTAGCATGTTAGAGCTTCATGTGTGTAACCTTTTGTATTTATGTTGCCATATGCACATACTTGATCCAATGAGCATGAAAATTGATGACATAGTTCCTAACACATTAATGTAGCATTTAGCTTTGGTCCCATGTATTTTTAATGTACCATTGCTGTTTACCATCTAATTGAAGTTGGTGTATAATTGTAGGCTTCATTTGATGTAGTTTTTGCATGCTGTACCATGTTTAATTAATTCCCGTTGATCTACTAGTCCAAATGACTTGAAAATTAACATGTGGCTTGCTGAATGTCTTCTGGTTAGAACATAATTTTTGTGGATTTTTTGGTGCCATTTTGGCATTTATTTGAATATGATCTTGCTGGTTGTTTGTATGAGACTTCACATTGCATCTTTTGCCTTATATGTTGTATAAATTAAAATGTGTACATAGTTTGGATATGGGACCAATTGGGATCCCTTTGCAATTGATATAACCTGATTTTAATCATGAATTGGCTGCTGTTTTAAGATTTTTCCATCTTTTGGACCCTAGGCTAGTCCTAGTGGTCATGTTACTTACATTTGAAGTTAGTTGTGCCTTTTCAGGTTAAGGAGTTAATGATTAAGGAATTTGCTCCACATTATGGATTGTTTCACTTGACTTATGCACTAACCCGATTTGTTTTGTAGGGTGTTTGGTTCATGTGAGCCTTGTGCTATGCATATTATTGTATGATTGAACATTGTTAATTGAACATTATGCTGTTATCTGTTTATGAATGGGATGCTGATGTTATTGGATTGTTTCCAGGTACCCTTTAGTCGCTCAGTTCTCTTAAGAACTTGCTTTGCTTAAATAGCAACTTGCATTGAGGTATAAAACCTTCTTCTTCATGTAGTCTGGAGACCCGGTCTGTTATTTGGCCGGGCAAATTGTCTGAAGTCCTCCTTAAGAGGCATTGATTGTGTATGTTTATGTTTGTCCTAAGCAGGAAAAGTCCTCATTCGAGGCAATTGGTGGAAGGTAGAGATAAATAGCCTATCTCCCACTATTCAGTGAGTCTTCTCCTTGCTCCCATTACATGGTTGTAGCATTGAGATCCAAACCCAAGATCTATTGAGTCTAATTGGGGAAAGAGTTCCATCTTTCTGAACTCCCCCACATTCTTATATTTACATGCTCTCTCGGACATGAGATAGAAGCAATGAGGCACACCCCTCATATCCTTTCATCTGCTTCACCTGAGCCCCTCAATGGCCAGGTTAAGAGCGACACTTGCCTATTACAGTGGACTTTCATAGTCAAACCCTTGCTTGAGCCCAAATTGTGTGGTTATAGCGTGTGCTCCTTGATTATATGGTTTGATTATTTGATTCATCATACATGATTACTTGATTGCCATTGTGCATTTTACCTTTGATTGCCATTAGTGCATGTTTATGTCATTTGTCCTTGTGACATTGTTTGCTTACCCATTGAGGAACCAGTTATAAGTCCCTGTAAGCTGGCATCTGTTCCCATGACGTGGAAGGGGTAGAGTGTAAGACCTCATTGGTCACTCATACCCATTGCCTAGTGCATTTACCTGTGTATGTGAGGATTCATTGTAAGTCCCTGTGATGTGGCATTTGTATTCCTAGGATCATACTGTGGAGGTCAACATGAGTCCAGATAGATTGGCAGTTGACTTCCCTGTTTTGTTTTGTTGTTTTATTATAATGGAGATTAGTGTAAGTCCATAGAGTGGCTTCTGATATCCTTACTTGTTTTAGGAGACAGGTATAAGACCATTGAGTGGCATCCAGTATCCGCTTTTATTTACTTTCATCTGTGACCATGTTCATATTATTGCTCATTTGTAGCCTATTCCTAAGGACGCACTTGAGTCATATTCTATATGACTTCAAGAGGCGAACCGCGTAAGAAGTTTTACATTCATTCCACCATTCCATTCACCCCATTGTGTCCTACCTTTTCACACATGTTTTAAAAAGCTTGAAATAAGTGTCGTGCAAACATTCTCACCTTCTTTCCAAATTAGAAACTTGGACCTTAAGTCCATGAGTTTCCAAACTTCATTTTTGTAATTACTTCATTCTGAATTGACTTTAATCATACTTTGACCTTTTTGTAAATAATCCAAATAACTTCACCCATTCAAGTGATTTTGTGGCTTTGTCCATGCTTGTTAAGTCTTTATACATTAGCTATAGGTTTGATTTACCCTAGTTGGTTGATATTAATCTCACCTATTTGTCCTTAGTAGATGAATTGTAAGTCTTCCTTGCCTATTATAGGGTTAACCCCTCTCTGGCAAGTTGAAGCCTTTCTCACATGGTGGACTAGTTGTCATACAAGGTTGAGTTTTCTCCCGTGGGTAACGTAAGACCTTAGTGCTCTTGTTTTAAAATTGAATCCACTAACTTTTGGAAATTTTTAGCCGAACTACGGCGTTTTGATCCTTACCTTTGATGGAAGGTACGTAGGCAACGGGTTCATCCGTTCAAACACAAAAATAATTAATTTGTATATTCTTTCCTCATCATCCCAATCATGTTTGCACAATACTTATGTCATGACAAATAATAATTTTCAAACAACAAAGTGTGAAAAGGGCTCCCTAGGAGTACCTAGGACGTGATGGGTGCCTAACACCTTCCCATTGCGTAATTTACCCCTTACCCCGATCTCTGATCTTTTTCATTAGTTTTCTACGTGTAAAACTTCTTAGGTTTTTGTTCGCTTTTTAACCAGTCCTTAGGATAAATAAAAGTGCGGTGGCGACTCTATATTCATTGTATACATTGCTTATGATTTAATCAATAGATCATATAGTAACGAATACACCGCTACACTAAGATACATGGTTACCGTCGGCTAGAATTTTAGAATGCATTAGGAACTTTACTCTTTTTGGTAAATTGAATATTGTCTTTGTGCAACATAATTGAATGAATGTTTCATCTAGAACCTAAAACCACAAAGTGTGAGGAAACCTCCATTGTTCACTTAAATGCTGGATTCTGATAAGTTTTGTTGATTCATGTGATTCATTATTTGTCTGTTATTATTGTGAAATTGTGGAAGCAATTAGAAATGATCAAGGCACTTGTTTTCTTTCGAGCACAACTAAATCCAAAAACAACTTACCTGTGAGCAGAGAGAGTATTTGTTAACCCCTTTGAGCCTAAACAGTTGAATCTCGGCTTGAAATAAAGCGAGATCTCAAAAATCTTTTTTTTACAACCCGGAAAATATTGATTATTGTTCTTTTGCCGTAAAAAGGTAAGAGCATTCACTTAGGGTGTGGAAGAAATAAGTTGGGGAGAACGAAAAAGAATTGGTAAGCACCACAACTCTTGAAAAAGAAAAGAAAAATCGAGCAAGCATAGAAAAATATATGTATAGAAAATATAGAAAAGAAACATCTGTTTTGTACATTTGATGTGAAAGAAAAGAACAAAAATATAAAGAATGAAAATGAATGCTTGCTTGGAAGAAAAATAGTGAAAAATAAGAGTTGAGTTGTGGAATATGTGTTGTGAAGGTTACAAATAAGAAACAGATGAAACAAGTCGAGTAGTGTGAATAATACTGTGAATGTCTCTTTTGCATCGGCACTTTCGTTTCAATGGCCTTAGAAATGACCCTTGTTTGTTAACCTGACCAAGCTTCAACCGAAAAGCCCTTAGTGATCTTTATGCTTCCACAGTACCATTTTTAATTGATTAGACATTGTATGAATCTGTTTGATTTCTTCATTATTTGTTAGAGAGCGAGATTAGTCCCGCGGTTGCAAATGCGCAAAATCTTCATTCCTGATTCGAAGAGGAGAGATAGGATGATTCATTCAGAAGAGTATTGTTGTAGATAGATAAATATTTTGCATTGCTATTTAAGTTTAAGTTCCTAGGTATTATTTTATTCAAACCGTTGGGAACTTGTATATGCGAATTTCGCTTGTGTTTGAGCCGTTTATCCAACTTCGGAGAAACCGTTTCTTTATGCAAATCCTCTTGTCTTTCAAGAGGCATACTTTGCTTGAGGACAAGCAAGAATCTAGTTGGGGAGAGTTGTTAGATGCCCAAAAGTGCTTATTTGAGCTATCATATGTGGGCATCTTTCACTCTTTTGCCTTGCTAAAATTGTCAAAATCACATTTATTTTACATGGAATGCGTACATTGATAAACAAGCTTGGTGCCTTTGATGTGTTTGTTATTGTGCATGAAAGGCATGAATCAATTGATAATAAAGACACAAGAGAATTGGCAAAGGAACCAAAGCAAAGGAGCATTTCATCTGCCTGCTCGCTAGGCGAGGCTGTGGCGAAGAATGGGTTCGCTAGGCGAGCTCCTGGCGAACAGCTCCAGTAAATTAGCAAATTAATTCGCTAGGCGAGCTCATGGCGAAGTCTGCAGCGAATTCATTCTGTTTTGGTGAAAAAGTGCAGCCAGCACTACCTCGCTAGGCGAGGCTCTAGCGAGTCCCCAGCGAGCATTCCAGTAGCAAAACCTCTCAACCTCGCTGGGGGCGAGCTTGAAGCGTTTCCTTCGCTAGGCGAAGGTATGTTCGCTAGGCGAACATGACAGTTTAGCAGGCCCAGTTTGCTCTGGGCGCAGGGGCTTTTTGTGCCCATTTTAGGACCTCGCTAGGCGAGCTATTATGCTCGCCTAGCGAACATGACAGTTCTGCACTTGTCTATAAGTAGCAGGTGCCACTTTTGGGCACCATACCTCATTTTTACCAACTTTTCCATTTTTTGTACTTTCTCCTAGATATTTTACAGCATTGCTTTGTGGGAGATTTTATGCCCTAATTTCTTTTCTCTTCATCTAGCAACCATCTTCCACAAAAAGAAGGTGGATTCCCATCCAACTTCGATTATTCGACTTGGATGTTGATCAACCCTCTTTCCTTACTTGTCGACCAAGCTACCATGAAAATGAGTAGCTAAGTCTTCCATTTGTCAAGGTTAGATGTAGGTGATTGCTAGCTTTGTGTGTAAATGTAAGGATCCTCATATGTAAACTCTTTAACGGTAAATATATGATGAAAACTTTGTTTCTATTTAAAACTCTTTGTGTTGGTATTTGATCGAGAGATGTTTACCGATTCTTGACCTAGGTTTTCATCCAAACTTGTTTGTTAGCTAGAGATAGTAACGAATGATTTTGTTCACCATAAGGTTGAACCCAAACGTTGTCTTTTTGATAGATTGTGTTCGAGAGAAACAATGGATCAAAATGACAAAACTCACAATGGGTGTTCGAGAGAAACGCATTGAGAGGACTTTGTGAAATTACTTATCATCTAAAGGAGTTTATAAGATTGTTGACCGAGCAAATACATGCAAAGCAAATGTAATCATTGAAACCTAACTTTGACAATATTTCTCATATTAATCAAAACGTAACTTTTACCGCAATTAATTACTTTGTATGCAAGATAACTTGATTAAAACCAAAACCCTAGTGTTACATTAAGTTAAGATTAATTCAACCATTGAACGGCAGTGATATCTTACAATCTCTGTGGATACGATAACAAAAACCCGACACTTAAAAACTGTCTCAACAAAATGGCGCCGTTGCCGGGGATTGTAAATTGATATTGCGAGCATCGCATTGGTTGTTTAAGTTTTAGCTTGTGAATTTTTGACTTGTGCTTGTAATTTGTTTGGTTTAGTGTGCAGCTTACGTTTTATGCGAGGGAAAATCCCTGTGGACGAACTTCTTTTTGATCCTGAGATCGAGAGAACCGCAAGGAGGCTCAATAGCAAAACAAGACGTAGGAGGCAACAGGCTAGGCAACGCCAAGAGCAAGGAGAAAGTTCTTCAACCACAAATCCACACCCATTCGTACCAAACATGGAGCCACAACCACCACCACCGATTTCTACTCCATGTATCAACAGTCCAAGGAACACCGCTCAGTTTGCCAACCAAACTGGAAGGCAAGCTGAGATGAAGACGGGAACTCTGAATTTATTGTATGGGAGTCCATTCACCGGAATGGACCATGAAGACCCATTTGCTTTGACAGAATACTCCCTTTGATGGCTTTCTGGGATGTATACTGGATATCGTACTCTGTCAGTACCATTTGCCAACGAGCCACCCTTCCGGTGAGAGCTGGCTTCTCGAATATGTATTTGACTGGATCCATCTTGGAGATCAGTAGGGTTGTGTGAGACAGCATGTATTGTCTCAATCGCTTAGCAGCCCATGCAAGTGCACAACATGTCTTCTCAAGCATTGAGTATCTCGACTCGCAATCTGTGAACTTCTTACTCAAGTAGTAGATGGCATGTTCTTTCCTACCTGTCTCGTCGTGTTGACCGAGAACACAACCCATAGAATTGTCAAGTACTGTCAAGTACATAATCAGCGGTCTCCCTGGGACTGGAGGCATAAGGATAGGAGGATTCTGCAAATACTCTTTTATCTTCTCGAAAGCCCTTTGACAATCTTCATTCCACCTGATAGCCTGATCTTTCCTCAGCAATTTGAAAATTGGCTCACACGTGGTTGTTAGGTGAGAGATGAACCTTGCAATGTAGTTCAACCTCCCTAAGAAACTACGGACTTGCTTCTCTGTTCTTGGCTCAGGCATTTCCTGTATTGCTTTCACTTTGTCAGGATCCACTTCAATCCCTTTTCCGCTAACAATAAAACCCAACAATTTTCCCGATCTCACCCCGAAAATGCACTTGTTCGGATTAAGTCTCAGTTTGAATTTCCTTAACCGTTCAAACAATTTTTGCAGATTCACCAAATGTTCTTCTGTCTGAGATTTGACAATCATATCGTCCACATAAACCTCGATTTCATGATGAATCATATCATGGAACAGAGTCACCATAGGTCGTTGATATGTTGCTCCGGCATTTTTCAGACCAAACGGCATCACCTTGTAGCCGCAGGTGCCCCGTGGGGTTATGAAAGTTGTCTTTTCCATGTTCTCTGGTGCCATCTTGATTTGGTTATAGCCAGAAAAGCCATCCATGAAGGAGAATACCGAGAACTGAGCTGTATTATCCACCAAAACGTCGATGTGAGGTAATGGGAAATCATCTTTAGGGCTAGCTCTGTTCAGATCCCAGTAGTCGACACACATCCGTACCTTTCCATCCTTCTTAGGTACTGGGACGATGTTTGCAACCCATGGCGGATAATTGGTGACTGCTAGAAACCCTGCATCCAACTGCTTTTGCACTTCTTCCTTTATCTTGACAGCCATCTCTGGTCTTGTTCTTCTGAGCTTTTGCTTGACCGGAGGACAACCTTCTTTGAGAGGCAAGCGGTGTACCACGATGTCTGTGTCCAGCCCGGGCATGTCCTGATAAGACCAGGCGAAGATGTCAATGTATTCTTGCAGCAATTCAATCAGCCCTTTCTTCACATCATCTCCCAAAGCAGCCCCTATCTTGATTTCTCTCTTGGCGTCCTCGGTGCCGAGATTAATCACTTTAGTAGGCTCTTGATACGGTTGAATGACCCTTTCTTCCTGTTTTAATAACCTGGTAAGTTCTTCAGGGAGTTCACAGTCTTCATCACCCTCTTCTTCATCTTGAAAGATTGGATTTTCAAAGTCGAAGCGAGCCATAGCAGAACCGTTATCAATAGGATCCGGTAACGTGCATCTGCATGAGTGATGGTATGTGCTTATGAGTGTGAAAGAAAAAAGTGGAAACTAAACAAAACATTGCCATTTTTTTATTTTGAAAAAATGCAAAAATAGAAAGACAGGGAACGAAATATTTGAATGCAAAAAGACGTCCTTTATTTATGATAAAAAATGCAAGTGTCACATAGATGAGCCCTACAATAAGTCATTACGCCCTGGGCGGAACGTAAGACTTGGACATGCATGAATAAACAAAGAAAATTACTCCTTCAGAAAAGTGACTTGGACAATCTCCTCAGAAGACCAATTGTTAATGACTTCACTCGGGATCCTCGGACGCACCCAGTTATCGATGTCACAATCACTATCCCCACCTTCATTGTTGACCGCAGAGGCTAATTTGACTTCTCCTTCAACCATGTTAACGTTGGCTCCACCATGCTGGGGCATGGGATTGTTGACGACATTAGGAGCTGGTGCAAAGTTGATGGCTTTTGAATTTATGAGGTCCTGAACTACGTGCTTAAAAGCTTTGCAGTTCTCAATGTTATGGCCAGGTGCCCCAGAGTGGAAGCTACACCTAGCGTTGGCGTCGTAACCCATCGGAAGTCTACCAATAGGAGGAGCCAGAGTGTGCAATTGCACAAGTTGTAGTTGTTGAAGACTAGAAAGCAACTGAGCGTACGACATTGGAAGGGTGTCGAAACGCCGGTCCATCATCCTTTGCCTCTGTTGATAGGCGGGTCTGTTACCCGGTTGTTGCTGATGTTGGTACTGAGCTGGTTGAAGTTGTGGTTGTTGTTGTTGTAGTGGTGCTGCAGCTGGAATGGTCACAGCCGCAACATACGGTTGTTGATGATAGTTCTGAAAGTTATTCCTCCGGTTATCCCTGTTCTGATAAGAAGATATGGCACTTGCATCCCCTTCTCTCCTCTTCTGTCCCTGAATGAACGGCTTCTTCACCCCTGATGAAGATCCAACTCCATTTTGGGTCTTGCAGGTCTTCAGGTAACTCTCCACCCTCTCTCCGGTAGAGACTACATCAGCAAAATTGGAGGCATTGCAACCCACCAGACGCTCCAGATAAGGTCCAGGCAGCGTATTCATGAACATGTTGGCCATTTCCTTTTCCAACATAGGAGGCTGAACACGGGAAGCTATCTCCCTCCAGCGTTGAGCGTATTCCCTAAAGCACTCATTGCTTTTAAGAGACAGATTCTGAAGTTGAGTTCTGTCCGGAGCCATGTCTGCATTATACTGATACTGCTTTACGAAAGCCTCCGCCAAATCCCTCCAGCAGCGGATATGGGCTCTATCCAGCCTCATATACCATTCCAAGGATGCCCCAGCTAGGCTATCCTGGAAGAAGTACATAAGTAGCTTCTCGTCATCAGAGTATGCAACCATTTTACGGAAGTAGGCTTGCACGTGAGTTTTGGGGCAAGAGCTGCCATTGTATTTGTCAAAGACCGGGACTTTGAATTTCGGTGGCACTCTCACACCTGGGACCAACCCCAAGTCAGCAACATCTACTCCCAGAGGATTCTGCCCTTCCACAGCTTTCAGCCTCTCCTCTAATCTTCTAAACATGGGGTCCATGCCATGGCCCATGCCAAAGTCTTCCTGAAGTAGGGGGAATTGATCGTCCTGATCATCATGGACGAGCTGTTGATCAAGGTTGGCATGTGGGATCGGGATAGGTCCTGGTCCATTGGGACCATTAGCCTCTCCAGCTGGAGGATCATCCAATATCTCTGGTTGAGTAGCGGCGGGATTCCTCTGCATCATCTGTCTGAGTTCTTGCTGTCCCTGAGCCACCCCTTGAACCACATCCATGAATTGGGTCATGCGGATCCTCATCTCAGCGAGCTCTGCCTGTAGGCTTTCCATTACTCTCTGTTGGTTTCTGCGGGTACCGTACCAGTGAATGCCTGAGTCAGCTATCCTGATGATTGGAGCACCAAACAAACTGAGAACACTGTGGCGGTACCTGTTATGCAAGACATGCTAATGAATATGTAAATGCAATGACATGTTTATCAATTCCAAAGGGTATTCTACCCCATTGATTCCAGTCTCTCGTTTGATAAAATATCCCTTTTAAAAAGTACCAGAAAACCCCGACTAGAATCAAGAAGAAGATGTGAACTCCTGGGAATAGATAAACATGTGTTAAATGATATGAATGCGAAATGATGTGATGCAACGATGTGAATGCAATGCAGTGGCATGTCAATCAGGATTGTTGTATCTGCTTGAACATCTGTCGGGTTGCACTGTCTGAAGAGAAACCCACTGAAGAATATAATATAAGATCAGATCTCTGCTCCAGAAAACCGGGTTGGTTGGAGGTTAAAGTTTCTTGAATTTAGCCCGCCCCTTACTGGTAGGTTCTAAGAACAGAAGTTTGTCAACTTCGGCCCTTCAGTCGTGAATAATACGTTTACCACTGGAGGTTTGGCATTATTACGGGACAAAAGACCTCCACTGACTCCCCTCAACAGGAAATCCTAAAGCAAGTTCCCAGTCTCGGGGTCCTCGGATTGAGCAACGAGAATGTGCCCACTAGAGCTAACATAATCACGTCTCGGAGGAGAGGCCTCGACTGAGTTCTCGGGAAATGGTCACCAGAGTCGACGATTTCTAGAGGAACATCCTGCCGTTACGGAACACCCGTAAGACATAATATATCCAAAAGAAACCTCGTCTGGGTGTGGTTCTTCACGAACGACTTAACGTAGAAACACGCCACGCAAGCCTCATGATTATCCACTCTAAAACCTGTGTGTACACTCAAGCCTAGGTAATGGGCTTATCTCTCATAGAACACCCCATCCCAACAAACAAACAAATAGATCCAACAGATACAGCAGATGAATGCAAGCAGGTAAGTAAATAAATGTACAAAAGCATGAACACCCAATAAACAAGAAATCACACAAGTTAGGAGGGACTCGCTTAGGGAAGATGGACCAGCAAGAGGTCAACTTCTTAGTGTCCCCAGCAGAGTCGCCAGCTGTCGCAACCTGAAAAATACAGTGTGCAAAAAAACAACCGGCGAAAGAAAATGACAGAAGAGTCGCCACCGTGCGTTATTTATCCCAAAGGAGGGAAAGGAAACGCTCGAAGTAAACCTGGAAAAAGGAAAGGACAAGACAGGGTCTCGCAACCAAATCTTGGGTTCGGGAGTCGGTTATGCGAAGGGAAGGTATTAGCACCCCTACGCATCCGTAGTACTCTACGGGATCCACTTTTGTAGTTCTTGTCTAAAGGGTGTGGGTTTATCTAATGTGTTATTTACTAAAAAAAGGGGGTTAAATGAAAATGACTCGCGTGGATGTCGCATCCACTGCATACGTATCTCATATGAATATGAGAATCAGAGTCTTCGTAGCTCGGCTGACCTATGGGTTGGGGGGATGTGTGCTCGCTAAGACATCGCGTCTTATGCCTACATATCTCATGTGGAATGAGAATCAGAGCAAGCCGTAGTTTGGCTTACTACGGGGTTATGGATTGGGTTTTGGACGAACGACGTTACTACGTAATCTACCGGATGCTCGACCTTTGGAGACTTACTCACCTGTAGTAGAAGGAGTAAACGTGTGTTATGGAGAAGAAAAATCAATGAAGGGTTTGTTTGCATTGTAGGAACGCACATGCAAAAGGGTAATGAGGATAAGACCTCATAGCTCTTAACCCTGGACAAAGGAACCTGCATAAAGTAAACACAAAAACATTGCCTCCTATCGAGGTCTTCCAGCTAGGAAAGCAGTAAAATGCAGGAAAAATGTAAAAGTACCACACGGATAAAGATCTGAAGTAACAGCAATTAAAGGAACGATAAACCCTGAGATCCTTCCAAGCTAACATCATCAAAGAAAGTGGGTCAGTACAGGTAATCGAAATGAACCTCCAGGGGTATCCCACAAATAAAGTGGGAAACCACGCAAGTTATCCCTGCAAACGTCATGTGAGCCCTCACAAAAAAAAACTCAACAAACAGGTTAGAGAAACAAAATAGGGTAACCAAGAGTTGCCCCTAAATCAAAATGTAACCACATGAATAATTCCATCAAAATTCACAAAAAGCAACCAAGGGTAGGAGGCCTAAACCTCTTGTCAAACACATGCATCAAAAGGGTATCAAATTCACCCATAATACCTCATACATTTAGAGCATTCAAATTAAAGGCATAAAGATGATGGATATAGGGCAAACCTGATTGGAGAGCTTGATTGAAATTGAGTTGCACCCGTGAGGTTTACAAAACAATCTTTAGGGTTTATGTGAGGCAGAGGTGATTCTGTGCAGTTGAGTTCCCTTCAGGGTTTGGAGGCTGCTCTAAACTCTGTTAGTTCTTCTCTCACTATCTTTTTCCTCAGGGTTTTGTTACAAGGAAACCTCAGAGTATTTTACTTCCCTCCCTTTTTCTCAAGTGAAGCCTTGGTATTTATAGACTGAATTCCATGGCTTTGTGGGCTCAAATGAGAGAGACCCAAGTCCAAATTTTTTTTGTTATATTTTATTTATTTATTTATTATTATTTTTATTTATTTATTTATTTATTTATTTTGCTTTTTCGTTTTTTTTTTTCGTTTTTTTTTTCGTTTTCTTGGATCTAATTCTGATTGACATGATGAAATGCAATGTATCTAATGTTAAATGACCTAAAAATGAATACATGCATGAGGTGTAAAGCGTATGCTTCCAGGAAAAATGAAGGGTAAATTTTGGGGTATTACACTAGGCTTCATGTTGTTTCTAGTGTCTCTGATTGAATCCTCATATACTTGAAGAGGAGGGAAGGGAGGTCCAACTTCAGCCCTTTATGTAGTCAGTACAGGATGCACTTCTAATCTGTGTTTATGTAGTCTGATGAACTGGACGTTAGGCGATGGTGAATGGTTCTCAGAATAATCTTCTACCAAACCCTCAGATTCTGATGAAGTTACTTGTTCTTTGAGGTTTTCCCTTTTGGGTTCTGATTGAGTATTGTGGGGATTATTTCTCGGGACATGTGTTTTTCCCTAGGGTTGATGTTGTAGATCCTTCTGTCCCTACCTTTTCCATGTCCAAAAGCTTCGTTATGGATTTTTCTGTGATCACCATCTTTACCCCCAGGACGTAAGAGACGATGCAATGATCTTCGCAATCTGCGAACCTCCAGAATTCCTTTACAAGGAATGTGGAAATAGGACCATAGAGCCTCTTGATGTAGTTTCCCCAGCCTTATTTCTCTAATTCATCAGTAAGATCAACATCGTTTCTCTTCAAGTTGTCGAAATCCACCAGCAGTTCACATAATACTTCTAGCTTCTCAAATAGCATGGCAAGATTTATATTTGGGGGACGGTCAAGAACGTGGGGTTCTTTGTAAGCATGTATTGAAGTTGTAGTAGTTTGAGTAGCAGCCTGTTGTGGAGCTTCAACATGTTGTTCAGCAATGTCCATTTGCTAGGAATATTCATAAACTTGTTATTGTTGAGTATCCATTTGAAGTTGTAGAAGATGAAGATTGTTGATGAGGATGAAGGTTGTTGAAGTTACAGAGAAAACTGAGCGTAAGAGGGTTTGTGTGGGTTGTGAGTGAAAAGTGTGAAAGTGTGAAATATGGTAAATATATATACATACTCATAATGCATGCAAAACGACAATGTATTTAGTGAATAAGGGACAAAAATAATAATTATTCCAGAAATTTGAGTTGACAAGCTTGGGGAGTATTAAATGCAGCTAATGATGGTTTTCTAATCTTAAGAATATGCTCACTGATCGAGGAGATCTCAATGGTTTGGCTCTTGAGTTTTGAGCTAGACAATTTTCTAGAAGATCCAAGGCCACACGTCTGAGAGACCACGTGTTGATGTTTCTGATATCAAGAATACCAAAAGGTTTCTGATTCAGAAGGTTTCTAATCCATATAACATCTAACTTGTAGAAGTATCAGAACTAGAACCAGATAAACCTCCGATGATTAAGTCAGAGCCTATTTTACATTGGAGAGGAGAGACACAAGTTCAAATTCATTCTGGGCAATCTGCCATATTTAAATGTTTCAGAATGAAAATAAATATATCTTCAACTAAGGGTTTTGTGAAGATATCAGCCCATTAATGGTCTGTATCTATGAATTTTAAAATTATTACCCCTTTCTGAACATAGTCTCTGATAAAATGATGTTTAATTTCTATGTGCTTCGCTCTGGAATGCAAAATAGGATTCTTACTTAAACATATGGTAGCAGTATTGTCACAGAAGATAGAGATGTTACTCTCATATATCTGAAAGTCTTCAAGCTGATTCTTCATCTAGTGCATCTAGGTGCTACATAGTGAAGCTAAAATGTATTCTGCTTCTGCAGTTGAGAGTGCAATGGTTGATTGTCTTTTGCTAGCCCATGAAATGATGTTTCCTTCCAAAAACTGATAGTTCCCAGATGTGCTTTTGTGTTCCAATCTATCTCCAGCGTAATCTGTATCAAAGTACCCAAATAGCCTATACTCTAATGTTTTCTTATACATCAGACCAAGGTTAGGTGTTCCTTTTAGATACCTCAGGGTTCTCTTAATAGTTGTTAAGTGAGATTCCCTTGGATCTGATTGAAATCTAGCACAGAGACACACACTGAATAATATATCTAGACGTGTAGCAGTTAGATAGAGAAGAGAACCTATCATACCACGATAGAGTTTCTGACAAACCTTTTGACTTACCTCTTCTTTCTCCAAAATGCAAGTAAGATGCATGGGGGTCTTGGTTGGTTTGCTTTCTGACATTTCAAATTTCTTCAGAATATCTTTTATGTATTTGCTTTGATATACATACGTGGCTTCTGAAGTTTGATTAATTTGAATCCCCAAAAAGAACTTTAGTTCTTGCATAAGACTCATTTCAAATTCTTCCTGCATTAGCTCAGAAAACTCTTGACAGATATTAAGGTCATTATGTCCTCAAGTATATTTGACAGATCATAAGGTCATTTCTGATGTTTTTACAAAAGAGAGTAGAGTCCACTTTTCCTATAATAAAATCATTTTCCAGAAGAAAAGAACTCAGTTTTTCATACCATGCTCTGGGAGCTTGTTTCAGACCATAAAGAGATTTTTCAGTTTAAAAACATGTTATGGACATTTTGAGTTTTCAATACCAGGAGGCTGATGAACATACACATCTTCAGAAATATATCCATTCAGAAATGCACTTTTGACATCCATCTGATATAATTTGATAGAGTAATTTACAGCAAAAGATACAAGTAGACTAATAGATTATAACCTAGCGACTGGAGCAAAGGTTTCATTGTAGTCAATACCTTCTTGTTGACTATAACCTTGTGCCATCAATCGTGCTTGGTTTCTAACCATTTCTCCCATTTGACCCGAATATATGGAGAAGACCACATTCATTACACCTTGGGGAACATTCTGTTATAGAGTGATGCCTTTCGATTAAAAGAATGCTGGTGCAACTTACCAAAGAGCAATGACTACTCTTTTTCACGATATGATGCATAACGAGATTGAAGTCTACGTTGATGATATGATTGCTAAATCAATTGATGAAGAGGAACATGTTGAGCATTTGTTGAAGTTATTCCAGCGTTTGAGGAAATATAAACTCCGCTTGAATCCCAATAAGTGTACTTTTGGTGTTCGTTCTGGTAAGTTGTTGGGCTTTATTGTCAGCGAGAAGGGTATTGAAGTTGATCCTGCCAAGATCAAAGCAATACAAGAGATGCCTGTGTTCAAGACTGAGAAGTAAGTCAGAGGTTTTCTTGGCCGCTTGAATTATATATCAAGATTCATTTCACACATGACTTTGACATGTGCGCCTATATTCAAGCTTCTTCGGAAAGATTAATCTTGTGATTGGACCGAAGATTGCCAGAAATCTTTTGATAGTATCAAAGAATATTTGCTTGAACCTCCGATTCTGTCTCCACCTGTGGAAGAAGGACCATTGATCATGTATTTGACTGTGCTTGAAGAAAGTATGGGTTGTGTTCTAGGTCAGCAGGATGAAACTGGAAAGAAAGAATATGCAATTTACTACCTTAGTAAGAAGTTCACCGATTGTGAGACTCGGTATTCTATGCTAGAGAAGACTTGTTGCGCATTGGCTTGGGCTGCTAAGCGTCTGCGTCAATATATGTTGAATCATACCACTTGGTTGATATCCAAAATAGATCCAATCAAGTATTTTTTTGAGAAGCCTTCTTTAACTGGGAGGATTGCCCGTTGGTAGATGTTGTTATCAGAGTATGATATTGAATACCGATCTCAGAAAGTGATAGAAGGTAGTGTCTTGGCTGACCATTTGGCTCACCAACCGATTGAAGGTTACCAGTCAGTACAATATGACTTTCCTGATGAAGAGATCTTATACTTGAAAATGAAAGATTGTGATAAACCATTGCTTGAAGAAGGGCAAGAGCTTGGTTCCCATTGGGGCATGGTATTTGATGGAGCTGTTAATCAATATGGTAATGGCATTAGGGAAGTGATTATTACTCCTCAAGGCACGCATTTTCCATTTACATCTAGATTGACTTTCAAGTGTACAAACAATATGGCAGAGTACGAAGCTTTCATCATGGGGCTTGAAGAGGCCATTGATCTCAGAATTAAGCATTTAGACATCTTCAGAGATTCAGCTTTGGTGGTGAATCAGATCAAAGGTGAATGGGAGACGAGTCAACCCGATTTGATACCATATAGAGACTATGCGAGGAGGATTTCAACTTTCTTTACAAAGGTTGAGTTTCATCATATCCCTCAAGATGAAAACCGAATGGTAGATGCTCTTGCAACATTGACGTCAATGATTGTAGTGAAGTATTGGAATGAGGTTCCCAATTCGACAGTGATACGTCTTGATAGGCCAACTCATGTGTTTGCTGTTGAAGAGATCAAAGACGATAAGCCATGGTATTATGACATCAAGTGTTTCCTCCAAAGTCAGATTTACCCGCATGAAGCATCTTTGAAAGATAAGAAGACTTTGAGGAGATTAACTGGCAATTTCTACCTAAATGGTGATGTGCTTTACAAGAGAAAGTTCGATATGGTTCTGCTCAGATGCGTGGATAGACACGAAGCAGACCTGTTGATGATTGAAGTCCATGAAGGTTCCTTTGGTACCCATTCCAATGGACATGCTATGGCGAAGAAGATGTTGCGAGCAGGTTACTATTGGCTAATAATGGAATCTGGCTGTTGCAAGTTTATGAAGAAATGCCACAAGTGTCAAATATATGCTGATAAGATTCATGTTCCTCCAAAACTGTTGAACGTCATTTCCTCCCCATGGCCCTTCTCCATGTGGGGAATTGATATGATTGGCATGATTGAAACCAAAGCTTCGAACGAACATCGTTTCATTTTGGTGGCAATTGACTACTTCACGAAATAGGTTGAAGCGGAATCATACGCGAACGTAACTAAGCAAGTTATTGTGTGGTTTATCAAGAATCAGATTATATGCCGTTATGGTGTGCCAAGCAAGATCATTACTGATAATGGATCGAACTTGAATAATAACATGGTGGAAGCTCTTTGTAAAGACTTCAAGATTTCACACCATAATTCTTCTCCCTACAGGCCCAAGATGAATGGGGCTGTTGAAGCTACAAACAAGAACATTAAGAAGATTATCCAGAAGATGGTCGTGACATATAAGGATTGGAATGGGATGCTCCCATTCGCTTTGCACGGGTATCAAACATCCATACGCACTTCAACAGGGGAAACCCCTTTCTTTCTTGTATATGGTATGGACGTAGTGCTCCCCATAGAGGTTGAGATTCCTTCATTGTGTATGCTCATGGAAGCCAAGTTGACTGAGGCTGAATGGTGTCAGACCAGGTTTGACCAGCTGAATTTGATCGAAGAGAAGAGGTTAACTGCCATGTGTCATGGTCAGTTGTATCAATAGAGAATGAAGAAAGCTTTTAATAAGAAGGTCATACCTCGTATGTTCAGTGAAGGTGACCTTGTGCTCAAAAAGATTTTGTCTTTCAAACCAGACTCTAGGGGCAAATGGACTCCTAATTATAAAGGCCCATATGTTGTTAAGAGAGCCTTTTCAGGCGGTGCTTTGATTCTTACAACTATGGATGGTGAAGAGTTCACTCGTCCTGTGAACACAGGTGTAGTCAAGAAATACTTCTCCTAAAAAGAAAAGAACAGCTCGCTAAGTTGAAAACCCGAAAGGGCGGCTTAGGCAAAAATGAGCGTCTTGGTGGATTGAAAACCCGAAAGGGAGATCCAGGAAAAAGTTAGAGACATAAAATAGAAAATTATCCCAATAAATTGAATACCCCGCCTTGGGGAGATTTATGCAAAAATTAGGGTTTGTGGCAAGTAACTGCATCCTGATGATCTTCAGATTTTGAAGACTTTGTTGAGCACAACGGTCGATGGTGATTCATCATCCCCACTAGCGGCCAAAAGCACAGTGGACATCAAGAGTTGGTGGAAGGATTAGTGATTATTGTATTCAATGTAACCCTTTTCCATGTAAATTACCATTTTCAACTTTGTAAAAATCTATGGAGTCTTGTCATTTACAGGCTACCATTCCATTAAATAAAGTTGAGCTTTTATCCAATTGTTTCTACTCTTGTTTACTTCAGTAAATAGTTTTAAATTTTATTATGATCATTTTTAAATTTTTAAATCAAATTTATTTTTCTTAAACATATAAAAGAATGAATTTTAAGCAATCGATTTCATTTAAAATAAATATCATCAGTGGTTCGAAAGCAGTAAGCCCTAAGTGTGGAGCAACATAGGTCCTCCCCGACCAGTAGGTGCAATTTCTCTTTCATCCTCAAAAGCATTTTTAGCATTCATCAATCGTTGTCCGTTATTCCCCAGTAGGGTAGCCAACAGAGTTGGTTGATCCAGTCTCTTATGTAATGTTTATTCCTCAGCAGCAATTGTGTTTATTCCTCAGCTGAAAACCGGGTTTCCTCAGCAGTTCGCATGGTTGCGGTAGAACTTTGGTTTCCCCACCAATCTCCATCAGATTCACTTCTAGTTAGAGTTTCCTCCTGGTTTCTGAGCAACTATTTGTGTTTATCCTCTGCATGGTTGTCTCCCATTTGATATGGTGGACCTAAAATTCCCCACAGACTCGATAACGGTTTTTCTCAGCAGATCTCTTCTTTCCCCAGCTAAGTTTGAGGCTTTGGGATGATGATCTCTCTTTTCTCCAGCAAGTTGTCTCCCTCTTTTGTGGATTGACCGGGAATTGTATCGATGATTCAAATTTGCAACACCTTTGTATCCTTTGCGATTATTTTTTCAGCATGATCATCACATATATATACACATATACATACACATATACATATACATATACATATACATATACATATACATATACATATACATATACATATACATATACATATACATATACATATACATATACATATACATATATACTCATATATTTCATCATCATTTTTTGTTGATTCACTAATGAGATTCCTATTCTCCGTTATGGCGGTACTTTATCCCCATATAAGTTTGACGTCTGTCCTCCTTCAATTGTAGAGAGTCAGCCCCTTAAGCAGAAAGACTTTAACCTTTCTCATCTCTCCACTGAGTTATTTCCTCGTGGATGATTATTATTTCAGTATCCTCCCAGTTGATTATCTGGATGGAATTACTCCCCTTGAGTTATATCCTTATTGTGTTGAGTCTTGATTGACCATTTCTTTCTAGATCTTACCTAGATAGATGCTTTGGGTCCCCTAAGAGCTTATTACCCAGTAACTGGTAGTATTCTTCTTAGTTTGAAGTTTTCTACTTCTTGCCCAATACCCGACAAAAGTACCCCTGTTTTCTCCGTAGTGGAGTCCCCAGTGGATTCATGTTTTATGATTCCCTAGGAAGTATATCCTTGATATGTTCATCTTAACCGATGACAGATTTTTTCTTCCCATGTTTTGAGTATATCCTTGATATGTTCATCCTAACCGGTGACGGATATTCTCATATTTGGTATTCTACCCAGTAAAGAGGGTAGTTATAATCCCTATTTTCATTTCCCAGAGAGTTAATCCTTGATATGTTCATCCTAACTAAGGGTGTTCGCAGTGCGGTTTGGGCGGTTTTGACCATAAAAATCATCCGAACCGCAAGAGAAAAAAGCACGCGGTTCGGTTTGGTTCGGTTGGCTTTTAGAAATAAAACCAAACCAAACCAAACCAAATCAATGCGGTTTGGATTGGTTCGGTTGGTTCGGTTTTTTACAATATTTTTATTTAGCCATACATACACCTATAGAGAACAATGTAACTTTGTGTTTAGCCATTCATACATTAGTAAATAACATCAAAACTCATCATATTTAGAGAAAAACTTCTCATTCAATATACAAAAAATTAGATTAGAAAAAAGTGGAATAAAAAATATATATAGAATAATAGCATAAAATAATATCAAAAATATTATAATAAAACATAAAAAACATATGAGAAGAGAGATTAGAGAAGATGAAAAAAAACATAAGAGATGCGAGATTGAGTAGAAATGTGCGATAAAAATGTAATTAGAAGATAAAATAATAATATAAAATATGAAAAAGAAAGAACATAAGAGAGGACATAGTCGAGTAGAAAAGGTGAAATGTACATGGCAAAGAAGACGAAAAGAATATGCGGTACTACTAGGAGAGATTTAAGAAGGTTGAAATTGAAACCCTAAGTGTGAGTAAGAGAAAATCGTTTATAATTGTAAGGTTAAGACATACTAGGTTTGAATTTTGGATTGGATGTGGGATAAGTGAAGTTTAGATGGTAACATAATGCGGTTTGATTTGGTTTAGTTCGGTTTGCAAAATACAAACTGCAAACCAAACCAAACCGTGCGGTTTTGTTAAAAAATGACCCAAACGCATCCGAACCAAATGCGGTTTTTTGCGGTTTCGGTTTGGTTTGCGGTTTTCTGTTGGGTTGGTTTGGTTTTGAACACCCCTAATCCTAACCGATGAGGGGTTCCTTCTCTTTGCAGTCTTCTACCCAGTAACCGGTAGTTATAAATCCTGCTTTTCATTCCCCTTTGTAGAGTTTATCCTTGATATGTTCATCCTAACCAGTGATGTGTACTCTCTCTTGTGGTATTCTATCCAGTAACTGATAGATGTAATTCCTATCCCTTCCTCCCAGAGTTTATCCTTGATATGTTCATCCTAACCGGTGACGGATTTTCTCTTTAATGGTATTCTATCCAGCATTCGATAGATGTAATTCCTACCTTTTTGTTCAGTAAGTTATCCTTGATATCTTCATCCTAATCGATGTCGAATATTCTCCTTAACATCCCCATGCAAGTATATCCTTGATATGTTCATCTTAACCGATGGCAGATTTTCTTTCCTTTGAGTTTATCCTTGATATGTTCACTTTAACCGGTGACAGATATTCTCATCTTTGGTCTTCTGCCCAGTAACTGGTAGTTGTAAATCCTATTTCTGTAGTTATCCCCAGCAAGGTTATTCCTACCCAGTAACCGGTAATGAATATTCCCTCCTGGCGTTTCCCAGCGAGTCATCCTTAATATGTTCATCTTAACCGGTGACGGATGAACTCTGTGTCATATTTTTATTATCTCCTTACCCAGTAATAAGTAGTGGATAATAGATTTCTTCTCCTCCTGTGTTGAAATTTATTTCTTCCCCAGTTGAGTTGAGTGCGTATTTCCTTAGTAAAGTCGCTTTTCCTGCATGATCCAAGTATGTCGATTTTATCCTGATCTACTCGTTTCCCCTGTAGATGTTTTTGTTCTCCCAACTGAGTCTTTCCATTTTTTATGGAATTCCTCTAGTCCCCCAGCAGTTTTTAAGTCGTAGCCTGGCCTATGCATAACCCTTTTTATCCCCTAGAGTCTATGTCTCCCTAGTGAGTTTTCCTTATGGAATGCATTATACTTCTACGGATATTCAGTCTCTCTGATTTCTTTTCCTTTGTGGCAACATTGCCCCATAGAGAATTTTCTTTTACATTCATATCATACGCATAGTGAGGTCTCTTAGGGATCAAAATTTGTTTCTATATGTTGTTATTTAAGCCCATTCTACTGAGTCGATACGAAGATTTTAACCTTCACCTCCTCACTTAGAATGTCCTTAAATAGGGGCAGCTGTAAGACCCGAATTTTGACCCTAAGATCCCTCATGCAACTTCATCATATGCATAAGCATTGGGATCATACCTTGGCATCCTCCTTACCCCATTTTCATTGGGTTTGTTTTGGGAGAGATCACCAAGCACCATGTGATTGTATCATACTTGTATATTTATCATTTTACTAACCAAAATACCAAAAATATGTCTTTGTATTTGCCTAACTCTTTAGTAGGTAGGGCATGGTCCCCATTGATCTATCAAGTTCATACTTAAGGTTTAAGACCCTTATTGCTAAGAGCACAACCAAGGATTGATCCATAATGTCTCTAATCATCATATATGAGTCCTCATGATCTCTACATGTTATTTTGATCAAGCATTCTTCAAGATTTTGGAGTTGATTTGCCTTGGAAACCCTAGTTTGTCTGGGTATCTTGAGTAACTTCTTCAACAACCTTCCTTACCAATTGATTAAATTTATCAAGAGACACTCCAAAATTCATCATCTTATGCATATATGATCTACCATGAGCCTAAAAAGTCAAGAGAATTATAAGTTAGCAAGTTGGTTGATGGTGGTTGGCCAGATGAATTCATCTGATCAAAACTGGGTATCCCTAGACCCTTTCTCCTACAATTTCACCATATGAAAATGATTCCAAGAGAAAAATACTCTAAATGACATTCTAAACAACTTTCATGTTTAAGTCTAGAGCTAAATTTGCTTGGAAAGTCATTTTCTATGTTGAAGCATTATAAGTCATTTTGTCTAAACCCTAATTTGAAAGTCAACTTCCTAAGGCCATAACTTGCTCAATTTTTATGATATGAAATATTTCCAAGTTTCACAATACAATTCAAGAAGTCTACTTCAACTTTTATGTTTGGAGTGAAATCTAAATCAACGTTTATGAGCATGTGATATGAGGATACGTTATAGGTCATTTTGGACCAATACCATTGAACACGTGATTTTCCTCAACTTCAAAAATGCATAACTCTCTCATTTTAAATCCAAATGATGTCAAATTGGTGACCATTTTGAAGGTCGTTAAAAGAGATACACTTTTCTCATTTGCAGCTCACATAAGAAGTTTAGTAAGGTGGAACATTGAGGTATATGGCTTGACACTTAGAAAATGTTTCAACATGTTGAAATTTCAAAACTTCCACCTCAAAATTCACATTGATCCAAGTTCCAAATGGAAAAGGATTCAACATAAGAGTTGTTCCTCTTGATCTAAGATTTCTAAAGAGTCCTAATTCATTCATTTTGGACCATGTTTTCTAGGGTTGCACATGGTTTTTATAGGCCTGCATCATTGGTAGAAATCAAAGTTCAAATGATCACATAACATTGCCTTGCCATTCAAGCTTCATTCTAACCTTATTTCAGATGCATTTGGACCTAACTGGATTGCTTCATGGTCCTGTACATGCCCATGCAAGCTTGTGCATGACATTGCCAAATTTGGAAGAAAATTCAAGTGTGCAAATAACACATCCAAATTCTATAAATATAGACCCTCTGAGCTCATTTGAAAGGACCCTTGTGCGCCAACTTTTCCCCCTCTCTTCAAACCCTCACAATTCAAAGGAAAACCTGATAATTTTCACTTGAAAATTGAGTGTGAATCTCACTATTTGGAGATTCAAAAACTCTAGGATCCAAAACTTCTTTCCATTCCTAATCCACTTTTGCAAGTCATTGGTGCAAGATCAAATAAGAATTGAAACAAGGAAGAGCAAGTTCTGCACAACATTGAAGGTATTTTCCAGAATTTTTCTTCTCTTCGATTCTCACTCAATTCTCATCAATTCTCTTGGATCTTTGGTTGTCTGAAGTCCTACCAATGTAGGCAAGACGATTGAGTTGCTTTGAGGTCAAATCGAAGCAACTCAGTTGACACACCTCAAAACTCAACTCTTCATATCTTTCTATATATTTGAAGTTAGTTGAAATTGAGGTCAGATTTGTACTCTACGCCATTTTTTCTTTTAGATCATGTCCTCCTTTCTCATTTATGTGATGGTGATGACTGAACCAGTCTGGCGAGGTTCGCCTGAGAAGGTGACCAGAGGTTTAGCGCCGGTGATGTGTTGGACAGGTTCTGAGCCACATGATCAATTCAAAATGTTTTAATCTCGTGCGTTGTTTGTTAATACCACTTGTATTACGCGTTGACTATTGACTATGATGGAAAGCGCACTGAGGACCAATTGATCTGCCACCTTAATTAATGAGGGAGATCAAGTGGTACACGTTTTTTTGTATTTTCTGATTTTCATTTTATTCCTTTGATTTTCATTAATTCATATTAATTTTAATATTGATCCAAAAAATATGAGAGTTTCACCAATTTTTTAAAAATAAAATCCTCTTCCATATTTTGAATTAAAATTATTTTTTGGATCATTATTTATATTTTTCATGATTTAATTGATTTTGTGATTATTTTTAATTGTTTAAAAATACTATTAAGTTTCCAAAAATTCTGAAATTTTTCTCCAAGGTCCTTTGACCTTGTTTGACCAATGATAAATCTCATGGTCATTTCTCTGGTGTTTTGATGAGGTTTTAGGAATTTGACAAATCATATTTAATTTAATGCATTATTTTTAATATTTTTAAATTGAATAAATGTCAAATAATTGTGTTTAGCCATTTCGATTGTTTGTATAAGTTTGAATTATGTTGAGCCACTTTGTTAAGTTAAGATCATTAGATTTAGGGGATTGACGGGATGTACATTCCATCTCCCAAAATGAATGAATGATCTTAATTTGGTAAAAGTCCTCCTTTGTCCAATTTGAGTTTTGATATATTCCCCTCCCTTTTCATCTCATTCCCCTTCTTTATGCATTCATGTCATGGTCCTATGATATCTCTACTTCTTAAGGCTAGTTGATTGCAAAATCAACATAAGTATGAATGAGATTAGGCCACCTTTTTTGCATATTCTTTTTGTGTGTGGTATGTTTCATGAGCATAGTCCATTATACTATGTCTCTAAATGCATTAACACCAAAATTCTATTGCCCGACCTCAAATAGTTGTGACTTCTACATAAGTCCAATTACGATTGCCTAACATAGCGCTAAATTTTTGAAACAAAAGGCATAGAATTCTAGTTAGTGAGATTGTAAGTCTCCCCTCTTTCTTGGTATTGTGTGGAAACTTGGCCTTTTTTCCTTCCTTTGGAAGATGTCTTGGTTCAAGGATCCATGCTTGTGATAAGTGGGTTGAGTGTTCTCCAAAGAATGACTTCAAATAAAAAGCAAAAGCAATACTAACTTCTAACTCATTAACAACTAACATTTAATTTCAAGTTATTTACTTTAATGCACTTTATTTTTAAAGCCTTATTCATTTTCCATTATTTATACCATTCTAATTATTTATGTCAATGTCATTTTCACTTTGTCCATTTGGACCATATTTTGTGATATATTTTGCTTGTACATATTGTTTTTTGTTTGTGTGGTCTTTGACCATTAATGTACATAATAAAAACCAAAACCCTAAAAAACATCTTGTATGGACTCTTGGTTTGATTTGAGACAATTGGACTTAGAATTTAGGAAACACTCCCTATGCAAAGGACTTGGTCAATGCCAACTTTCATGTAACCAAGTGCTTGTCATATGAAACTTCATCTGATACATCATTGAAGATCCATTTGAGTCCATCTACAACATGATCATTGTGAAGTTGTCATTTTGAACTTGTGACTTATGGCATTGTGGAATTCATCTACTACATGGGCAAATTTGAAGAAGATCATGGAGTTGTTAAGCTTGGACGGGGCTATCTTTATTTGATGCCTTGCTCTTCAAGTTAATATTGCGTGTATTGTTTGTTGCTTGATTCTAATGTCCAAGAGAATTTGGGTTACTATATGACACTCTTGTCTATTGGATTGCAACCCATTAGTCAGATCTTTTCAACTCTTAACTTTTAAATTTATGCTTAGGATTAGTCTCTCCATTTCCTCCCCATTTCTTTAATTTCAAAATCTCTCCCTTCTTTTAAAAACTTCTTTGTCTGTACTTGTTTTTTTTTTCAAATTTAGACCATTTTGCAAACTAGAAACTTTGGCCTTATGCCATTGCATTTTAAAACTTCTTTCCTTAAATAAACATATAAATAAACTTAACTATACTTGACTTAAAATTTTCAAAAGTCAAAAAGAACTAACTCGTTTAAACCTTTTTTAGGCCTTTGTGCGTTCCAAACCTAATTTTTGTTAAAAAAACAAAGCATCCACTTTGAAATTTGTATCACGAACTACGAGGTTTTGATCCCTCATTTTTATGCTGATATGTAGGCACAAGTCCGAAGGTCTTGTCAAACATAAAAATATAATTAATGAATTCTTTTCTCATCACCTCATTCTATTTGTTTGCAAACATCATTTGTACAAAATACATATGCACACATGAAAGGGCTCCCTAGGAGTACCTATGACACTTTGGGTGATAATACCTTCCCTTTGTGTAACCAACCCCCTTACATGTAATCTCTGGCATTTTATTAATTTTGATTTGAAAACTTCTTATTTTTTGGGTTTTGTTTGTACTTTTTCCTTTTCCCTTGGAAACAATAAAAGCGTGGTGGCGACTCTTGTTATTTGATGTCTTGCTTAACCATAGCTTGATAATCATGAATTTACCGCTGCAAGGTCTAAAGCTATTTTTGGTTGGAAAGTCATTTTTTATGATGAAAGAGTATAGGTCATTTTGTCTAAACCCTAATTTGGAGGACAACTTCCCAAGGCCATAACTTGCTCAATTTTTATGAGTTGAAAGATTCAAAAGTTGCACAATCAAATTAAAGGTGTCTACTTCAACTTTAATGTTCGGAGGAAAAGCTAAATCAACTTTTATGAGCATGTGATATGAGGATACATTATAGGTCATTTTGGACCAATATCATTGAACAAGTGATGTTCCTCAACTTCAAAAATGCATAACTCATTTATCCTAAATCTAAATGAGGTCAAATTTGTGACCCTTTTGAAGGTTTTTGAAAGAGATACAACTTTGATGAAGACACGTTTCTCATTTGACGCTCACATGAAAAGTTAGCCAAGGTGGAATAATTGAACATATGGCTTGACACTTAGAAATGTTTTTGACATGTTGAAATTTCCAAACTTCCAATGATACAAGCTTCAAATGGAAAAGTGTTCAACATAAGAGTTGTTCCTCTTGATCTAACCTTTCCAAAGAGTCCAATTTAATCCATTTTAGACAAGGTCTGAGTGTTCTACGCATGGTCTGAACATGGCTGCATCATTTGGCAAGGATCAAACTTCAAACAGTTGCACACTTTTGCCTTACATTCCAATTCACTTTCAGACTCAATTACATGTGATTATGGACTTAAGAGAGTAGCTTCATTGGCCTGTACACACCCATGCAAGCATGCATCACTCAATTGCCAAATTTGGAAACAACTTTGAAGATGAAAATATCACTTGAATTTGCTATAAATAAGAGCCTCTAGCATCAGAAAAGGGGACCCTTGCGCGCCAGCTTTGCCCCAAACACTTCAAACCCTAACATTTGAAAGGAAAACCTGAGAATTTTCATTTGAAAATTGAGTTTGAATCTCACTGTTTGGAGAATCAAAACTCCAGGGATCCAAAGCTTTATTCCAATCCTAAGTCACTCCTGCAAGCTTCCTGAGCAAGATCAAACAAGAATCAAAGCAAGAGAGATCGAGTTCTGCACAACATTGAAGGTATTTTCTAGATTTTTTCTTCTCTTCAATTCTCTCTTAACTCTCATCAATTCTCTTAGATCCTTGGTTGTCTGAAGTCCTACCAATGTAGGCAAGAAGATTAAGTTGCTTTGATGCCAAATCGAAGCAACTCAATTCATGTACCTCAAATTTCAACTCCATGTATCTCTCAATATACTTGGAGTTAGGATGAATTGAGGCCATATTCGTGATCAATGTCATTTTTACTTTAAGATCATGTCATTCTTTTTCATTTTTGTGATGGTGATGAGAGAACCAGCCCGACCAAGGTCGCCTGAGAAGATGACCGGTGGTTTGCTCTGGTGATGAGCTGTATAGGTTCTGAGCCAGATGAACAAGGTATTTTGTTTTAATCATGAGCGTTCCTTTTGAATACCAATTGTGTGGCGCGCTGACTCAAGTGCACGACGGAACACGTGTTTTGATCCACTTGATCTGCCACCTCAATTAATGAGGGAGATCAAGTGGTTCACGTTTTTCTTATTAATTGATTTTCACTTAATTTGTTCTATTTTCATTAATTCATATTAAATCTAATATTGATCCAAAAAATATGAGAGTTTCCCGATTTTTTTTTAAAAAAAAATTCTCTATCATTTTCTGAATTAAAATTATTTTTTGGATCAATATTAATATTTTTCATGATTTAATTGATTTTGTGAACAATTTTAATTGTTTAAAAATACTTTTAAGTTTCCAAAAATGATGAAATTTTTCTCCAAGGTCCTTTGACCTTGTTTGACATATGAAAATCTCATGGCTATTTCTTTGGTGTTTTGATGAGGTTTTAGGAAATTTACCAACCATCATTTAATTTAATGCATATTTTTATTATTTTTAATTATTTAAATGCCAAATAAATTATGCAGAGCCATTTTAATTGACTTTGTGAGTTTGACTTGTGTTGTTGGGCCTTGGTAAAGGTTGATTTGACTTTGCTAGGTTAAGATCATTAGATTTAGGGGATTGATGAAATATACATTCCATCTCCCAAAATGAATGAATGATCTTAATGTGGTAAAAGTCTTCCTTTGACCAATTTGTGTTAAATCCATTCCCCTTCCCTCTTCATCTCATTCCTCTTCTTTACTCATTCATGTCATGGACCTATGATATCTCTATATCCTAAGGCTAGTTGATTGCAAAATCAACATAAGTATGGATGAGATTAGGTCCACCTCTTTGCATATTCTGTTTGTGTGTGGTATGTTTCATGAGCATAGTCCATTATACTATGTCTCTAACATGCATTAACACCAAAATTCTATTGCCCGACCACGAATAGTTGTGACTTCTACATAAGTCCAATTACGATTGCTTAACATAGCGTTAAATTTTGACACAAAAGGCATAGCATTCTAGTTAGTGAGATTGTAAGTCCCCCCCCTTTCATGGTATTGTGTGGAAACTTGGCCTTTTTTCCTTCCTTTGGAAGATGTCTTGGTTCAAGGATCCATGCTTGTGATAAGTGGGTTGAGTGTTCTCCAAAGAATGACTTAAACAAAAACAAAGCAAAAGCAATACTAACTTCTAATCAACTAACGACTAACATTTAATTTCAAGTCATTTACTTTTAATGCACTTTAATTTTTAAGCTTTATTCATTTGCCATTAATCATACCATTCAAGTTGTTTACTTTAAAGTCATTTTCACTTTGCTTATTTGGGCCATATTTTGTGATATTGTGTTTGTATACACTTGTTTCTTTGTGTGGTCTTTTGACCTTAATATACATAATAAGAACAAAAACCCTAAAAAATATTTTGTGTGGACTGTTGTTTTGATCTGAGACTATTGGACTTAGAAGTTAGGCAACACTCCCTATGCAAAGGACTTGGCCAATGCAAACTTTAATAAAATCAAGTGATTGTGAAGTGAACATTCATCTGATACAATATTGAAGATCCATTTGACTTAATTTGCAACATGATCATTGTGAAGCTGTTATTTTGAACCTGTGACTTATGCTATCTTTGAAGTCAATATGATACATGGGAAATTTTGAAGAAGATCATGAAGTTTCTAAGCTTGGGTGTGGCTATCTTTATTTGATGCCTTGCTCTTCAAATTTCTATTGGTGTATTGTTTGTTGCTTGATTTTAAAGTTCAAGGGAAATTTGGGTTTCTATATGACATTCTTGTCTATTGGATTGCAGTCCATTAGTCAGATCTTTTCAACTCTCAACTTTTAAATTTGTCCTTAAGATTAGTATCTTCATCTCCTCCCCACTTCTTAAATTTCAAAATCTCTCCCTCCTTTTTTAAAAAAAAGCTTCTTTGTTTGTGTCTGTTTTCTAAACTTAGACCATTTTGCAAATTAGAAACTTTGGCCTTATGCCATTGTATTTTCAAATTTGTTTTATTAAACAAACTTGTAAATAAACTTAACTATACTTGACTTAAATATTCAAAAGGCAAAAAGAACTAACAATCATTCAAACCATTTTAGGCCCTTGTGCCTTTGTTAAACTTAAAATTTTGTTAAAAGCAACGCATTCATTTTGAAATTGATACCATGAACTACGAGGTTTTGATCCCTCATTTTATGTTGGTACGTAGGCACAAGTCCGAAGGACTTGTCAAATGTAAAAATATAATTAATGAATTCTTTTCTCATCCCCCCATTCTATTTATTGCAAACATCATTTGTACAAAAACACATATGCACACAAGAAAGGGCTCCCTAGGAGTACCTAGGACACTTTGGGTGCTAACACCTTCCCTCTTACTTGTAATCTATGGCATTTTATTAGTTTTGATTTGAAAACTTCTTATCTTTTGGGTTTTGTTCGTACTTTTCCCTTTTCCCTTGGAAACAATAAAATGGCGGTGGCGACTCTGGTTTAATTGACGACTAGCTTTTCCATAACTTGATAGTCATGAATTTACCGCTACAAGAGCTTAGTGACTCATAGCCCTCTCAAGTCTACAGACTTCACAAGTCACTTGAGGAACCACAAAAACTATAGAGAATTACAAGTGTATGTTTAGTACTTCTAGACAAGCAGTATGACAATAGTTTAAAGCGGATGATCAATGATTACACTATGAGCAACAACTCTTGTGTGATTACTAAATTTTAGAATGGCAAGTGTTTGATATATTGTTCACGGTGTATTGTAGAATTCTCGTGTGATTTCTTCGTATCCTGAATGATGATGGTGAGGCCTCTTTATAGTGCTTTGGAGATGATAACATTGGAGAGAATATTGATGATGATATCTTGCAATTAATGCAATGGTACTTAATAACATTAATTTTCTCGTCCTTCCCATTGCAGTCTTGGAGTGTAGTCAATATTATATATATATATATATATATATATATATATATATATATATATATATATATATATATATATAGATATATATATATATATATATATATATATATATATATTCATACAATACTTAGAATACTTCTTGATTAAGTTTCTGATATCTTGCAAATAATGGTACTTAATAACATCATTAGAGAGAATATTGATGGTGATATCTTGCAAATAATAACATTAATTTTCTTGTCCTTCCCATTGCAATCTTGGAGTGTAGTCAATATTATCCATATATATATATATGCCAAAAAGCCCACTTAAGTGTATGTGGCCCATATCTTATAATATGCCAAAATCACTTAAGCGCGTGGTACCTTACCATATTTCATATTCAACTTAAGTACGCCGTACCTTTCAATGTTCTACAATTCACTTAAGTGCACCGTACATTACGGTGTTCCTTAGTTACTCTATCTCTCATCAATCCGTCCTTTTTGTGTGTGACCCTGTAGGTTTTCGCGGCATTGACAATTATATTAAATCATGTATTTAAAATAATAAACAATGAGCGGTATCTAGAAACACATCACTGCTACCCAAGACACGAAAATGTCATGTGATCTGACAAATTCTTTTGTGATAATACTTATGTGTACAATTACCCTTTTGCCCTTATGTCTATATTGAACACAAGGCATAGACCGTGTCATCCTTGTCCAATTCAATATTGGGCCCATAGACGTTTATCCTGTTATGCAGGATGGGAAAATTCCATCTAGGTCACTCATGTCCCTTAGCATGATTCGTGGAGTACCCATCAATTGTCTTTGTGGTCATCGAGTTACGGGCAATGTTTGATCAGAAATAAGGCACTCGACTCTACATCTAGGGTCCATAGTGGTTTCAGTTCGAAGGGTGGTATACACCATTATCACCATGAGAATAACTTATGACACTTTGCATAACATTCTATGTAGTATTCTCATAGCGGGTCAATCCAGTATAGATATTACTCTTAATATTCATACCTATGTTTAAGACTTGATAACTCCTTATCCATGATCCATTAGATGTGATCACCAGTCTATATACATAATAGTCTTAATGCTTTAATGTTATCCCACTTCACAATAAAGCTCGACTACAGATACTTTAAGAATAATGTCCTTATGTTAAATGTGATCTCATGATTAAGTCACACTTGATACATTAAACGAACTAGCTATTCTAGGGACTTTATTAAACAAACATAATAAAGAAAAAGCCTTTTATTATTCATAAATAATTCGATACAAGTACCAAAAGTATTATCCTCTAGGGCTTACACCAAAAATCGGAACACGAAGAAGAACCAATTCAACAAGTTAATGATCTACCTAAGGAATGGAGAACCCATCAGGATCATCCAATTGATGAAGTCATTGGTGATATAAGTCAAGGCGTTGGAACAATATTAAATCTCAAAGATGCATGCTTGAATATGGTGTTTGTCTCACAAATTGAACCATCCAAGATTGATGAAGCCTTAGAAGACGTAATGTGTAAGACCCCAATTTTGACCCTAAGATCCCTCATGTAATTCCATCATAAGCATTAGCATTGGGATCACACCTTGGCATCCTCCTTACCCCTCCTTCATTGGGTTTGTTTTGGGAGAGATCACCAAGCATTTTGTGATTATATCATACTTGTATTTTATCATTTCACTAACCAAAATACCAAAAATATGTCTTTGCATTTGTCTAACTCTTTTGTAGGAAGGGCATGATTCCATTGATTCATCAAGTTCACATCTAGGATTTGAGACCCTCATGAACAAAGAGCATAACCAATAATTTATTCAAGAATGGTCATTAACATCATATATGAGTCCCAATGTTCTCTACATGTTATATTGATCAAGTTTTCTTCAAGAGTTTGAGGGTGATTTGCCTTGGAAACCCTAGTTTGACTGGGTATCTTGAGTAACTTCTCCAACAAGATATCTCACCAATTGATAAAATTTATCAAGGGACACTTCAAAATTCATCATATTATGCATATATGATCTACCATTAGCCAATAAAGTCAAGAGGATTGGAAGTTAGCAAGTTGGTTGATGGTGGTTGGCCAGATGGATTCATCTAATCAAAATTGGGTCTCCCTAGACCCTATATCCTATAATGTTCATAATATGAAAATTATTCCAAGAGAAAACATACTCTAAATGACATTCCAAACAACTTTCATGTTGAGACCTGGAGCTAGTTTTGCTTGGAAAATCATTTTCTATGTTGAAACATTATAGGTCATTTTGTCTAAACCCTAATTTTAAAGTCAACTTCCCAAGGCCATAACTTGCTCAATTTTTATGAGATGAAATATTTCTAAGTTTCACAATAAAATTAAATGTGTCTACTCCAACTTTTATGTTTGGAGTGGGAGCTAATTCAACTTTTTTGAGCATGTGATATGAGGTTACATTATAGGTCAAACCTATACCATTGACCAAGTGATTTTTCCAAACTTCAAAAATGCATAACTCTATCATTTAAAATCCAAATGACATGAAATTTGTGACAATTTTGAAGGTATTTGAAAGATCTACAACTTTGGTGAAGACACGTTTCTCATTTGAATCTCATAAAAAAAGTTAAGCAAGGTGGAATATTGAGACATATGGCTTGACACTTAGAAAAATTTTGATATGTCAAAAATTTCCAAACTTCCACCTCAAATTTCTCCAAGTTCCAAGCTCCAAATGAAAAAGTGTTGAACATGAAAGTTTTTCCTCTTGGTCTCACCTTTCCAAAGAGGTCAAATTCATTCGTTTTGGATAAGGAATGCATAGGCTACGCATGGCATGAACATGTTGTCATCACTTGATAAGGATCAAACTTCAAATCCAAATGCACGCTTGCCTTGCAATCCAAGCTAAATTCAGACTATCTAATATTCATTTGTGGACTTATGGCAATGATTTTATGGGCCTATGCGCGGCCATGCACCCATGCATCATCAATGACCACATTTGGAAAGTGGTTTCAAGTGTGCAAATATCAATGGTCTCATCTATAAATAGAGCCTCATATGCTCAGCAATGAACACACATTCGCGCCAGCTTTAATCCCCCATCTCTAACCCTCACTTTGCAAAGGATAAACCTAAGAAATTCATTTGAATTTGAGGTTGAATTTCCACTGTTTTGAAATTCAAATCTCCAGGAATCCATAGCCTTGTAAGCATCCAATCCTTCTTCTACAAGCAAGTCGAGTGAGACCAAGCACGAGTAAGATCAAGATCAATTGAATCCATACCTCCATTGAAGGTATTTTCCAGAAATTTTGATCTCTTCGATTCTCTTAAATTCTTGCTCAATTCTATTGATTCTTTGGTTGTCTGAAGTCCTACCAATGTAGGCAAGAAGATTGAGTTGCTTTGAGGCCAAATCGAAGCAACTCAGTTCATGTACCTCAAATTTCAACTCCAAGTATCTCTCAATATACTTGGAGTTAGAGTGAATTGAGGCCAGATTCGAACTCGGTGCCATTTTTACTTTAAAATCATGTCCTTGTTTTTAATTTTGGTGATGGTTGATGGTGGACCAGTCCGGTGAGGTCCACCGGAGAAGAAGACCAGAGCTACAACTCCGGCGATGTGTTGGCATCTCTCACAGCCATAGGATCCATCTCATTTGTTTTAATCTGGTTCGTTCGTTTTAAATACCAAGGTTATGGCACGCTGGCTCAGGTGCACGGTGGATCGCGCGTTTCTGGTCACTTGATCTGCCACCTCAATTAATGAGGGAGATCAAGTGGTCCACGTTTTTTTCTGATATTTTAATTTTCATTTTAATTGCATTATTTTCAATAATTCATATTGAATTCAATATTGATCCAAAAAATATGAGACTTTCACAAAAAAAATTCAAATATTTTTCTCTTTCATATTCTGAATTAAAATTATTTTTTGGATCATTATTAATATTTTTCATAAATTTATTGATTTTGCCTTTGTTTTTAATTGTTTAAAAATATTTTTAAATGTCCAAAAACTATGATTTTTTTTCCAAGGTCCTTTGACCTTGTTTGACATATGTTTCTTTGGTGTTTTGATGAGATTTTAGGAATTGGACAAACCATACTTAGTTTAATGCATTATTTTTAGTATTTTTTAATTGAATAAATGCCACATAAATTTGCTGACCAATTGTGATGACTTGTTTATGTTTAACTCTTGTTGTTGGGCCCTTGTCAAGGTTGATTTGAGTTTGTCAAATTAATATCATAGGATTTAGGGGATTGATGAAATGTACATTCCATCTCCAAAAATGAATGGATGATATTAATTTGGTAAAAGTCCTCTGACCAATTTGTGTTTTGATCTATTCCCCTCCCACTTTATCTTATTCCCTTTCTTCATTCATTCATTCCATTTGGTGTATGACATCTCAATGTCCTAATGCTAGTTGATTGAAAAATTGATATGAGTATGGATGAGATTAGACCACACCTTCTGCATATTCTTTTTGTGTGTGGTATGTTTCATGAGCATAGTCCATTATACTATATCTCTAACATGCATTAACACCAAAATTCTATTGCCCGACCTCAAATAGTTGTGATTTCTACATAAGTCCAATTATGATTGCTTAACAGAGCGCTAAATTTGTGACATAAAAGGCATAAGCATTCTAGTTAGTGAGATTGTAAGTTTCCCCTCTTTCATGGTATTGTGTGGAAACTTGGCCTTCTTTCCTTCCTTTGGAAGATGTTTTGGTTCAAGGGTTCATGCTTGTGATAAATGGGTTGAGTGTTCTCCAAAGAATGTCTTGAAATGAAAAGAAAAAAGCAAAATAATACTAACTTCTAACCAATTAACTACTAACTTTTAATTTAAGCTTTTACTTTAATGCAATTTACTTTTAGCGCTCTATTTCATTTGCCATTGTTCATATCATTCTAATTGTTTATGTTAATGCAATTTTCACTTTGTCCATTTGGACCATATTGTTTGATATATTTTGTTTGTGTATACTTTGCTTGTTTGTGTGGTCTTTGACCATTAATGTACATAATAATGACAAAAGCCCTAAAATAAATTGAGTGGACTGTTGGCTTGATCTTGGACAAATGGACTTAGAATCTAGGCAACCTTCCTAAGCTAAAGGACTTGGCCAATTCCAACTTGTTGAAGAACCAAGTGCTTGCAATTTGAAGTTCATCTGATACATCTTTGAAGACATCTCTAAGTTCATCTGCAACATGATCATTGTGAAGTTATTATTTTCAACTTGTGACTTGTGGAATTCATCTGTTACATGGGATATTTTGGAGAAGATCATGGAATGGATAAGCTTGGATGTGGCCATCTTTATTTGATGCCTTGCTCTTCAAGATAATTTAATTGTGCATTTGTGTGTTGCTTGATTCTAAAAGTCCAAGGGAATTCCGGGTTTCTATTGACATTCTTGTCTATTGGATTGCTACCCATTTGGTCAGATCTTTTCAACTCTAAACTTTTAATTTTGTACATAGGATAGTCTCTTCATCTCCTCCCCATTTTTTTAATTTCAAAAATCTCTCCCTCCATTTTTCAAAATCTTCTTTGTGTGAACTACTCTTGTTCTAAACTTTGACCACTTTTGCAAAAAGATAGAAACTTTGGCCTTATGCCATTACATTTTAATACTTCTTTTCTTAAATCAAACTTATAAATAAACTTAACTATACTTGACTTAAACTTTCAAAAAGCCAAAAAGAACTAACTCATTCAAACCATTTTTAGGCCTTTGTGCCTTTCAAACTTAATTTTTGTTAAAAGTAATGCATCCACTTTGAAATTTGTATCACGAACTACAAGGTTTTGATCCCTCATTTTTATGTTGGTATGTGTAGCAGGATATTCGTTACCTTTAGATTTATTGACTAAATCAAAAGTAAATCATACAAATCGAGTCGCCACCGCACTTCTATTTATCCAAAGGAATGGTTAGAAAGCGAACAAAAGCCGAGAAGTTTTATCGAATCAAAAACTAATAAAAATGTCATAGATCGGGGTAAGGGGATTGGTTATGCAATGGGAAGGTTTTAAGCACCCAAAACATCCTAGGTACTCCTAGGGAGCCCTTTTCAAAATTTGTTGTAAGGTAGGTTGGTATTTGTGAAAGTTTAATTGTGCAAACATGATTGGGGGGATGAGAGAAGAATGTACAAATTATTTACAATTTTGTGTTTGAATGGATAGACCCACTGCCTACGTACCATCTTAAAAAAGATTAGGATCAAAGCCTCGTAGTTTGGGGTAAAAATCTCAAAAGAAGTTGGTGAATTGATTGGTCCAAAAGCCTTAAGGTCTTTTGTTATCCAAGGGAGAAAACTCAACCTAAAACCACAAATCCACCATGTGAGAATAGCTTCAACATGCTAGTGAGGGCTTAACCCTATAATAAGCATGGAAGACTCATTGTCCATCACTAAGGATGTAGGTGAGTATTGTATCAACCTCAAGGATAACTCAAACCTAATAGCTAAGGGTTATGAAAAGGCTTTGGCAAGAAGTGGCCATTGAAACCACAAAAAAAAATTGAGTGAGTTGTATTTACCAATGAAAAGTATTTACAAAATATGGTCAAAGTTGACTTAGGATTCAATTCAAAATAAGTATTATGAAAAGAAAGTTTGAAAATCAAAAGCATAATGCTTAGGTTTCTAATTTTGAAAGCAAATGTTAATGTTTGCACAAAAGTTTTGGCTTGGGTTAGAGTGGAGGGAAGAAGAAGAATGGCTAAGTCCTAAGCATACAAGAGGTGAAGGAAGAGAAGTAAGACCACAAATGGAGTTCCTTTCTTGAGATCATAGTGATGATCCAAGTAGCTCCCATCCTTTGGAATAAGCAAGCAAATAAACAAATGCTCAAGCAATCAAGCACACAATCAAACAAAGCTCCTAGGAACCTTCCAATGGCTTTTGTATCTCTCACTTTAGAGGCTCATGACAATGGTTCTTCAATTTGGCTCAAATAGGAATCCCTAGCACAAGAACACACACATCAAAAAGTTCTATAATGCAAACAAAGAATGGACAAGAGTGAGTTTAGAGATTAGGTCCTTCCAATTCATCTTCAACATTAAGTCCTTTTTACTTCATTTTTGCATAGGGAATGTCCTAGAATCCAAGTCCTTTTGTCCATTTGCATTTGGTTCTCATCAATCAAAACAAAACACAAGCACAATAATATATACACAATTATGTGCTCAAGTGAGCAAAAAGCAAATTGCATTAACATAAACATGTGCTCAAATGAGCAAAGGGCAAAAGAAAATGAATAATATGTACAAGAATATTAAATTGCATTAATGTAAAGTGCAAGAATTAAAAGTTAATGGTTAATAGTAAGAGTTAGTGTGCCATAAGGCAATTTAGCGCTATGTTAAGCAATCGTAAGTGGACTAATGTAGTAGTCACACCTATCTGATACCGATCAATAAAAATATAGGCAACAAACACAAGTTAGAGACCTTGATTAATGAACCAAGCTCCTACAATTTTCCATGCCTAAAGAAAATGAGAATGATCTTGTATTGATTTAGGTTTTTTGCTTGATTAAGAAGCAACCTATCCTTAATGCAAAACCATTCACTTGATCTATGATCAAGATGAATTAGATTTGAATCAAGGAAGGTTAAACCTCCTATACATCAAGGCTAACCACTAATCTTTAACTCATTGATCAAAAGGAAAAAAGATGAAGAAGGAGATGAATAAGAATGTACATTAATTGAACTTCAAATGAAATAAGCAAATTGCATTGACCAAAGACAAATGGAATCAAGGTCAAGCACTAGCAAACAGAAGCAAAATGAAACTTAGAAGTCAAGAAACAAATAAAATATTTTTTGTATTTTTGAAAATTAAAATAATACTTGAATTAAAATAAACAATTAAAGGTCAGACTTCAAATCCATCTCAAATCAACTTTGAAAAGTCCGAATAGATTATCCTAAGCTCAACAAGGTCAAACAAAGTTTAACACAAAATTCCAGCATTTTTAGAAACCAGAAACTATTTTGAATCAATTAAAAATGCATAAAAAATAACCTAATTAAACTAAAATCTCAAATAAATCTCAAATCAATTAATAAATTGATGAGAATATTTTTCATAGATCCATCATCATTCAAAGAGGTTAAGAAAATATTTTGGTATTTTTTGAGTATTGAAAACTATTTAAGATGAATTAAAAATAACCAGAAAAGAGAAAATTCATAAAAAATATCAAATGATAAAACAAAAAATATTAACAATCATTTTCAGAAACTAGAAATTAAAAGAGAAATAATGCAATTGGCCTCATATTTTTTGGAATTAAAATGAAAGAGTTATGATTTTTTGAAATAAAATGGAATAAACAAAAATAAAAGGAATTCAGAAAATGAGAAAAAACCATACGCGTTGGATCAATTTCATTAATTGACTTGGCATATCAAACGATCCATATGCGCGCGTCCATCAAAGACTAGAGCCAATGAGAAACACGTGGTATTTAAAAAAGTCATAAAAATGAAGAGTGGAGATTAGATCTGGAGATCAGATCCAAGGGTTGTGGTTTGATCTGGCGCTAGGACGGTGGTGTACACCACCGTCTTCTCCGGCGAGCTCATCAACACCGGTGAGAGTTGCAGACATGGCAAACTCAACCAAACTAAGCGATCTATATATCAATGGAAAGCTGGGGTGATGTACATCACCCCTGTACCATTAGTTTTCACTCTAGATCTCCATGGGAAGAGAAATCAGAGGTGGAAAATGATGGTGTTCAACCTGAACTCAATGGATTTTCAAAATTAAGAGCACAGTTCAATTGCCTCTGATGAGAGGACTTCAGCCAAACCAATAAATGCAAGAAACAAGCAATAATCAGTGTGTTTCGAAGAAAAAAAGTTTGGTCATCAACCTTGGAAATGTAGATCTGGAAAGCACAATTCCTCTCAACTCTTGATTACAATGTATACTTGAGGTGAAGACGAAGCAAGGCCAAGGAATTTTAAGTCTGATAATCAACCAATGAAGTTTAAAATCAGATCTGAAATTTGAAATGAAAATGAGAAATTCCTTTAGGTGTGGTTATGGATTGAGTTTTGTAGCATAACAGGCGCCTTCAGGTTGTGGAATAATGAAGCCAAGCACACTTATTTATAGCAAGAAGCAAGGCAATGCATGAGAATTGTGTGTGCATGAATGAAGAGGGCCTCCATGCATGGGCCTGTACATGCATGTGAAAATTTCCAAAATGGGTCAACGTCAATCCCTTCTGTTTCAATGATCCAAGCTCCAAATGACAAAACCTGCAGCATCAAAGTTGTATATATTTTCAATACAATCAATTTGGACTCACATTTTGCATCATTTGGATTTTTGATGAGAAAGTTATAGGCACTTGAAGTTGGACTTTTTCACATTTCAATGCATTTAGTCCAAAGTGACCTATAATGTTTTGCATTATCACATGTATTTATTTTAGGATTATGAAATTTTTTTCAACATAACAAATGAATTAGACATCTTAAACTTTATAATGCATTTGATCCCACCTCAAAATCATGAAAAATGAATGAGTTATGTCCTTGGGAAGTTGACCCAAAATTAGGGTTTCAGTCAAAATGACCTATAATGTTTTGAAATGGATAATGACCTTCCAAGCTTCAAATCAATTTTTGATGAAAATGAAAGTTAATCATATGGTTCGTAAGAACATTTTTTATCTTGGGGTCCCCTCCTTTTGACAAACACATAAAAAGTTAGGTCTTAGTGTATTTCAAAATAGTTAGATGAATTGACTGATCAACTTCTCAAGTTCATACCTCAAACCTTGATGAATTGATGATTTAGGATACTCAAATAAGCTCAAATATGCATGAAATGATGAGAGAAAGAACTTCCCTTGAATGTATTTGATCATGGGTTGAGGTTGCTTCATGAGCAAGGCACAATTGATACACAGATGAATTAGGGTTTCCTTGGGAAACAATCCTCAAGCCCTTTGGTTTGCTTTGATCAAATTGACATATTGAGATACTTGGGAAGCATATATGATGAATGAGAGCTTTGTGAAACATTGTCATGCTTGCTTTCACCTTCACCTGGCCACATCAATGAGTATAGGGTCTCCTAGGAACCTCAGATCTTATGATTGCTTAAGCTACAAAATAAAGGATGTTAGTGACATATTTTTGTGCTTTTGGTTAGTAGAAAAAAGAAGAAAAGAAATAATATACAATTCAAGCATGCTTGGTGATCTCAAACCAACTCACAAGTGTTCCCACCCAAAGGTTAGGAGCCAAGATGCTATGATCCTTGAGGCAAGATGCAAATGCAATGTTATGATGCCATGAGGGATCTTAGGGTCAAAATTGGGGTCTTACAGTATGTAGGCACGAGACCGAAGGTCTTGTCAAACACAAAAATATAATTAATGAATTATTTTCTCATCCCCCCATTCTATTTGTTTGTAAACATAACTTTATACCAAGTACATATGCACACAAAAAGGGCTCCCTAGGAGTACCTAAGACACTTTGGGTGCTAACACCTTCCCTCTGTGTAACCAACCCCCTTACCTGTGATCTCTGACTTTTTATTAGTTTTTATTTGAAAACTTCTTACTTTTAGGTTTTGTTCATACTTTTTCCCTTTTCCCTTGGAAACAATAAAAGCGCGGTGGCGACTCTTGTTGTTTGATCTCTAGCTTGTCAATAGCTTGATGATCATGAATTTCCCGCTACATAATGTAAGAAGAATTAAACCAATTCGAAATAAATCAATTTTGGGAACTTGTTCTAGGCCAAGTGATTAACACATCATTATACTAGATGGATGTTTAAAAACAAGCTTGATGAGAATGGTATAATTGTTCGAAACAAAGCAAGGTTGGTAGCTCAAGGGTACAATCAAGAAGAAAGGATCGACTTTGAAGAAACATTCGCTCTGGTTGCAAGGTTAGAAGTTATCTGTTTATTACTTGCTTATACGTGTCCATTAAATTTTCAGTTATACCAAATGGATGTCAAGAGAGCTTTCTTAAATAGCTACATCAATGAAGAAGTCTATGTCAAACAACCTCCCGGTTTTGAAGAGTTCAAGAATCCTTCACATGTCATCAGTTGAAGAAAGCTCTTTATGGCTTAAATAAGGCACCGGGAGCATGGTATAATCAACTTAGAAACTTTATATGCGAAAGAGGATTTGAAAAAGTTAAAGGTGACAAGACCTTGTTTATTAAGAAAATAAAAGGTAACACTTTATTGGTTCAAGTTTATGTTGACGACATCATATTTGGTTCAACAAACAAATAAATTTGTGAAGAATTTTCATTGATGATGCAAGGAGAATTCGAGATGTTTATGATGGGTAAGATGAACTATTTTCTTGAACTTCAAATTAAGAGACTAAATAATGGCATCTTCATCAACCAATCCAAGTATTGTAAGAAGTTGTTGAAAATATTCAACATGGATAATTGCAAAGAAATGGCTACTCCAATGGGATCCGGAACTTATGTTGATTAAGATGAATCTGGTGTATCAGTTGATATCATAAACTATCAAGGTATGTTTCGTTCACTACTATATTTGACGGCAAGGCTTCCTGACATAATGTTGAGTGTTTGTCTTTATGCGCGGTTTCAAGCCAATCCAAAGGAATCACATCTTGCCTCCGTGAAGAGAATCATGAAGTATCTCAAAGGAACAACTAACGTCGGCTTATGGTATTCCAAAGGCAGTATCTCAAAGCGTGGTGGCGAAACTGGTTTTATTGACGTTAAGTTTATCCATAGCTTAATGGTCATGAATTTACTGCAACAATATGAACCATGGCATCTATTCATGCATATGTACTTTTTCAGAGAGGTGTTAAGGCACTATCTAAACCATATTGTTGGTTCTATGTGTTGGTAGAAATTTTGGTAAAACCTAGAGTGTTGACAAGTTGTCACAAGTGTTGTCTTGACATAAGATAACTTGTACCTGCAGGATGTTTAAAATGTGAATATGCAGGTTTGTACTGAGATGTTAGACCCGATGTCGTGACATCTGTATACAGAACATTCAGTTTAAATGTTATGTATTGTGTGATTGCATTTTTTATGCTAATCTATGTATGATTGATGAGATGATTGAACGTGCTCTCAATCAGTAATTACAACCAGATTGACTTATTTTCCAACGAGATATAATCAGCTGTCATGAGAAGATATGAATGGAAAATAGTTTTAGGGTTGTATGATGTCCAAGCCCAGCCAAATGCTTCTATATAAAGGTCATGGAAAACCTGGTTTTATACACAAGAAATAACGAACGAAATATTGAGAGAGAATAAGGGTTTTAGTCTTGTGTGGTCGTGTGAATTATAAGTCATTCATTCATCCATAGATGATTGAATTGGACTGATTTTTGAGTTGTAATTTGTCCACTCTAAGCTTTGAAGCATGAGTGTGTGTTTACTTAATTGAAGCTTTTAAGCAAGATCAAGTATGTGTCTTTGAAGAGTGTCTTCTTTTCATTGTAATTCTTGTTTTATATCACTGCTGTGATTGAGGGGGAGTGAGTAGGATCTCATATCTAAGAGTTCTTAGGTAGAAGTCACACGGGTAGAGATTAGGTGAAAAGACTGTAACTTGAAGTTATTTACTGAGAGTCTTTGAACTGATTATGTTTAGTGGGTTTCCTTCCTGGCTTGGTAGCCCCCAGACGTAGGTGAGTTTGCACCAAACTGGGTTAACAATTGCTTGTGTCTCTTGCATTACTATTCTTTATCTTTTATCATGTTTGTGTTGTTCAGATATTAGTGTCGTGAGATTACCTTCGACATCTCATATCTGATACCAGAATTTCAATTGGTACCAGAGCAGGCATCCTGCTCTAGTTCTGGGTGAGATCTAGAGACGTTACTTTTTGGTACTATGGATAGAGACGGAGGATCTGTTCATAGACCACCTATTCTGGATGGATCCAACTATGACTACTAGAAACCTCGAATGGTAGCCTTCCTAAAATCTTTGGATAATAAGGCTGGGAAGGCTGTTTTAACAGGATGGGAACATCCAATTATTACTAAGGAAGGAGAAGCTACAACTGATAAGAAGGCTGAGGAACAATGGACCAAGGAGGAGGATGATCTAGCCCTTAGGAACTCTAAAGCATTGAATGCTATATTCAATGGAGTAGATAAGAACATCTTAAGATTGGTAAACAACTGTGAGGTGGGTAAATATGCTTGGAACATTCTCAAAACCACTCATGAAGGCACCTCTAGAGTGAAGATGTCTAGACTGCAGTTGCTCACTACCAAGTTTGAAAATTTAAGGATGAAAGAAGATGAAAATACTCATGAATTTCATATGAATATCCTTGAAATTGCTAATGCCTCAGGAGCCCTGGGTGAGAAGATGTCAGATGAAAAACTAGTGAGGAAAATACTCAGGTCACTTTCTAAGAGATTTGCCATGAAAGTGACAGCCATAGAAGAGTCTTAAGACATTTCCAATATGAGAGTTGATGACCTAATTGGATCCCTCCAAACATTTGAGATTGGAATGTGTGATGGATCTGAAAAGAAAGTCAAAAGCATAGCATTCATGTCAAACACTGAAGAGAAAGAGGAAGAAAGTGGTCAAGATACTGATGAAGATCTGGCAAATGATGTAGCATTACTGGGAAGACAGTTCAACAAACTTCTGAAAAAGATGGATGTAAGGTCTAAGTCTAATGCCAAGAACATCTCATCTGACATCAGTAAGTCCAATAATGCTGGAAGAAGAACAAGATCTGATGAAAAGTCCAAAGAAGGAAAAGGAGTTCAGTGCCATGAACGTGATGGGTATGGACACATTAGAGCTGAATGTGGAACCTACCTCAAGAAACAAAAGAAGAGTCTTGCTGCTACTTGGTCTGATGAAAGCGAAATAGAAGAGTCTGCAAATCTTGTGACTGCCTTGACTGGAAGATGGGGTTCTGATGAAGACTCAAGTGATGATGAAGTAACATTTGACGAGTTAGCCACTACCTATAGAAATTTGTGTCACAGAAGTGAAGAAGTGTGTCAACAAGTTGAAATTTAGAAGAAAGTGATAACACAACTGGAGAATGAGAAGGTAGAACACTTGGAAACCATCTCTAAGTTAAAGACTGAAGCAGTGTTCTTGAATTTCAAACTGGATGGGATGAAAAAGTATGTGAGAATGCTAAACAATGGATCTGACACCTTAGACAAAATTCTCCAAACTGGATAAATGGCAGGAGACAAGTCTGGCATTGGGTTCAATGAATCCAAACCTGAGTGCAGTCACACTGGTAGCAAACCAAAATCCAGACCTGAGTGCAGTCACACTGGTAGCAAACCAAAGATGTCACATCATATGTCACAACATCATAAAGTAAGACAGCAGAAAGGGAAACATCAAAGATGGAGATGTCATTACTGTGGAAATTTTGGCCACATAAAACCATTCTACTATAAGTTGTATGGCTATCTTAGTCCTTCTCATCATCAACCTAGACCCAAACATCACATACCTGTCAACAAAAATAATGGGTGCCTAGGACTGTGTAAGACCCTAATTTTGACCCTAAGATCCCTCATGGCATCATATCATTGCTCAGTGCATTGCCTCAAGGTTCATAGCATGATTGGCTCCTTAACCCTAGGGTTGGGATTTATGTGAGTGGTTTGAGACCACCAAGCATGCCTGTATTGTATATTATTGCTCTTATTATTTTGATTACTAACCAAAAGCACAAAAATATGTCACTAACTCTTTTTGTTTTAAAGCTCAAGTGATCATGTGCTCCAATGCTCCTAGGAGGCTCCTAAGCTCAACGATGTGGCTAGATGAGGATGAGAAAAAGCATGACAATAGTCCACAAAGTTCCTAATCATCATATATGCCTCCCGAGTATCTCAATTTTCCAATTTGATCAAGATAACCCAGAGGGCTTGAGGATTGTTTCCCAAGGAAACCCTAATTCAATTGTGCCTTGCTCATGAAGCAACCTCAACCTATGATCAAATGCAGTCAAGGGAAGTTCTTTCATTCATTATTTTATGCATATGTGAGCCTATGTGAGGCCCCTCAATCATTTATTCCTCAATATTGGAAGTTTGGCCTTGAAAAGTTGACCAGTCAAGTCATCTGACTAAACTGAGGATCACGGAGATACAACTTGTGATATGTTTGTCAAATGAATATGACCCCAAGATAAAAAATGTTATTAAGAACCATATGAACAAATTTCAAGTTCATCAAAAATCCATTGGAAACTTGGAAGGTCATCATTCATTTCAAAACATTATAGGTCATTTTGACTGAAACCCTGATTTTGGGTCAACTTCCCAAGGACCTAACTTCCTTAATTTTTTATGATTTTGAGTTGAGACCAAATGAATTGGAAATATTAAGATGTATAATTCAAATGTTATGTTGGACAAAATTTCATAATCCTAAAATAAATACATGTGATAATACAAAACATTATAGATCACCTTGGACCTAAGTCATTGAATTTGAAAAAGTGCCCAACTTCAAATGCCCATAACCTCTTCATGAAAAATCCAAATGATGCAAAATTTAAGTCTAAATTTATCATCTTGAAAATATATACAACTTTGAAGTTGGAGGTTTTCCCATTTGAAGCTTTCATCATGGAAACAGAGGGGCTTCAAGAAGCTTGCTTTTGGTGAAAATTTTCAAAGGGTGACTTAGACATGTTTTGTGCCCAAACTTTCACATCCAACTTTCACTAATTTCCAAATGCCAAATTAATTTTTGCCCAACATGACTTTTGTTCCTTATTTCAAGGGATTTCCAACCATTACTCACATTAATTTTTTTTGACTTTCCATGTGTGAGTTTCGAAGAGCTCTTTCCTTATGTTCATTTTGGCATCTCATGTTGAAGTTAATGTGCAAGCCAATTCCATTTCAATTACACGTCCAAATCCTTCCATGAGGTATCAGAAAGGTGTTTCACTCATTTTTGGGCCTGCTACGCGCTTGCACAGGCCCATGCAAGCAAGGTTCAAATTCCATGCACACGAGGGAACCATGCTTCACAACCCTCTTCAGCTATAAATAAGAGTTCAATCTCATTCATTTCTCAACCTGGTGGAGACCTGAAGTGCTGCATAATTGAAATCCCAACCATTACCAAAGGAATTTTCAGATTTTTCTCTCTTTTTCAAGCTTGAAATTCAACATCATTAGTTGATTTTCAAAGCTCAATTCCTTAGCCTATCATCTCCATTACATCTCCATAGCAAAAGCAGATCAAGATCTTGAAGAATTCGTGGCCTTAGAAGCTCCATTTCAGAGGTAGAACTTCAAACTTTTTGGATCTAGATCTTACAATTCAATGTGATTTTCTTTGGTTTGTGTGGTTTTCTGAAGTCCTCACACTTGAGGCAGGCCAGTGGTGGTCTCAATTGTTCATTTAGTGCATTTCCAATTGACACATCATGACCTTCCATCTCACATTTCTCGCTACATAGGAAAAGTGACAAAGATCCATCGATATAGTGGTGATGTACATCACCTGAGCTTCATTTTGATGTCCTTACTTTTTACTTTCGTTACAAATTTTTTCCCTGCGCGTGGTGGCCGGAATCTGGTATCTCACCGGAGAAGATGGTGGTTTCCACCACCATCCCCACGTGTATGTTTCCCAGCCTTTGGATCGTGTCTCAATGTTATAATCCTGAGCATCCATTGTGATGACTTGATTTAATGCATTATGCTGCGCGCTTGACTTAAGTCTACCATGCGTCCTCGCCTTTGAGCCTTTGATCTATGCCACGTCAATTAATGAGTTTGATCTGGTGGATGCGCTTTTTTCTATTATTCATATTTTCTTTTAATTTCAGTTAATTCCTTTTATTTTCAAAAATTCATATAAAATTTATTTGAAGTCACAAAAATATGAGACCAATTCCAAAAGTTTTCTTGAAAAATCTAGTTTCATATTTTGATTTTTAATTATTTTTGTGACTTCATTTAATATTTTTTGTGGATTATTTGATTTTTAATAGTTTTAATTCATTTTTAATTACTTTCTGATATTTGAAATATCCAAAAATATTTTCCTAACACCTATGGATCATGATAAGTCAATGAAAAATAGTCTCATTAATTTCTTATTTGATTTGAGATTTATTTGAGATTTTAATTCATATTGTGTTATTTTTCATTGTTTTTAATTGTTTTTTAAATAGTTTCTGATTTCCAAAATTGTTGAGAAAATTTTTCAAAGTTTGTTTGACTATGTTAGACCTATGAGAATTTAATTGGACTTGTTGAAGTTGATTTGAATTAAATTTGAGGTTTGACCATATTTTGATTATTTTACTTGGCATTTATTTTTAATTCAAAAAATACAAAAAAATTATGATTGACTTGTTGACTTGTAATCTTCATTTCTTTTCTCTTTAGCATTAATTGATGATGATTTGGTTCACATTTAATCAATTGAGTTTGATACTTGAATTCTCTTTCCATCCCTTTCATCTTTATCCCATTCTTTTCATCATTTGGACAATAAGTTAATGTCTTATGGTTGGTCTTGACAAATGAGAGGTTTAACCTTTTTTGATCCAAACCAAACACAACTTGATCCAAGATCGAGTGAGTTGTTTTGTGTCCAAGATAGGTTGCTTCTTGGTCAAGCAAATAACCTAAAGTCCATACAGGGACCTTCCCCTTTTGTTTTGGCATGGCAAGTTTGTGGAGCTTGGCTTACTAGTCATGATCTCTAACTTGTGTTTATTTGCCCATAATTTTATTGTCCGACCTCAGATAGGTGTGACTACTATATTAGTCCACTTACGATTGCTTAACATAGCGCTACATTGTCTTATGACAAACTAACATAGCCATACTAATTACTAACTTTAATTTGAGCATTTAATATCTTGCCCTTTACTTTAATACCATTTATTTATTACTCATTTATTCATATTGCTTTTCATTTTGCTCACTTGAGCACATATTTTATGTTTATGTCATTTTTCTTTTGCTCATTTGAGCTCATTATTGTATATAAATATATTGTTGTCTTGTGATTGTTTTATCTTTGTTTTGTGTGAACCTAAGGCAAAAAGGAGAAAAGACTTAGAATTAAGACATACCCATGCTTAAAGGAATTCAAGAGCAACTAGGCCTCATGTCTTTAGAATGCTAAACTTGTTGAAGAGCAACTAGGCCTCGTGCCTTTAGAATCCTAAATTTCAAAGTTGACTTTAAAGGACATCTCATCTAAACTTATTCTTTATCCATTCCCCTTATTGTGATGTGAACTTTTTGATGTTTGCTATTGTGTGATAGGGATTCCATCTTGAGATAGTAAAGAGGACCATTGTCATGAGTGATGCGTGCTTTTCGCAAGTATACGAACGCGTCAGAGTAATATAAAAGAATGCCGAATCCACAGAGACCAAGTGTCAATCTATCGTTATCTATTGTTACGGTGTTTATCTAAGGTAATCGAAATAGGGGGTTTTAAGAGTGTACAATGAAAAGTAAAGTATTAAATTAAATTCAATTAATAAAGACAGGTTCGAATGTAATTCACATAAACAATTAATAGTCCAAGTACTTGCTAATAGAATTACTTATGGGCAGTGTTTCCTACTTTGAAAAGAACCAATTTAATGGGAACTGTCGCTTTCGCGTATTCAGAACCGAGTTGTACTCCCTTATCAAACCCTCTTATTTTCATTTTTAAAAAGGCGCGCATTGCGTTAGAGTAGTAAACCTATTTTTAAGAAATATAGTATCTTGACTAAGTTGAAAAGTATTTTAACCTGAATTTCTTAACCAAAAGAGGTTCTCACGAACCAGACTCTAAACTTATAAACGCGTCCAAAATAGTTTTAAAATCAGTTTTCTATTTAAGTTAAAAACTCCTAATGAACTAAACAAAGCGCTTTTGTTGTATTTGAAATAGTTAAAAAAAACTAAGTTTAAAAAGACGTTGGACGGCTTTCGATCTTACCCAACGGAAATTAAGTGCGGGAAAACTTCAGTTGAAAGTCAAAATAGCCCTTAAGTGTTTCTACGAACAATTGTACGGATTATCGGTTCAATTACGATCCTTACATTATATCCTTTATAGGTTTAGCTAGACATGGTAAAGTAAAGGTGCACTTTAATTTAAATAAAGGTAGTGCGAGTGCGGAAAATAAATGAAAGTAGTGCGAGTGCAAGAAATAAATAAAGTAGTGCGAGTGCCAGAAATAAATAATGTAGTGCGAGTGCGAGAAATAAATAAAGTAGTGCGAGTGCGAGAAATAAATAAAGTAGTGCGAGTGCGAGAAATAAATGAAGTAGTGCGAGTGCGGGAATTAAATAAAAGTAGTGTGAGTGCGGGAAATAAATAAACTAGTGCGAGTGCGGGAAATAAATAAAAGTAAAGGCAGTGCGAGAAATAAATAAAGTAAAGTGTGAGTGCGGGAAAGTAAAGTAGACAATGGTAAAGCGATAAAACCTGCTCCAATCGGAGGGTTGAATAAAGTGCGAAACAAAAATGAAAATGGCGGCAGGATTAACTTCCTTTCAAAGTGCTCCCAACTCGATTACAGACTCGATAACACAGTTGTGGCAACACCCCAATGTGAAGCGATTACCACTTTTATAATACTGAATATATGCCTAATTGTAACTAAGTTTGGATGATGAAACAAATGAAATCGAGTCTCTATTTATAAGCAAGGAAAATAATGGAAAAGACAAGGATGCCCTTCAGTTTGAATTTGGGAGGGAAACTTCTTTCTTCTTGTGGCGCCCGCCACAACACCATGGCGCCCGCCATAAGGGTAAATTATGGCGCCCAAGTGGAGATAGTGGGAGGCGTGGCAGTTGAGAAGAAGTTGAACTATGACACGTCATGGCTGGACCCATAGCGCCAGCCACAGTGGGAGCCACAAGTGCAAAATGCTGATTTTTTGTCTTTTTATCTCATTTTCACTCCTTTTCTCGATCGGGGCTCTGATTAGACTGAAAACCTGAAAACAAAGAGAAACATAGTAATAACATAACAAAATAATAATAAAACAACTAAAATGCATGCGAAATCGGAGTCGAAAATACGGTGAAATTCAGTGTCATCAAATTCTCCCACACTTAAACCCTTGCTTGTCCTCAAGCAAAACACTAAAAATCTCATAGAAGAAAAACTGGCGTCAACGAGTGATTCGGGCTAGAAAGGCTTCTAAGTTCAAGTCGGGATGCAGTGATAGGTACTAACTGAGTGAACTAAGGGTATGTGATGACACTTATCCGCAGACACGGACATAAACTCCATTCTTATATTAACCAACCCATATTATCCCACAATACCTAGGCCTACCTCTTCATCTATTTTTGGGTCCTTTTCATTCAGGCGCAATCACATTAAGCCCGTTATCCGTACATGCTTCATATCAGAGTGGCCTGTTAGTGATTATGATCCAAACATGGGGTTCCTGGCACATAAATTTGTGTAAACCCTTTTATTTGACCCAACTGCAGTTGTGCGGGATCAGATCGTAATCCGCCCTACCGAGTTCAGCGCCAGATACCTCTGAACCAATTAACAGCGGGTGAGTTTTCCTTTTTCTTTTTCTTTTGCAGCAAATTTTTATAACTTTTTGGTTTAAATGACTTTGTGAGGGTCACCTATATCGGAGTTGCCTTTTCTTTTCTTTTATTTATTTCACTGGATCATTCACTTATGTTCATCGGTCCCCTACGTAGAGGATGCTTCGGCCGGAGCTGACTGCTGGAATAAACTACTGAGGACTATACTGAAATGATGATTAAGGCCATGGTATATGGGGTTTCGGGAGTGATTCTTATATTCATGAAGTCTATGGTGCTAAAATGATACTGATGTTTCAAGCAGTTCTCCCAAGTCACCACATCCCAACTCAAACCTGTCTTAAGGCCCAAAAACTTTCAGAATAACACCGTTTTCTTTTGCAAAAAAATTTTGGTAGGGCTAAAGGAATGGGGAGATTAGGATGTACTAAAGATACATTATACTGGTGACTCGTCAGACTCATGCATTATCTAAAATACTCAAACTAAAATCAAAATGAAACAAAGTAAACAACTAAAAAGCAATAAAAATAAACAATCTAACTAAAAACAACAAAGAAAAATAGAAAGCGATAAAATCTCCTCCCACACTTAAATTGAACATTGTCCTCAATGTTTCGAAATAAGATAAGGGGAGAGTAACTTGGCATCCTTCTGCTGACCACTGGTACCTTCGCCATCCTTAGGTGGACGACGGGATCGGCTGCGACGACGGTCTCTCTGATCCATCCTAGCCTGTAAGGCATCCTGAGCAGTCCTCACCTCTCGAAGGTTGCTTAAAATGGAACCCTGGGTGGCTTCTATAAGCACAAAATGTTGACGGTGGTAGTTCTACTGGAGGGCTTGCTCGTTTGTGATCGTAAGCAGGGATTATACAACAGTCTCATAGGATCGATCTGTCCTCAGCTGCGATTCTTGCATGAAGCTCATGTTGTCCGCCAGTTGTTGTTGAATGGTAGAGAGTAGGTCATCACACCTTTGCTCTCTAGCCATGTGGTCGCGCCACATCTCCTCTGTAATATAAAATCCAGGAGCAGAACCTACAAAAGAAGTAGATGGTGCGGTGTGTGGTGGTGTTGCTACTTTATGCCTAACTCCATATTTGCTTAAAATTTTATCAAATATTCTCGATATGAAGTGCGATCCTCCATCGCTTATGACTAAACGGGATGTTCCAAATCTGGGGAATATATAGTTTTTGAATAACTTGATCACCACTCTAGTGTCGTTTGTGGGTGCAGCTATAGCTTCAATCCATTTAGACACGTAGTCCACAGCTACTAAGATATACTTGTTTCCTAAGGATGGTGGGAAAGGTCCCATGAAATCTATACCCCAAACGTCGAAGAGTTCTACTTCTTGAATGTTTCTTAGAGGCATTTCGTCACGTCTTGAAATTTTTCCCGTGCGTTGGCATCTATCACATTTGACAATGAAAGCATGGACATTGCGCCACATGGTGGGCCAGAATAGGCCAGCTTGAAGAATCTTGGCGTATGTCTTAGAGGTGCTCGCATGTCCACCATAGGGTGCAGAGTGACAATGCTCAATTATACTTTTTACCTCCTCTTCTGGAACGCAACGGCGAAAAATGCCATCTTTACCCCTTTTGAAAATGAGCGGTTCGTCCCAATAAAGGTTTCTCACATCGTTGAAGAACTTCTTCTTCCGGTGGTAGTCAAGATCAGGGGGTACAATATCAGCAGCTAGGTAATTAACAAAGTCTGCATACCATGGCATGTTACTTACAGCTAAGGATTTTTTGAAGTGCTCATGAGGGCCTAGGCCATCATCTTCAATGGTTTATAGTCTAGCTATCAGTCTATCATAGGCAAAATCATCATTTATGGGTACGAAGTCTGGTTTCAGGTGTTCTAGCCTAGAAAGGTGATCGACTACTATATTTTCAGTGTCTTTTTTTATCTCTGATATCTAAATCAAACTCTTGTAGTAACAGAATCCATCAGAGTAACTTGGGCTTGGCATCTTTTTTACTTAATAGGTAACGAATGGCAGCATGATCGGTGTAAACTATAATTTTGGCTCCTACTAGATAAGATCTAAACTTGTCTATAGCGAAAACAACAACGAGTAATTCCTTTTCATTTGTTGCGTAGTTGAGTTGGGTAGCGTCTAGGGTTCTACTGGCATAATAAATCGCATGTAATTTTTTATCTTTCCTTTGTCCTAGAACGGCTCAAACGGCATAATCACTAGCGTCGCACATTATCTCAAAAGGTTTTGACCAATCAGGGGGTTGCATGATGGGTGCTGATATTAACGCTTGCTTTAAAAGGTTAAATGCTTCATTACATTTTCCATCGAAAATGAATTCAACATCTTTCATTAAAAGGCCAGTTAAAGGTTTAGTTATTTTGGAAAAGTCCTTGATAAAATGCCGGTAGAATCCAGCATGTCCAAGGAAACTTCAGACTTCTCTGATAGTTTTGGGTGGTTTTAGGTTCTCTATGACTTCTATCTTAGCTCTATCTACCTCTATACCTTTTTCGGAAACTATATGTCCTAAAACAATCCCTTCGGTGACCATGAAATGACACTTTTCCCAATTTAGCACAAGGTTCACCTCCATGCATCTCTCCAGGATTTTCTCAAGATTAGCAAGACAATTATGGAAGTCAAATTTGCAAACCGAGAAATCATCCATAAATACTTCCATGATACCATCTAGGTAATCTGCAAAGTTTGACATCATGCAACGTTGGAAAGTAGTTGGAGCATTACAGAGACCGAATGGCATTCGTCTATAGGCGAAAGTTCCATAAGGGCATGTAAAGGTAGTTTTCTCTTGATCTTCGGGGTGGATAGGTATTTGGAAGAATCCTGAGTATCCATCTAGATAGCAGAAGTAAGAGTGTCTGGCTAGACACTCCAACATCTGGTCTATAAATGGTAAAGGGAAATGATCCTTCCTGGTTGCTTTATTTAACTTTCTGTAGTCTATGCACATCCGCCATCCCCCTTTTATCCGTTTTGCTACATGTTCGCCTTTATTGTTTTGCACGACTGCGATGCCTCCCTTTTTAGGTACTATATGCACAGGGCTCACCCACTTACTATCCGAGATCTGATAGATTATACATGCCTCAAGTAACTTAAGAACTTCCTTTTTAACAACATCACTCATTATAGGGTTTATTCTTCTCTGATGTTCTCTGGAGGGCTATGAATCCTCTTCGAGCGAAATCCGATGCATCCATACAGATGGGCTTATACCTTTCAGGTCAGAGATATTATATCCTAAGGCCGAGGGATATCTTCGTAAAACATCTAAGAGTTGGTCTGTTTCCTCTTGGCTCAAGGTAGCACTGACTATAACTGGACGATTCATCTCTTCATCGAGGAACTCATATCTCAGGTTCTTAGGAAGTTCCTTAAGTTCTAAGGTTGGTTTCTTAGGGCATGGCATATGATCTGGGGTAAGGGATAAACATTCGTAAAGGTTATCATCGATGTAGGGCTTCCTAAAGCTATCATCTTCCAGTATGAGGGTTGATGGCAACTTAATTATTTTTGTGATTTCTTCTTGTTCTATCTCCCTAACGCATTAATCAATGATATCTATGGCATAACACGCGTCTCCCATCACAGGTGCCATAAGAAATTTCGAAAGTATAAATTCTATCTTCTCGTCACCTACCTCAAAGGTCAACTTTCCTCTCTTGACATCTATTATGGCTCCTGCAGTTGATAAGAACGGTCTACCTAGAAGGATTGGTATATCATTGTCCTCTTTAATGTCCATGACAACAAAATCTGTAGGGATAAATAACTGACCTATCCTAACAGGGACATCTTCTAATATGCCTATCGGATACTTAACAGATCTATTGGCTAATTGGAGTGACATCTTAGTAGGTTGTAATTCTCCTAAGTTTAACCTCTCACAAACTGCTAAAGGCATTAAGCTCACACTAGCTCCTAAGTATAGAAAAGCTTTTTCGATGACATGACTATCCAAAAGACAAGGAATGGAGAAATTTCCAGGATCTTTATCCTTTTTGGCTAACTTATTCTCGGAAATAGAATTGCATTGCAAGGGCTTTGGATCGTCGAGTCTACGTTTGTTGGTAAGGATGTCTTTGAGAAACTTTGCATAAGAAGGTATTTGGGTGATGGCTTCTGTGAAAGGGATTTCTACGTGAAGTTTTTCTATAACCTTAATGAATTTCTGATACTGGTTATTGATTTTGGTTTGTTTGAGTCTTTGCGGATATGGTATCGGTGGTTTATATGGCGGGGGTGGTACATAAGTTTTATCTTTAGGTTCTTCTCCTTTTTCTTGACCTTCCTGGTGTTTAGATTCCTTTGGTTCCTTTACTTTGTCCGTGGGTGTTGTATATTCCTTAGAAGTTTTGGGTTCACTCAATCTTGGATTTGGTGGCTCATCATAAGCGTTCCCACTTGGTAGGGTAATGGCATTGGCTTGTCCTCTCGGATTCTGTTGAGGTTGTCCAGGGAACTGTCCTCCAGGTGTAGTCTGGGGGGCTTGGTTTAAAGCTACCTGAGAGATCTGGGTTTCAAGCATCTTGGTGTGAGTAACTATTTGGTCAACCTTAGTTCCTAACTGGGTAATCAGTTCGTTAACGTGAATGTTTTGGTTCATGAACTCTTTGATTTGTTGGGTTTGAGCAGTGATAAAATTTTCCATAATTTTCTCAAGGCTCGACTTTGGTGGCACAGGTTGCATAGTTTGATTTGGTCTTGGGGCTTGGTAACCTGGTTGTCTCAGAGGTGCATTATTTTGGATAGGGTTATTGTTCTTATAGGAGAAGTTCGGGTGATTCCTCCATCCAGGGTTATAGGTATTCGAATATGGGTTCCCTTGGGTGTAGTTTGTAACACCCCGATAATAATAAAATAATTATTTAAATTGAGTTAATAATGTAATTATTAATTTAATTGAATAATTAGAAATTTTATTATTATTATCTTGGAATAATTATTATTATTTGGAAAATATATATATATGTGTTGGAATAAGGAAAAGTTCTCATTTTGGAAAAGCATTTCACGTGAAAACAGAACAGAGAAGCATCGTGAGAGAAAAGGGAAAAAGGGCAGAGAAGAGGAGCTGAAGAGCAAAGGTTGGAGAACGAAAGCTTGAAGCCCAAAGATTCTGCCGGATTGTTAAGGTAAGGGGGGTTTATCGTCGATTGATGGGTATTTTGGGATAATATGTAATGGGTAGTGAGAAACCGTTGAATCGACCCTAATTGGGATTTGGAATGCTGAAAATTTGTGATGAATAGGTTGAGTGGAAACCGTAATCAAATTGATAATTGTGTGTGTAATCAAACCGATAAATTGGTGATGAATGGTGACGAGTAAGTTTGAGTGGGAAGGGTCTGGGATGGGCACATGAGATCCCTGCCCAAAGAAAACGCGTCTGGTGAACTGTCATGTTCGCCTAGCGAACATAACCTTCGCCTAGCGAAGGAACGCGCCTCAAACTCGCCCCAGCGAGATTGAGAGGTTTTGCTACTGTAATGTTCGCTGTGGACTCGCTGGCGCTTCGCCTAGCGAGTGAGTGCTAGCTGTGTTTTTCACCAAAACAGAATGAGTTCGCTATTACCTTCGCCTTGAGCTCGCCTAGCGAATTAATTTACCAATTTCCTGGAGCTGTTCGCCTTGAGCTCGCCTAGCGAACCAGAGCTTCGCCACTGCCTCGCCTAGCGAGCAAGGCAGAAGAAGTGTTTATACATGTGTTGCTGAGGTGTTTCATACATGTGTTGAGGAAGTGTTTCATACATGTGTTGATGATGTGTTGATACATGTATTGATGATGTATGATGATATGCCGTTGTGATAAAATGTGTTAATGATGTGTGATGCTATGCATGATGCTGTGATTGTATCAGTTGTGTATGCATTTGTGAATAGACTGGTTTGTGGCTTAGAGTGTGAGCATGTGTCTATTCTTAAATTGTTGTTGATGTTGCATTTGCTAGGTGTCTAGCTTGCACAATGTGGCCCATTTGGGGTGGTAGCTAATTCCCATGGTGAGGAATTAGTGAGTTAGTCGTTATTGGACTGTTGTTGATCGTTTGCATGCTAGGTGATTAGCGTGCATTTCATGGCCCATTTGGGGTGGTAGCTAATTCCCATGGTGAGGAATTAGTGAGTGAGTCACTATGTCTCAAATGAGTGGGACTAGTGAGCTTGGTAGCCGTGCCTGGATTTGGACGGTGAGGTTGAACTATATGTTCACAAATAGTCGGTACCGCATGCATAGAGTCTCATTGCATAATAAATGTATGGCATATAATATGAATGGATGTATTCCAGTATTATATGTGTGTTGTGTGTTGTGTTGTTGATGTTGAGTATGGTTGAGATTATATATATGCTATATGTTATTGTTGAATATGATGTTTGAACGGATACTGCCGTTGCTGAGTGTGTAGTCTGGTTAGGGTGAATTAATGTGTTAATTACTTAGCATTACATGTTGTTCTATAATGCTTATTATATTGATTGAGGAACTCACCCTTACACCTATTTTTCAGGTAACGAGAAATGAGTTGAGTAGAAGCTAATGCTTGGAGTCTAGAGTAGTTCTTATGGGTCATGCTCTGATAGATGTAACATCGGGAGGGGATGTCTTAATTGATTTGATATTGGTTGTTGATGATTTACATGTATTGTGTTACATGTTGTACATTGAGTTGAATTTTATTCCGCTGCGAATTATGCAAAGAACCTTATTTTGATTAAATAAATGAGCATGACAGAATATTTTAATGATTTTTGTGAAATGATTGTGTGACACCCTTCGGGGCATAATTACTCTGATGAATACATTGTTATTTTAATTATAATAATTTGGGGTATTTAGAAGGGTGTTACATTAGTGGTATCAGAGCATAGTCGGTCGTGTCGAATCGTAATTATTCTGTTTCCCTGTACGGGATAGGTGTTGTGTAACCCTATCAGTACTTATTGTTTTAGTTTGTTGGATTGTTAAGAAAAGAGATGGCTGGAAGAGGTAGAGATGATGCTGCGATTGCTGAGGCTCTGGGTATGCTAGCTGGAGTACTTGGAGGAAATCCGAATGTTGTGGGAATGGGAGCTGCTCGTCAACTGAGTGAGTTCCAGAAGAACAATCCTCCAATGTTCAAGGGAGCATACGACCCAGATGGTGCTCAGAAGTGGTTGAAGGAGATAGAGAGAATCTTCCGAGTGACGGAGTGTGCCGATAACCAGAAGGTCAGGTTCGGTACACATATGCTGTCAGAAGAAGCTGATGATTGGTGGGTTGCTACCCGCACTGAGTTAGAAACTGCTGGGAATGCTGAGATTTCTTGGGCTGTGTTCAGGGAAAGGTTCCTGAGAAAGTATTTTCCAGAAGATGTCAGAGGAAAGAAAGAGATAGAGTTTTTGGAATTGAAGCAGGGTAACAGGTCGGTTACTGAGTATGCTGCGAAGTTCACCGAGCTGTCAAAGTACTATACTCCCTATAATGAGGCTGCTGGAGAGTTTTCGAAATGTGTGAAGTTTGAGAACGGGTTGCGTCCCGAGATCAAACAAGCTATTGGATATCAGAGGATCAGGGTGTTTCTGACTTGGTTGACTGTTGCAGAATTTTTGAACAGGATTCCAAGGCTAGAGCAGAGAGCTATCAGCAGAGGGTTGATAGGAAGGGTAAGAATCAGATGGATCGTGGAAAACCGTATGCAGTTGGCAAAGGTTTTCAGAAGCAGAGTGGGATGAGGAGGCCTAGTGGGGGAGACTCTAGTGCTCCTGCTAAGTGTTACAGATGTGGTCAGGCTGGACATCGTATCCATGAGTGTACCAGTAACGAGAAGAAGTGTTTCAAATGTGGAAAAGGTGGTCATTTTGGCTGCAGATTGCCGGTTGAAGACTGTGACTTGTTTCAACTGTGGAGAGTTGGGTCATATCAGTCCACAATGTCCTAAGCCGAAGAAAGAGAATCAGTCAGGAGGCAAGGTCTTTGCTTTATCAGGTTCTGAGACTTCTGCAGATGATCGTTTGATCCGAGGTACGTGTTATATTAATGGCTTTCCTCTTGTAGCTATTATTGACACCGGTGCTACTCATTCTTTTATATCTTTGGATTGTGCTGTGAAACTTAAGTTAGAGATATCTGAGATGCTTGGAAGTATGGTGATTGATACTCCTGCGAAGGGTTCAGTGACTACTACTTCAGTTTGTTTAAGTTGCCCATTGAGTATTTTTGGTAGAGACTTTGGGATAGACCTTGTGTGTCTTCCATTAGTGCAGATTGATGTTATCTTGGGTATGAACTGGTTGGTGTTTAACCGAGTTTCTATCAACTGTTTTGAGAAGACTGTGATATTTCCTGAGATTGAGGAAGGAAAGAGTTTGTTTCTATCAGCAAGGCAAGTGAAGGAGGAAGTAGCAGATGGGGCAGAGTTGTTTATGTTGTTAGCGACTTTGGAGGCTAAAGATAAACTGGTGATTGGCGATCTAGCTGTGGTGTGTGATTTTCCTGATGTGTTTCCGGAAGAAGTGAATGAATTGCCGCCAGAGCGTGAAGTTGAGTTCTCGATTGATTTGGTACCTGGTACTAGACCGATATCGATGGCTCCTTATCGTATGTCTGCTGTTGAGTTAGCTGAATTGAAGAGTCAGTTGGAAGATCTGTTGGATAAGAAATTTATTCGTCCGAGTGTGTCACCGTGGGGTGCACCAGTGTTGTTGGTTAAGAAGAAAGAAGGTACTATGAGGTTGTGTGTGGACTACAGGCAACTGAATAAAGTGACGATCAAGAATCGGTATCCTTTGCCGAGGATTGATGATTTGATGGATCAGTTGGTTGGTGCGAGTGTGTTCAGCAAGATAGATTTGAGATCTGGGTATCATCAGATACGTGTGAAAACTGAAGATATTCAGAAGACTGCTTTCAGGACGAGGTATGGACATTATGAGTATTCTGTAATGCCTTTTGGTGTGACTAATGCGCCTGGAGTATTCATGGAGTATATGAATAGGATTTTCCATCCGTACCTAGACCAGTTTGTTGTGGTATTTATTGATGACATTTTGGTGTATTCGAAATCTGAAGAAGAGCATGCTGAGCATTTGAGAGTGGTTTTAGGAGTGCTGCGAGAAAAGCAGTTATTTGCTAAATTGTCTAAGTGTGAATTTTGGTTAGAAGAAGTTAGTTTTCTTGGTCATGTGATTTCAAGAGGTGGTGTTGCTGTTGATCCTTCTAAGATAGAAGCGGTATCTAAGTGGGAAGCTCCTAAGTCGGTTGCTGAGATTCGAAGTTTCCTTGGTTTGGCTGGTTACTATAGGAAGTTCATTGAGGGATTTTCTAAGTTGGCGTTACCGTTGACGATGTTGACTAGAAAGGGGCAAGCATTTGTTTGGGACTCAAAATGTGAAGAAGGTTTCCAAGAGTTAAAGAGGAGGTTGACTACTGCTCCTATTTTGATATTACCGAGTTCGTCGGAATTATTTGAGGTTTATTGTGACGCTTCATTGTTGGGTTTAGGTGGTGTGTTGATGCAAAATAAGCAGGTTATAGCTTATGCTTCGAGACAGCTGAGGGTTCATGAGAGGAACTATCCGACGCATGATTTAGAGTTGGCAGCTGTGGTATTTGTTCTGAAGTTATGGAGGCATTACTTGTATGGGTCAAGATTTGAAGTTTTCAGTGACCATAAAAGTTTAAAGTATTTGTTTGATCAGAAAGAGCTGAATATGAGACAGAGGAGATGGTTAGAATTTCTGAAGGATTATGACTTTGGTTTGAATTACCATCCGGGTAAAGCAAACGTAGTGGCTGATGCGTTGAGTCGGAAATCATTACATATGTCTATGTTAATGGTTAGGGAATTGGATTTAATTGAGCAGTTTGGAGATTTGAGTTTGGTGTGTGAGAGTACTCACAATAGTGTTAAATTGGGAATGTTGAAGTTAACAAGTGGTATTTTGGATGAGATCAGAGAGGGTCAGAAATCTGATATGCTTTTGGTTGATAAGTTGACTTTAGTAAATCAAGGTCAAGGTGGTGAATTCGGAGTTGACGAGAATGGTGTTTTGAGATTTGGTAATCGAGTGTGTATTCCGGATGTTATAGAACTTAAGAAGAGTATTCTGGAAGAAGGACATCGTAGTGGTTTGAGTATTCATCCTGGAGCTACGAAGATGTATCATGATTTGAAAAGATTATTTTGGTGGCCGGGAATGAAGAGAGAAATTGCAAGTTTTGTGTATTCCTGTTTGACTTGTCAGAAGTCGAAGATTGAGCATCAGAAGCCGTCTGGGCTAATGCAACCGTTGTCTATTCCAGAGTGGAAGTGGGACAGTATTAGTATGGATTTTGTTTCTGGTTTGCCGAAGACAAGTAAGAATCTTGAGGCTATTTGGGTGATTGTGGATAGATTGACGAAGTCGGCTCATTTCATTCCGATCAGAATGGATTATCCGTTAGAAAGATTAGCCGAGTTGTATATTGAGAAGATTGTAAGCTTGCATGGTATTCCGTCGAGTATTGTTTCGGACAGAGATCCTAGATTTACATCGAAGTTTTGGGAAGGTTTGCAGAGGGCTTTAGGAACTAAGTTGAGATTGAGTTCTGCATATCATCCGCAGACTGATGGTCAGACTGAGAGGACGATTCAGTCACTAGAGGATCTGTTGAGAGCTTGCGTTTTGGAAAAAGGAGGTGCTTGGGATTGTTATTTGCCTTTGATTGAGTTTACCTACAACAATAGTTTTCATTCGAGCATTGGTATGGCACCGTTTGAAGCTTTGTATGGTAGGAGATGTCGGACACCTTTATGTTGGTATGAGTCCGGTGAGAGTGCTGTGGTTGGACCGGAGATTGTTCAACAAACTACGGAAAAGATTAAGATGATTCAGGATAAGATGAGGATTGCTCAGAGTCGTCAGAAGAGTTATCATGATAAGAGGAGGAAGTCACTTGAGTTCCAAGAGGGAGATCATGTGTTTCTTCGTGTTACTCCGATAACTGGTGTTGGTCGAGCCTTGAAGTCGAAGAAGTTGACACCTCGATTCATTGGTCCTTATCAGATTTTGGAGAGGATAGGAGAGGTAGCCTATCGTATCGCTTTACCGCCGTCGCTTGCGAATTTGCATGAGGTTTTTCATGTGTCTCAGTTGAGGAGGTACATTCATGATCCGTCGCATATAGTCCAAGTAGATGATGTACAGGTGAGAGATAACCTGACTGTTGAAACATCACCTATGAAGATAGAGGATCGAGAGTTGAAGCAGTTGCGGGGTAAAGAGATTGCCTTGGTGAAGGTAGCTTGGGGAGGACCAGCAGGTGGCAACGTGACTTGGGAACTGGAGAGTAAGATGAAGGAATCTTACCCAGAGTTGTTCGCTTGAGGTATGTTTTCGAGGACGAAAACTCTTTTAGTGGGGGAGAGTTGTAACACCCCGATAATAATAAAATAATTATTTAAATTGAGTTAATAATGTAATTATTAATTTAATTGAATAATTAGAAATTTTATTATTATTATCTTGGAATAATTATTATTATTTGGAAAATATATATATGTGTTGGAATAAGGAAAAGTTCTCATTTTGGAAAAGCATTTCACGTGAAAACAGAACAGAGAAGCATCGTGAGAGAAAAGGGAAAAAGGGCAGAGAAGAGGAGCTGAAGAGCAAAGGTTGGAGAACGAAAGCTTGAAGCCCAAAGATTCTGCCGGATTGTTAAGGTAAGGGGGGTTTATCGTCGATTGATGGGTATTTTGGGATAATATGTAATGGGTAGTGAGAAACCGTTGAATCGACCCTAATTGGGATTTGGAATGCTGAAAATTTGTGATGAATAGGTTGAGTGGAAACCGTAATCAAATTGATAATTGTGTGTGTAATCAAACCGATAAATTGGTGATGAATGGTGACGAGTAAGTTTGAGTGGGAAGGGTCTGGGATGGGCACATGAGATCCCTGCCCAAAGAAAACGCGTCTGGTGAACTGTCATGTTCGCCTAGCGAACATAACCTTCGCCTAGCGAAGGAACGCGCCTCAAACTCGCCCCAGCGAGATTGAGAGGTTTTGCTACTGTAATGTTCGCTGTGGACTCGCTGGCGCTTCGCCTAGCGAGTGAGTGCTAGCTGTGTTTTTCACCAAAACAGAATGAGTTCGCTATTACCTTCGCCTTGAGCTCGCCTAGCGAATTAATTTACCAATTTCCTGGAGCTGTTCGCCTTGAGCTCGCCTAGCGAACCAGAGCTTCGCCACTGCCTCGCCTAGCGAGCAAGGCAGAAGAAGTGTTTATACATGTGTTGCTGAGGTGTTTCATACATGTGTTGAGGAAGTGTTTCATACATGTGTTGATGATGTGTTGATACATGTATTGATGATGTATGATGATATGCCGTTGTGATAAAATGTGTTAATGATGTGTGATGCTATGCATGATGCTGTGATTGTATCAGTTGTGTATGCATTTGTGAATAGACTGGTTTGTGGCTTAGAGTGTGAGCATGTGTCTATTCTTAAATTGTTGTTGATGTTGCATTTGCTAGGTGTCTAGCTTGCACAATGTGGCCCATTTGGGGTGGTAGCTAATTCCCATGGTGAGGAATTAGTGAGTTAGTCGTTATTGGACTGTTGTTGATCGTTTGCATGCTAGGTGATTAGCGTGCATTTCATGGCCCATTTGGGGTGGTAGCTAATTCCCATGGTGAGGAATTAGTGAGTGAGTCACTATGTCTCAAATGAGTGGGACTAGTGAGCTTGGTAGCCGTGCCTGGATTTGGACGGTGAGGTTGAACTATATGTTCACAAATAGTCGGTACCGCATGCATAGAGTCTCATTGCATAATAAATGTATGGCATATAATATGAATGGATGTATTCCAGTATTATATGTGTGTTGTGTGTTGTGTTGTTGATGTTGAGTATGGTTGAGATTATATATATGCTATATGTTATTGTTGAATATGATGTTTGAACGGATACTGCCGTTGCTGAGTGTGTAGTCTGGTTAGGGTGAATTAATGTGTTAATTACTTAGCATTACATGTTGTTCTATAATGCTTATTATATTGATTGAGGAACTCACCCTTACACCTATTTTTCAGGTAACGAGAAATGAGTTGAGTAGAAGCTAATGCTTGGAGTCTAGAGTAGTTCTTATGGGTCATGCTCTGATAGATGTAACATCGGGAGGGGATGTCTTAATTGATTTGATATTGGTTGTTGATGATTTACATGTATTGTGTTACATGTTGTACATTGAGTTGAATTTTATTCCGCTGCGAATTATGCAAAGAACCTTATTTTGATTAAATAAATGAGCATGACAGAATATTTTAATGATTTTTGTGAAATGATTGTGTGACACCCTTCGGGGCATAATTACTCTGATGAATACATTGTTATTTTAATTATAATAATTTGGGGTATTTAGAAGGGTGTTACATAGTTCACTTGCTCAGAGTGGGTTTCGTTTAAGAGACTGCATTCTGCAGATTGGTGTCCTTTGGTTCCACATATCTCACAATCCGACGAAACTGCAGCTGCAGTATTCATGGTTATGCACATATGCTCTACCTTAAGGGATAATGTATCCATTTTAGCTTGCATCATGTTTATAGAGCTTAATTCATGTACTCCTCCTTGGGCTTCCTTCTTCTCAACTGTCGCTCGTTCGACTCCCCATGATTGATGGTTTTGAGCCATATCTTAGATGAGGGCACTAGCTTCAGGATAAGGTTTGTTCATCAGTGCGCCGCCTGTGGCAGGGTCGATGGTCATCTTAGTGTTATAGTGATGTCCATTATAGAAGGCCTGAATGATTAACCAATTTTCTAAACCATGATATGGGCATGCTCTTAACAGCTCTTTATATCTCTCCCAAGCTTCGAACATCGATTCTCCTTGGTTCTGGGTAAATATGGTTATGTGGTTTCGAAGAACGGAGGTCTTACTTGGGGGAAAGTATCTAGCAAGGAATACTCTTCTAAGGTTATCCCAAGTCGTAATGGAATTGGGTGGAAGGGAATCTAACCATGATAGGGCTTTATCTCTGAGGGAGAAAGGGAATAATCTTAAACGGATTACCTCAGGAGAAGCTCCATTGGTTTTAAAAGTGTCTGCAAATTGGAGAAAGATTTTTAAATGTTGGTTTGGGTTCTCAGTAGCAAGACCTGTGAATTGTCTCTGTTGCATTAGTTGTAACAGGGAAGGTTTAAGTTTGAAATCATTAGCTGGGATGGTTGGGTTTACTATACTAGAACTAGGTTCTTCGTTGGATGGTTGGGCGAAATCCTTAAGAGGTCTTGGGTTTTGATCTTCGGCCATAGCTCTCCTAATTCTATGGAAAAATAAACGTGCTCGAGCGTAACATTCAGGTTCCGCCAGAAGGTATACTAAGCTTCCGGTGCCCTGAGTTCTTCGCATTGACCGGTGGGCAATAACCTAAGTCTAAATGATATAACAATAGGGTACGAAATTTGACGAAATTGGTCCCCGGCAACGGCGCCAAAAACTTGATGCGTGCTTTTCGCAAGTATACGAACGTGTCAGAGTAATCTAAAAGATTGTCGAATCCACAGAGACCAAGTGTCAATCTATCGTTATCTATTGTTACGGTGTTTATCTAAGGTAATCGAAATAGGGGGTTTTAAGAGTGTACAATGAAAAGTAAAGTATTAAATTAAATTCAATTAATAAAGACAGGTTCGAATGTAATTCACATAATCAATTAATAATCCAAGTACTTGCTAATAGAATTACTTATGGGCAGTGTTTCCTACTTTGAAAAGAACCAATTTAACGGGAACTGTCGCTTTCGCGTATTTAGAACCGAGTTGTACTCCCTAATCAAACCCTCTTATTGTCACTTATAAAAAGGCGCGCATTGCGTTAGAGTAGTAAACCTATTTTTAAGAAATATAGTATCTTGACTAAGTTGAAAAGTATTTTAACCTGGATTTCTTAACCAAAAGAGGTTCTCATGAACCAGACTCTAAACTTATAAACGCGTCCGAAAATAGTTTTAAAATCACTTTCCTTTTTAAGTTAAAAACTCTTAATGAACTAAACAAAGCGCTTTCGCTGTATTTGAAATACTTAAAAACAACTAAGTTTAAAAAGACGTTGGACGGCTTTTGATCTTACCCAACAGAAATTAAGTGCTGGAAAACTTAAGTTGAAAGTGAAAATACCCCTTAAGTGTTTCTACGAACAATTATACGGATTATCGGTTCAATTACAATCCTTACATTCTAACCTTTATAGGTTTAGCTTGACATGGTAAAGTAAAGGTGCATTTTAATTTAAATAAAGGTAGTTCGAGTCCGGAAAATAAATGAAAGTAGTGCGAGTTCGAGAAATAAATAAAATAGTGCGAGTGCGAGAAATAAATAAAGTAGTGCGAGTGCGAGAAATAAATAAAGTAGTAAGAGTGCGAGAAATAAATAAATTAGTGCGACTACGAGAAATAAATAAAGTAGTGCGAGTGCGGGAAATAAATAAAAGTAGTGCGAGTGCGGGAAATAAATAAAGTAGTGAGAGTTCGGGAAATAAATAAAAGTAAAGGCAGTGCGAGAAATAAATAAAGTAAAGTGCGAGTGCGGGAAAGTAAAGTAGACAAAGGTAAAGCAATAAAACCTGCTCCAATTGGAGGGTTGAATAAAGTGCGAAACAGAAATGAAAATGGCGGCAGGATTAACTTCCTTCCAAAGTGCTCCAAACTCGATTACACAGTTGTGGCAACACCCCAATGTGAAGCGATTACCACTTTTACAATATTGAATATATGCCTAATTGTAACTAAGTTTGTTCTAAGTTTGGATGACGAAACAAATGAAATTGAGTCTCTATTTATAAGCAAGGAAAATAATGGAAAAGACAAGGATGCCCTTCAGTTTGAATTTGGGAGGGAAACTTCTTTCTTCTTGTGGCGCCCGCCACAACACCATGGCGCCCGCCATAAGGGTAAATTGTGGCGCCCAAGTGGAGATAGTGGAGGGCGTGGCAGTTGAGGAGAAGTTGAACTATGACACATCATGGCTGGACCCATGGCGCCAACCACAGTGGGAGCCACAAGTGCAAAATGTTGATTTTTAGTCTTTTTAGCTCATTTTCACTCCTTTTCTCGATCGGGGCTCTGATTAGACTGAAAACCTGAAAAAAAAGAGAAACATAGTAATAACATAACAAAAGTAATGAGAGTGAACTCAATCAAGCTCAACCTGAAGCTGACAAAATTAATAAGGGACCCTCTATCAGAATTCAGAAGGGTCATACTAAAGATCTCATTATAGGAGACCCAAATAAAGGGGTCACAACTAGATCAAGGGAAGTGATCTCACATGGCTGTTTTGTGTCCAAGATTGAGCCTAGGAATGTCAAGGAATCCTTGACTGATGAGTTCTGGATCAATGCCATGCAAGAAGAGTTAGGCCAATTCAAGAGAAATGAAGTATGGGAACTGGTTCCAAGACCTGAAGGAATAAATGTCATAGGAACAAAGTGGGTGTATAAGTATAAATCTGATGAACAAGGGGTTGTTACTAAAAATAAAGCAAGATTAGTAGCACAAGGATACACCTGCTCCTACACCTCTGAAAGTCTCCAAAGATGAAAATGGTGTTAGTGTAGATCAAAGTCTCTACAAAAGCATGATAGAAAGTCTGCTATATCTCACAGCAAGCAGACTTGACATTGATTTTGTTGTAGGTGTTTGTGCTAGATATCAAGCTGAACCAAAAGTCAGTCACATAAACCAAGTGAAAAGGATACTAAAATATGTCAATGACACCAGTGACTATGGGATGTTGAATACTCATGGATCTGGATCTATGCTGACTGGTTACTGTGGTGCTGATTGGGCTGGAAGTGCTGATGATAGGAAAAGCACATCAAGAGGATGTTTCTTCTTGGGGAACAACTTAATATCATGGTTTAGTAAGAAATAAAATTGTCTGTCCCTGTCCACTGCTGAAGCTGAATACATAGCAGCTGGAAGTAGTTGTTCTCAACTGGTTTGGATGAAACAAATGCTGAATGAATACAATGTCACGCAAGATGTCATGACATTGTACTGTGACAACCTGAGTGCTATAAATATTTCTAAGAATCCTATTCAGCACAGCAGAACAAAACACATTGATATTCGTCATCATTTTATTAGAGAACTAGTAGAAGAGAAAATCATAGCCCTGAAGCATGTTACTATTGAAATGCAATTAGCTGATATATTTACAAAAGCTTTAGATGCTAATCAATTTGAATGTCTAAGAGGGAAATTAGGGATTTGTATCTATGAGAATTTATAGCAATTAATTTGGAGTGGAAAAGGTAATAAAAATATCATTTGCCCACTTAAAAGAAAGTGCCCCATTTATGGTAAATCATTACCTAGTATTGGAACTTCCATCTATAGCATTTTCACACGTAACCTCAGCTAAAACTATTCCACCTTCCTCAAACTTCATCGTCCTTCTCTGCTAGGGCAACATAAATCTTTTCACAAGCTCAACAAGATGTCACAACATCCTTTACCTTCTAGTTCTAAAAACACCAAACTTGCGCACAAAGCTAGAACACCCTCTATGGATTTTCTTAATGAAGATATTTTGGAAGTGATCCCCCTATCAGTCATTCCAGGCGACGCTCCTGGTCCATCCTCCACTACAGGACATACTCAAGGTAACAGTTCTGATAACCCTACCTCTAAGGATGACATACATCATACTGATTGTGTCATTAGAAATCTTGTCACGAGGATCCTTAATGAAGTACACTCAGTAAAGGGAGTTTCTACTCCTCTATCGAGAAGGGACCCCTCTCCTGAGGTAGGACCTCAAAATGAGAAAGATGATGAGTCATCTAGGTCTGAAAAAGATATAGCTGCTGAGGGATTATGCTCTTTAGGCCAAACCTTGCCTTGTAAGAAATCTGTAGATGCTTCTCAGTCTAAGAAGTATGACTCTGCTAAGAAGGTGATTGACTTGTGTAGGGGGTTATTCGTTACCTTTATATTTATTGACTAAATCAAAAGTAAACATACAATTCGAGTCGCCACCGCACTTTTATTTGTCCAAAGGAAAGGCCAAAAAGCGAATAAAAGCCAAGTAAGAAGTTTTATCAAATCAAAAACTAATAAAAATGTCAGAGATCTGGGTAAGGGGGTTGGTTATGAAATGGGAAGGTTTTAAGCACCCAAAACATCCTTAATACTCTAAGGGATCCCTTTTTGCAAATGTGTGTTGTAGGTTGGTATTTGTGAAAAGATTTGTGCAAACAAGATTGGGGAGATGAGAAGAGAATCTACATATTTACAATTTTGTTGTTTGAATGGATAAACCCATTGCCTACGTACCATCACAAAGGTAGGATCAAAACCTCGTAGTTCGGGGTAAAAATCTCAAAGATTGGTGAATTGGTTTGTCAAAAGCCTTAAGGTCTTTTGTTATCAAAGGGAGAAAACTCAACCTAAACCAACAATCCACCATGTGAGGAGAGCTTCAACATACTAGTGAGGGGTTAACCCTATAATAAGTATGGAAGACTTATAGTCCAATCACTAAGGATAAGGTGAGGTTTACATCAACCACTATGATAACTCAAACCTATGGCTAATGTTTATGAAAAGGTTTAGCAAAGGTGGTCATTGGAACCACAAAAACAACTTGAAGTGAGTTGTATTTACAAGTTAGAAGTATTTACAAAATGAAGTCAAAGTATGATTAAGATTCATTCACAATGAGTATTAATGAAAAGAGTTTGAAAAATCAAAGGCATAAGGCCTAGGTTTCTAGTTTGAAAACAATGTCAAAGTTTTCACAACATGAGTTTGGCTTGGGTTAGAGTGAGGAGAAGAAGAGAAGGGCTAGTTCTAAATCATGCAAAGATAAGATAAGAGATAAAACCCTTGGAGTTCCTTTTCTTGAAATCATAAAGATGATTCAAGATGCTCCTTTACTTTGGAATTAGCAATCACTCAAGCAATCAAACAAGTATTATATTCAAGATCCTAGAATCTCCATTTGGCTTGTCTCCTTTAACTTGGCCACTCATGACAATGGTCCTTCTTACTATCTCAAGTTGGAATCCCTATCACACAAGAGCAAACATCAAAAGGTTCACAACACAATAAGAGGAATAGACAAAGAATGAGTTTAGATTAGGGGTCCTTTGAAGTCACCTTTAAGATTTAGCATTCTAAAGGCATTAGGCCCAGTTTCTCTTCAACAAGTTTAGCATTCTAAAGGCACGAGGCCTAGTTGCTCTTGAACTCCTTTAAGCATAGGTAAGGTCCTAATTCTAAGTCCTTTCTCCTTTTTGCATTGGGTTCACACAAACAAAGACAAAACAAACACAAAGAAAAAATATATTTATATACAATAATGATCTCAAATGAGCAAAAGGAAAATGACATAGACATAAAATATGTGCTCAAGTGAGAAAAATGAAAAGCAACATGAATAAATGAACAAGAAAGTAAATTGCATTAAAGTAAATTGCAAGAATTAAATGCTCAAATTAAAGTTAGTAATTAGTAGTTATGTTAGTGTGTCATAAGACATTTTAGCGCTATGTTAAGCAATCGTAAGTGGACTAATGTAGTAGTCACACCTATCCGAGGTCGGTCAATAAAACTATAGACAAATAAACACAAGTTAGAGATCATGACTAGTAAGTCAAGCTCCTACAACTTGCCATGCCAAAAGAAAAGAAGAAAGGCCTTGCATGGACTTTAGGTTTTTTGCTTGACCAAGAAGCAACCTATCTTGGACACAAAGCAACTCACTTGATCTTGGATCAAGTTGAGTTTGATTTGGATCAAAGAAGGTTAAGCCTCTCATATGTCAAGACCAACCACAAATCATTAACTCATTCGCCAAAAAAAAGAGATGAAGATGAAATGAAATGGATGAAAGGAGAATTCAAATGAGATATCAAAGCACAAAGATCAAATGTGAATCAAATCATCATCAACCAATGTAAAACAGAAGAGAAATGAAGATTAGAAGTCAACAAGTCAAACATATTTTTTTGGAATTTTTGGAATTAAAATAAATTCAAAATTAAAATGGACAAAATATGGTCAAACCTCAAATTCAATTCAAATCAACTTAAATAAGTCCAATTAAATTCTCATAGGTCTAACATGGTCAAACGAGGTTTGACAAATTTTCTCAACAATTTTTGAAAACAGAAACTATTTAAAATCAATTAAAAACAATGAAAAATAACACAAATGAATTAAAATCTCAAATCAATTAAGAAATTGATGAGACTATTTTTCATTGTCTTATCATGATCCATATGTGTTAAGAAAATATTTTTGGAATTTTCAAATATCAAAAAGTATTTAAAATGAATTAAAAACTATTAAAAGAAAAATAATTCACAAAAAATATTAAATGAAGTCACAAAAATAATTAAAAATCAGATTATGAAACTAGATTTTTCAAGAATTTTTTTGCCATTGGTCTCATATTTTTGTGACTCCAAATAAAATAGTTATGAATTTTTGAAATTAAAAGGAATTAAAAGAAAATAAAATAGAAAATAGAAAATAGCAAAAATCAGGAGCGCTTGGATCTGATTCATTAAATGACGTGGCTCCATCACACGGTTCAGAGGCGCGGTCTCACCATGGTCTTTGGTCAAGCGCGCAACATAAGCATTTAAAATAAGTCAATAGAACGCATGGCCAAGATTAAAACGTTGGAGCATCATCCAAGGGCTCAGAGGCGCCCACGTGGGGATGGTGGTGGAAACCACCATCTTCTCCAGCCGGTTAACAACTTTCGGTCACCATGCGCAGGTTTTTGAACCTCAACCAAAATGAAAAACTATGGTACCAAAATGAAGTTGGGGTGATGTACATCACCCCTATAACCTTGGATCTTCCTCAATGTTCCTATTTAGTGAGAAATCTGAGGTTGAAGATCAAGGTGTACAAACTGAAAAGTCTCAAATCATGAAATCAAGACCACCACTGGCCTGCCTCTTGCTCGAGGACTTCAGAAAACAGTTCAAATCAAAGCAATTCACATTGTATTGTAAGATTCAGATCAAAACAGTTGAGTGATCTACCTTTGAAGTGCATCTTTAAATAAGAGGATCTCTTCAAGCTTTTACTTCCAATTTGATCTTGAGATGATGATGATGCAAGGCTAATGAATTAAGACTTGAAGATCAACTAGGGATGTTGAAATTCAAGCTTGAAATTGAGAAATGAAAAACAGAAATTCCTTTGAGTGAGGTTGGGATTCCAATTCAGCAGGGTTTCAGATCACCTTGAGGTTGAAATTTGAATGGAGAAGCACATGTATTTATAGCTGAGCTGAAGGCAATGAGGTGTTATGCTCGTGTGCATGAGAATTGGATCCTCCATGCGTGGGCCTGTACAGGCGCATGTGAGGCCCAAAATTGAATGGAATTGCAAGCTGAGGTCATTTGTAGATGGTTTGGACGTGCACAAGGCCTGGCATTAGCTTGCATTTGAAGTTTCAATGTGAATTGCATAATTGATCATAAACATTCACCTCTTCGAAAGTCCCACATGGAAAATCCAAACATGGTGGTGTGAATAATGGTTGGAAATCTTTTTGAATAAGGAACAAAAGTTATGTTGGGAAAAAATCCATTTGGAATTTGGAAATTTATGAAAACTGGCCTTGAAGTTTGAGGTACAAAACATGTCTAGTTTCCCTTTGAATATTTTTGCCAAAAGTGATCAACTTCAATCCCTTCTGTTTCATTGATGGAAGCCTCAAATGGAAAAACCTCCAACATCAAAGTTGTATATCTTTTCAGTATGATAAATTTTGACTTAAATGTTGCATCATTTGGATTTTTAATGAGAAAGTTATGGGCACTTGAAGTTGGACATTTTTCAAATTCAATGGTTTTGGTCCAAAGTGACCTATAATGTTTTGTATTATCACATATGTTTCTTTTAGGATTATGAAATTTTGTCAAACATAACATTTGAAATAGACATCTTGATATTTCCAATGCAATTAGTCTCACCAAAATATAATACAAAATAAGGAAGTTAGGTCCTTGGGAAGTTGACCCAAAATTAGGGTTTCAGTCAAAATGACCTATAATGTTTTGAAATGAATGATGACCTTCTAAGTTTCAAATGAATTTTTGATGAACATTAACGTTGTTCATATGGTTCTTAAGAACATTTTTTCTCTTGGGGTCATCTTCATTTGACAAACACATCAAAAGTTAGGTCTCAAGGATCCTCAGTTTAGTCAGATGACGTGACTGGTCAACTTCTCAAGGCCAAACTTCAAATCTTGATAAATGAATGATTGAGGATACTCACATAAGATCATATATGCATAAAATAATTAATTAAAGAACTTCCCTTAATTGAATTTGATCATAGGTTAAGGTTGCTTCATGAGCAAGGCACAGTCAATGCACAGTTGAACTAGGGTTTCCTTGGGAAGCAATCCTCAAGCCCCTTGGTTTATCTTGATCAAATTGGCAAATTGAGATGCTTGGGAGGTATATATTATGATTAAAAGCTTTGTGGACCATTTTCATGCTTGTTCTCATCTTCATCTAGCCACTGATTTAAGCTTAGGATCCTCCTAGGAGCAAGGGCACACATGATCACTTGAGCTTCAAAACAAAAGAAGTTAGTGACATATTTTTGTGCTTTTGGTTAGTAAGCAAAATAAAAAAAGAAATAATATACAATTCAAGCATGCTTGGTGGTCTCAAACCAACTCACACCAGTCCCAACCCAAGGGTTAAGGAGCCACACATGCTATGATCCTTGAGGCAATGCAATGAGCAAATGATATCATGCCATGAGGGATCTTAGGGTCAAAATTAAGGTCTTACAGATGCCCCTATTTAAGTTCATTCTAGTCGGAGATATGAAGATTAAAATCTTCGTCTCGACGAGGTAGAATGAGCTTAAATAATAACAAAGAGACAAATTTTGGTCCCTAAGAGACCTCATGATGCAAATGTATGCATGCAAAGGTAAAATACTATGTGGGGAAATATGGCCACAAAGGAAAAAGAAATCAAAGAGAGACCGGAAGTCCATAGGAGTAGCACACTTGCTAAGGAGACATAGACTTTGGGGAAAAATAGGGTAAAATGCGTGAGCAGGTCACGACTTGAAAACTTGTTGGGAGACACGAAGGGATTCCACGAAAATAAATCGATGGAAAGACTCGAGCTGATGCAAATATGCATGTATTGGGGAATATGCCAATACAGGGAAACTATCCACAAAGGATACTTCGGATAAAAATCCGGACTCAGACGGGGATGTCCACAAAGGACTCAGTTGAGGAAGAAACAACGATATATTACCGACATCTTGGTAATAAACTCAAAGAGAGACATGTCATCAAAACATCGGTTACTGGACGAGAGAACAACACGCTCAGGAAGAAAGAATATCTAAGACCGGTATAAGGGTGAGAGATATCAATCATCCGCAACATCTGAGGAGGACCCAAAAGGCATATCTCAACTCAGGAAAATCTGACTCCACAGGGGACAAAAAAGTCATAATAGGGAGCAGAAGGAAGGAACACCAGGGATACCGGTTACTGGGCATATAATAGGTGACCAACCAAGCGTGAATTGGGAATATATCCAAGACACTCATCATCCGAAAAGGAGGGCTGAAAAAGCAAACTCAATTTACAGGATAGACATTCGATTCCACAAGGAAATACGAATCTTATTCAACTGGGGAAAAACAAAGACTTCGACTGAAGAGCGCATGAGACATATTATCTATTACCGTCAGAATGTAGATAAGATACTCACATAGAAGATTATCCATAACCGGTTACTGGGTTAATAAAGGATAAATCGACCGAAAAGAAACGACATCGGGATACCGGATACTGGGTATAAAATGATGACCAATCCAAAGGAGAAACAATCATCACCAAACAAAGGGTAAATGAAAGATGACTCGCGGGGGATAAATTGCTTGACAACAACAATTATCCGAGAGATATATCACCGGTTACTGGGTGAGATACTTAAAAATGAAGGAATATCGATACCGAATATTGGATAAAGATAACCAACAAAGAGGGGATTAGATCTACCGGTTACTGGGTAGAAAACCACAGAAATAGGACTTACAACTACCGGTTACTGGGTAGAAGGCCACAAGGTTCCACTGGGGAAAGATGGACAATTACTATTTACTGAGCAATTGAACAACTAAACGACAGGGAACTGCAGAGGAATAACCAGAAAGGAGTCAATCTAGGAACAAGCTAGAAGGACACAATCAAATAAGACTCAACCCGATGAGGATATAACTCAGGGGAGTAATTCCATCCCAATATATAATTAGGGAGGAAACTGAAACAATAATCATCCACGAGGACATAACTCGGTGGGGAATGATGAAGGAAGGATAGACACTTTATGCCTATGGGGGCTGACTCTAGATGGAGAGATCAGACACAAACATCTGCTTGGGAAAGAATATTTCACCAATAGCAGAATATAACAAGCAAAGATATATGGAAAAGAATGCAACATGAATATCTGAATGCTATAATTATGCATGTATATGCGAGGTTTATGTATGATTAATGCTGACAGACAGACATATCTAACACAAATAGGCTCCAGAGCCACGAACGAACATCCGATATAACATCTCAAAAGAGAAAAGCCAGGCCCACAGGAGAAATCAAATCTGGTGGGGAGCAACAAATACCAGGAGTCAAAGACCACCGCTGGGGACAATCAAGGTCTTAGCCGGGGAACATGCAGAGATAACAATAAGATCTGTCATAGAAGAATCTCTACTAGGGATCTTAACATGGATAAGATCCATCGTAGAAGAAACTCTACTGGGGAACTTATCAAGGAAATGATGTGAAGCTCTATGGGGAATAACCACCAAACAATTACTCATCAATCAAAACACTCCCTTCTAAAGGCGGGATAAACATCTCTGCTAAGGGGAGAGAGAGCCATTTGCTCCGCTGGAGAAGGAAATAACACATCTTCCTCAACGCCGTCCAATACTCGAAGAAATCTTCAATCAAGGAGGGGATACAAATGTCAAGTTAAGATCAGGCAAACTCCAATGGGGGTTGGATTGTAGGCGACCATACCATGGATAGTCTGCTAAAAGCAACCCTACTGGGGATGAGCTGTAAGCCAACCTGCTGGGGATAACTACAAGTATCTCCGGAGGAACTGTCCTAGCTAAGGGGATCGGAAACGAATCCTACATCAACATGTGCCATGCTGGGGATGAAAAGGGGAATAAACCCTTCACCAACTGCTCTAAGCAACTACTGCTGAGGAGATATCTGAAAGGTAGCTTTGCAGGGAACACATGCTTACTCCTGCCGAGGACTTCTACTCATGCTGGGAATTTCTGCTCACTAGGGAAAGACAAACTTTCTCATGAATAGATAGCATATCAACTTCCATCAATCTATAAGGGATTTTAGGTCAGTCAACACAAGGGATGACAACCATATAATTGATAAAACACAAATGCTAGTGCCTGCTATAGAGGTATACACATCTCTAAAAGATCGAGGCCAAAACTCCAGACTCTCTAGGGAGCTGATAATGTTTAATTCTTTCTGCACTCGCTGGGGAGACAACCTGAAAGATGATGAAGAGGATATAAACATGCCAAAAGTGAACAAATGTATTACCCTTTTGGAGATCGTACTATCCTTGGGAGAGCACTGAAGACGTTTCATTTATCCTTTAAGTCATTGTGAATGTTCGCTTTGTTTAAAAACAGTTTATAAAAACTTTATTTGTTTAAAGCAATGATATTTATAAATTAAAACATGCAAACATTTGTTAAGCAGAAACCAATAAGAGTGAAAAGAATTGGATAAAGGCTCAAATTTATTAGATAGAATGTTAGTCCGCAAATGGCGAGACTCCATGGATCTTTACAAATTTGAAATTGGTGATATATATTGGAAAAAGAGCTACATTGAACATAATGACCATTTCTCCACCAACTCTGAATCCAATGAATTTGAAGCTTCAGTTGACGATGACTGAGCGAGAATCTTTGACAGAAGATAGCTTGAAGAACAAAGTCTTGTCAGGATGCAGTTACTTGCCAAATCCATAATTTTTGCCTAGATTTCCCCAGGGTGAGGTACTCAATCTAGCGGGATATATATATATATATATATATATATATATATATATATATATATATATATATATATATATATATATATATATATATATATATATATATATATATATTCATTTTTTCATGTCTCTATCTTTTTCCTGGATCACCCTTTCGGGTTTTCAATCCACCGAGACGCTCATTTTTTCCTAAGCCTCCCTTTCGGGTTTTCAACTTAGCAAGCTATTCTGTTTTTATTTTTAGGCGAAGTATTTATTGACTGCATCTGAATTCACAGGACAAGTGAAATCCTCCCCATCCATAGTTGTAAGTATCAAAGCACCGCCTGAAAAGGCTCTCTTAACAACATATGTACCTTCATAGTTTGGAGTCCACTTGCCTCTGGAATCGGGCGCGAAAGACAAAACTTTCTTGAGCACGAGGTCACCTTCTCGGAACACACGAGGCTTGACCTTCTTATTAAATACTTTCTTCATCCTTTGCTGATACAACTGACCATGGCACATGGCAGCTAATCTCTTCTCTTCAATTAAATTCAGTTGGTCATAACGACTCTGAACCCATTCAGCCTCAGTCAACTTGGCTTCCATCAAGACTCTCATTGATGGGATCTAAACTTCCACGGGGAGCACAACCTCCATGCCATATACAAGATAGAAAGGGGTTTCCCCTGTTGAAGTGCGGACAGATGTACGATATCCATGCAAGGAAAATGGTAGCTCTCATGCCAATCTTTGTACGTAACAACCATCTTCTGAATAATCTTCTTGATGTTTTTGTTAGCAGCTTCAATAGCCCTATTCATCTTGGGTCTATAGGGAGAAGAATTGTGATGTGCAATCTTGAACTCACTACATAGCTCTTTCATCATCTTAATGTTCAAGTTAGATCCATTATCAGTAATGATCTTGTCTGGCACACCATAACGGCATATAAGCTGGTTCTTGATAAACTTCACAACCACCTGCCTGGTCACATTCACATATGATGTCGCTTCAACCCACTTGGTGAAGTAATCAATAGCTACGAGAATAAAACGGTGACCGTTCGATGCCTTTAGCTCTATCATGCCAATCATGTCAATTCCCCACATGGAGAAAGGCCATGGTGAGGAAATAACATTCAGAAGTGTCGAGGGAATATGAATCTTATCCGCATAAATCTGACACTTGTGGCATTTCTTCACATATTTGCAGCAGTCAGACTCCATTGTCAGCCAATAGTAGCCTGCTCTCAAGATCTTCTTTGCCATGGCATGTCCATTGGAATGAGTACCAAATGAACCCTCATGGACTTCAGTCATCAACAGGTCTGCTTCGTGTCTATCCACGCATCTGAGCAGAACCATGTCAAAATTCCTCTTATAAAGCACATCACCATTAAGGTAGAAACTGCCAGATAATCTCCTCAAAGTCTTCTTATATTTAACAGATGCCCCAGGCGGGTAAGTCTGACTTTGGAGAAAGCACTTGATATCATAATACCATGGCTTATCATCTTTCGCTTCTTCAACTACAAATACATGAGCTGGTTTATTCAAGCGCATCATGGTAATATTGGGGACTTCATTCCAATATTTCACCACAATCATAAAAGCAAGCGAAGCAAGAGCATCTGCCATCCGATTCTCATCTCGAGGAATATGATGGAAGTCAACGTCAGTAAAGAAAGTTGAAATCCTTCTCGCATAATCTCTGTATGGGATGAGGCCAGGATGATTCGTCTCCCATTCACCCTTAATCTGATTAACAACAAGGGCCGAATCACCATAAACATCAAGATGTTTGATCCTAAGATCAATACATTCTTCCAAACCCATAATACAGGCCTCATACTCTGCCATATTATTCGTGCATTTGAAAGTTAACCTTACTGTAAAAGGAAAATGTGTGCCCTGAGGAGTAATAATTACTACCCCAATACCATTTCCATATTGATTAACAACACCATCGAACACCATACCCCATCGGGAACTAGGTTCTGGCCCATCATCGAGCGTAGGCTCATCGTAATCTTTCATCTTCAAATACAAAATCTCCTCATCAGGGAAGTCGTACTGAACAGACTGATAATCCTTAATTGGTTGATGTGCCAAGTGGTCAGCCAAAATACTACCTTTAATAGCCTTCTGAGCTCGATACTCAATGTCATACTCAGACAACAACATCTGCCAACGGGCGATTCTCCCAATTAAAGCATGCTTCTCAAAGATATACTTGATTGGATCCATTTTGGATATCAACCAAGTCGTATGATTCAACGTATACTGGCGTAAACGCTTAGCAGCCCAAGCCAAAGCACAACATGTTTTCTCAAGCATTGAGTACCGAGACTCACAATCAGTGAACTTCTTACTCAAGTAGTATATAGCATATTCTTTCTTCCCTGATTCATCTTGCTGACCCAATACACAACCAATGGAATCATCAAGCACGATCAAGTACATAATCAATGGTTTCCCTTCAAGAGGTGGAGATAGAATCAGAGGCTCAGACAAATACTCTTTGATACTGTCAAAGGCTTTTTGGTAATCCTCGGTCCAATCATGACGCTGATCTTTTTGAAGGAGCTTGAATATAGGCGCACATGTGGCAGTCATGTGGGATATAAATCTGGAAATATAATTCAAGCGGCCAAGAAAACCTCGGACTTGCTTCTCAGTTTTGGGCGCAGGCATCTCTTGTATTACTTTGACCTTGGCAGGATCAACTTCAATACCTATTTCACTGACAATAAAGCCCAATAACTTGGCGGAACGGACTCCAAATGTACACTTGTTCAGATTCAAGCGGAGCTTGTATTTCCTCAAACGCTGAAAAAGCTTCAACAGGTGCTCTACATACTCAACTTCCGTTTTTGACTTTACAATCATATCATCCACATACACCTCGATCTTCTTGTGCATCATATCATGAAACAAGGTAGTGATAGCTCGTTGATACGTGGCTCCGGCGTTCTTCAAACCGAAGGGCATCACTCGATAACAGAATGTTCCCCAAGGTGTGATGAATGTTGTCTTCTCCATATCCTCGGGTGCCATTTTAATCTGGTTATAACCGGAAAATCCATCCATAAATGAGAAGACATTGAATTTAGCTGTATTGTCTACCAACATATCAATGTGTGGTAGAGGAAAATCATCTTTCAGACTAGCCTTATTCAAGTCTCGATAGTCCACACACATTCGGACTTTTCCATTGAGGATATGTAGGAGTCACCAGAAACCCCGCATCAATTTGCTTATGAACTTCTTCTTTAATCTTCACTGCCATATCAGGATGAGCTCTTCCGAGCTTCTGCTTCACAGGCACACACTCAGGCTTCAAAGGCAGGAAATGTTGCACGATATCAATATCCAGACCAGGCATGTCTTCATATGACCAGACAAAGACGTCGACATATTCTCGTAGCAACTCAATCAACCCCTTCTTAACAGACTCTTCCTGGAGTGCCCCAATCTTCACTTAACGAACGCAATCCTCATACCCCAAGTTGACTGTTTCCAGATTCTCAAGATGCGGCTGAATGATCTTCTCTTCGTGCTCAAGCAAATGGGTAATCTCATCAGGAATCTCTTCAACATCATCTTCCTCGGCCTCAAATACAGGGAACTCAAAGTTGGGAGATGGTGTTGGATCATTTTGTTCAATGGGTTTGATTAACCTGCATTATGATTTTGAGTATAAAATAGATTTCAGAATTCAAAACAAGGCAAATCATTATGCAAATGAAAAGATTGATTTTATTCTCTTTTTTTAGGGTTTTATGGTGATCACCAATTTCATGCAAAAAGCAAAAAGGAAAAATAATTTGGAAAAACAAACATTTAACATGTGACTATTGAATGAATATCATTGTATTAATCAAAAATGTGCCAACAATGTCATCACTTCTCCTTTTGGCATTGGAGAAGGGTTTTCAAACAAAATGAACATATTACGTGGATTTATGGATAACTGTTGGAACATCAACAGCGACCCAATTATTGCAGATTCCACCAGGTATGACGAAGTTGCCCAGATCTTCCTCTTCATCATCTTCCACTATGGCAACAGTCTTTTGATCTTCAACAGTGTGGATGAAACCTCCACACCGGAACAGCCCACGCTCATTGGAAATGCCTGAAGAATACCCTATGCCAACTCAGGATTTATTATCTTCCAGCTTGATCATTTGTTCTAAACCAATAATTGCACCATGCTCAATGGCCAACTTAGCATCATTGTAGGAAGCAAATGAAGAAGGTCATTTCCTTTAAGGCTCAACAATAGACAAGGCTTGTAACGGAGTCCCAACCTCATCCTCAGCGTCGATATAGGAAAAGGAAGATAAATGGCTAACCAAGAGAGCCTTCTCTCCCCCTATCACCACCAACTTCTTGTTTTTCACAAACTTCAATTTCTGGTGTAGGGTGGATGTCACGGCACCTGCCTCATGAATCCATGGTCTGCCAAGCAAACAACTGTATGATGGATGGATATCCATGACCTGGAAAGTGATATGGAAATCACTAGGTCCAATCTTGATCGGAAGTTCTACTTCACCGATCACAGTTTTCCGCGATCCATCAAAAGCTTTCACTACCACTCCACTCTGCCTCATGGGAGGCCCCTGGTATGAAAGTTTTGACAGAGTGGATTTTGGCAACACATTAAGCGATGATCATGTGTCTACCAACACATTGGACAAGGCATTATCCTTGCAGTTCATAGAAATGTGTAGAGCCAAATTGTGGTCTTTTGCCTCCTCGGGAAGATCAGCATCACAGAAGCTCAAATTGTTGCAAGTGGTTATGTTTGCAACAATGCTATCAAACTATTCAATAGTGACATCGTGATCCACGTATGCCACATCCAACACCCTCTGCAAAGCTTCGCGGTGTGGCTTAGAATTCATCAGCAAAGATAAGACAGATATCTTTCATGGCGTTTGTAGAAGTTGATCAACAATATTATATTCGCTCCTCTTGATGAGCCTCAGTAACTCATCACAGTCCTCTTTCAAAATGCCATGCTGGCCAACCAGGACAAAAGCTTTAACAGTTCTATCAACAACAGGGTCAACACCCTTCACAAAAGGATTAGAAGAAGAAGTCCCCACAGGACCAGCAGGAATAACAACAGTCTTCTTTACAACATCTTCATGGGGTTTCGATTGCGCCGAGAAAATACGACCACTATGGGTCCCACCACTGTCGTCAGAAATGCCCACTACGGAAGTCGAGGGAAACAACACCTCCTTTCCATCTTCTAGCATTACTGCGTTATACCTATATGGAACAGCTTTATCTGATGAATACGGGACAGGGCCCGCTGGCTTGATCAAAAGAGAGGGAGAAACCTTCTTGTTGCTGCCATCATATTTGACGACAACAGGCCCTGGTATTCTGAATACAGGGGATATAACATCAACTTCATCCTTATTGTGATTTTGAAGTATCTCGATCATACCCTGATCCAGCATCTCTTGGATGTCCTTTCTAACTTGTCGGCATCCTCTTTCGTTAATAGTGCACATCTGGCACCTATCATGGTCATGCTCATAATGACTATATCCACACAACAGTCTATGCATCTCGACCAAATATTGCCTGATATCATTGACATACAAGACTTTATATTTGTCAGGTCAACCTTGAACCATATTCACAACGGCTTTCTCATGCTCGGGCAATGGGTTCTTCTTCACATTAGGACCTACATCCTCAAAAAACAAAATCCCACTTCTCACAAGGTCTTGCACCTTGGTCTTCAAGGGATAAAAATTCTCCACATCATGTCCGGGAGCACCGGAATGATATACACAGTGTAATTCTGGCTTGTACCACCACTGAGGGTTGGTCGATACAGCGGGAGGGTCTCGTGGAGTAATCAACTTTCTGTCTATCAGAGAAGCATAAAGTTCAGCGTATGTCATTGGAATTGGATCAAAAGTGACCCTCTTCCTCTTGTAGCCGGTGCTGGTGTTATTGTTGTTTCGAGGCTGGTAGGCCTGCTGTTCTTGACGATGCTATTATTGATATTGTTGTTGTTGTTGTTGATGTTGAACTTCTCGAAAGGCAGGTGCTATATGAGCCACCTGGTGTTGGCTGACGGCAGGGCGCACGTTCTTCCTCTTCACAGAGGGCCTTCTTTTGATATGGGAAGACACAACATGTGCCTCTCCCTCCTTCTTCTTCGTAAAGCTCCCATATCTCTTTGCTGAAGAACCTTCTTCTCTAGTCAAACATCCCTCGCGAACCTCTTCTTCTAGCCTCATTCCCATATTCACCATTTCGGTGAAGTCCGAGGGAGAACTAGAAATCATCCTTTCATAGTAGAAAGAACTCAAAGTCTTAAAAAAGATCTTTGTTCTTTCTCTTCATGGGGTGGCACTATCTGAGCTGCCAACTCGCGCCATCTCTGGGCGTACTCTTTGAAAGTCTCTTTCTCTTTCTGGGACATCGCCCTCAGTTGGTCCCTATCAGGATCCATATCCATATTGTATTCATATTATTTGACGAAGGCCTCTCCAAGATCATTGAAAGAGCGGATGTTCGAAATATCCAGACCCATGTACCACCGGAGAGCAGCACCAGATAGGCTGTCTTGGAAGTAGTGGATAAGAAGCTGATCATTGTCTGTTTGCATTGATATCTTGCGAGCATACATCACAAGATGGCTGAGAGGGCATGTGTTTCCCTTGTATTTCTCAAAGTCAGGTACTTTAAACTTAAGAGGGATCTTCGCGTTGGGCACAAGGCACAACTCAACAACACTTTTACCGAAGAGGTCCTTACCCCTCAGAGTCTTCAGTTCCTTGTGCAGCTCAAGGAATTGGTCTTTCATCTCATCCATCTTCTCATAAACATTTGGGCCCTCAGATGGCTCAGAATGATAGATGGTGTCTTCAACTCTAGGTAATGTGTGCACAACGGGAGGTGGCACAGAAAGGACCGGGCTAGATGCCGGCAGAGAAGCGAGAGTTAGAGCAAAACCCTCGCGCACAAAGTTGGCGGGTAACCCCTAGGGGAACCCGGCTGGCATAGTAGGTGCAAAATGAGCTGTTGCGGCAGGCACAGTAGAAGAGGCTACCTCTGAAATAACCGTCCTTGCGGGAGGAGTTGCAGGAGTTGGTGATGATTGGCTCTGGGCAGCCAGCACTGACTCCATCATGGCAGTCATCCTAGCTATCTCATCCTTCAGTTCCCGGTTTTCTTGCTCTAAATGCTCCATCAGTCTCAGAAGATTAGCCCTGGTGCTATACCGGTGCGTCATCTTGTCTTCAAAATAAATGAAGAGCAAAGAGTTAGACCTCTGAGCTGAACAAAACCTGCTTATGCGTATGATGCATGCAATGTTTGTGCATATGATTTATTTTTAATTAGAGGAACTTTATAGAGATCTATTCGCAAATATTTGAAAATATTAATCTTTTTAGACATATATGGAATTCTCATAGCAATAATATTTGGAAAAATTTTACACCAATGAAGAAGTACAATTTTGGTAACCAAATTCAATACAAGAGATAAGGAGACTAAACATCCTATGGAGCCCTAGAAGCAATCTTCCATATCTATCGAGACCAGAAGATAAGCTGCACGAAGCCTCTTCACATCTCTCTCATAATTTGCCTCCATATCTGCCTTCTCATTGGCGAGTCGATCATACTTCATCTGCCTTCTCCTTGGCGAGTCGATCATACTTCCTCTTCCAAAACTTGGATGATTGAGGAACAAGAGAAGTAATCACATCATCAGGCTCATCAATAACCTGATGCTCCAGAAACTCTATCATTGCATCCTTATCTATAAGTTGGTGAAGTAGTTCCTCTCGCTCACGAACCCAAGCACGCGAATGATCTTCATCTCTCAACTCCTCTACTCCTTGGTTAGGGAGGGTTTAAGGCCCAACCATAACCATAGAGGAAGGTCTCGGATAGTCATATGGCATGTGGTACTCAAGAGCTCTCTTCCTTAGTAAAATCGCTTTTCCCCTACATGATTCGAGTACTTCAGTTTTATCCTGACTTACTTATGTTCCCTGCAGATGTTGTTATTTCACCGGCTGAATCTTTTCCATGTTTGTGTGGAAACCCTCTAGTCCCCCAGTAGTTTTAAGTCGTAGCTTGGCCTACACATAACTCCTTTTTCCCCAGAATCTCTGTCTCCCCAGTGATTTTTCCTTACGAAACGCATTGTGCTCCTGCGGATTTTCGGTCTCTCTGATTTCTTTTTCCTTTGTGGCAATATTTCCCACAGAGCATTAACTTTTACATTCATATCATATGCATCATGAGGTCTCTCAGGGACCAAAATTTGTTTCTATATGTTGTTATTTAAGCCCATTCTACTGAGTCGACATGAATATTTTAACCTTCGCCTCCTCAGTTAGAATGTCTTTAAAGAGGGGCAGCTGTAAGACCCCAATTTTGACCCTAAGATCCCTCATGCAATTTCATCATAAGCATTAGCATTGGGATCATACCTTGGCATCCTCCTTACCCCTCTTTCATTGGGTTTGTTTTGGGAGCGATCACCAAGCACTATGTGATTATATCATACTTGTATTTGATCATTTAACTAACCAAAATACCAAAAATATGTCTTTGCATTTGTCTAACTCTTTTGTAGGAAGGGCGTGATTCCATGGGTTCATTAAGTTCACATCTAGGGTTTGAGACCCTCATAAACAAAAAGCACAACCAACAATTGATCCAAGAATGGTTATGAGCATCATGTATGAGTCCCAATGTTCTCTACATATTATATTGATCAAGTTTTCTTCAAGAGTTTGAGGGTGATTTACCTTGGAAACCCTAGTTTGACTGGGTATCTTGAGTAACTTCTCCAACAAGCTATCTTACCAATTGATCAAATTTCTCAAGGAAAACTTCAAAATTCATCATATTATGCATATATGATCTACCATGAGCCAATAAAGTCAATAGAATTCGAAGTTAGCAAGTTGGTTGATGGTGGTTGGCCAGATGAATTCATCTGATCAAAACTGGGTCTCCCTAGACCCTATCTCCTACAATTTTCACCATATGAAAATGATTCCAAAATAAAAGTTAGTATAAATGACATTACAAACAAGTTTCATGTTGATACCTAGAGCTAGTTTTGCTTGGAAAATCATTTTCCATGTTGAAACATTATAGGTCATTTTGTCTAAACCCTAATTTGAAAGTCAACTTCCCAAGGTCATAACTTGCTCAATTTTTATGAGATGAAAGATTTCCAAGTTGCACAATCAAATTCAATGTGTCTACTACAACGTTGATGTTTTGAGTGGGATCTAATTCAACTTTTTTGAGCATGTGATATGAAGTTACATTATAGGTCACTTTTGATCTATACCATTGATCAAGTGATTTTCCAAACTTCAAAAATGCATAACTCTATGATTTCAAATCCAAATGAAATTAAATTTGTGACCATTTTGAAGGTATTTTAAATATCTACAACTTTTATGAAGACACTTTTCTCATTTGAAGCTCACATATAACGTTAAGAAAGGTGGAATATTGAGACATATGGCTTGACACTTAGAAAAAATTTGATATGTCAAAAATTTCCAAACTTCCACCTCAAATTTCTCCAAGTTCCTAGCTCCAAATGAAAAAGTGTTGAACCTGAAAGTTGTTCCTCTTGATCTCACCTTTCCAAAGAGCTCAAATTCATTCATTTTGGACAAGGAATGCATAGGCTGCACATGGCATGAACATGGTGACATCACTTGGCAAGGATCAAACTTCAAATCCAAATGCACACTTGCCTTGCAATCCAAGCTAAATTCAGACTATCTAACATTCATTTGTGGACTTATGGCAATGATTTTATGGGCTTATGCGCGCCCATGCACCCATGCATCATCAATGACCATATTTGGAAAGTGATTTCAAGTGTGCAAATATCAATGGTTTCAGCAATAAATAGAGCCTCATATGCTCAGCAATCAACACACATTTGCGCCAACTTTGATCCCCCATCTCAAACCCTCACTTTGCAAAGGATAAACCTGAGAAATTCATTTGAATTTGAGGTTGAATTTCTACTGTTTTGAAATTCAAATCTCCAGGAATCCACAACCTTGTAAGCATCCAATCCTTCTTCTGTAGGGAAGTGGAGTAAGATCAAGCACAAGCAAGATCAAGATCAATTGAATCCAAACCTCCATTGAAGGTATTTTCCAGAAATTTTGATCTCTTCGATTCTCTCAAATTCTTGCTCAATTCCATTGATCCTTTGGTTGTCTTAAGTCCTACCAATGTAGGCAAGAAGATTAAGTTGCTTTGAGGCCAAATTGAAGCAACTCAGTTCGTGTACCTCAAATTTCAACTTCATGTATCTCTCAATATACTTGGAGTTAGAGTGAATTGAGGCTAGATTCGAGCTCAATGCCATTTTTACTTTGAAATCATGTCCTTGTTTTTAATTTTGGTAATGGTTGATGGTAGACCAATCCGGTGAGGTCCACCAGAGAAGAAGACTGGAGCTACAACTCCGGCCATGCGCTGACAGGTCTCACAGCCACATGATCCTCTTGTTTTATTTTAATCACGATCGTCCCTTTTAAATACCAATGTTGTGGTGCGCTGACTCATGTCCATCGTGGATAGTGCGTTTCTGGCCACTTGATCTGCCACCTCAATTAATGAGGGAGATCAAGTGGTCCACGTTTTTTCTAATATTTTAATTTTAATTTTAATTGTATTATTTCCAATATTCATATTAAATTAAATATTGATCCAAAAATATGGAACTTTCACCAAAAATTTTCCAATATTTTCCTCTTTCATATTCCGAATTAAAATTATTTTTTGTATTATTATTAATATTTTTCATGAATTAATTGATTTTACATTAGTTTTTAATTGTTTAAAAATATTTTTAAATGTCCAAAAATTATGAAATTTTTTCTCCAAGGTCCTTTGACCTTGTTTGACCTATGATAAATCCCATGGCCATTTCTTTGGTGTTTTGATGAGATTTTAGGAATGGGACAAACCATATTTAATTTAAATGCACTATTTTAATATTTTTAATTTGATTAAATGCCAAATAAATTTGTTGACCAATTGTGGTTGACTTGTTTATGTTTAACTCTTGTTGTTGGGCCTTGATCAAGGTTGATTTGACTTTGTCAAATTAATATCATTGGATTTAGGGGATTGATGGAATGTACATTCCATCTCCCAAAATGAATGAATGATATTAATTTGGTTAAACTCCTCCTTTGATCAATTTGTGTTTTGATCCATTCCCCTCCCACTTCATCTTATTCCCTTTCTTCATTCATTCATTCCATTTGGCCTATCACATCTCAAAGTCCTAATGCTAGTTGATTGAAAAATTGACATGAGTATGGATGAGATTAGGCCACACCTTTTGCATATTTTTTTTGTGTGTGGTATGTTTCATGAGCATAGTTCATTATACTATGTCTCTAACATGCATTAACACCAAAATTTTATTGCCCGACCTCAAATAGTTGTGACTTCTACATAAGTCCAATTACGATTGCTTAACATAGTACTAAATTTGTGACATAAAAGGCATAAGCATTCTAGTTAGTGAGATTGTAAGTCTCCCATCTTTCATGGTATTGTGTGGAAACTTGACCTTCTTTCCTTCCTTTGGAAGACGTTTTGGCTCAAGGATTCATGCTTGTGATAAGTGGGTTGAGTGTTCTCCAAAGAATGTCTTGAAATGAAAAGAAAAAGCAAAACAATACTAACTTCTAACCAATTAACTACTAACCTTTAACTTAAAGCTTTTACTTTAATGCAATTTACTTTTAACATTCTATTTCATTTTCCATTGTTCATATCATTCTAATTGTTTATGTTAATGTAATTTTCACTATGTCCATTTGGACCATATTGTGTGCTATATTTTGTTTGTGTATACTTTGCTTGTTTGTGTGGTCTTTGACCATTAATGTACATAATAATAACAAAAACCCTAAAGAACTTTTGAGTGGACTGTTGGCTTGATCTTGGACAAATGGACTTAGAATCTAGGAAACCTTCATAAGCTAAAGGACTTGGACAATGCCAACTTGCTGAGAAATCAAGTGCTTACAATTTGAACTTCATCCGATACATCTTTGAAGACCTCTCTAAGTTCATTTGCAACATGATCATTGTGAACCTGTCATTTTGAACCCGTGCCTTGTGGAATTCATCTGTTACATGGGCTATTTTGAAGAAAATCATAGAATGGATAAGCTTGGATGTGGCCATCTTTATTTGATGCATTGCTCTTCAAGATAGTATAATTGTTCATTTGTGTGTTGCTTGATTCTAACATTCCAAGGGAATTTTGGGTTTCTATTGACATTCTTGTCTATTGGATTGCTACCCATTTGGTCAGATCTTTTCAACTCTAAACTTTTAATTTTGTACATAGGATAGTCTCTTCATCTCCTCCCCATTTCCTTAATTTCAAAAATCTCTCCTTCCATTTTTTTCAAAATCTTCTTTGTGTGAACTACTTTTGTTCTAAACTTTGACCACTTTTGCAAAAAAGATAGAAACTTTGGCCTTATGCCATTGCATTTTCAAACTTCTTTTCTTAAATCAAACTTGTAAATAGACTTAACTATACTTGACTTAAACTTTCAAAAAGCAAAAAAGAACTAACTCATTCAAACCATTTTTAGGTCTTTGTGCCTTTCAAACTTAAATTTTGTTAAAAGCAATGCATCCGTTTTGAAATTTGTATCACAAACTACGAGGTTTTGATCCCTCATTTTTATGTTGGTACGTAGGCACAAGACCGAAGATCTTGTCAAACACAAAAATATAATTAATGAATTCTTTTCTCATCCCCCCATTCTATTTGTTTTTAAACATCACTTTATACCAAATATATATGCACACAAAAAGGGCTCCCTAGGAGTACCTAGGACACTTTGGGTGCTTACATCATCCCTCTGTTTAACCAACCCCCTTACCTGTGATCTCTGACTTTTTATTAGTTTTAATTTGAAAACATGTTACTTTTTGGTTTTGTTCGTACTTTTTCCCTTTTCCCTTGGAAACAATAAAAGCACAGTGGTGAGTCTTGTTATTTGATCTCTAGCTTGTCAATAGCTCGATGATCATGAATTTCCCACTACAGATGCGCCTTCTATCGCGCCGCCACATCGCGATACTTTTCCTCCGCCTTCATAGAGGCGTGGGTTCTTCGTAGACCACCGACAACACCGTGTGTCAGGACTTCCATTGTTTCCGCTTTTGCGCGGTACCCCCTCCTTAAATCACAATTTTTTTTTCAATTTTAACCTTTTTTTCTTACTTTTTAACTTTTTGACTATTTAATTTTTGCCCTAGTTAACAGATCTACAACTCACACAACAAAATTATCAATAAGGCATCAACATGATTATCAAATCAGAGTACATATAAAATGAAAATACATATCTTATTACTCAAGAATAACATTAAATATTCAATCAATTTCCTTAAAGGGTTTTTTTCTAAAATCGTCTTTGGCCACAAACAACAATTACATATTAAAGAAAAGGGAGAAAACAAAAGGGTACGGAACCCTCATTATCCCTCTCTTTAGCCACACATATATGAATAATTCCCTTTTACCTCAAAATGTTGAGCGATGAACTTTGTCTTTTTGAAACTCTCTCTATTCTTCCAACGCTCTCCTTGGTTTCTTTATGCCTCTTTCTCTATTTTTCACGTACCACTCAAAAATCCTTCTAACTTCTTTTGAAAATAAAAATAACCATAATATCAAAAGCTGACCACTCCTACCACTTTTACAAATTTCACCCTTTTCTTCTTTTATTTCAATAATATTTTATTTTTCTTCCCAGACTAATTATTCTCACAATATCTATTATTCTTAATTAATTTAAACATTAAAATAATTTTTTAATAAAAATCCAACCATCCAATAATTGAATAGTACTTATTTAATTAAATAAAAGTATATCAAAATCATATAACTATATAAAAATAATATTAAAATAATGCTAATAATATTAAAAATTTAAAATATGGTGTTACAACTCTCCTCCACTTAACACTTATCCAGCAGGAAACAACTCCGGATAAGATTCCCTCATCCAACTTTCCAGCTCCCATGTAACAATTTCTCCAGCAGATCCTCCCCACTAAACCTTCAATAAAACAATCTCTTTACCTCTCAGATTTTTTGCTTCTCGATCCTAGATGCACAAGGGTGATGCCTTAATAGTTAAGTTCTCTCTCTCTCTCTCTCTCTCTCTCTCTCTCTCTCTCTCACTTGCACATCATCCAACTGAATCAAATGAGATGGATCAGGAATATACTTCTAAAGTTGAGACATATGAAAAACATCATGAAGACTCAAAAAAGAGACGGTGGTAAGGAAACTCTGTATGTCATTTCTCCCACTCTCTAGAGGATGTGATAAGGACCAATAAAGTGAGGTGTGAGCTTTCGAGACTTCAGATCACGACCAACACCAGTCACCAAAGTGACTCTCAAGAACACATGATCCCCGTCTTGGAATCCAAGTGCCTTCCTTCGTTTGTCATGATAAGTATTTTGTCTGCTCTGAGATGCCTTAATCTTCTTCTGAATCTTATTAATCTTCTCAATAGTTTGTTGAACAATCTCAGATCCAATCACAACACATTCTCGTGATTCATACCAACACAAAGGTGTCATACACCTTCTATCACATAGAGCTTAAAAAGCGTCTTTCCATTACTAGAATGGAAACTATTATCATAGATGAACTCAATCAAAGACAAGTAAGTATCCCAACTACCTCCTTGCTCCAAGACTGAGAAATACGAAACAAAAATTATCATATAGTAACTCATATGGATATTTAGACATGCATCACTAAAGTTACTAGAGCTACTAGAGTCACTACTATTCCAACCAATAATATATTTAAAATATTCATCTGAGTTAATTATCTTCTAAAATAGGAAAAACACACACACACACACACACACACAGTTCTGAAACCAGAGTTTTATATGCATATTCTTGATGTAGTGGTTTTAATCTACTTTGGAATCAAATTTGATTCTCAAAGTCAACGTCAATATTATATTTTAGGGGCCAAAATTGATCGGTGAACAAAGGAGCATGGCTTGTTGTGGTGATGATGAACTTTCGATACGGTGGAGAAGGGGATAACATGCAAGACTAACACTTCAACACTCAAGTCAATTCTTGAACGAAAAATAATTTATGAATTAGTGAATTTCAGTACCTGAGAAATAATACATTTTCCCTCTTAAATAGGAGAATCGATTGACAATTGAAAACATGGAGTGCATCATGGATCACAGTGAGTTGTCAGATTTATCTAGATGGCCCAGTAGAACTTCTATACAAAGAATTGTCATTAGAGAAGAGAAAAGAGAGTCTCCTTGTTTAGCGTTTTAATCCTTTACTTTTTTATTGGACCCTTATCTTTGGGTGACAAAAACAATTTACAATAATTCAATATATCTAATAAAATATTTAATTATTTAATTTGTCCCTTAATGATATATTTTTTATGCAAATTGGATAGATTTATTATATGCTTTACTATTGTTATAAATTAAGAAGAAAAACACTTATATTTGAATTATTCTAAATTAATATATTAAAAAATGACAATGTTGCTATTGCAATGAAACTGAACCCGTAACATCATTGCTTTTAAAGAGGTTAAAAACCTTCGCAAAAGAAATAAAATATTTTGCTGCGTAACTCTTAACACACCTTCTCACGTCAAGGATTGGACATCTGAAACAAAAAATAAATAGTTGATGGTTCGATAGCAGAAGCATGATAGCAGGTGATCCATCAGTTCTTAAATTAGACTATAATATTATATTAAAATTTTGCCTAACTCATTCTTACAAAATTAATTATAAGGTGGAAATTATTTTTACTTATAAACACATTTCCAATTCATATATTGATGTATTATGCGGGCTCTTAAGAAGCTGCCACAATGTAAATGACCAGTGACACGCAAATCTGGTGCAGTTTTGTAAGGGCATAGCAAAAGTTAGCAACTCTAATATTATTCAACAAAAGCTTCCCAATGGTATCTTCCTCTTGACTTTGAATTTTGAAAGAAAGTCCAGACGATGTAATGGACCAATTAACTAATGAACCTACTAAATATTAAAATATACCTAGATGTTAATCTTTGAAAAGGAACTGTCAAGTTTATAAAGATACATGTATCTGCTTCCATCTCACTAAAAGCACGAGGCGTCGCGTGGGTCCTATAAACCTAGCTATAACTAAACATTATTACTATTATTAATCATTCAAACAAAAACTATATATAGTTTGGACAATAATATAACTATATATATAAACAGTTACAAATATATTTTGACAAAGAGATTTTCTATGCATCAATCAATAATAGACACCTCTTATATGCTGACAATATTCATGTTTGTTTATTTGATTTAATACATCATAAAAAAGTATTAAGCAAGTGGCTCGAAAGAAACATTATTATACAAGTTGATAATAATGCATATCTATTAAAGTATTAATCATTTAAGGCTATTGTCTGCATTCGTTTTATCATCTTTGGTCATGATCATCGTAACGGTATTACTATTGATCCACTATGATTTTGTCAGGTAGGAATAAAATATTGTTAACAATTATCTTGACAAGTAGTACTAAATTTTACTGTTATTTTAGTCGATCTAGTAACGTATGAGAACTTTTAATTTGTTATTCTTGAATATCTACTAATCTGGAATAGTTACCAAATGGTCTAAATGCAATGTCATATGGATTTAAAGCACGATGTTGTTTGAGGATAAAAACAAACTATTGTTTTGTAAATGTTAACTGTATCTGTATTATTATAATTTGCTTTTGTTTTTGGTGTATGATTTGGTCCTTTTTTTCATCTAATCGTTGAAAACTTAAGAGATATAGGATTTATCTTCATAATGGGCTACAGCCAACATGAATCAAATTAGTGAAATAAAAGAATAAAGAATCTAAACATATGAAGATGCTTGAATGATGTATAATTAGATTACATATGTGTATATTTCCATAAAAACAATATTTTTAAAATCTGAGATTTCAATATCGACCGTTCAATATAATGCCAAAACATGGTTAGACCACGTCTAATCTTAAATATTTCATTCAACCTAATAGAAAATTCTAAAAAGATGAGAGCTCTATTCTAAAAAGATGAGAGCTCTCTAGGAAGAACTAGATACCATCCTAACCATCTAAATTAAGTTATTATACTATAAAGATTCCGCCAAGTAACAAATAAATAGGAAACTAGCTCAATCAACCTCTTAAATATTAGACATTGTTGGAATAAAATTGGTTAATAATATATCCCTTGGATTTTGATAATAACAAACTATTTAAAGAATAAGTGTGTATTAAAACATTTGTTCAAGTATGCCGAATTATATGATTGAGAACAAATGAAGAGAAGCTTGAGGATTCTGCATCGGAAGATCGGACTCTGGCATTGAAGATCACTTCTGAAGACTCTGATTCTGGTGAAAGATTCATACTATGAAGAAGTCAACTCTGAAGAAAGTCAACCTCTGGTGACCTAGACTCTGAAGCTTCATAAGCTAAGAAGTGGATTTTGAAGTTATTAGCCCCTGAAGAGTGAAAGTCAACCTCTGAAGCAGAATCTCTTCAATCGAGGAAACTCTGACAAACTCAAAGAACTTTTGATCAAGTCAAGACTTAAGGAAAAATCTCTTCATGGGTGTATGAGCTTCAACGATAATTCCTCTTTCAGAAAGTTGATTTTTTGATGTGTCTAATCGAGTACAAAGGTTAACCAACCTTTTGGTGAAAGTTTTCAACGTCTCTTTTCTCCCCCTCTATTTAAGGAGCAGGAGACCTGAAGAACAACTACAACAATACACTACATCACAAGACTCTGAATTTGGCATTCAAAGAGAAGTTACTCTGTCAAAATTGCTAGACTTATAACCTCTTAACACTTGTATATTTTAGAAGTTCTTAAGTCTTACAGCCTTTCTGAGTTATATTTTGTCTACACAACTAATTATATATCAAGTGTAGTTGTTATTCAATCTCTTAACAATTGTTATATAGTCATAAGTCTCTTGTTTTAGTGCTTGAGCATTTGAAGTCTCTTGATTATGTGTTTGAGAAAATAAAGTCTATTACTTGTGGATTTGAGAAAATGAAGTATCTTACTTGTATGCTTGAGCATTGGAAGTCTCTTGCTTGGTGCTTGAGCATTTATAATCAGTTTGGTTATAGTAAAAATCCCTTGGAAGTACAAAGGGACTGGACTAATCTCAATTTGTGTGAGCAACTAGGATAACTGCTTGTATATTTGCTTTTACTTTCATTGCTTTTGAATTTAATAATCTGTTGTTGTCAACTTCGAGCCTCTAAGTCAGATTCTGATTCATAATCTAATAAGGTCTTCCAGAAGTAAAACAAGTTTTCTAAGTCAGAATCTGAACCAAGTGTTCAAAATATGATTAAGAACCATCAGAAGCAGAAGCTGAAAAAAGTATGGAAAAGAAAAATCCAACACAATTCAACCCGTCTTCTTATGTTTCTCTCACCTTCAGTTGGCATCAGGGCCTGGTCTGTGTTAAACACTTAACAGTGATGCAGAAAAGATCCTAAGAAAAATACATATTCTTTTATGGTTGATGAATTTGGAATTGATTCAAGTGGGGGCACTTTTAATCCTCTTGGTGCTATTAATTATGATTACAATATCTCTAAGAGAAATAATTATATAGCTAGACCTCCTACTTTCAATGAAGATTCTACTGAGTTTCAATGGTGGAAGAGTATACTCATATTATAAGTCTTGGTGATGAGACGTGGGATAACTTAGAAGATGGCATTGACATTCAAGTCAAAAGTGTTGGAATGGTGTTTGACAGAAAAATCTCTCAGACTTGCTCAGTAAAAGAATTACAGAAAATGTCATAGAGCTAGAGGCATCTTGGTTGATGCTCTACCTCATTTTGAGTACATCATAGTCATTGATAAACCATCTTTAAATCCATAAGTGTTACATATGAATGGAATTAACAAGTTAGGGAAGCTAAGGTTAACCTTCCGATTCAACAATATTAGTTGTTTAAGATGAAGGAGGATGAAGACATTGAAACCATGTTTTCTATGTTTCAAACTATTGTGTTTGTACTTCAAGTTCTGAACAAGAGAGACACTACCTCTGACAATGTCAGGAAGATTCTTAGGATTCTTCCTGTCGAATTCAGGCCCAAGGTAACAGATATCCAGTTGGCTAAGGACTTAAAAATATTAAGTCTTGAAAGTCTTATCAGCCATCTCCGAAGTATTGAGATGGAGCTCAATGGAGACGAACATGCCAAGAAGTCAAAGTCCATTTCTTTTAAATCTTATGCAAACACTGCAATGGCTCCCAAAATATGGAAATCTGAAAATCTGAAGAAGCTTCTCAATCATAAGTGTTGGTTCTATGTGTTGGCATCAATTTTGGTAAAACCTAGAATTTTCACAAGTTGTCACAAGTGTTGTCTTGACATGAGATAATAGGTTCCTGCAGGGTGTTTAAAATGTGGATGTGTAGGATTTAGCTGAGATGTCAGACCCGGTGTCAAGACATCTGTATATATAATATTCAGTCTGAATGTTATGTATTTTGTGATTGCGCTTTTTATGCTAATCTATGTGTGATTGATGTGAAGATTGAACGTGCCATTCAATCAGTAATTAAAACCAGATTGACTTATTTTCCAACAAGATATGATTAGCTGTCATGAGAAGATACGAATGGAAAATAGTTTTAGGGTTTTATGATGTCCAAGCCCAGTCAAACGCTTCTATATAAAGGGAATGGAAAACCTGGTTTTAACACAAGAAATAACGAACGAAATAGTGAGAGAGAATAAGGGTTTTAGTCTTGTGTGGTCGTGTGTATTGTGAGCCATTCATTCATCCATTGATGATTGAATTGGACTGACTTTTGAGTTGTAATTTGTCCACTCTAAGCTTTGAAGCATGAGTGTGTGTTTACTTGGTTGAAGCTTTTAAGCAAGATCAAGTATGTGTTCTTGAAGAGTGTCTTCTTTCATTGTAATATTTGTTTTTAAATCACTGCTGCGATTGAGGGGGAGTGAGTAGGATCTCATATCTAAGAGTTCTTAGATAGAAGTCACACGGGTAGAGATTAGGGGAAAAGACTGTAACTTGAAGTTGTTTACTGAGAGTCTTTGAACTAATTTTGTTTAGTGGATTTCCTTCCTGGCTTGGTAGCCCCCAGACGTAGGTGAGTTTGCATTGAACTGGGTTAACAATTTCTTGTGTCACTTGTACTATTGTTCTTTATCTTTTATCTTGTTTATATTGCTCAGATATTAGTGTCGTGACATTACCTTCGACATCTCACATCTGATACCAGAATTTCAATAAGGTTCTGAAGAAGACTCAAATAATGAGGAGATGGCCTTTATCATTAAAAGATTTCAATACTTGGCCAAGGAGAAGAAAATATTCTCTGGTAGAAGCAGTGGCTTATGAGGATCAAGTTCAAGAGATAATAAGGATAATCAGAAGGAGTGCTTCAACTACAAGAAGCCTGGTCACTTCATTGCTGAATGTTTAAAGCTACAAAAGGACAAGTCCAAAAAGGAAAGCTTCTAGAAGGACGGCTTCAGAAACAAATTCAAGAAGTGTCTCATGGCAGCATGTGATGAACTTGAAAAAGAATATGACTCTGAGAAAGATAAAGAGCAAGTCGATCTTGCTTTGATGGCTCTGACATATTCTGAAGCAGAATCTGACTCAGATTATGGTTCAGAATCTGAGGAAGATAAAGTATTTTCTAAACTATCTCGTTCTAATTTGATTACCTTTATTCAAGATCTTAAGAGTAGGTGTCAAGAAAAGGCCAGACACATGAATATATTGACAAAGCAATATGATTTTGAGAAATAGGGATTAACATCTGTTCAAAACAAAAATGAAGCTCTTGAGAGAGATCATATTGCTCCTGTTAAAGATGTATCTGATAAAATTCTTGATAAGCATCAAATATCTCTTCATGAATTTATCTTAATTGGCCTTGAAAGAACCAAACTTGCATCCATGATCTCTATTGTAGGTAGAAGAAGAGGAGAAGGTCTTAGTTACCATTAAAAAACCTTTTAATCCAAGGACTGAAACCTTGATTAAACCACCATCCCTCTTCTTCTAAAAAAGGTTTAAACTCTTATTTTGTACCTCATTCTAACAATGCAAAGGTTCTGAACCAATCAAAATCTAAACCTGTTAAGTCAAGGGTTCTGAAGAAACTAGAATCTGAGACTCTAAATTCAAAGGTTCCAAACTCACTAAAACCTAATACTCTGAAGTTAAAGGTTCTGAAGAAACCAGAACCCAAGGCACCAGGTCATAAGGTTCTGAAAGGTTTAGAACCTAAGGTCAAGACTCATTAAAGACAAAAAAAATGTTAAATCAAAAGTCTTGAATGATTCTAAGCCTTTCCATATGATAGAAAAGGTGCAAAACAAAAGAAAACCTATCAGAACTAATCCTAAAGGACTTATAAGACTATGGGTACCTAAATATAAAATCATTTTTGCTAAATATATGCTTCAAGGAGAAGCAAAGTAGAAGTCATGGTACTTGGACAATGGCTGCTCATGAGATATGACATGAGAAAGGCATATGTTCCAAACCCTCACTTTGAAAGAGGGATGAACTGTGGTATTTGGAGGAAACAAAATCATTGGGACATGTACTATTGGCAACTTCTCTTTATTTATTAATGATGTATGGTTGGTAGATGGACTAAAACATAACCTACTTAGCATAAGTCAATTTTTTGATATGGGTTATGAAGTAGCGTTTAATAAGAACATTTGTGCACTCATGAATGAATCTGATAAGTATCTAGTGTTCAAGGGTAGGAGGAAAGGCAACGTTTACAAAATCAATTTTTCTGAATTGGCTGATCAGAAGTTAGTTTGACTTCTATTAGTGAATGATGAAATTGGGTCTGGCATAGAAGGTTAGGTCATGATAACTAGAGATTAATCTCCGGGCTTAGCAAGTTAAAACTTGTTAAGGGGCTGCCAGATCTTAAATATCATTCAAATGCTCTTTGTGGAGCATGCTGTCATACCCCATATTTATCTTACCTTTTATACAACTTTCATGTCCCTAATGCATATGCATACATTCATCACCCCATCACCTCATTAGCATTTGCATTCATAACAAGAGAGTCCGCAACATCGATTCAGGGCATGGTGTTCATATATGAGGATCACTAAGGGTTCTTGATCATATTGGGATGTGTTTAATCAACCCTAAACCCTATTTTGTCTAGCTTTGGTCCTTGATTGACCTTTTTTTATCCAAGAAACCCTAGTTGTAGGTGCTCATCATTGGTGGCACATATGACCTTTATTTAAGGCTTGAAACCCTCGCTTAGGAGGTCTTTCCTTGGAGATTGCTTGTTGAATTTTATTGTGCACCAAACCCTAGTTATACCCATGTATCTCTATGCATTGACTTGATGATTGAATCCTTACTTAATAGAAGGTGCATTTGTTCATTCCATTTTGCATTTGCCATCAATCATTTGCTTAAGTTTAGCTATTTGATCTGTTTGACTTTGGTCTATGCAAACTTGTATTTGATCCATAGCTTGTGATACTTTGGTCAAGAGTTGACTTTTTGGCCAACTTTAACCAAAGTCAACACATCTTTCCAAAACCCTAAAATTTCAATCTTCATTCACTAAGAATTCGTCCATTTCATTCATACATGGCAATACAAGTGACAATTTTGGTTTAAATTTTGAATCATCAATTTAAAATTACATAGGCCTTTTCCATTCCATAAGAATGTCACATAGGTTCATTCATAAGCATGACACATGATTATCTTACAAGCATTACATCATGAATTAATTCCAATGCATCCTATAACTTTTACAAAGCATTAATGTATGGGTTTAATCAAGACTTCCTCATTTGGTGTTCAAATAATTATCATTGTGCCTTGGAATTCAAGAAACATCAAGAATACAAGTTAGGGCATGGTGGTTTGGCCTAGTTTTACAAGTTTGGCCTATAATTTGGTCTGAACCCCATAACTTTATCATTTTAAACCTTTTGGGAATCTACTTTGAGCTAAATGTCACAAATGGACTCCTCTCCAACTTTGTTTGAAGACTCAAACCCTAATTCAACATCTAAGGACCTCAGATTTAGGATTTGGCTAAAACAAGTCAAGTTGCCTAGGCAGGCCCAAAATCATGTCATAACCATCACTTTACACCTATGTCATTTTCACCTTGTAACTCCTTTTGACTTAATTCTTTTTTCACTTTGTTAGGGACATGGCAAAGAGGGGTTGTCCTAAGTTTTGCCTAAAATGCACTAGCCAATTTCATTTAGCCCAAGCCTAAACATCGTGCCCTACCCAGATGTATGCTCAAACCATACCTAGCCAAAGCATCCATTCCAAACCACCGAGTCATTTGCATTCCATTCTAATTGAACCAAGATTATGCAACGATAATTAGAGGCACCAAATACATGCCCAAATGGAGGTAACAAGCTGGTACATGTGCAGTAATAATGAAGTCCCAAGAAAGCATAAATTTTCCAAACTCGGGTACAAACAAAATGAAGTTTCAGAATGAGTGGGGACCACCATTGATTTACAAAAGAACCTCTTCTACAGAGCATGAGATTGGAGGAGAATTACAGATGTCAGGTCATTCACCCTTAGCCAACAAGTTTCCCTTTTTTCACTTTTTCGGGTTCACATAAATTCCTTCGTTTTGGCATTTATCACACACCCTAATCCACTCTTAACTTCTCTATAAATAGGACATGCTTCTCCCTCATCAAACAAAGCTTGAAAGCCATCAAACCCTTGCAGAAATCACCCGTAAACAAGCTTCCAAACAGAGTATATGGTTGGAACATTTGAACCATTTTTAACACAACTAAGCATCCAAACATATCCCCTGAGCTTCCATGAAGCTAACCAAACCAATAGAGCTTCTCAAACAAGCTCACATAATCCCTGCAACTCCATTGGAATCCACCTTTACAACTTTTTCGACAAGGTAGAAACCACCATCATTACACTTCAAATAAATTACCACCATGCTCGCCATGTTTCAATGATGCTTAACCATGTGTTTTGAGCTTCGATCACTGCACAACCACCATTTAATTTTTGATTTAGGGTTTTTTTTCTTCACATTGTAATCCAAAATTCTCCATGCTCATATCGAATCAACGGATTACGAGCATGGAGAAAACTCCAGTGATCCCAACCGAGTGCGATGGATCCTTGTTTGTGTCATGGGGTTGAGGATTGTAGGATTTCTATTTTGAGTGACAAGAGGTTCAAGACGATGACCAACATGCATTTTTTCCTTTTGTTTTGAATTATTTTTGAATTATCCAACATTATTGTGCCATGTGCTTTATTGTGATTGGATGCGCGTTTGAGTGGGCTGACTATATCTGATGTAGTGTGATTTGACCATGACCATATGCATCCTAGCATCTGAGCCATTTGATTATCTTACTTTTTAGTATGTTGATTTGATGGTCCTGATGAGTCACGTGGTCAACGCGTTTGCACCTCTGAATTTAGATCCAACAGATCTCGTCCATTGATGGTCCACCATTGACCATTGATCAGACCTCCTTCAACTTGGGCTCAACGTGTGTGGGCCTGGAGTGGTTTTTCTATTGGACTCCCATCTTTTCCTTTTACCCCCCCCCCCCTTTCTAATTTTATTTTATTTTTATTTTTATTTATTTATTTCTTTTCTTTTCTTTTCTTTTTATTATTTTATTTTTATTTCGTTCCTTTTAACATTTTTTCCTTTTTATTATTTTTATTATTTATTTTATTATTTTTCATATTTTCTTTTATTTTGTTTATCATTTATTTCTTTAAACCATGTTATTTTAATTTTGATCTTTAATTTGATTTTTTTGTTCATTAATAATTATGGCATTTAATGATTATTGAGGTGATCATATTTTGAACCTCCTAATTCTTGAGGGATGGTCCTTAAGATGACTCAACCTTCTTTGGTTTAAACTTGTTGATGAATGGTCACCTTATCATTCTTGACACTTTGCATCAGAGATAACTTATCTCTTATTGGATCATACTTTGGTTCTTTGTTTGGTTGATAGATGATCCATACATGATTTCCCTGACTTAACTATTCACCTTCATCCCTTTTCCCATTTAATTTTAACTTGTGATTGTTTGGGTGATGAAATCTTCCACACTTCAAATCATTGATAGATGGATGTTTCGGTCGAGTCAATCTTCTTTGATTCAAACATGTTGATAAATGATCATTAGATCATTTTTTTGACACTTTGAATCAATGATAGGTTATCCCTTAATGCGTCATATTTTGAGTCCTTTAATTTGTGGATAGAATATCCCTAGATGATTACCTTGTGCAACTTAATCTATAACCACTAACTTATATCACTAACCATTTACTTGTTGACTTAATCTTATTTTTCAGTTATTTCTTGTCATTTATTTTCTTGTCCATTTACTGTCTTGTTATTTATTTCCAAGTACTTTATTCTCATTCACATCATCATTGTATCTATTCCATGCATCCTTATCATATTATCATTTATTTCTTGCATTGCATAATCAAAAAGAACAAAAACATGATAAAATCAAAAGACCAAGAAGATACATTCATTTGTGACCCATTGTTGGACTTAGAGGACTCATTAGGACCCTTGCACTTGAGCATTGGATCATGATTCTTGACCTTTTGCTCTGTGTTGGAATTTCATTTGTGACTTGCAATCTTTTATTGCAATAATGACATTCATGGCACTACCCTAGGGAGACATGTTCTTAAGCCCATTATCCACTTTGCACACACAAGACTTTCTCTTGGGCTACCTTACAATGAGACCCTTTATTTCTCTCATTTACTCCCTTGTAAATATTCATGTATCTCACCATTTCAAAATCAATAAGCAATAAACCCTTGATCCAATGTCAAGCGGAATTTTCTTAATTAAATTCAATATATAATAAAGATGAAATTAGAATTGTGTGCCACGAGCTTTAAGTGGTGGAGAAGGGGTGAGAATGTAGCTTCCCTACCCTCACTCTGAGTATTTTGGACACAAGACGTTTGACTTGTTTGTCTTAAATATTCACCTCTATCCATAATCTTTAGCATAATTCTAATAAAAAACAATCCTTTTTATTATCGGGGAGACTAATGGAAATCCGACTCCGATGTTTTTATTTGGAAGATAAAAATGTATTGGGGGTGTTCTAGGCTATTGAAGGGTTCAGACTTTTCAACACTCGACACTTCGACTACACCACAATTTATTAATTCCTTTGCTGGAATTGCACTAGAGAGTTGTTGGTGAATGGCTACACATGAATACATCTCTGAGAGGCGTTTAACTGATTAGCAATTGGAATGACCATAGGTCTCTGCGAATAATCTTACACTTTTATGTAATAAGAACAAACTTGAAGGCTATGAGTCTCCATTTTAATATCCCAAAAGTAATTTTATCATTTCGTTCAAATACGTGCTTTATTTTCTCCAAAGTTTTTAAGAATGATGTTTATTGTAACAACCCATTTTTTTAGTATTGAATTATTATACTATTATTATTATTATTATTATTATTATTTTAATTTAATTATGTGGACTGTTAATTAATTAATTGGTGTATTAATTCCTTATCTAGTGGATATGAGAAACAATTAAATAATTGAATTGATTAATTAACTTGGTTGCATAGGGAGTGGTTAATTATTTAAATTTAAATAGAGGTATTTAAGTATTAGGTATTATTGGGCTTAGTGATTAAATTAGATGATTTAAGCCCAACTAGAATACTATTATAAATAGTAAGAGGTGAGGGGAGTGAGAATTAGAATTCACTTGAGCACTGAAGGCAATAGAGAAAGAGGAGAGGAAAAGTAAAGAGGAGTCAGGGTTTCCATCAGATTTACAAGGTAAGGGGGGAATCCTTATTATTATGGGTTAGTATGATTGGGCCAATGGATAGGAACATGATTTAGGTTGAAATCCTTAATTGGCATGGTTTTGGAATTATTAGGTCTTGATAAATACTCTTGAATTGTGATAATTAAATTATGCTAAAACTGTGAATGAATATACATTTGGATGAGTCATAATTTTCTGAACGTGTAGCTTTTTACGGAATCGAAATCGGAGGTCCGGAAGTCCTCCAACGGTGAAAAATGCGGGGAAATCTGCATTCTGTTCGTTGTTAGCGCAGGAACAACATTCTGTCTTGCGTTAACCGGTTAACCCAGGGTGTTAACCGGTTAACACTGTTACGATATTGAAAAATTGCATTATGTCTTGCGTTAACCGGTTAACCCAGGGCGTTAACTGGTTAACACTTTTAAAAATTGTCAAGAAGCGCATTCTGTTTTACGTTAACCGATTAACCATATGCGTTAACCGGTTAACACTGTTTGAAAAGTGAAAAATTGATATTTAAATGTTGTGTGCGTTATGGAATGAAATCTATGTGTACATATTTGATGATTGACCTATATTGGTGGATAATATATTGTATGAATGTGTATGTATACCATTATTGAATTGTGAATGATTGAATGGTTATGGATGTGTATATGTAATCGTAGATGATGTGTTGTGATAAATGTGTATATGTACCAATTGTGAGTCATGGTGATATGTGGAATGTTAAGACGGTATAGATGGTCTTAATTGCATATGTGTTGGTATGTGTGCATTCATTCATAGCATGGTTGACTTCATTGTGGAAGTGGTGAAACTGTGGGTTCACATGAGCAGACGTTGATTCTTAATTGGAATCAGGCGTAGTATTAAGCGGTGATCCTTCATTGGAAACAAACGTAGCAGACGTTAATCCTTAATTGGGATTAGGCGTAGTATTAAGCGGTGATCCTTCATTGGAAACAGACGTAGGGCTTTGGTCTTGTCCGGATCGGAAGCGTGGCTTGGATTCTAGATATTGAATCGGAAAGCGGTGAAACTTTGAGTTCACATTGAGGTACCGCATGCATGGAGTCACATTGTCTTGCATCGAGTCGTTTATAGTTATGTGATCATTGAATGCATGTATTGATGTGGGTGTGATGCATGTTTGAAGCATGTGAGATGATTGTTTGTTAATATCAGTGATATAATAATACAAAGTGTGATGAATTCTTGAATTGTTGTTTTAATTCATTGTGCCTTATTAGGCTATTTCATAATGATTTGAATTCTCACCCTTTCTGTTTGAATGTTACCTTTACATGGGTATCGTGCAGATACTACAGAGTAGTATCGCTGGAGTAGGTGGACGGTAGCTCGCTCAAGATTAGCTGGAGAGTCTCCGTATTTAGTTTGAAATTAGGTAATGAGTCAATGCTCTGGTCATGTAACACTGGGTAGATTAGTGGTATTGCACTCGTGTCTTAATTGGATATGTTTTATTTCATTACTTGTTTATTTTAATTTGAAGTGATTATTGAGAGATGATCATGGTATGGGACATGGATCATTTTTATGAAATACATGAGTATTCTTTATTTTCCGCTGCGAACGCATATGTTTGAATATTCATGATAATTGAGATGTGTTATTTTGAATGACCAGGTGTATTGTTGGTTTTGAAAGTTTTAAATTTCGAAAACGTCGATGTGACGCCCTTTTCTTTATATGCGTGCTTATTTACTCTAATTATATGCTAAATAATTTTGGGGTAGAAAAAGGGGTGTTACATTAGTGGTATCAGAGCATGGTCGACCAGTTGGTCAATAGTTGTAGGTTTTCCGTGGTATTTGATTTGTGTATCTGACACGATCGATACTGTTTGTTTGATGTTTCGGGTTGTTAAGGACAATGGTTGCAGGCAGGAATGACGATGCCATTGCTGAGGCGCTGAGGATGCTGGCTGAATCCATGGGTCAGATCCATCAAGCGAATGTGAATGCCGGTAACCAAAAGGGAGATGATGATGAGTTCCGTGCTTTAGGGAGATTCCAGCGGAACAATCCTCCTGTCTTTGAGGGTGAGCATGAACCTGAGAAAGCTCAAGCTTGGCTGAAAGAAATTGAGAAGATCTTCAGAGTCATGAACTGTACTGATGCTCAAAAAGTGCAGTTTGGTACCCATATGCTTGAGAATGAAGCTGAAGATTGGTGGAATAACACTCTTAAGAGGTTCGAAGAAGACAACATTGAAGTTACTTGGACTCTTTTCCGTGATACCTTCTTGGAGAACTATTTCCCAGAAGATTGTCGTGGGAAGAAAGAGGTGGAGTTCCTTGAATTGAAGCAAGGAAATGGTACCATTGCTGATTATGCTGCTAGATTTCAGGAGCTTATCAAGTATTGTCCTCATTACAATACTGCTAATGCTGAGAGATCTAAATGTTTGAAATTTGTGAATGACTTGAGACATGATATCAAGAAGGCCATTGGTTACCAACAGATTACTCGTTTTACAGAATTGGTTAACAAGAGCCGGATTTATGATGAGGATAGTAGGGAGAGTGCTTCTATCTACAAGAGTCTGAAGGGGAAAAACCAAGATCGGGGGAAACCGTATGATGACAAGAGGAGACAATCTAGTGTTGGCAAGAAGCCAAGTGGGGGAGTATCTTCTATTCCACTTAAGTGTTTCAAATGTGGTGTGGAAGGCCATCGTGCTACGGAGTATAGTAGAGATTCTGGGAAGTGTTTCAATTGTGGCAGGATGGGTCACAGAGAAAACCAGTTTAGGGTTGGTTCGAACGTAACTTGTTTCAACTGTGGTGAGAAAGGTCACATTAGTTCGCAATGTGATAAGCCGAAGAAGGAGAAGGTGAAGGGAAAGGTGTTTGCATTGTCTGGTGCGGAGACCACTACCGATGATAGACTAATCCAAGGTACGTGCTTTATTAATGGTACACCTTTGATTGCCATTATTGATACCGGTGCAACACATTCTTTCATTTCTTTGGATTGTGCTAAGAGGCTGAATCTCATATTATCTGATATGCGTAGAAGTATGATTATTGATACACCTGCTATGGGTTCTGTTTCTACTTCCTATGTGTGTTTGAATTGTCCGTTGAGTATATTTGGTAGGGATTTTGGAATTGATTTAGTTTGTCTTCCGTTAGAGCAACTCGACGTGATTTTGGGTATGAATTGGTTAGAAGTTAACCGGGTGTATATCAACTGTTTTGAGAAGACGGTTATTTTTCCTGAAGTTGGTGCTAAGGAAGATTGGTGTGTGTCTGCTAAGCAAGTTGATGAATCGGTGCAAGATGGTGCCGAGTTGTTTATGTTGTTGGCAACTTTGGATATTCTGAGAAGAGGACGATCGAAGAACTGCCAATAGTTTGTGAATTTGCGAAGGTATTTCCGGAAGATATAAGTGATTTACCGCCGGAACGAGAGGTCGAGTTTTTGATTGATTTAGTTCCTGGAACTAGTCCTGTATCGATGGCTCCCTATTGAATGTCCGCTTCTGAGTTGCAGGAGTTGAAGATTCAACTTGAAGACTTACTCGAGAAGAAGTTTATTCGTCCTAGTGTGACGCCGTGGGGTACACCTGTGCTATTGGTCAAGAAGAAAGAAGGTTCTATGAGATTAGGTGTTGATTATAGACAACTGAATAAAAAGACGATTAAGAACAAGTATCCACTTCCGAGGATTGACGATCTGATGGATCAACTGGTTGGAGCTTGTGTGTTTAGCAAAATTGATTTGAGGTCTGGGTATCATCAGATTCGTGTAAAGGCTGAGGATATTCAGAAGACTGCTTTTAGGACAAGGTACGGTCACTACGAGTACTCCGTGATGCCTTTTGGGGTGACGAATGCACCTGGTGTATTTATGGAGTATATGAATAGAATCTTTCATGATTATCTGGATAAGTTTGTAGTTGTGTTCATCGATGATATATTGATTTATTCCAAGGGCGAAGAGGATTCTTGAGGAAGGGCATAGAAGTGACCTGAGTATTCATCCTGGTGCTACTAAGATGTATCAAGACTTGAGGAAGATGTTTTGGTGGCAAGGTATGAAGAAGGATGTAGCGGAATTTGTGTATTCATGTTTGACTTGTCAAAAGTCAAAGATTGAACATCAAAAGCCGTCTGGTTTGATGCAATCGTTATCTATTCCCGAGTGGAAGTGGGATAGTATCTCTATGGATTTTGTTTCGGGCTTACTAAGAACATCGAGTAATTGTGAGGCGATTTGGGTCGTTGTGGACAGGCTGACGAAGTGTGCTCATTTTATTCCAATGAGGATGGATTATTCTATGGAGAGACTTGCTAAGTTGTATATCGAGAGAATTGTGCGTTTGCATGGTATACCGTCGAGTATTCTTTCGGATAGAGATCCGAGGTTCACTTCGAGATTTTGGGAAGGTTTGCAAAGTGCTTTGGGTACGAAGTTGCGTTTGAGTTCATCATATCATCCGCAAACTGATGGTCAAACGGAGAGGACTATTCAGTCACTTGAAGATCTTTTGAGATCTTGTGTCTTGGAAAATTGGGATAGTTTCTTGCCTTTAATCGAGTTTACATATAATAACAGTTTCCATTCAAGTATTGGAATGGCACCTTTTGAGGCTCTTTATGGCAGAAGGTGTAGAACTCCTTTATGTTGGTACGAATCGGGAGAGAGTGTTGTGGTTGGACCCGAGTTGATTCAAGAGACTACAAATAAGATTAAGATGATTCAAGGGAAGATGAAGGCTTCTCAGAGTCGTCAAAAGAGTTATCATGATAAGAGGAGGAAAGCTCTTGAGTTTGAGAAAGACGAGCTTGTGTTTCTTCGAGTTACGCCAATAACGGGTGTTGGTAGAGCTTTAAAGTCGCATAAGTTGACGCCGCGTTTCATTGGTCCTTATCAGATTTCCGAGAGGATAGGTGAAGTGGCATATCAGATTGCATTACCACCATCACTTTCTAATCTTCATGATGTATTCCATGTGTCTCAACTGAGGAAGTACATTGCGGATCCATCACATGTTGTTCAAGTAGATGATGTGCAAGTACGGGATAATTTGACGGTTGATACATCACCTATGCGGATTGAAGATCGAGAAGTGAAGAAGCTTCGTGGTAAGGAGATTGCTTTGGTAAAAGTGACATGGGGCGGAGTCGCCAATGGAAATATTACGTGGGAACTCGAGGATAAGATGAGGGAATCATATCCGTAGTTGTTCGTTTGAGGTAAATTTTCGAGGACGAAAATCTTTTAAGTGGGGGAGAGTTGTAACAACCCATTTTTTTTAGTATTGAATTATTATACTATTATTATTATTATTTTAATTTAATTATGTGGAGTGTTAATTAATTAATTGGTGTATTAATTCCTTATCTAATGGATATGAGAAATAATTAAATAATTGAATTGATTAATTAACTTGGTTGCATAGGGAGTGGTTAATTATTTAAATTTAAATAGAGGTATTTAAATATTAGGTATTATTGGGCCTAGTGATTAAATTAGATGATTTAAGCCCAACTAGAATACTATTATAAATAGTAAGAGGTGAGGGGAGTGAGAATTAGAATTCACTTGAGCACTGAAGGCAATAGAGAAAGAGGAGAGGAAAAGTAAAGAGGAGTCAGGGTTTCCATCAGATTTACAAGGTAAGGGGGGAATCCTTATTATTATGGGTTAGTATGATTGGGCCAATGGGTAGGAACATGATTTAGGTTGAAATCCTTAATTGGCATGGTTTTGGGATTATTAGGTCTTGATAAATACTCTTGAATTGTGATAATTAAATTATGCTAAAACTGTGAATGAATATATATTTGGATGAGTCATAATTTTTTGAACGTGTAGCTTTTTACGGAATCGAAATCGGAGGTCCGGAAGTCCTCCAACGGTGAAAAATGCGGGGAAATCTGCATTCTGTTCGTTGTTAGCGCAGGAACAGCATTCTGTCTTGCGTTAACCGGTTAACCCAGGGTGTTAACCGGTTAACACTGTTACGATATTGAAAAATTGCATTCTGTCTTGCGTTAACCGGTTAACCCAGGGCGTTAACCGGTTAACACTTTTAAAAATTGCCAAGAAGCGCATTCTGGTTTACGTTAACCGATTAACCATATGCGTTAACCGGTTAACACTGTTTGAAAAGTGAAAAATTGATATTTAAATGTTGTGTGCGTTCTGGAATGAAATCTATGTGTACATATTTGATGATTGACCTATATTGTTGGATAATATATTGTATGAATGTGTATGTATACCATTATTGAATTGTGAATGATTGAATGGTTATGGATGTGTATATGTAATCGTAGATGATGTGTTGTGATAAATGTGTATATTTACCAATTGTGAGTCATGGTGATATGTGGAATGTTAAGACGGTATAGATGGTCTTAATTGCATATGTGTTGGTATGTGTGCATTCATTCATAGCATGGTTGACTTCATTGTGGAAGTGGTGAAACTGTGGGTTCACATGAGCAGACGTTGATTCTTAATTGGAATCAGGCGTAGTATTAAGCGGTGATCCTTCATTGGAAACAAACGTAACAGACGTTAATCCTTAATTGGGATTAGGCGTAGTATTAAGCGGTGATCCTTCATTGGAAACAGACGTAGGGCTTTGGTCTTGTCCGGATCGGAAGCGTGGCTTGGATTCTAGATATTGAATCGGAAAGCGGTGAAACTTTGAGTTCACATTGAGGTACCGCATGCATGGAGTCACATTGTCTTGCATCGAGTCGTTTATAGTTATGTGATCATTGAATGCATGTATTGATGTGGGTGTGATGCATGTTTGAAGCATGTGAGATGATTGTTTGTTAATATCAGTGATATAATAATACAAAGTGTGATGAATTCTTGAATTGTTGTTTTAATTCATTGTGCCTTATTAGGCTATTTCATAATGATTTGAATTCTCACCCTTTCTGTTTGAATGTTACCTTTACATGGGTATCATGCAGATACTACAGAGTAGTATCGCTGGAGTAGGTGGACGGTAGCTCGCTCAAGATTAGCTGGAGAGTCTCCGTATTTAGTTTGAAATTAGGTAATGAGTCAATGCTCTGGTCATGTAACACTGGGTAGATTAGTGGTATTGCACTCGTGTCTTAATTGGATATGTTTTATTTCATTACTTGTTTATTTTAATTTGAAGTGATTATTGAGAGATGATCATGGTATGGGACATGGATCATTTTTATGAAATACATGAGTATTCTTTATTTTCCGCTGCGAACGCATATGTTTGAATATTCATGATAATTGAGATGTGTTATTTTGAATGACCAGGTGTATTGTTGGTTTTGAAAGTTTTAAATTTCGAAAACGTCGATGTGACGCCCTTTTCTTTATATGCGTGCTTATTTACTCTAATTATATGCTAAATAATTTTGGGGTAGAAAAAGGGGTGTTACATTTATCACAAAATAAAGGTGTTTTGCAAATAAACATATAAAATGCAAAATAATTTGGGCACAACTTTGATGAGAAACTTTCTCTTTTTATTGATTTGACCCTTGAATGGGTAATTGTACATAAGGATGCAATTCCTTAATGAGATCATTGTTGTGTATAAATATGAAATGGAAATAAAAATTAAGTTCCCATTGAGTTTCCATACTGCTATGATCCTCATGTCTTTGACGGTCCGAGTACCTTGCCTTTGAAAAGGTCAGGTAGATTGATTCTTTGTCTTTAGGGGTACGATAAATGCCTGAAGGTGCGGTTCTTTGCCTTGGAATTAAGCCCTAATTTTTTTCCTGGAACGCCCTTTCAGGTTTTCAATCCACCAGGATACCCATTTTTGCCTTGGATTTTATCCCTAATTTTTGCTTGGATCGCCCTTTCGGGTTTTCGATCCACCGGGATAGCCATTTTTGCCTAAATCTCCCTTCCAGGTTTTCGATTTAGCGGCTTCTATTATTCCATTTTTTAGGCAAAGTACTTTTTAACTGCATCCTCATTTGTGGGAAGCGGCAATTCATCATCGTCCATAGTTGCTAGGATTAGAGCGCCTCCGGAGAAGGCTCTAACCACCACAAATGGAGCGTCATAATTTGGTGTCCACTTTCCCCTTGAATCCTTGTGTATGGGAAGGATTTTCTTAAGCATCAAGTCTCCTTCTTGGAATACTCTAGGACAACCTTTTTTTGTCGAATGCCTTCTTAAGATGCCTCTGATAGAGTTGACCGTGACATAATGCTTTTAGGCGCTTCTCTTCAATAAGGTTGAGCTCATCGAACCTTGCTTGAACCCATTCCGCCTCGTCTAACTTAGCCTCCATCAAGACTCTCAGCGAGGGGATCTCCACTTCTATAGGGAGGACTGCTTCCATGCCATATACCAAGGAAAGAGGGGTTTCCCCTGTTAAAGTACATACTAATGTGCGATAACCATGCAACGCAGAAGGTAGCATCTCATGTCAATCCTTATACGTGACTACCATTTTCTGGATAATTTTCTTGATATTTTTGTTCACAGCTTCAACGGCCCCATTCATCTTGGGCCGATATGGTGATGAGTTATGGTGTTCAATTTTGAACGTTGCACATAACTCCTCCATGGTCTTGTTGTTGAGGTTGGACCTGTTATCATTGATAATTTTGCTGGGAACCCCATATCGACATATGATATTATTCTTCAGAAAACAAGCCAATATATGCTTTGTGACATTCGCATAGGAGGCTGCTTCGACCCATTTGGTGAAATAATCTATGGCCACCAAAATAAACCTATGCTCATTAGATGCTTTACGTTCTATCATCCCAATCATGTCAATTCCCCACATAGAGAAATGCCATGGTGATGCTATAACAATCAATGGGGTAGGCGGTACATGCATTTTGTCAACGTAAATTTGGCATTTGTAACATGTTCTTGTGCAATGATAACAGTTAGCTTCCATTGTTAACCAGTAGTAACCGGCCCTCGGGATTTTCTTCGCCATTGCATGCCCATTTGCATGTGTGCCGAAAGATCCTTCGTGTATATCCTTCATAAGCTGATTAGCTTCATGTTTGCCCACACATCTCAGTAAGACCATGTCATAATTTCGCTTGTACAACACATCCCCATTCAAGAAGAACTTTGACGCCAACCTCTGTATAGTCCTCTTATCAAGGCTGGAAGTCTATGTCGGGTATTCTTACTTCACCAGATAATGTTTGATATCGAAGAACCAGAGTTTGTCATCTGACTCTTCTATTGTTGTTAGACAATGAGAAAGTTCGTTAAAGCGCCTGATTTCAATATTAGGCTAATGGTTAGGCCATATTAATTTGTACATAGAGGCCAAGGTTGCCAAAGCATCTGCCATCTGATTCTCTTCTCGATGAATATTAGAAAAAGTGATCTTGTCAAATTTTAGGAGTAACTTTAGCACATAATCCCGGTATGGAATTAGGTTAGCATGTCTCATTTCCCAATCACCTCTGATTTGATGTATCACTATTGCGTAATCTCTGAATACTTCAATATTTTTAATCTTTAACTCAATAGCTTCTTCTAGACCCAATATGCAGGCCTCGTGCTTCATTCGAAGCTTTAGGCTCAATCATGCCAATCATATCAATTCCCCACATGGAGAAATGCCATGGGGAAGAGATAACATTCAATAATGTTAGAGGAACATGAATCTTATCCGCATATATTTGACACTTGTGGCATTTCTTCACAAACTTGCAACAGTCAGATTCCATTGTTAGCCAATAGTAACTTGCTCGCAACATCTTCTTCGCCATCGCATGTCCATTGGAATGAGTGTAGCGGGAAATTCATGATCATCAAGCTATTGACAAGCTAGAGATCAATTAACAAGAGTCGCCACCGCGCTTTTATTATTTCCAAGGGAAAAGGGAAAAAGTACGAATAAAACCCAAATAATAAGAAGTTTTCAAATAAAAACTAATAAAAGTCAGAGATCACAGGTAAGGGGGTTGGTTACACAGAGGGAAGATGTTAGCACCCAAAGTGTCCTAGGTACTCCTAGGGAGCCCTTTTTGTGTGCATATGTATTTTGTACAAAGTGATGTTTACAAACAAATAGAATGGGGGGATGAGAAAAGAATTCATTAATTATATTTTTGTGTTTGACAAGACCTTCGGTCTTGGGCCTACATACCAACATATAAATGAGGGATCAAAACCTCGTAGTTCGTGCTATAAATTTCAAAATGAGTGTGTTGGGTTTAACAAAATTGGCATTGTCCAAGTCCATTATAAGTTTGAAAATGGTTTGAATGAGTTAGTTCTTTTTGGCTTTTTTAAAGTTTAAGTCAGGTATAGTTAAGTTTATTTACAAGTTTGATTTAAGAAAATAAGTTTGAAAATGCAATGGCATAAGGCCAAAGTTTCTATCTTTTGCAAAAGTGGTCAAAGTTCAGAACAAAAGTAGTTCACACAAAGAAGATTTTTAAAATGGAGGGAGAGATTTTGAAATTAAAGAAATTGGGAGAAGATGGAGAGACTATCCTATGCACAAAAATTTAAAAGTTTAGAGTTGAAAAGATCTGACCAAATGGGTAGCAATCCAATAGACAAGTATGTCAATAGAAACCCAGAATTCCCTTGGACTTTTTAGAAACAAGCAACACATAAATGCATAATTATATCAATCTTGAATATCAAAGGCATCAAATAAAGATGTCCTCATCCGACCTTATCCAATTCATGATCTTCTTCAAAATAGCCCATGTAGCAGATGAATTTCACAAGTCACAGGTTCAACATAACAACTTAACAATGATCAATGTTGCAGATGAACTGGAGAGATCTTGAATGATGTATCAGATGAATTTGAAATTGCAAGCACTTGGTTCTTCAACAAATTGGCATTGTCCAAGTCCATTAGCAAAGGAATGTTGCCTAAGTTCTAAGTCCAATTGGTCCATAGATCAAGCCAACAGTCCACACAAAAGTTTTTTAGGGTTTTTGTTGTTATTAAGTACATTAATGGTAAAAGACCACACAAACAAGCAAAGTAACACAAAACAAATATATCAAACAATATGGTCCAAATGGACAAAGTGAAAAATACATTAACATAAACAATTAGAATGATATGTATAATGGAAAATGATACTAGAGTGCTAAAAGTAAATTGCATTAAAAGCAAGAGCTTGAAATTAAAAGTTAATAGTTAGTAAGTTAGAAGTTAGTTTTGTTTTTCTTTTGATTTCAAGACATTCTTCGGAGGACACTCAACCCATTTGCCACAAGCATGGATCCTTGAACCAAAACATCTTCCAAAGTAAGGAAAGAAGGCCAAGTTTCCACACAATACCATGGAAGAGGGGAGACTTACAATCTCACTAACTAGAATGCTTATGCCTTTAATGTCACAAATTTAGCGCTATGTTAAGCAATCGTAATTGGACTTATGTAGAAGTCACAACTATTTGAGGTCGGGCAATAGACTTTTGGTGTTAATGCATGTTGGAGACATAGTATTATGGATTATGCTTATTAAACATACCACACACAAAAAATATGCAAAAGGTGTGACTTAATCTCATCCATACTCATGTTAATCTTTCAATCAACTAGCATTAGAACTTTGAGATGTCATTGGCTAAATAAAAATGAATGGATGAAGAAGGGGAATTAGATGAAGAGGGAAAGGGATGAATGAGATCACAAATTGGTCAAAGAAGGACTTTTACCAAATTAATATCATTCATTCATTTTGGGAGATGGAATGTACATTCCATCAATCCCCTAAAGCCAATGATATTAACTTAAAAAAGTCAAATCAACCTTTACCAAGGCCCAACAACAAATAATCAAACTCAAACAAGTCAATACAAATGATCAACACAATTTAAATGGCATTTATTCAATTAAAAATAATAAAATAATGTATTAAATTCAAATATGTTTTGTCCAATTCCTAAAATCTCATCAAAACACCAAAGAAATAGCCATGAGATTTATCATAGGTCAAACAAGGTCAAAGAACCTTGGAGAAAAAATTTCATAATTTTTGGACATTTAAAATATTTTTAAACAATTAAAAACAAATGCAAAATCAATTAATTCATGAAAAATATTAATAATGATCCAAAAAATAATTTTAATTCAGAATATGAAAGAGAAAAATATTTGAAATTTTTTGGTGAAAGTCCCATATTTTTTGGATCAATATTGAATTTAATATGAATTATTAAAAAAATGAAATAAAAATAAAAATCAGAAAATGCTAAATTACGTAGACCATGAGATCTCTCTCATTAATTGAGGTGGCAGATCTGATGATCCAAAACGCGCGTTCCACATGTGTCCGAGTCAACCACGTGACATAAATCGTATTTAAAACAAACGCTCCAGATTAGAACGTGGAATGAGGATCCTATGGTCTAGATGCAAGACACATCATCGCCGGAGCCAGAGCTCCGGTCATCTTCCCCGATGAGCTTCACCGGACTGGTCAAGATGAACCATCACCAAAATGAAAAACAGGGACATGATCTTGAAGAAAAAATAGCATTGAGCTCGAATCTGACCTCCAATTCCTCCAATTCCAAATATATTAAGAGATATGTGGAATTGAAAAATGAGGTACATGATCTGAGTTGCTGCGATTTGGCCTCAAAGCAACTTAATCTTCTTGCCTATATTGGTAAGACTTCAGACAACCAAAGAATCAATGGAATTGAGCAACAATTTAAGAGAATCAAAGAGTTTAAAATTTCTGCAAATTACCTTCAATGGAGGTCTGAACACGATGGATCTTGATCTGAATTGTGATTGGCTTCACTTCAATTGCTTGCAGGAAGGGAATGGAAAGGTTTAGAAGCAATGGACTCCTGGAGAATTGAATTCCAAAACAGTGGAGATTCAAGCTCAAATTCAAATGAATTTATCAGGGTTATCCTATGAGAGTGAAGGGTTTTCAATAGAGATTCAAAGTTGGCGCAATGTGTGTGTTATTTTTGACCAAATGCAGCTGTATTTATAGCCAAATCCATGTGATATTTGCACACTCTTTTCAACCTTCTAAATTTGGCAAATGATGATAGCATGGTGCAATGCTGCACATAAGCCCATGAAATGATGGCTTGAAGTCCAAAATGAATGATCATATGTGTTGGAGCTAACTTAGAATGCAAGGCTATTGAACATTGTTGCTTGAAGATGGATCCATGACAAATGATATCAGCCTGTTTAAGCCATGCGCAGTCTATGCATTTCAAGTCTAAAATTAATGAATTTGAGCTCTTTGTAAAGGTGAGATCAAGAGGAACAAGTTTGATGTTGAACACTTTTTCAATTGGAGCTTGGAACTTGGAGAAATTTGAGGTGGAAGTTTGGAAAAATTTGACATATCAAAAATTTTCTAAGTATCAAGCCATATGTCTTCATCAAAGTTGTAGCTCTCTCAAAGACCTTCAAAATGCTCACCAATTTCATGTCATTTGAATTTGAAATGATAGAGTTATGCATTTTTAAAGTTTGGAAAAATCACTTGATCAATGGTATATGTCAAAAGTGACCTATAATGTAGCCTCATATCACATGTTCAAACAAGTTGAATTAGCTCCCACTCCAAACATCAACGTTGAAGTAGACACATTGAATGTTATTGTGCAACTTGGAAATCCTACATCTCAAAAAAATTGAGCATGTTATGGGCTTGGGAAGTTGACTTTCAAATTAGGGTTTAGACAAAATGACCTATAATGTTTCAACATAGAAAATGATTTTCCAAGCAAAACTAGCTCTAGGTCTCAACATGAAAGTTGTTTGTAATGTCATTTAGAGTAAGTTTTCTCTTGGAATCATTTTGGTATGGTGAAAATTGTAGGAGATAGGGTCTAGGGAGACCCAGTTTTGATCAGATGAATTCATCTGGCCAACCACCATCAACCAACTTGATAAATTCCAATTCTCTTGACTTTCCTAGCTCATGGTAGATCATATAAGAATAAGATGATTAAATTTGAAGTGCCCCTTGAGAAATTTGATCAATTGGTGAGATAGCTTGTTGGAGAAGTTACTCAAGATACCCAGTCAAACTAGGGTTTCCAAGGCAAATCACCCTCAAACTCTTAAAGCAAACTTGATCAATATATCATGTAGATATCATTGGGCCTCATATATGATGTTCATAACCATTCTTGAATCAATTCTTGGTTGTGCTCTTTGTTCATGGGGGTCTCAAACCCTAGATGTGAACTTGATGAATTAATGAGATCATGCCCTTCCTACAAAAGAGTTAGACAAACGCAAAGAAATATATTTGGTATTTTGGTTAGTGAAATGATAAAATACAAGTATGATATAATCACAAAGTGCTTAGTGATCTCTCCCAAAACAAACCCAATGAAGAAATGGGTAAGGAGGATGCCAAGATATGATCTCAATGCCAATACTTATGATGAAATTGCATGAGGGATCTTAGGGTGAAAATTGGGGTCTTACAATAAGTACCAAAGGAACCTTCATGCACTTCAGTCATCAACAAGTCTGCTTCGTGTCTATCCACGCATCTGAGCATAACCATGTCGAAGTTTCTCTTATATAGTATATCACCATTCAAGTAGAAATTGCCGGCTAATCTTCTCAAAGTATTTTTATCTTTCAAAGATGCCCCAGACGGGTAAATTTGACTTTGGAGGAAACATTTGATGTCGTAATACCACGACTTCTCGTCTTTGATTTCTTCAACAGCAAACACATGAGCTGGCCTATTAAGACGCATCACAGACAAGTTGGGAACTTCATTCCAATACTTCACTACGATCATAGACGCCAATGTTGCAAGAGCATCAGCCATCCGGTTTTCATCTCGAGGGATATGATGAAACTCAACTTTTGTAAAGAAAGTTGAAATCCTCCTCGCATAATCTCTATATGGTATTAAACCGGGTTGATTCGTCTCCCATTCACCTTTGATTTGATTTACAACCAAAGCTGAGTCTCCATAGACGTCCAAATACTTGATTCTGAGATCAATGGCCTCTTCGAGCCCCATAATGCAAGCTTCCTACTCTGCGATATTGTTTGTACACTTGGAAATCAATCTAGATGTAAAGGTAAAATGCGTGACTTGAGGAGTAATAATCACCGCCCCAATGCCATTTCCATATTGATTAACAGCTCCATCAAATACCATGCCCCAACGAGAACCAGGTTCTGGCCCTTCTTCAAGCAATGGTTCATCACAATCTTTAATTTTCAAGTACAAGATCTCTTCATCAGGAAAATCATATTGTACTGACTGGTAATCTTCAATTGGTTGGTGAGCCAAATGGTCAACCAGGATACTACCTTTGATCGCTTTCTGATATCGGTATTCAATATCATACTCTGATAACAACATCTGCCAACGAGTAATTCTCCCGGTTAAGGCAGGCTTCTCAAATATATATTTGATTGGATCCATTTTGGATATCAACCAAGTGGTATGATTTAACATATATTGACGCAGATGCTTAGCAGCCCAAGCCAATGCACAATAAGTCTTCTCAAGCATAGAATACCGAGTCTCACAGTCGGTGAACTTCATACTGAGGTAGTAAATTGCAAATTCTTTCTTTCCAGTCTCATCTTGCTGGCCTAGAACACAACCCATATTATCTTAAAGCATAGTCAAATACATGATCAATGATCTTCCTTCAACAGGTGGAGACAAAATCGGAGGTTCAAGCAAATATTCCTTGATACTATCAAAGGCTTTCTGGCAATCTTCAGTCCAATCACAAGACTGGTCTTTCTGAAGAAGCTTGAATGTAGGCGCACATGTGGTAATCATGTGTGAAATGAATCTTGAGATATAATTCAAGCGGCCGAGAAACCCTCTGACTTACTTCTCAGTTTTGGGCGCAGGCATCTCTTGTATTGCTTTGACCTTGGAAGGATCAACCTCAATACCCTTCTTGCTGACAATAAAGCCCAACAACTTACCAGAACGGACACCAAAAGTACACTTATTGGGATTCAAGCGGAGTTTGTACTTCCTCAAACGCTAGAATAGCTTCAACAAATGCTCAACATGTTCCTCTTCATCAATTGATTTAGAAATCATGTCATCGACATAAAATTCAATCTCTATATGCATCATATCATGAAAAAGAGTAGTCATTGTTCTTTGGTAAGTTTTGCACCAGCATTCTTTAAACCGAAAGGCATCACTCTATAACAGAATGTTCCCCAAGGTGTAATGAATGTGGTCTTCTCCATATCTTCGGGTGCCATCTTGATCTGATTATATCCATAAAATCCATCCATAAACGAAAAGACTTAGAATTTAGCAGTATTGTCTACCAACATATCAATGTGTGGCAAAGGGAAATCATCTTTCGGACTGGCTTTATTCAAATCTCTATAGTCAACACACATGCGAACCTTTCCATCTTTCTTCTTCAATATGCTTTTGCATTTCTTAATTGATCTTCACTGCCATATCAGGATGCGCTCTTCTCAATTTCTGCTTGACTGGCGGGCATTCTGGCTTCTACGGTAATCTATGCTCCACAATCTCAGAATCCAACCCAGGCATGTCTTGATAGGACCAAGCAAACACATATGAATACTCTCGAAGAAGATCAATCAACCCCTTCTTCGCATCTGGACACAGTCGAGACCCAATCTTGACTTCCTTCACATCATCCTCAAAACCCAAGTTGACTAGCTCAATCTGCTCTTCGAACAGCTGAATGGCTTTTTCATCATGCTCAAGAAGACGAGATAATTCATCACTTACTTCTTTATCTTTTTCCTCCTCGGCCTTAAACACAGGGAATTCAAAATTTGGAGAAGGAGAAGGATCATTGTATTCAATGGGGTTAGGAACCAACCTGCATAATGATTTGATATTTTGATTTTAGAGAAGTGAATTTGTGACCAAAGATTATGCAGATGGACAATTATATTGTTATTTATGTCTTTTGTGATTACCATTTTAAGAATAAAGCAAAAAGTAAAAACAAACATCATAGATGTGGATAAATAGAATTAATTTTATTAATGATCAATTTGAAAATTCCCAAACAATGTTTGCTTCTCCCTTAGGCATAGGAGAAGGATTTTGAAAATATATAAATGCAATTACTTAGATCGATGCAAAATAATAGGAACATCAACAACAATCCAATTGTTGCAAGCCTTTTCAGTAGCAATAGATAAGGCTTGGAATGGAGTTCCAATCTCAACCTCAGCTTCAACATAGGAGAAAGAAGACAGGTGGCTAACCATCAGCGTCTTCTCCTTGCCAACGATTACAAGCTTTCCATTTTTCACAAATTTGAGCTTCTGATGCAATATGGAGGTAACAGCTCTCGCCTCATGGATCCATGGCCTTCCCAACAAGCAACTGTAGGCCGGGTGGATATCCATTACTTGAAAAGTAATCTGGAAGTCACTCGGACCTATCTTAACTAGAAGGTCCACTTCACCTATCACTGTTTTGCGGGAACCGACAAAAGCTTTGACGATTACACTGCTATACCTCATAGGCGCTCCTTGATATGATATCTTTGACAATGTTGACTTCGGCAGTACGTTCAACGAAGACTCGGTGTCAAGAAGCAAATTTGACAAAGCATCATCTTTGTAGTTCATAGAGATATGCAAAGCCAAGTTATGATTTCTGCCCTCCTCAGGGAGTTCTTTATCACAAAAGCTGAGATTGTTGCAGGAAGTTATGTTAGCCACAATATGATCAAACAGATCCACTGTAACATCATGTTCTACAAAAGCTTGCTCGAGAGCTTTTTGCAGTGCTTCTCTGTGCGCTTCTGAGTTCATGAGCAGACACAACATTGAGATCTTTGAGGGGGTTTGGAGCAGCTGCTCCACCATATTAAACTCACTTCTCTTGATCAATCGAAGTACCTCATAATCATCATTAGCCTTCAAATCACTGAATTCACCATACTTACCCTTTGAAGCACTAATCGGATCTATAGCAAGCACTTCTACCTTCTTACTAACAATTGATTCTTCTTTATCCTTTGGGAACACCGTCCCAAACACACGACCACTTCGGGTCACCTTGGTAACATCAGCAATGCTCACCACAGAACTGGTTGTAGGAAACGGAACCTCTTGGCCATCCTTCATCATCTTAGCATTATACTAATACGGAATAACTTTATCAGATGAATACGGGACTGGACCCGCTAAACGTATAACCAACGACGATACTAATCTATTACTGACATTGTTACTGTTGCTGCTGTCATATTGAATTACCAATCTCTCTGGGTGCTTGAAAATGGGCACCATGAAATTTACATCATCATCTACATGACGAGATTGAATAATCTGAATCATGCCTTCATCCATCATTCGTTGGATGTCCCTTTTCACAACTCACAACCCCTTGAATTAACACTACAAACAACACAACCCTCGTGGTCATGCTCACAATCACTCACCAAGCAAATGCCCTTATGCATCTGCACTAAGGACCTCCGGATAAAACGAACATCAAAAACCTTAAACTCGCCAAGACAACCATCCACCATATTAACAGAAGAATTTCCATGGGCGGGTAATGGATTTTCTTTCACGTTCAGTGTACGGTCCTCAAAGGACACCATTCCACTATTCATCAGCTTCTGAACCTCATACTTGAGTGGATAGCAATTTTCAATATCATGTCTGGGTGCCCCTTGATGAAAAGCACAACGGAGTTCAGGTTTATACCACCACGAAAATGGTTCTGGAATTTGCGGCGGGTTTCTTGGTTGGATTAGGTTCTTGAGAACCAAAGATGGATAGAGTTCTGCGTACGACATAGGAATTGGGTCAAAAGAGACCTTCTTCCTCTCTAAGTTTGGTTGATGATGGTTGTTGGTATTGTTGTTGTTATAGGTGTTTGCTCGTTGTTGCGGTTGTTGTTGTTGACGTTGTTGTTGTTGAATTGGAACTGATTGATTATTAGAGAATACAGGGATAACTAAAGATACTTGTTGATGATTTTGACAGGGTGGTTGACTCTTCCTGATCTGAGGCCTCCTCTGCCTCCCACTAATTATTGTGTTAGCTTCGCTGTCTTTCTTCTTCCCAAAGCTATTGTCGTACCTCTTACTTGACGATGCCTCATCTTTTGATAAACTTCCATCTCGGACACCTTCCTCAAGCCTCATACCCATGTTTACCATTTCGGTAAAGTCACTGGGGGCACTAGCAAACATACGTTCATAATAAAATGAAATCAGGGTTTTTAGAAAGATCTTTGTCATCTCTTTTTCCTCCAAAGGAGGAGTGATCTGAGCAGCCAATTCCCTCCATCTTTGCGCATACTCTTTGAATGTCTCTTTATCCTTCTGAGACATAGACCTCAGTTGGTCTCTATCAGGCGCCATATCCATATTGTACTTATATTGCTTGATAAAAGCCTCCCCCAAGTCGTTGAAAGTGCGAATGTGTGCACTGTCCAACCCCATATACCAACGGAGCGCAGCACCGGTCAAAATGTCTTGGAAGTAGTGAATTAACAGTTGATCGTTGTCAGTTTGGGTAGACATCTTGCGGGCATACATCACTAGATGATTGAGTGGACATGTGTTCCCTTTATACTTTTCAAAGTCAGTCACTTTGAACTTCACCTGGATCTTCACATTTGGCACTAAACATAACTCAACAACACTTTTCCCAAACAAATCCTTACCTCTTAATGTCTTCAATTCCTTGCCCAGCTCAAGAAACTGATCCTTCATTTCATCAATTTTTTCGTAAACATCCGGACCCTCATACGGCTCAGAGTGATAAATGGTGTCCTCTACACGAGGTAAGGTGTGCACAATGGGAGGTGGTATAGACATGATCGGGCTAGATGCCGGCTTGGAAGCAAAGGTAGGCGCGAAGCCTTTAGGCATAAAGTTGGACGACATTCCCCAAAAGAATCCGGCAGGCATGGTAGGCGCGAAATGAGCGGTAGCAGCATGCATTGTAAAGGTAGCCACCTCTGAAATAACAGTTTGATATATATCATTCATTCATTTTGGGAGATGGAATGTACATTCCATCAATCCCCTAAATCCAATGATATTAACTTAACAAAGTCAAATCAACCTTGACCAAGGCCCAACAACATGAGTCAAACTTACACAAATCGTCACAATAGGTCAACACAATTATTTGGCATTTATTCAAATTAAAAATACCAAAATAAGGCATTTAAATTAAATATGGTTTGTCAAATTCCTAAAACCTCATCAAAACACCAAAGAAATGGCCATGAGATTTATCATAGGTCAAACAAGGTCAAAGGACCTTGGAGAAAAAATTTCAGAATTTTTAAAGACTTAAAAGTATTTTTAAACAATTAAAAAAATTTACAAAATCAATTAAATCATGAAAAATATTATAATGATCCAAAAAAATAATTTTAATTTAAAATACGAAAGAGGAAATTATTTGAAATTTTTTGGTGAAACTCTCATATTTTTTGAATCAATATTAAAATTAATATGAATTAATGAAAATCAAAGGAATAAAAATTAAAATCAAAAAATCAAAAAAAACGTGGACCACTTGATCTCCCTCATTAATTGAGGTGGCAAATCAAGTGGTCTGAAACACACGTTCCACCAAACACATGAGTCAGCGCGCTGTACCAAGGGTAATCACAATGGGCGCTCAGGATTAAAACATTTTGAAAGGATCCTGTGGCTAGGAGACGTGCCAACGCACCGCCGGAGCCAGAGCTCCGGTCTTCTTCTCCGGTGGACCTCATCAGACTGGTCCACTCTTAATCATCACCAAAATAAAAAAGGAGGACATGATCTTAAAGAAAAATGGCGTAGAGCACGAATCTGACCTCAATTTTAACTAACTCCACATATATAGGAAGATATGAGGAGTTGAATTTTGAGGTGTGTCAATTGAGTTGCTTCGATTTGACCTCTAAGCAACTCAATCTTCTCGCCTACATTGGTAGGACTTCAGACAACCAAAGATCCAAGAGAATTGATGAGAATTGAGTGAGAACCCAAGAGATGAAGTTTTCTGAAAATTACCTTCAATGTTGTGTAGAACTTGAGGTTGCTTGCTTCAAACATGATCTGATCACACTTGAGAAGCTTGTAGGGAGTGGTTAGCAATGGTGCAAGGCTTTGGATCCTAGAGTTCTTGAATCTCCAAACAGTTGAGATTCAAACTCAATTTTCGAATTGAAAATTATCAGGTTTTCCTTTAGAATGAGAGGGTTTCAATTGGGGGGCAAAGTTTGCGCGCAAGGTGTGTTTGAAATGAGCTCAGAGGCCATGTATTTATAGCATTTGGGATTGATAATTGCACACTTGAAAATTTGCTAAATTTGGCAATGTGATGCACAATCTTGCATGGGCGTGTACAGGCCCATGAAGTAATCCATTTTGATCCAATTTCAACTGTAAGGAAGTTGAAATGATGCTTGATTGGCAAGGCAATATGTGTAACACCTCAAAATTTGCCCTCCTCTTCTTGGGACTAGTTTGACACATTGCATTTCATATTTTAGGACATTAGGCATTGCATTTTTGCATCTCATATGGAAATAAAAAAGATCATCCTCCAAAGTCTTTTTCAAAAGATGGAGAAGTTACATGGTTCAAGCCTGAGGGTCTCTATGAATTGATGATCAACCATCTAAGGGTTTGCACTTTAATTAGGGTTTCCTGACCTTCAAAAGGTCTTGAGCATTATCTTGTTTGCAAGGATATATTATCATCATCATGGTTCTATCATCAACCAGGGTTTCTCAAGGAGATGAGGTATTCTATTGAGATGAGGATCACATGGTTATGTTGAGGAGCTTATATGAGCTAAGGTTTCACTTTTGAGCAATTTTCCCAAGTGGTGGAGGTTCAAGCTGATCAGGGCATTGCAAGGTCATCTGAGGACCAAGAAGTCAACTGTGCAGTCAATTGAGGGCTATGAGGTGGGGAAATGAGTTTCAACACTTCAATCATGTTCAAAAGAGGTCCAGTTGTCATTTCAAACATCTATCTTGAAGATTTTGAAGTCAGGGCAAAAGTTTCCCAAAATGGAAAGTGACCTGTAATTGAAAGTTTCCAAAAATGGCAAGTTTTTGGTCTACATTCAACTTGACTTTTCAACATCAAAGAAGCTTCAAATGGATTTTTGGTGAACATGAAAGTTGGAGATCTTTCGTTCCCCTTTCCAAAAAGTCCTATATCATGTCCCTCTGATGAATGGTTGAGAAGTTATGGCAAAATGATCACAAAGTGTACATGGAAGTTCAACATGGCATAACTTTTGATTCAAAACTCCAAATTGGTCCACTCTTTTTGCAAAATGCTTGTTTTGACCAATACTTTCCAAATCAACCATTGCCTTGCATGGAAAATGCTCATGTGATAACTTGTTCATTCATGTGCTTTTTGGAGGGAAAATCCATAATTTGAATTTGGTTGATCATGCAAGCCATTTGATCATTCCATTGTGTCTATTAGATGGTTTTAAGTGAACTTGAAGCATAACATGGCACTGTTCACGTGCACATGTCCATGCATAAGCTCACTTTTCATTTTTTGCACTTTGCTTCACATCTCCTTAATTTTAATTAACCAAGCCTAATTTGGATTAGCATTGTCATTAGCATACCATATATAAGCCTAATCCTAACAGAATTTGCCATAACAACAATTCTAGATCTCAAATTCATCTTTCCCTCCATTTTTCTCTCACTTGGATTTTCATTTTTCTTCACACAAACACCTAATATTTTCTGAGATTCTTGATCCTCATGGAATTTTAAGCAAGGTTCATCCATTATTCGTGGCAATTGAGCTGGTTTTCAAGAGGATTGAATGCATGAACATGTCCATGGAAACTTCAAATTGAGCAAGATCTAGGAGGATTCAAGTGTTGCTTCTCATTCAAAGCTTCATTAGAGGTGCAAGGGAGAAGATCTGGATCATTTGGAGGCTTGAACACGTGAATTTGAAGCACTGCCATTCCAAGTAAGTGAAATTTTCGTCCTCACCTTTTGATGTTTCATGTACATGATTAGATAGATCTTGCACTGCTGATGATTCTGATGTAATTAGATCTTGAAATGGTGAAGAAATGAACATGTATGAGTGAATTAAAGTTTGGATGTTCAATGTGTTTTGCTTCGATCCAGGAAATATAGGATGATTTTGATGATTTTGATAGCATATTCGTGATCCTCGTTGCAAGGCGGTTCTAACCATGTATATATCATAAAATTCTGGAAAATTTTCTTGTGGCTCCGCCGTGTACACGGCCGGAGAAGACGGTGGAAACTACCGTCCGCCACCGTCTGCGTGCAGTTAGGGTTTAAGGACCAAAACACTGCGTTTTGGCTTGATGCGCCTTGAACCGACTAGACCTGTGTTCGAACCTTCGCTTGATGGAACACACAGACTCTAACAGGGACTCTCATGGGGATAGAAAAAAGAGATAAATATGCGTGAGCAGGTCACGACTTGAAGCTGGAGACTATACTAGGGAATAAAAGACTGAGACTGCATGAGCAGGTCACGACTCAAAACTGGGGAAAAAGTCTCCAAAGGGAACAAATCCATTGGAAAGACTCAAGCTGACTCAAAGATGCGTGTATTGGGGAAAACGCCAATACAGCAAAATTATCCATAAAGGATACTTCGGATAAAAATCCGGACTCAGGCTGAGGAAAGATTCACACAGAACCTCCCTGCCAGGGAAAAATGCATGTATTGGGAAAAATGCCAACACAGCAAAAGGGTGAAAATCACAACAGAATACTCCGATGGGGAAGTCTCACAAAGACTCTCCAGGGGAAGCAAAAGGGCGAGGTGTGACCGGTTACTGGGTAACAAGCTCAAAGAGACATGTGATCTGAACACCGGTTACTGGGTGAAAGAACAACACACTCGGGAAGAATGAATATCTAAGACCGGTATAAGGGTGAGAGATATCAATCAACCAAATCATCTGAGGAAGACCTGAAAAAGGTACGTCAACTCAGGAAAAATCTGACTCCACAGGGGACCAAGGTCATAATAGGGAGAAGAAAGGAAGGAACACCAGGGATACCGGTTACTGGGTATATAATAGGTGACCAACCCAAGCGTGAATTGGGGTTTACTTCCAAAACACTCATCATCCAAAAGGAGGGCTTGAAAAAGCAAATCAACTTATAGGATGGACATTCGATTCCGCAAAGGGAAAACGAATCTTACTCGATTGGGGAAGGACAGAAGGCTTCAACCAAAGAGTGCATGAGATATATTATCCATTACCGTCAGAACGTGGATAGTATACTCGCATGGAAGATTATCCACAACCGGTTACTGGGTTAATAAAGGATAAATCAACCGAAACGTGAATTGGTGTATATGCCAAAAAACTCATCATCCTGAAGAGAGCTGAAACGCAAACTTGTTAAAGGATGGACATTCGATTCCGAAACAGGAATACGAATCTTACTCGATTGGGGAAGAACAACAAAAGACTTCGACCAAAGAGTGCATGAGATATATTATCTATTACCGTCAGAACGTAGATAATATACTCGAAAGGAAGGAACACCAGGGATACCGGTTACTGGGTATATAATAGGTGACCGACCAAAGGGAGAAACAATCATTATCAACAAAGGATAAATGAGAGCTGACTCACCGGGGATAAATTGTGTAAACAACAATTATCCAAACAAAAAGGGGGGAATATCAACACCGAATACTGGATGAAGATAACCGCAAAGAGGAGATTACATCTACCGAATACTGGGTAGAAAACCACGGAAAAGGATATTTGATTCCAAAACAGGAAATACGAATCTTACTCAACTGGGGAAAGACCAAAAGGCTTCGACAGAAGAGTGCATGAGATATATTATCTATTACCGTCAGAACATAGATAATATACTCGCATGGAAGATTATCCACAACCGGTTACTGGGTTAAAAAAGGATAAATCAACCGAAGGAGAAAGGCATCGGGATACCAAAACTAGGGATATAAAGATGACCAATCAAGGAGAACCAATCGTTACCAACAACAACAGGGTAGACAAAAGATAACTCACTGGGGATGAATTGCTTAACAAAGCAATTATCCAAAAGAAGGGGAAGAACCCGCTGGGGATAAAATTACTTACTCAGAGCAATTATCCACAAAAAGGGGAAAAGACCCGCTGGGGATAAAATTGCTTAATCAAAGCAATTATCCAGAAGAGGGCAAGGAATATCAATATCGAATACTGGATAATGATAACCACCAAGAGTAACAGTCATCAACTAGGATGAACCACAAAGGTTAACTCTGCAAAGGGGAGAGAGTAGGATTTACAACTACCGAATACTGGGTAGAAACCATCGACTCTGATGAGGATAAAAATAGGGTTTACAACTACCGAATACTGGGTAGAAGACCAAAGCCTCTATGTGGGGAGCGAAAGGATCACTACTCCGCACGGGGAAAAACAATTAGGGTTTATAACTACTAGTTACTGGGTAGAAAACCACAAACTCTGCTGGAGAGAAAGAAAACAGGATTTACAACTACCGGTTACTGGGTAGAAAACCACACAGAATAGGACTTATAACTACCGGCTACCGGGTAGAAGGCCACAAATTCCGCTGAGGATAAGGTGAATGATTGCCGGTTACTGAGCAACTATTCATTTATACCACAGGGAAGCACAAGAGACAGACACAAAAGGCCAATTTAGGATCAAACCAAAAAGGCAAACTCCAAGGCAGAAACTGCTACAAAAGCGACTCCAAGCCACTCCACTGGGGGAACCCATCTGATGGAGAAAAGATCGCACAAGTAGATCCTGCCACACAAGCAACTCTACTGGGGAATCAGAGATTATTAGGAAATCACCAAATCTCTGCAGGGGATAAATCAACACAGATACAATCCACCATGCCACCAATCTTCTGGCGAATTAGAGATATCAAAAAAAATTACCAATCCTCTGTTGGGGAATGAACATCAACCATTCCAACTGCGAACCGGATCACGGCGCAAATAAATTCTGCTGGAGGAAACACTCTGCCAGAGAAAATATCACAAAAGGAACTCTCAAAAGGCCAAACACCAAGAGCTCTCACCTGCTGAGGAGGAAGGAGGCAACAAAATACCTTCACCATACACTCTGCGTGGGGAAATAAACCCCAAAGGATCCGGAGGAAACATCAGTCACAGCCGGAGAAACGGGTTCTTTGTGTAGGTAGAAACTACCACAAAAGCGACCCATGCTGGGAAAACCCAGATACCAGAAAACAGTATCTCAGCAAGGGGAATCATCTCAGATAAAGACCGCCATACCAACAACTCTGATGGGGATCTGTCTGAGGAAACAACAATATCTCATGCAGGAGATAGCATCATCAAAGATAAGATCCAACACACCAACAACTCAGCTGGGGATCTATCCTCACAAATACATCCATCACCATCAACTCTACTAGGGATGAACTATCTGAGGAAGAGAAGGAATATTGGGGATCAACCACCACATACAGAACCTTCCAAAGAAAACACTTCCACTAAGGAGTGAAAATCACTGCTCTTCTACTAGGGGAGAAGTGGTGGACATCCCAACAAGCACACCATTCATGGATGAATCATATAGATAAAGTTCATCGCCATCAACAACCTGCTGGAGAGTTTGTCTGATGGATAGAGGAATTATGGGGACCAACCCTTCAAAACGAATCTTCCAGAGAGGACACAACTGCCGAACAGGAAAGACTGCTGCTCTATTGGAGGTCAGGAGATGAATAATCTCAACAAGCACTCTAGAAGGGGAATATTAATCACAACACACTCCAGTGAGGAGAAAATCCCAACAAAAGTCTAGGAGAAGAGGATACAGTATATGCCAGGAATATGAACGAATGTCTTACCCTGTTGGAAATCATACTACCCTTGGAAGAGCACTGAGGATCTCCTGAGTATCCTTTAATCATTGTGAATGTTCACTTTGTTTAAAACAATTTGTGAAAAAATTCATTTATTTAAAACAATGATATTTTATCAATTAAAACATGCAAAACATTTGTTGAATAGGAACAAATAAGAGTGCAAATAATTGGATAAAAGGCTCAAATTTATTTGATGGAATGGTAGCCTGCAAATGGCAAGACTCTATAGATTTGTACAAGTTTGAAATTGGTGATATATATTGGAAAAGGGCTACATTGAACATAATGACCATTTCTCCACCACTTCGGGATTCGATGTATTCGAAGCTTTAGTTGACGACGAATGAACAAGAATCTTTGACGAATGACAGATGTAGAACACAGTCTTGTCAGGATGCAGTTACTTGCCAAATCTCTAATTTTTGCCTAGATTGCCCCATGATGAGATACTCAATCTAGCAGGAAGCAAATATTCATTTTTTCATGTCTCTAACTTTTGCCTGGATCGCCCTTTCAGGTTTTCCACCGAGACGCTCATTTTTGCCTAAGCCGCCCTTTCGGGTTTTCAACTTAGCGAGTCATTCTGTTTTTATTTTTAGGCAAAGTATTTCTTGACTGCATCTGAATTCACAGGACGAGTGAAATCCTCCCCATCCATAGTTGTGAGCATCAAAGCTCCGCCTGAAAAGGCTCTCTTGACAACATATGGACCTTCGTAGTTTGGAGTCCACTTGCCCCTGGAATCGGGCGCGAAAGACAAGACTTTCTTGAGCACAAGGTCACCTTCTCGGAACACACGAGGCTTGACCTTCTTATCGAATGCTTTCTTCATCCTTTGCTGATACAACTGACCATGGCACATGGCAGTCAATCGCTTCTCTTCAATCAAATTTAACTGGTCATAACGACTCTGAATCCATTCAACATCAGTCAACTTGGCCTCCATCAAGACTCTTATTGATGGGATCTCCACCTCTACTAGGAGAACGGCCTCCATGCCATAAACAAGAGAGAAAGGGGTTGCCCCTATTGAAGTGCGGACAGATGTACGATATCCATGCAAAGCAAATGGCAGCATCTCATGCCAATCTTTGTACGTGACAACCATCTTCTGGATAATCTTCTTGATATTCTTATTAGCAGCTTCAACAGCCCCATTCATCTTGGGTCTGTAAGGAGAGGAATTATGGTGTGCAATCTTGAACTCAGCGCACAACTCTTCCATCATCTTATTATTAAGATTAGATCCATTATCAATAATGATCTTATCTGGCACACCATAACGGCAAATGAGTTGATTTTTGATAAACTTCACGACCACCTGCCTGGTCACACTTGCATATGATGCAGCCTCAACCCATTTGGTGAAGTAGTCAATTGCTACGAGAATAAACCTGTGTCCATTGGACGCTTTAGGCTCAATCATGCAAATCATGTCAATTCCCCACATATAGAAAGGCCATGGTGATGAAATCACATTCAGAAGTGTCGGAGGAATATGAATCTTATCCGCATACATCTGACACTTGTGGCATTTCTTCACGTATTTGCAGCAGTCAGACTCCATTGTCAGCCAATAGTAGCCTGCTCTCAACATCTTTCTGGCCATGGCATGTCCATTGGAATGAGTACCAAATGAACCCTCATGGACCTCAGTCATCAACAAGTCTGCTTCGTGTCTATCCACGCATCTGAGCAGAACCATGTCGAAATTTCTCTTGTACATCACTTCGCCACTGAGGTAGAAACTTCCTGATAACCTTCTCAAAGTTTTCCTATCTTTCACAGATGCCCCAAGCGGGTAAACCTGGTTCTGGAGGAAACACTTGATGTCATAATACCAGGGCTTGTCATCATTAGCTTCTTCAACTGCAAACACGTGAGTTGGTCTGTCCAAGCGCATCACGGTGATATTGGGAACTTCATTCCAATACTTGACCACAATCACGGAGGCGAGCGTAGCAAGAGCATCTGCCATCCGGTTATCCTCTCGAGGGATATGATGAAAGTCAGCCTCAGTAAAGAAAATTGAAATCCTCCTCGCATAATCTCTATACGGAATGAGACTTGGCTTATTCGTCTCCCATTCACCCTTGATCTGATTGACAACCAGGGCAGAGTCACCATAAACATCAAGATGCTTGATCCTTAGATCAATGCATTCTTCCAATCCCATAATGCAGGCTTCGTACTCAGCCATATTATTCGTGCATTTGAAAGTTAGCCTTGCTGTAAAAGGAATATGTGTGCCCTGAGGAGTAATGATTACTGTCCCAATACCATTTATGTACTAATTTACAGCACCATCAAATACCATACTCCATCTGGAACCAGGTTCTGGCCCTTCATCGAGTGTAGGCTCATCACAATCTTTCATCTTCAAATACAGAATCTCCTCGTCTGGGAAGTCGTACTGAACAGACTGATGATCTTCAATCGGCTGATGTGCCAAGTGGTCAGCCAAAATACTACCTTTAATAGCTTTCTGAGCTCGATACTCGATATCATACTCAGATAACAACATCTGCCAACGGGCAATCCTCCCGGTTAAAGCAGGCTTCTCAAAGATGTACTTGATTGGATCCATTCTGGATATCAACCAAGTTGTATGATTTATCATATACTGGCGTAAGCGCTTAGCAGCCCAAGCCAAAGCACAGCATGTCTTCTCAAACATTGAGTATCGAGACTCACAATCAGTGAACTTCTTACTCGGGTAGTAGATAGCATACTCTTTCTTTCCCGATTCGTCTTGCTGACCAAGGACACAACCCATTGAGTGTTCAAGAACTGTCAGATACATGATCAAAAGTCGTCCTTCTACAGGCGGAGACAAGATCGGAGGTTCAGACAGATACTCTTTGATACTGTCGAAAGCTTTCTGGCAATCCTCTGTCAAATCATGAGACTGATCTTTCCGAAGGAGCTTGAATATCGGCGCACATGTGGCAGTCATGTGGGATATGAATCTGGAAATATAATTCAAGCGGCCAAGAAAACCTCGGACTTGCTTCTCAGTTTTGGGCGCAGTCATCTCTCGTATTGCTTTGACCTTTGTAGGATCAACCTCAATACCTCTTTCGCTGACAACGAAGCCCAATAACTTGCCAGAACGGACTCCAAATGTACATTTGTTGGGATTCAGACGAAGCTTGAACTTCCTCAGATGCTGAAAAAGCTTCAACAAATGCTCTACATGTTCAACTTCCGTTCTTGACTTAGCAATCATATCATCAACATAGACCTCCATCTCCTTGTGCATCATATCATAAAACAAGGTAGTCATAGCTCGTTGATACGTGGCTCCGGCGTTCTTCAAACCGAAGGGCATCACTCGATAACAAAATGTTCCCCAAGGTGTGATGAATGTTGTCTTCTCCATATCCTCGGGTGCCATCTTGATCTGATTATATCCGGAAAATCCATCCATAAATGTGAAGACTTTGAATTTAGCTGTATTGTCTACCAACATATCAATGTGTGGTAGAGGGAAATCATCTTTCGGACTAACTTTATTCAAATCTCTATAGTCCACACACATTCGGACTTTTCCGTCTTTCTTAGGCACGGGCATAATATTGGCCACCCATTGAGGATACGTAGAAGTCACCAGAAACCCCGCATCAATTTGCTTCTGAACTTCCTCTTTGATCTTCACTGCCATATCAGGATGAGTTCTTTTGAGCTTCTGCTTCACAGGCACGCACTCAGGCTTCAAAGGCAGGAAATGTTGCACAATATCAGTATCTAGACCCGGCATATCTTCATACGACCAAGCAAAGATATCAACATATTCTCGTAGCAATTCGATTAACCCTTTCTTGACAGATTCTTCAAGGAGTGCCCCAATCTTCACCTCTCGAACACAACCTTTAGACCCCAAGTTGACTGTTTCCAGATTCTCAAGATGCGGATGAATGATCTTCTTTTCATGCTCAAGAAGACGGGTAATCTCGTCAGGAATCTTTTCAACATCATCTTCCTCTGCTTCGAATACAGGGAATTCAAAATTGGGAGATGGCGTTGGATCATTATGTTCAATGGGTTTAAGAATCAACCTGCATAATGATTTTGGATATGAAAAGATTTTTAGAAATCAAACAAGGCAATCATTATGCAGATGAAAAGATTGCTTTTATTCTTGTTTTTAGGGTTTTTTGTGATCACCAATTTCATGCAAAAAAGCGAAAAGGGAAAACAATTGGAAAAATAAACATTTAACATGAATTTATTGAATGAAAAAATATCATTGTATTAATGCTTGCCAACAATGTCATCACTTCTCCTTTTGGCATGGGAGAAGGGTTTTCAAACAAAGTGATTATTACTTTGATTTATGAATGACTGTAGGAACATCCACAGCGACCCAATTGTGGCAGACCCCTCCAGGGATGACAAAATTGTCAGAATCCTCTGTATCCTCTTCCAAGATAGCAGCAGCTTCCTCGTTCTGACCGGTGTGGATGAAACCTCCACTCTTGAACAGCCCTTTCTCATTGAAGACCCCAGAAGAATAGCCAATGCCAGCCCGGGACTTATTGTCTTCAAGCTCGATCATTTTTCCTAGACCAGCAATTGCACCACATTCAATGGCCAATTTCGCATCTCGATAGGAAGCAAATGAAGGAGTTCTCTTCTCAATAGGCTCAGCTATGGATAAAGTTTGGAAAGGAGTTCCAACTTCATCCTCAGCATCTATGTATGAGAAGGAAGACAAGTGGCTAACCAGGAGAGCCTTTTCTCCCCCTACCACAACCAATTTCTTATTCTTAACGAATTTCAGCTTCTAGTGTAGGGTGGATGTCACGGCGCCTGCCTCGTGAATCCATGGTCTGCCTAAGAGACAGCTATACGATGGGTGGATATCCATAACCTGGAAGGTAATCTGGAAATCACTTGGTCCAATCCTGATTGGGAGATCAACTTCCCCAATCACAGTCTTACGCGACCCATCAAAAGCTTTCACAACAACCCCACTCTGCCTCATGGGAGGCCCCTGAAATGACAATCTTGCGAGAGTGGTCTTCGGCAATACATTCAGAGATGACCCAGTGTCCACCAGCACGTTGGACATGGCGTCGTTCTTGCAATTCATGGATATATGTAAAGCCATGTTGTGGTCTCTTCCCTCCTTAGGGAGATCAGAGTCACAGAAACTCAAATTGTTACAAGCAGTAATATTTGCAACAATGTTGTCAAACTGTTCGATAGTGACATCATGATCGACATAAGCCAAATCCAAGACCTTCTGCAGAGCCTCTCTATGCGGTTCTGAATTCAGAAGTAAAGATAACACGGAGATCTTAGATGGCGTTTGTAGAAGCTGGTCTACAACGTTGTACTCACTCTTCTTGATGAGCCTCAGTATCTCATCACAGTCTTCATTCACAGTGCCACTAGGTCCAACAGAAGTAAGAGTCTTTTGTACAGAGGAGGATTTAACAACAGGTGCTGGATTCGGAGAATTCACAATATTTCCAACCGGACGCTCAACAAAGTCAGCCTTAGCCTGAGGCTTCGGCGGTGCAGAAAACACACGACCACTACGGGTCAACCCGCTCACATCAGCAATATTCACCACAGAGGATGAAGGCAAAGGCACTTCTTTCCCATCTTCAACAGCAACAACATTGTAACGGAATGGGATTGTGATAACACGAAACTATATCACATTTTAAGACTTAATTCAATTAAATTATTTTATCATTTACGCTAATTTATCCCATTTCATCAGATATTATGCAGTATTTCTTTTCTATTTACATCAGGTACCCATTTTGAAGCAAAAGTGAAAAAGGGAAGAAAAGGAGGTGTAAAAAGCAACAAAAAGGAGAGAAAAGGAACCAAAGGCCAAAGCCCAGCCCAAAGCGCACAAGTCACCAATGCTGTGCCTGTGACGGACGTCACAGGACGCGTGACGAGCGTCACGCGAAGTAACCTTGTGACGGACGTCACCCATGGTGTGACGGACGTCACACCAGTCCTCTATATTTTTGGCGCAAGGAACTCAACTGACCACGTTGAAGCCCACTTCCACGCACGCTTAACCCTCGGAAGCCTACTACCATGCACGCGGAAACCCTTGAAAAGTGGTTACACCAGCAGCTTATAAATAGCAGCAAATTGGGAACTTCCAGACACACCGTTTTTGCACGCTCAGTTTTGCGGAAGCTCTGCCAAATTTATTTTTCACGCCTTTGCCTATTTTTCTTCCTTTCCAGCATCGTTCACTTTATTTATTTTATTTTGCAAGCTTTGTTTTCTTTTTTTCCTTGCAGTTTATTTTCCCCCGTTCTTAGCTTTTAGATATTTTTCGCGTAGTAGTTTCTACACCGGAAACTACTGTGCAACTTTATACCGGATTTAACCTTACGTTATATTCGAGTTTTTTTTATTTCCTTGATTTAATTTACTGTTTAATTGAAGAATCGAAGAACAAATCCTACCGGCTTGTGGAGGAGTGTTCAAAGACCATTGTATTACGCATTCAGGTTCTTTAATAGTTATTTAATTTTTAATGTTTTATTCTACTGTTTATTTATATTGCATGCCTGGAATGAGTCTGTTTATGCATGATATAGATTCTTATTCATTTAGCATGTCTGGCTAATTTGCCTAGGTATCGGTATGTAAAGTAAGCAGAATAAGGGGTCAAGACTAAGTCGGTCTATTCAAACTTAAAATTAGAATCAATCTTTTTATGGTCTTAACTTACAGGTTTAATAACAAGATTTTTTACAAAAGTAAAAGACATAAAGAAGTCGAAACCAACAGAGCGAGAGTTTGAGGTTTTAACTGGACAGTGTAAGTTAGTCATTAAATCTATCTCAGGGCGAGAGCAAGTTTTAGAATTAATTAAATTCTGACCTTTTTCCAAAAAGTATTTTTAAAGATTGAATGTGAGGACGAGAGTTAAGCATTTAGATTTAATTGTATAACCTAAGTCAACAGAGCGAGAGTTTGAGATAAGGGTGTTTAAAACGGTCAGTATTTTCTTAAAAAGAGTTTCTGCAACTTTATTGTTTTCAAAATATGATTTTTGACTTAATTATAAGTGACAGCAACATTAACATAAGATCATGGTTCCTTCAACAGAGCGAGAGTTTGAGATAAAACCTTTAACCAATAAAGTTAGTCGAAACGATTTATTTTAAAACCGAGAGACCGACAAGGAATTGATTCCCTAGTTTTGACGAACTACATACCGATATCCGTTTTATTAATATTTAATCTAGATATTAGTTTAGCTCTTAGCTCCTTTCCCCAAACAATCAAACATTTTCACCTTAGATTTACGTAGTAACCTTAGATAACGGTACATCGATTCATAAGTCCCTGTGGGATCGATATCTTTTAAAACTACGCGATAGAACTGTGCACTTGCAGTTTGTATCCCATTCTCGACTCACCCAGTCGAGCGATCAAGTTTTTGGCGCCGTTGCCGGGGACTTTTATTCAATCGATATCGTAACTCTTCCGTTACGCTGTAGAGACTAAGGTTTCTTTTTCCTTCTATTCTTTCTTTCGTTGATTTGTATGCCACGCACTCGCTCTCAAGGCGAACCGCTCTATCTACGAATCAACGATATCGAACTATATCTCCGAGTCTTACGACGAATTCGGGAATATCGTGCTGAAAACAATCTCCCTCCTATAAACCTTCCTGATATCAAAAACATTTTTCCTTCTTTAACCGAGATGGCAGAACCAGCTCGTGCTCTTAGAGATTACGCCGCTCCATCGCAAGATGAACCGCATTCAAGTATTGCTCCTCCCGCAATCGAAGCAAACAACTTTGAACTTAAACCTTCACTGTTGCAGGCTGTGCAACAGAACCAATTCTCTGGAAATCTTACCGAAGATCCAAACCTTCATTTATCCGTATTTGTTCAATATGCTGACACTGTTAAAGCTAATGGTGTCACTTCAGAGGCAATTCGACTTCGTCTTTTTCCTTTCTCATTAAGAGATAGCGCTAGAAGATGGCTTCAATCTCTCCCTTCCAACTCAGTCACCACATGGAACGAGTTGAAGAAAGTTTTTCTTGCCCGATATTTTCCGCCAAGCAAAACAGCTATGTTAAGAGCCCAGATAAACGGATTTAAACAGAAAGACAACGAGTCTCTTTTCGAAGCATGGGAAAGATACAAAGACATGATGAGACTTTGCCCACACCATGGTTTGGAAGACTGGTTGGTAATTCACACATTTTATAATGGTCTCTTATACAATACAAGGTTAACAATAGACGCCGCTGCAGGTGGTGCACTAATGAACAAACCTTATGCTGATGCTTACCAGCTTATCGAGAGCATGGCCCAAAACCACTATCAGTGGGGAACCGAACGAACAACAGTGGAAAAACCTCAACCGAAAACTGGCATGTACGAGATAAGTAACCTTGATCACGTCAATGCAAAAGTGGATGCTTTGGTCCAGAAGATTGAAAGTTTAAACGTATCACCACCAACCGCCGTGGTTGCTATAACTCAGAATTGCGAGGTCTGTGGAATCCAAGGCCACACTCCTACGGAATGTCAACTCTTGACTGGAATCCAAACAGAGCAAGTAAACTATGCTCAAGGAAGCCCCTATTCGAATACCTATAACCCAAATTGGAAGAACCATCCAAACTTTTCATATAAGAGTAATAATGCTTTATACGCACCTGGACAGTCTCCGAATCAAACCCCATCTATACCTCCGGGATATCAGAAACCAAATCCTAACAATAATACCCCTAGAAAATCCAACTTGGAAATCATGATGGAAAACTTTATAGCTTCCCAACAACAAACCAATAAAGATTTCTTAAACCAGAACATACACACTGGCGAACAACTTAAACAACTAGCAAGCAAAGTAGATGCCTTGGCTACCCATAACAAAATGTTAGAAACCCAAATATCTCAAGTAGCTCAACAACAAGCACCTACTGCTGCACCAACTGGTACATTCCCTGGACAGCCCCAACCTAATCCGAGAAGCCAAGCCCATGCAATTATATTAAGAAGTGGAACGGAAGTGGAAGGACCGTCTGATCCAAGGATAGAAAACCAAAACCCTAAGAAATCTACTGAGGAAAGTGAACCTAAGGAAAAGGAAGAGAGTAATAAGGATACCCTAGAAAAGAAGGAACCTTATGTACCTCCACCACCTTACAAACCACCTATACCTTACCCTCAAAGGCTTGTTAAAACCAAAGATGTAGGCCAATTTAGAAAATTTGTCGATCTCCTTAAGCAATTAAACGTTACAATTCCATTTACCGAAGCTATTACGCAGATGCCCTCATATGCTAAATTCTTAAAAGAAATTCTTTCTAATAAAAGGAAACTTGAGGATAGTGAAACCGTTACACTCCCTGCCGAATGTAGCGCTATAATCCAAAACATGCCTCCTAAACTCAAGGATCCAGGTAGCTTCTCTATACCCTGTCACATAGGAAAATTTGTCATCGACAAAGCCTTATGCGATTTAGGAGCCGGAATTAGCGTTATGCCTCTATCCATATGTAAGAGACTGGAAATGGGAGAATTAAGACCGACCAAGATGTCTGTACAACTAGCGGATCGTTCCATCAAATATCCTGTAGGAATCCTTGAAAACGTTCCCGTACGCATAGGTCAGTTTTATATTCCCACTGACTTCACAATTATGGACATTAGAGAAGATGATACTACACCTATTATACTAGGAAGACCATTCTTAGCAACTGCCGGTGCAATCATAGACGTAAAACGAGGAAGACTCACCTTCGAAGTAGGTGAAGAGAAAATTGAATTCATTCTTTCCAAATTCTTGAAAGCACCTGCAATAGAAGATACATGTTACTTCATGGATATCATCGATGAATGCATAAAAGAAGCAGAGTCAGGAGAAGACAAATCATCAGACTATCTTTTAGAAGACAAATCTAAACAATGCTTAGCAATAACACCAGATCCTACGCAGTGTCTTAACAAACAACCCCTGATTTGAAAACACTTCCCAAAAATCTGAGATATGAATTCCTAGACTTAGAACTTGAACGACCTGTGATAGTCAATGCAGATCTAGGAAGACTCGAAACAGAAAAACTCCTACATATCTTAAGAAAATATCCAACCGCACTAGGATACCACATAACCGATCTTAAAGGAATAAGCCCTTCTATTTGTATGCATCGCATCATGTTAGAAGAAGACGGTAAAACCTCTAGGGAACACCAGAGAAGACTAAATCCGATCCTAAGTGAGGTAGTAAAGAAAGAAATAACCAAGTTATTGGAAGCAGGTATTATATATCCTATATCTGATAGCAAATGGGTCAGTCCCGTACACGTTGTACCAAAGAAAGGAGGCATAACCGTTATTGAAAACGAAAAAGGAGAAACTATAACTAAACGAATCGAATCGGGATGGAGAATGTGCATTGATTATAGGAAACTAAACAAAGCAACCCGAAAAGATCATTTCCCTTTACCATTCATTGACCAAATGTTAGAACGATTAGCAAAACATTCACATTTCTGTTATTTAGACGGTTATTCAGGCTTCTTTCAAATACCAATTCACCCTGATGACCAAGAAAAGACAACATTCACATGCCCTTTTGGTACCTTCGCGTATAGACGAATGCCGTTTGGTCTGTGTAATGCCCCTGCAACTTTTCAAAGATGCATGATGGCAATTTTCGCCGACTTTCTCGAAAACATCATGGAAGTATTCATGGATGACTTTTCTGTATACGGACAAAGTTTCGAAGAATGCCTTGAAAACCTGGAAAGAGTTCTTGAACGATGTGTAAAAGTAAACTTAGTACTTAATTGGGAAAAGTGCCACTTTATGGTACAAGAAGGAATTGTTTTAGGACACATCATCTCGAACAGAGGAATTGAAGTAGACAAAGCCAAAATAGAGGTAATCGAAAATCTTCAACCCCCAAGAACCGTGAGAGAAGTACGAAGCTTTTTAGGACACGCCGGTTTCTACCGACGATTCATCAAAGACTTCTCTAAGATAACTAAACCCTTAACCGGACTATTAATGAAAGATGCTGAATTCATATTCGACGATAACTGTTTAAAAGCATTTCAAACTCTTAAACAAGCATTGATCTCCGCACCCATTATGCAGACACCAGACTGGAATGAACCATTCGAAATAATGTGCGATGCCAGTGATTATGCTGTAGGTGCTGTTTTAGGACAAAGAAAGGATAAAAAGCTCCATGTTATATATTACGCTAGCAGAACCCTGGATGAAGCACAGATGAATTATGCCACAACCGAGAAAGAACTCCTAGCAGTAGTATTTGCGCTAGATAAATTTCGTTCTTACTTGGTAGGAGCCAAAATAATAGTTTACACCGACCACGCTGCTATCAGGTACCTTCTAACAAAAAAGGATGCTAAACCTAGACTCCTAAGATGGATCTTGTTACTACAAGAATTCGACTTAGAATTAAGGACAAGAAAGGAACTGAGAACGTAGTAGCAGACCACCTCTCTAGACTTGAGAACCTTGAACCAGAAAGAACATCCATTAATGATGATTTCTCGTATGACAAACTCATAGCTACTTTGGAAGAGAACAACTCCGACATGCAAGTAGAAACCACCTTAGCTATATCTGTCATACCATGGTACGCTGATCTAGTTAATTATTTAGCTGCCGGAATAGTTCCACCTACTTTATCTTACCAGCAGAAGGAAAGATTCTTCCACGACATAAAACACTATTACTGGGATGATCCCTTACTTTTCAAAAGAGGTCCCGATGGTATTTTCCGTCGATGTGTACCCGAAGAAGAGGTAGAAAATATAATCCAACACTGTCACTCCGCGCCTTATGGTGGACACACAAGTACATCCAAGACCTGCTCTAAAATCCTACAAGCTGGCTTTTATTGGCCAACTATATGGAAGGACGTACATGCGGCTATTAAGGAGTGTGACAGATGTCAACGCACGGGAAACATATCTAGACGTGACGAGATGCCACAAAAAGGTATTTTGGAAGTAGAGATTTTTGACGTGTGGGGAATAGACTTCATGGGACCATTTCCATCCTCTTTCGGTAACAAATACATACTCGTGGCGGTTGACTACGTATCAAAGTGGATCGAAGCTATAGCTTCTCCAACTAATGACACCCGAGTAGTAACTAGACTCTTTAAAAATATAATATTTCCGAGATTTGGCATCCCAAGGATAGTAGTCAGTGATGGTGGATCGCACTTTATATCCAAGGTACTCGAAAAACTACTACTTAAATATGGAGTGAGACATAGGATAGCAACACCTTACCACCCTCAAACCAGTGGACAAGTGGAAGTATCTAACAGAGAAATCAAGCAAATACTAGAAAAAACGGTCGCCACTTCAAGGAAAGATTGGTCATTGAAATTACCAGAAGCTTTATGGGCATACCGAACTGCTTATAAAACTCCCATAGGGACGACCCCATTTAAGCTCATTTATGGAAAATCCTGTCACCTCCCGGTAGAATTAGAACATAAAGCCTATTGGGCTATTAGAAATTTAAATTTGAATTATAAAGCCGCCGGTGAAAAGAGAATCCTTGACATAAACGAATTAGAGGAACTCAGAAGAGACGCCTATGAAAATGCCAAAATCTATAAAGAAAGAACAAAACAATGGCATGATAAGCGTATATCAAGGAAAATCTTCAAGCAAGGCGACGCAGTACTCTTATTTAACTCCAGACTAAAATTATTCCCGGGAAAACTACGATCCAGATGGTCAGGACCTTTCCATATCACTAAAATCTTTCCCAGTGGAGCGGTAGAAATTAAAGGACAATCTACAGAACCGTTCACCGTAAACGGGCAACGTCTGAAACATTATCACTATGCGGAAACCAACGAGGATTCGCAAATTCTACACTTAGACGAAACGCCCCCAGGACTCATAGACAATATTTAACAGTTTCTTTGTCGAGCTTGCGACATTTAAACAAAGCGCTTAGTGGGAGACAACCCACAAATTAATCTGTTATTTTATTATTCTATTATTATTATCATTTCTCTATTTTTCTCTTAATTATTCTTTTAATTTCTATTTAGTATTCATTATTGATTTATTCAAAAAAAAAAAAAAAATATATATATATATATATATATATATATCTATATTTTCTTCTTTCGGCATTTGGCCAAATCCTGACTTAAACTCATGTTTTCTTTTCTCTAATTAACACTAACCAGATGGGACATTTTGACCGTATGGGTATCAAGTTCAGAGGAATGGCTCAGAAACGAAGGTTTGAAGAACTAGCCACTAGAGAGATGCTACCTAGTTTATATCCTGATGATTGGGCTATGACTGCCCTTGGACTGAGACAGAGTGTCCTGTTTTTGCTGAATCAGATAGGATGGGAGACCTCCCCTATCCTGAGACATTTCACCACCTACCGGAGACTCACACTAGAATTCCTTAGTTCATTAATCTATCTACCTAGCCATGGAAAAGGAATTACCAGAGGTTTTATCCAGTTCAGAATGTTCAATATGGAGTACCAATTTAATACTAGAGACTTCACCAACCTTTTGGGTTTTCCTACCTCCTTTGATACATTCACTATAAGCCAGGAAGAACTTCTTGAATATAGAGAGCTTGAACACTTTTGGGGTAAGCTGACTGGAAATGATGAGCCCGAAGAACATGAGTTTCTCTCTGGAAACACATACAACCCGGCTTTTCGCTATTTCCATAAGATCCTGACCCACACTTTATTTGGGAAGAAGCCAAATAGTACTTCAGTTTCACGTGATGAACTCTTCATCATATTTTGTGCTTCCCAGAACCGTCCAGTAAACGGTGCTACTTTTATGTTAGCTAATTTGGACCACCTTATCCAGGATGAGAGAGCACCCATTAGAATAGGCGGCCTGATAACTATGATAGGTAATGCTATTGGACTACGTCAGCCTATGCTTGACCTGAACCCTTTTTGTGGCATTACCACTATGAGTATACCTTTCCTCTTCAACACTATGTTTATAGCAAACATAGGGTATGATGAGTTTGAGCTTGTTATTGATAACCAGGTTCTCTGCCTATTCACCCTGCCCGATCCTAGGACTAGTGTTCATAACCAAAGGAACTGGCTCTATAACCTGAATGAAACCCCAACTCCTGCTGGATCCACTGAATCCATCCAGGATTATGAGATTTGTGATGACTATGAGCATTATGTTGACCATATCTCTCTTGCTGAATCTGACCCTCAGACTCCATCCGGCTACCATGACATTGATCCTCCTCCTCAGCCTGTCCTGACCGAAGAATCAGCCATGCCTGATCTCCGACATCATATGCCAGGAACAGATATTAAAACTGTCATTGAAGCTTTGATGTCAGAACAAAACGCCCTCAGGGAAGATTTCCACAGCTTGAGACTTGCAGTCCTAGAACACATGAGCAGTACGGCAAGTCAGTTACGTATGTTACGGCATCATGTTAACTCTTTTACTCCTCCGGCCAGAGATCCGAAGATAGATGGAATTTAGTTTTTTTCTTTCTAAGTTATTTAGTTTTAGGCTAGATTTTTTCATTAATGTTATTTGAATTCATGTTTATTTCTATTTCATTTTATTATTTTCCCTTCCTGTAATACATTATGATCCTTTTTATTGAAGCTGTTTAGTTAATTTATTTTGCAATGCCTATTATGCTCTACTGTTATTACTTATTATTATTATTATACAAAGCAAGTAAGCATGCATACTAAATTAAGCTACAGACTAAAACGTTCATAAGCAGAATAAAACATTAAATTACGCTACCAAAGTAATTCTGTGAAGCGCTACTAAGCCTTTCCAAAAGAACGGTGTGACGAGCGTCACACCACCCATGACGGACGGCACACTTAGTACCTGTTACGAGCGTCACAGCTTTGTGACGAGCGTAACGCCTCTCAGATATGTGAACGTTAAGGAGCCGTTGGAGACGAACGTTACACCCTACCTTTTTACATTCCCCATTCATTTTTCATTTACCACAATTAATTACTTTTCAACCACTCTTTCTTTTCACCTCCCACATTTTACCTATAAATACCCTCCAAACTTCCTTCTTTCACCACAAACAATTCTCTCATATCAAATATACACTTCTTTTCTTTTCCAAATCACTCATTCAAAAATTCATCACAATGGCGGGAAATCAAAATTTCGGAAATATCATCTTCCGATCCGAAGATGACAACTATCAGCAAGAGCAATTCGAGCGCTTCCAACAGCGAGGCGTCGCTCCCACCAGGTACCCCGATTTAACTTGTTTACAACAATTGGGCTTACTCCAAGGTATCGAGTGGATGCTCCGTAGAGCCGATTTAACCTTCCTTTGCACCCATAACCAACCCACCTATCCTTCCCTAACCTTAGAATTCCTAAGTTCTTACGACTACACCACTCCCACTCCCGCCGTGAAGGTGAATTTCTAACCGGTACAGCAACCTTCCGAATGTTTAACACCGAGTACTCTCTAACCCAACGCGAATTGAGTGCCATGCTACAATTTCCCACAGAAGGTCTGCTCCATGCCAGAATCCCTCCAACCTCAAACTGGAACACAGTTCTAGTTTTCGACCTTTTTAAGAAAATTTCCGGTATAAATACCTACAACTGGGAAGAACTCCTTCTCTCCCACATCCATAACCCCACCATCCGTTATTTTCTCCGTATCCTGCAAAACACACTCTTTGGAAGACCAAACAACAGTAAGGTCAACTCAAAAGAACTCTTTTTCCTCCAGTGCGTTTTCGAATCGGATACCAAGGTAAACGCCGCCTCTTTTATATTTCATCATATCCGCACCTTATGTGCTAGAGGCCGGCAACCATTCATAATTGGTGGATTAATAACCTCCATAGCACTTGGCCTGAACCTAGGGGATAAACTCCAAACTTTAGAATCCCTACCACCCCTGTCTATGGATATCAGCTATTGTCGCTCCAGCCGCCTGATTAAAAACAGAGTAGGCGGAGGATACTATCTTATGGTGAACAACCAAGCTGTCCCAAGTGTTGTGCTACCCAATACCACCCTAACCGATGTCACAAACCCGAACCGCCACCTCTACGATCTTAGCGCTCCTGAAACCACCGAGCCTTCACAAACAAACCAGCAAACAGATGAGTTTGAAGAAATGGAACAAGGTGATCATCCGCCAACACAACCGTCAGTCCCGCTCAACCCTTCCAGTAATGCAGCCGGCCCATCCTCCCAACGTCGTCGACGACGAAGGCCCGCGACCAACGATGACATTATGGATGCTATCGATGGAATGCAGGCACAGAATACAGAGATGATGCAGATGATGCGTCAAATGCAACAGCAACAGGATGCTCGGAATGCCATAACCGACCAGCGGTTTACTGAGTTGTTTAGCAGATTCGACAGCTTAGACATACGTCAAAGATCACCAGGACCAAGAACCAGAGGTGGAAGGCAGCCTTAGTTGTATTTTTCTTTTTCCTTTCCATTTTGTATTTCTTTCCCTTCAAACATCGAGGACAATGTTTAGTTCAAGTATGGGGGGGAAACATTATTCTTTCCATTCTCATCTTTGTTTCAAGTTTGTACTCTCCCTTTTCATTGTTAATTCCTTATAAAAACTAAATAATTTTTTTTAAGTTAAGTCCTGAATGTGAAGAAAATTTTCTATTATCTATTCCCCTCAATTTCCTGAGCCATAACAAAAATTTTAACACACCCAATAAGTATAAAGGTTGCTCACTTTATAAAATTTGAGTGAAATCAAAACAAAATCATTACCATAACAACGCTCTGAGAACCTCGATATGTTAGATCAGGATAAGTACCCATTATACCGATTCCTTGAACTTTTAGTTCTATGGCAACCCCAAGTAGTTTATACAGAAGTCAGCACCATCTTAATAGCAAACTACGTGGAGAGCCGATGAATATAAGTGAATGATCCCCAAAGTAACCTGAGACACATAAATATATCAAGAAATGCACTAATTAAATTAGGTGATCCTTACCGGATCATTTAATCTAAAGGTTGCAGATCATGCAAAAGCACAATACGAAAGATCCATTATGAATTGGTTCAGTAGGAATCTGGTGCTGAACTTGGTAGGGCGGACTACGGTTCGATCCCCCGCAATTTGCAATGGACTGAATAATGAAGTTATCCGACTTATGTACCAGAACTTCTAGCTAAAAGCGGATCATAGTCACTAACCGGTTACTCCACTATGTGCGCGAAAGGATAAAGGGCTTAATGTGATTTCGCTAGAATGAAAACGGGCAAAATAAGACTAAAGGAACCAGGATAGCTATCATAGGGTACTTGAACTGATTGGCATAAGGTAGGGTTATCTGAGGTTGTAACGGTAGTTGTTGATGTCAAGATTAAACTCAAGTCCTCCTAAACAAAAATCCATTGGCAACCTAGTACGAATTGATGTGTGCTTTAAAATTTCATCCGGCTAAAACTTTCAACAAGTTCTATACTGAATTTTGCTTGAGGACAAGCAAAGATTTAAGTATGGGGGAGTTTGATAACACGAAACTATATCACATTTTAAGACTTAATTCAATTAAATTATTTTATCATTTACGCTAATTTATCCCATTTCATCAGATATTATGCAGTATTTCTTTTCTATTTACATCAGGTACCCATTTTGAAGCAAAAGTGAAAAAGGGAAGAAAAGGAGGTGTAAAAAGCAACAAAAAGGAGAGAAAAGGAACCAAAGGCCAAAGCCCAGCCCAAAGCGCACAAGTCACCAATGCTGTGCCTGTGACGGACGTCACAGGACGCGTGACGAGCGTCACGCGAAGTAACCTTGTGACGGACGTCACACATGGTGTGACGGACGTCACACCAGTCCTCTATATTTTTGGCGCAAGGAACTCAACTGACCACGTTGAAGCCCACTTCCACGCACGCTTAACCCTCGGAAGCCTACTACCATGCACGCGGAAACCCTTGAAAAGTGGTTACACCAGCAGCTTATAAATAGCAGCAAATTGGGAACTTCCAGACACACCGTTTTTGCACGCTCAGTTTTGCGGAAGCTCTGCCAAATTTATTTTTCACGCCTTTGCCTATTTTTCTTTCCTTTCCAGCATCGTTCACTTTATTTATTTTATTTTGCAAGCTTTGTTTTCTTTTTTTCCTTGCAGTTTATTTTCCCCCGTTCTTAGCTTTTAGATATTTTTCGCGTAGTAGTTTCTACACCGGAAACTACTGTGCAACTTTATACCGGATTTAACCTTACGTTATATTCGAGTTTTTTTATTTCCTTGATTTAATTTACTGTTTAATTGAAGAATCGAAGAACAAATCCTACCGGCTTGTGGAGGAGTGTTCAAAGACCATTGTATTACGCATTCAGGTTCTTTAATAGTTATTTAATTTTTAATGTTTTATTCTACTGTTTATTTATATTGCATGCCTGGAATGAGTCTGTTTATGCATGATATAGATTCTTATTCATTTAGCATGTCTGGCTAATTTGCCTAGGTATCGGTATGTAAAGTAAGCAGAATAAGGGGTCAAGACTAAGTCGGTCTATTCAAACTTAAAATTAGAATCAATCTTTTTATGGTCTTAACTTACAGGTTTAATAACAAGATTTTTTACAAAAGTAAAAGACATAAAGAAGTCGAAACCAACAGAGCGAGAGTTTGAGGTTTTAACTGGACAGTGTAAGTTAGTCATTAAATCTATCTCAGGGCGAGAGCAAGTTTTAGAATTAATTAAATTCTGACCTTTTTCCAAAAAGTATTTTTAAAGATTGAATGTGAGGACGAGAGTTAAGCATTTAGATTTAATTGTATAACCTAAGTCAACAGAGCGAGAGTTTGAGATAAGGGTGTTTAAAACGGTCAGTATTTTCTTAAAAAGAGTTTCTGCAACTTTATTGTTTTCAAAATATGATTTTTGACTTAATTATAAGTGACAGCAACATTAACATAAGATCATGGTTCCTTCAACAGAGCGAGAGTTTGAGATAAAACCTTTAACCAATAAAGTTAGTCGAAACGATTTATTTTAAAACCGAGAGACCGACAAGGAATTGATTCCCTAGTTTTGACGAACTACATACCGATATCCGTTTTATTAATATTTAATCTAGATATTAGTTTAGCTCTTAGCTCCTTTCCCCAAACAATCAAACATTTTCACCTTAGATTTACGTAGTAACCTTAGATAACGGTACATCGATTCATAAGTCCCTGTGGGATCGATATCTTTTAAAACTACGCGATAGAACTGTGCACTTGCAGTTTGTATCCCATTCTCGACTCACCCAGTCGAGCGATCAGATTGCCTTATCAGAAGAATACGGAATAGGGCCGGCAGGCTTGATAATCAGGGAAGGAGAACCTTCGGCTTGCTACCATCATATTTAATGATAACAGGTTCAGGTACTCGAAACACTGGAGAAATGACGTTGACCTCTGGCTCATCTTCATCAACATTCCTATTCTGAAGGATCTCAATGGTTCCCTCGTCCAGCAATTCCTAAAGATCTCTGCACACTTGGCGACAACCCAATCTGTTAAAAGAGAAAATTCGACATTTATCATGATCGTGCTCCAAATGACTGTACTCACACAGCAGACAGTGCAACTCAACAAGAGATTGTCGAATATGACTAACATATTTGACCTTGTATTTTCCAGGGCAACCCTGGACCATGTTAACAGATTTCCCATGCTCGGGCAATGGGTGCTTCGTAACATTAGGACCTGCGTCCTCAAAGCTCAAAATGCCGCACCTCATAAGGTATTGAACCTTAGTCTTCAACGGAAAGCAGTTTTCCACATCGTGGCCCGGAGCACCAGAGTGGTAAACACAATGCAACTCAGGCTTATACCACCACGAAGGGTTAGCAGGTATAGCCGGAGGATCCCTAGGAGTAATCAGTTTCTGCTCTATCAAAGAGGGATACAGTTCTGCATATGACATCGGAATCGGATCAAAAGTGATCTTCTTCCTCTCATAACTCGTAGTGGCTTGATTACTATTGCGAGGCTGGTAGGCCTGCTGTTGAGGACGATGCTGTTGCTGATATTGCTGAGACGGTTGTTGATTATTGCGCTGATATTGCTGATTATCTATGAAGACAGGTGCTATATTAGCCAACTGGTGCTGGTTACCGGCTGGACGTGCGGTCTTCCTCTTCACAGAGGGTCTTCTGGATTTCATATGGGAGGTCACAGCATGTGCCTCTCCGTCTTTCTTCTTCGTAAACGCCCCATATCATTTGGTAGAAGAGCCTTCATCCTTAGATAGACGTCCTTCACGGACTCCTTCCTCTAGACGCATCCCCATGTTCACCATCTCGGTGAAGTCAGAAGGAGCGCTAGCAATCATCCGCTCATAATAAAATGAACTCAAGGTCTTCAAAAAGATCTTGGTCATTTCTTTCTCTTCTAGCGGAGGAGTAATCTGAGCTGCCAACTCTCGCCACCTCTGGGCGTACTCCTTGAACGTTTCTTTGTCCTTCTGGGACATGGCCCTGAGCTGATCCCGATCGGGAGCCATATCCATATTATATTTGTATTGCTTGACGAATGCCTCACCAAGATCATTGAAGGAACGGATGTTCGCACTGTCTAGTCCCATATACCAAGGCAGTGCAGCACCGGACAGACTGTCCTGAAAATAATGGATGAGCAGCTGATCATTATCCGTTTGAGTTGACATCTTCCTGGCGTACATGACCAGGTGGCTGAGAGGACAAGTATTCCCTTTGTATTTCTCAAAGTTAGGGACCTTGAATTTCACCAGAATCTTGACATTGGGAACCAAGCATAACTTGGCAGCAGACTTCCCAAACAAATCCTTTCCTCGAAGGGTCTTCAATTCCTTGCGCAGCTCAAGAAATTGGTCATTCATAGCATCCATCTTCTCATTGACATCTGGGCCCTCAGACGGCTCAAAATGATAGATGGTGTCGTCTACCCTAGGAACGGCATGCACGACAGGAGGAGGAACAGTAAGGACCGGGCTAGATGTCGGCATGGAAGCAAAAGTCGGAGCAGGAATATCGGGCATAAAGTTGGGAGGCATACCCCACGGAAACCCGGCTGGCATGGCTGTTGCAAAATGTGCACTGGCTGCAAGCACAGTTGAGGAAACAATCTCAGAAATGACTGTCCTCTGGCGAGGAGTTACAGGTGTTGGAGACGACTGGCTCTGAGCTGCCAGGAAAGATTCCATCAAAGCACTCAGTCTGGCGACTTCCTCTTTGAGTTCACGGTTCTCTTGCTCAAGATGATCCATCAATCTGGAAGAGTTGGCCCTGGTGTAGTACCGGTGAGTCAGCTTGTCTTCAAAATAAATGAAGAGCAACAGAGTCAGATCACAGGACAGGAGACCAGAACAAAACCTGCTTATGCATATGATGCATGCAGTGTTTGTGCATATGATTCGTTTTTTATTTCAAAGGAACTCTAGGGTTTTATTTGCAAACTTTTGAAATATTAGAATTTTATCGCATATGGAAAATATCTCATCAAATATATCAAGACAAAGAAGTACAACATTGTCAATCATATTACAAGAGAAAAGGAAAATAATCATCCTATGGATCCCTAGAAGCTCGAGACACAGGAAGATAAGCTGCTCGAAGCTTCTTCACTTCTCTCTCATATGCTGCTTCCATATCTGCTTTCTCTTTGGCGAGTCTATCATACCTCCTTTTCCAGAACTTGGAAGACTGAGGAAGTAGAGAAGTCCATGCATCGTCAGGATCATCAATCACCTGATGCTCGAGGAACTCAATCAGAGCATCCTTCTCCTTAATCTGCTGAAGCAACTCTTCCCTTTCACGGATCCAGGCACGTGATAGGTCTTCGTCTCTCAACTCCTCTACTCCTTGGTTAGGGAGGGTTGAAGGCCCAGCCACAACCAAAGGTGTAGGTCTCGGATAATTGTAAGGCATGAGATACTCAGATGCTCTCTTCCTTACCCAAGCAGTATACGGCTCCAAAGCTATGCAATTCTTAGGACCCAACTCATTCCTACCTTTCTTGTGGATCTTGCGCCAAGCGCGAACCATTGTGGCTTTCAAGCCTTGGGGATCTTTACCCTCCTGAAAGAACACACCTTCTAACAGAATGTTATTAGGTTTATCCTTTAGGGGGAACCCAAGCTGACGTCGTGCTAACACAGGGTTGTAGCTAATCCTACCACATGTACCAAGAAGAGGCACATTGGAGAATTCACCACAAGAGTCGATAATTTGTACTCCATCATACACGCAATCATACCAAGAGATATCATCATTAGTGAGAGACATAAGTCTCGTAGACCACCGTAGACATCCCTTGTTCTCCTTGAAAGCGACCGTCTTCGGTAAGTGAGAAATAAACCACTTATACAACAGAGGAAAACAACACACAATAGCGCCACCACCCTTTGTATTCCTCAGATGCAAAGAGAAATAGGTATCACCCAACAGAGTCGGAACGGGATTAAGAGCAGAGAAGATCCTAATAGCGTTCACATCCACAAACTTGTCGATGTTGGGGAACAATACCAATCCATAGATGAGAAGCACAAATATGGCCTCAAAGGCATCCTCACTCATGGCCTTCCCATAAACGGTAGCTTAAGCGATGAGGAACTCAGAAGGAAGACCTTGAATTCCACCTTTGGTAGTCATATGAGCTTTAACCAAAGATTCATCTATGTGCAACATGTCAGCTATCTCTTGAGAAGTAGGAATACTCTCCAAGCCACTGAACGGCAACTGATCCAGAATAGGAATACCCACAAGATGAGCATACTCCTCAAGGGTAGGCAATAGCTGAAAGTCCAGAAAAGTGAAGCAGCGATACTGAGGATCATAGAACTGCACCAAAGTACCCATCAACCCTTCATCCACCTGAGTAGTCAGAAGAGGAAGAAGCTTCCCAAAACGAGCTTTGAAACCCAAGGGATCTAGTACATAGGATGTCAGATTCCTTAACTCTTTCAGATCGGGTTGTCTGAAGTTGTACTTCTTTGTATGCCTTTTTTGCCTTTCCATGTCTGAAAATTTTGCAAATAAACCCCTTAAGTTCCTTGAAAATTTTCTTTTTATCTGATGATATGGATGCAGATGAATGCATGAATGCATGAATGCAACAATCACACTCAAGGATCAAGCAAAGCACACCAGACAAAGGTCATGGGATGGCTCATATTATCCTTAATATCAATCATCCATTTTGGTGGATTATGGTTTTCACCTTATCAACACCCAAGTTCCATTGATATTAACGATATATGAACAACTTAAACCATCCTTAATATCAATCATCCATTTTGGTGGATTATGGTTTTCACCTTATCAACACCCATGTTCCATTGATATTAACGATAGTTGAACGGATCAACCATGAATCACGGGTTTGTTGTGAGTCACGAGCATGGAGTCTCGGTTAAGAACCACCCAAAGGGAGTGTACTATGGTTTAAACCTGCCGAACATGTTCTACCAGAGGTTCCCATAGTCATCATCCCATCTTTCGAATATTATCGGTGGAACGAATACTCGTATTCCAAAAATATTCTCAAGAGAGACTCTTATGAGTGTAGTATCGCGTAACAATCGCATCAAATCTTACATTTTAACGACTTCCGCATTACGTCCTAAAAATAGGCCAAGATGGGATTGGTAAACTAAGGTCCTTGGCTTCTAAGGCACATATTGGAAAGAGCAATGTCTAACCACAAATGACTTGTGTGACATTATTGATCCCAACATGACCTCCACCAAGTGAATGGACTCGCAAGTCAACTTGCTAAGGAATAACTCCACACAAGTCGACGAGACTATGCCATTCTCCTATCATAAGTGCACTCGAGTTCGGGTATAGAACTCATCTCACAAGGATCACCAAGCAAACAAGCAATTGATATATCAAGCAATTCAAACATTACAAACAATACAGTAATCCCAAATTGCACAAAAATATGTTATAAACAAATATAATACAACAAGTCTGAAAAGTAGGCAAACCCACTAGTGAAGGACTTTTTTCCCCAACAGAGTCGCCACTTTTCTGTAGCGGTGTATTCGTTACCTTTAGATTTATTGACTAAATCAAAAGTAAAGCATACAAAGTCGAGTCGCCACCGCACTTCTATTTATCCAAAGGAATGACTAGAAAGCGAACAAAAGCCTAAAAGTTTTACAAACAAAACTAGTAAAAGAAGGGTCAGAGATCTGGGTAAGGGGGTAATTATGTCATGGGAAGGTGTTAGGCACCCACAACATCCTAGGTACTCCTAGGGAACCTCTTTTCACAACTTGTTGCAAAAAGTTATTTGTTTATGAAATTATTTTGTGCAAACATGATTGAAGAGATGAGAAAAAAATATACAAGTTTATTTACATTTGTGTTTGGATGGATGAACCCATTGCCTACGTACCCTCTCATGAAAGATAAGGATAAAAACCCCGTAGTTCGGGTAAAAAATTTCAAAACAAGTGAGTGGATTGATTTTAAACAAAAGTCTTAAGGTCTTTCGTTATCAAAGGGAGAAAACTCAACCTAAACCAACAATCCACCATGTGAGAATAGCTTCAACATGCTAGTGAGGGGTTAACCCTATAATAAGCATGGAAGTCTTACAATTCAATCACTAAGGATGTGGTGAGATTTACATCAACCACTGAGATAACTCAAACCTATGGCTAATGCATGAAAATTTGATTAAGAAGTGGACAAGGGCCACAAAAGACAATTGAGTGGGTTGAATTAACCAATTAGAAGTATTCACAAAGATGGTCAAAGTTGACTTAAAGATTCAATTCAAAATGAGTATTGTGAAAAGAAAGTTGGAAAATCAAAAGCCTAAGGCTTAGGTTTCTAGTTTTGAAAACAAGTCAAATGTTTGCACAAAAGATTTTCTGGTTTGGGTTAAGGATGGAAATGTGGATCAAGGTTAAGCATGCAAAAGGTGGGGAAAAAGGAATAAGCCACACAATAGGGTTGCTTTCTCGAGATCATAGAGATGATTCAAGTAAGTTCCTTTGGAATAAGCACAAGGCAAAAGCAAAAGTCTCAATAAGAGAGCCACAGGAAGAGGAAATAGAATGCCAATCAATGGACTTATATCCAACTCCTGAAAAGCAAAACGGAAACGGAATGCCAATATATGGACTTATATCCAACTCCTGAACAATAAAACGGAAACGGAATGCCAATATATGGACTTATATCCAACTCCAAGTAACAAAAAAAACGGATGCAGAATGCCAATAGATGGTCTTACATCTAACTCCACAAAACAAATAGGAAACAGAAAGCCAATAGATGGTCTTACATCTAACTCCTAAAACAAACAAGCAACAAATGCAAACACACAAAATGCAATCATCACACTCTATATACAAACAAGAGGCTTAGACAAAAGGTTAGGCTTTAGTCAAGAGGGGTCATATCAACATCGACAAACAAGCCAAAACTGTAGGGGTGTTCTGAAGCTCTTAACCACTAACATTGAGAGTTAGGGTGAAGCTGATGAAAGATAGAAATGAGGATGAGACCTCATGCTCTTAACCCTAGCCTGGGTGAGCTTGAATCAAAGAAAGTGTGGGGATCCAGAATGAGGGACCCTATTCCACTTGACTGACTCTATACAAAGATCTTGGGTTATGTTCAAGAGCATCAGCACGTAGTGCGAGCATAATGAACGACTCACTGATTAACAGGGGATTGATTGCTAATCCTTTCTATCTGTCAATTGCCTCTTCACTTAGGAGGACTTAACAAGTAACATGCCTCAACAAGGAGGTCTTTGGCACAAGTATAAACATACACAATCAGAGCCTCTTAAGGAGGACTTCAGCCAAATGCCTGCCAAAAAGGTGGCAGGACTTCCAGACTACATGGAGAAAGAGAGGCTACCTAAGTGGTGTACCAACCACACTCCAAAGCAAAGCTCAAGCAAGAGCTAAAAGCGACTAATGTACCTGTACAAAAGCCAAACAGTTAATATTGTATTCAGAAAACCAACAGACAACACAATGGAACTATCCAATATGTACACAATACAAGTCACAAGTGCAAGCACTCAAATGAGTTCATCACATCAATGGACCTACAACACAACAATAGTTAGTAATCAAAGCAACTTGTATCTCAAATAATGAGGAAACCAACCATTAGTGCCAAATGCTTAAACCTGAAACACAAAGCACAATTAGTATGCATACAAATCACTAGTTCAAAAAACTAGGTTCAAAAGCAAGTCAAATGACCAAAACAGAAGTCAATATTTCACATGAAGCACATTCAATCAAACAAGAAAGAGTCCTCAAAAGGACCAAAGCCAATTCATAAGGCAAAGCCATCAAATGAACAAGATAAAGCAAAGGCAAACAATGTGATCAAAATTAAACATCAAGAATAGAAAATCCACATTAAAACAGAAATGTATCCAATGATCATGAAATTTTTTATGTGAATTTAACATGTTATGGAAAAGCATCATACCAAAAATTAAATCCAGAAGAGCTCAATTGGTGTATGAATGAAAATGCACAAATGCAAGGCACAAAATGTTACACCAAATGTCACACTACATGTCCATGTGTCCAAAACAGTGGTATCAAATGATAAAACTGCCAAACAAAAGCCAAAAAATCATGTTACATGTTAGGATTAAGCATGCAAAATTTGAAAGCAATTGGATTAACCATGAGCATTTCACAAGCAAATGAATGTAACATGTCATTTTGGTATCATGTTCAAACACAAAATCACAATTAAAAATCCAGCAACACAAAAATCAGGAAATTAACATAAAAAAGTAATAGACATTAAAACAAGAATGTGAAAAAAAGTTTGGATCAATTTGGACATTTATACTATTTTTTATGATTTTTCAAAGTTGAATGAATAAAGTGGATTAATATGAAATAATGTGGAAACATGAAATGTGAATGAAAATCAGAAAGTGCATAAGGCCAGGAATTGAACACGCGCTACACAGGTCAAATGGTAATGTTCAAATGAAATAAAGAAAATATGCATTAGCGTGGAATCGAACACCACCATCCAAGGTTCAGCGAATATTCAATTGGAAAAAATAGAAAAAAGCATAGCGAGGGAGTCGAACCCGTGCAAGCAAGGTTCATAGAGCGCTCAAAGGAAATCAATTGGAAATCAAAAAAACACATGCGCTGAGAATCGAACTCGCGCAAGCTAGGGTTAAGGGCGCCAAAACGCAGCGTTTAAGACAGAAACCCTAGGCCAAAACCAGACGGTGGAGCGCGGTGGTTTTCACCGTCTTCTCCGATCGTGTACACGGCGGAGCAACCAAAATTTTTTCCAGAAATCCATGAACCTTATACCATTGGAAAGGTCTTGCAACAAGGATTAAGAATATCATGCTCATTTAACCTAAAACTCCATGAATCGAGCAGATCGAAGGAAAACATTATGAACATCAAAACTTGAATTCAACCTAACAGGCTCATTACTTAACCAAATCAAGATCTAAAGCTATCAGAATCATCAGTATCAAAAGATCTACATGTTTATGTACATGAAAAGGCAAAACGAGAGAATCGAAATTTCACTTACTTGAAGTGCAGTGATCAAAAACCGTGTGTTCAAGCCTCCACAAGTTCCAGATCTTCTCCCTCAACCTTGCTATGAAGCTTTATGCACCAGGAAGAAATTGAAAATCCTCAAATCAAGCTCAATTTCAGAACTTCATCTTCATGTTCAAGCTTTGGATCTGCACGATTCTGGACTGAATTGGCCAAAGTAATGGTTGATTCTTGCTCCAAACTACACCAGGATCATGAATCTACAAAGAAACTTGGTGTTTGTGTGAAGAATTTTGAGATTCGATGAGAGAGAAAATTGAGAGGGAAATGAAATTTTGATCCAAATTCTGTTATTCTCCCTGAAATGTGATTAAGATTTAGCTTATATAGCATCCCTTAATCATGCTGAAATTGAGATTAGGCTTTGGTTAATTATGATTAAGGAAAAATGAGGTGGAATGCAAAAAATGCAAATGTGACTATGCATGGCTAATGTGCACGTGAACAGTGCCATGTTATACCTCAATTCCACTTAAAATCAGTCAATAAACAACATTTGATTGGAATTTTGCTCATGTGATCCACCAATTTTGAATTGTCAATTTTCCCTCCAAAATGCACTTGTGTGGACACTTGACCATGTGAGCTTTTTTCATGCAAGGAAATGGTTGATTTGGAAAGTATTGGTCATAAGGAGCATTTTGCAAAAAGAGTGGACCAAATTGGAGTTTTGGATCAAAAGTTATGGCATTTTGAACTTCTATGCATACTTTGTGATCATTTGACCATAACTTCTTAACCATTCATCAGATGAACATGATCTTAGACTTTTTGGAAAGAGGAGTGAAAGATCTTCAACTTTCATGTTCACCAAAAATTCATTTGAAGCTTCTTTGATGTTGGAAAGTCAAGTTGAATGTGAACCAAAAACTTGCAATTTTTGGAAACTTGAAATTATAGGTCACTTTCCATTTTTGGAAACTTTTGATTTGACTTCAAAATCTTCAAGATAGATGTTTGACATGATGAATAGGCCTTGTATGAACATGAATGGGGTATTTCAGATCAATTCCCCACCTCAAAGTCCTCAATTGACTGCACAGTTGATTGTATTGGTCCTCAGATGACCTGAAAATGACTGATGAATTTGGGCCTTTGCCACTTGATGAACTGGCTTCAAAATGAGACCCTAGCTCATATAAGCTTAATATAATTATCATGTGGTCCTCATACCAAGGAAATACCATCAGCTCTTGTACAAAGGATGCTCTTGAATTGCTTGACCTGTGCTTACTTGATGCTACAAAACAAAAAGGTTAATGACATATTTTTGGTGCTTTTGGTTAGTAATTAAAACAAGAAAAGCAATGATATACAATGCAAGCATGCCTGGTGATCCAAAACCACTCAACAAGAGATCCCACCCAAAGGGAAAGGGAGCCAAGATGCTCAAATGATCCTTGAGGCTATGCAATGCAATGCTTATGATGCCATGAGGGATCTCAGGGACAAAATTGGGGTCTTACATTAAGCAATCGTAATTGGATTTATGTAGAAGTCACAACTATTTGAGGTCGGACAATAGAATTTTGGTGTTAATGCATGTTAGAGACATAGTATAATGGACTATGCTCATGAAACATACCACACACAAAAAGAATATGCAAAAGAGGTGGCCTAATCTCATCCATACTTATGTTTATTTTGTAATCAATTAGCCTTAGGACTTGGAGATATCATAGGCCACATGAGATGAATGCATAAAGAAGGGGAATGAGATGAAGAGGGAAGGGAATGGATCAAAACTCAAATTGGTCAAAGGAGGACTTTTACCAAATTAATATCATTCATTCATTTTGGGAGATGGAATGTACATTCCATCAATCCCCTAAATCCAATGATATTAACTTAACAAAGTCAAATCAACATTGACCAAGGCCTAACAACATGAGTCAAACTTACACAAATCGTCACAATAGGTCAACACAATTATTTGGCATTTATTCAAATTAAAAATACCAAAATAAGGCATTTAAATTAAATATGGTTTGTCAAATTCCTAAAACCTCATCAAAACACCAAAGAAATGGCCATAAGATTTATCATAGGTCAAACAAGGTCAAAGGACCTTGGAGAAAAAATTTCAGAATTTTTAAAGACTTAAAAGTATTTTTAAACAATTAAAAAAATTCACAAAATCAATTAAATCATGAAAAATATTATAATGATCCAAAAAAATAATTTTAATTTAAAATACGAAAGAGGAAATTATTTGAAATTTTTTGGTGAAACTCTCATATTTTTTGAATCAATATTAAAATTAATATGAATTAATGAAAATCAAAGGAATAAAAATTAAAATCAAAAAATAAAAAAAAACGTGGACCACTTGATCTCCCTCATTAATTGAGGTGGAAAATCAAGTGGTCTGAAACGCACGTTCCACTAAACACATGAGTCAGCGCGCTGTACCAAGGGTAATCACAATGGGGGCTCAGGATTAAAACATTTTGAAAGGATCCTGTGGCTAGGAGACGTGCCAACGCACCGCCGGGGCCAGAGCTCCGGTCTTCTTCTCCAGTGGACCTCATCAGACTGGTCCACCCTTAATTATCACCAAAATAAAAAAGGAGGACATGATCTGAAAGAAAAAATGGCGTAGAGCACGAATCTGACCTCAATTTTAACTAACTCCACATATATAGGAAGATAAGAGGAGTTGAATTTTGAGGTGTGTCAATTGAGTTGCTTCGATTTGACCTCTAAGCAACTCAATCTTCTCGCCTACATTGGTAGGACTTCAGACAACCAAAGATCCAAGAGAATTGATGAGAATTGAGTGAGAATCCAAGAGATGAAGTTTTCTGAAAATTACCTTCAATGTTGTGTAGAACTTGAGGTTGCTTGCTTCAAACACGATCTGATCACACTTGAGAAGCTTGTAGGGAGTGGTTAGCAATGGTGCAAGGCTTTGGATCCTAGAGTTCTTGAATCTCCAAATAGTTGAGATTCAAACTCAATTTTCGGATTGAAAATTATCAGGTTTTCCTTTAGAATGAGAGGGTTTCAATTGGGGGGCAATGTTTGCGCGCAAGGTGTGTTTGAAATGAGCTCAGAGGCCATGTATTTATAGCATTTGGGATTGATAATTGCACACTTGAAAATTTGCTAAATTTGGCAATGTGATGCACAATCTTGCATGGGCGTGTACAGGCCCATGAAGTAATCCATTTTGATCCAATTTCAACTGTAATGAAGTTCAAATGATGCTTGATTGGCAAGGCAATATGTGTAACACCTCAAAATTTGCCCTCCTCTTCTTGGGACTAGTTTGACACATTGCATTTCATATTTTAGGACATTAGGCATTGCATTTTTGCATCTCATATGGAAATAAAAAAGATCATCCTCCAAAGTCTTTTTCAGAAGATGGAGAAGTTACATGGTTCAAGCCTGAGGGTCTCTATGAATTGATGATCAACCATCTGAGGGTTTGCACTTCAATTAGGGTTTCCTGATCATTCAAAAGGTCTTGAGCATTATCTTGTTTGCAAGGATATATTATCATCATCATGGTTCTATCATCAGCCAGGATTTCTCAAGGAGATGAGGTATTCTATTGAGATGAGGATGACATGGTTATGTTGAGGAGCTTATATGAGCTAAGGTTTCACTTTTGAGCAATTTCACCAAGTGGTGGAGGTTCAAGCTGATCAGGGCATTGCAAGGTCATCTGAGGACCAAGAAGTCAACTGTGCAGTCAATTGAGGGCTATGAGGTGGGGAAATGAGTTTCAACACTTCAATCACGTTCAAAAGAGGTCCAGTTGTCATTTCAAACATCTATCTTGAAGATTTTGAAGTCAGGGCAAAAGTTTCCCAAAATGGAAAGTGACATGTAATTGAAAGTTTCCAAAAATGGCAAGTTTTTGGTCTACATTCAACTTGACTTTTCAACATCAAAGAAGCTTCAAATGGATTTTTGGTGAACATGAAACATGGAGATCTTTCTCTCCCCTTTTCAAAAAGTCCTATATCATGTCCCTCTGATGAATGGTTGAGAAGTTATGGCAAAATGATCACAAAGTGTACATGGAAGTTCAACATGGCATAACTTTTGATTCAAAACTCCAAATTGGTCCACTCTTTTGCAAAATGCTTGTTTTGACCAATACTTTCCAAATCAACCATTGCCTTGCATGGAAAATGCTCATGTGATAACTTGTTCATTCATGTGCTTTTTGGAGGGAAAATCCATAATTTGAATTTGGTTGATTATGCAAGCCATTTGATCATTCCATTGTGTCTATTAGATAGTTTTAAGTGAACTTGAAGCATAACATGGCACTGTTCACGTGCACATGTCCATGCATAAGCTCACTTTTCATTTTTTGCACTTTGCTTCACATCTCCTTAATTTTAATTAACCAAGCCTAATTTGGATTAGCATTGTCATTAGCACACCATATATAAGCCTAATCCTAACAGAATTTGCCATAACAACAATTCTAGATCTCAAATTCATCTTTCCCTCCATTTTTCTCTCACTTGGATTTTCATTTTTCTTCACACAAACACCTAATATTTTCTGAGATTCTTGATCCTCATGGAATTTTAAGCAAGGTTCATCCATTATTCGTGGCAATTGAGCTGGTTTTCAAGAGGATTGAATGCATGAACATGTCCATGGAAACTTCAAATTGAGCAAGATCTAGGAGGATTCAAGTGTTGCTTCTCATTCAAAGCTTCATTAGAGGTGCAAGGGAGAAGATCTGGATCATTTGGAGGCTTGAACACGTGAATTTGAAGCACTGCCATTCCAAGTAAGTGAAATTTTCGTCCTCACCTTTTGATGTTTCATGTACATGATTAGGTAGATCTTGCACTGCTGATGATTCTGATGTAATTAGATCTTGAAATGGTGAAGAAATGAACATGTATGAGTGAATTAAAGTTTGGATGTTCAATGTGTTTTGCTTCGATCCAGGAAATATAGGATGATTTTGATGATTTTGATAGCATATTCGTGATCCTCGTTGCAAGGCGGTTCTAACCATGTATATATCATAAAATTCTGGAAAATTTTCTTGTGGCTCCGCCGTGTACACGGCCGGAGAAGACGGTGGAAACCACCGTCCGCCACCGTCTGCGTGCAGCTAGGGTTTAAGGACCAAAATGCTGCATTTTGGCTTGATGCGCCTTGAACCGACCAAACCTGTGTTCGAACCTTCGCTTGGCATTTTTCTTTTATTCCATTTGAGCGCCTTTGAACCATGCGTGTGTGAGTTCGATTCTAGCGTGCTGTATGTTTGTGGATTTATTTTGTTTTCCTCATGAACTTCCTTGGCCTGAGTTCGATTCCTGACAATGTGTTTTGTGGATTTTATTTCTTTTTTGAGCGCCTTTTGTCAACCTTCATGGCGTGGGTTCAAGTCTTGGTGATTGCATTTTGCTGATTTTATTTGAAACTTTGTTTTCCCTCCATTGCCATTTTATTCCATATTATTTGTTCAACTTTAGAAAATCATTAAAAATAGTAGGTTAATCCAATTTGATCCAAAAAAAATTTCACATGTTTGTTTGGATGTCTAGTATTTTTTGATACTAATTGCATGAATTTTGCCTTTCTGGATTTTTATTTGTTGATTTTTGATTGGACATGATGCCATGTTGATATGTTGCATTCATTTGATTGTAAAATGCTCATGTTTAATCCAGTTGCCTTGAAATTTTGCATGCTTGATCCTAACATGTGACTTGATTTTTGAGAATTGGTTTGGCATTTTTATCATGTTCTACCACTGTTTTGGACACATGAACATGTAGTGTGACAATTTGTGTCACAATTTGTATGTTGCATTTGTGCATTTTCATTTGCCTACCATATGAGCTTTTCTGAACTTAATTTTTTGTATGATGTTTGCTTATAACATGAAGTGCTTGGATAAAAAAATTCATGATCATTGGATACATTTCTGTTTTAATTTGGATTTTATGATTTGATTGTCCATTTGGTGCTCATTTGTTGGTCTTTGTTTTACATGAATCATTTGATGGCTTTGCCTTATGATTTGGCTTTGGTACTTTTGAGGACTCTTTCTTGTTTGATTGAATGTGCTTCATGTGAAATATTGGCTTCTGTTTTGGTCATTTGACTTGCTTTTGAACCTAGTTTTGGTACTAGTTGTTTGTATACATACTAACATTGATTTATGCTTCAGGTTTGAGCATTTGGCACTAGTGGTTGGTTTGCTCATTATTTGAGATGCAAGTTGCTTTTATTACTAACTATTGTTGTGTTGTAGGTCCATTGATGTGATGAACTCACTTGAGTGCTTGCATTTGTGGCTTGCATTGTGTAGATATTGGATAGTTTCCCTGTCTGTTGTCTGTTGGTTTTCTGAATACAATATTGATTGTTTGGCTTTTGTACAGGTACATTAGTCGCTTTTAGCTCTTGCTTGAGATTTGCTTTGGAGTGTGGTTGATACACCACTGAGGTAGTTTAGCCTTCTCACTCCATGTAGTTTGGAAGCCCTGTCGCTTTTTTGGCAGGCATTTGGCTAAAGTCCTCCTTAAGAGGCAATGTCTGTGTTTGTTTATATTTGTGCCAAAGACCTCTAAATGAGGCATGTTACTTGTTAAGTCCTCCTAAGTGAAGAGGCAATTGACAGATAGAAGGGATTAGCAATCAATCCCCTGTTAGTCAGTGAGTCGTTCATTATGCTCGCACCATGTGTTGATGCTCTTGAACAAGTACCCAAGATCATTTGTATAGAGTCAGTCAAGTGGAATAGGGTCCCTCTTTCTGGACCCCCACGCTTTCATTGATTGGAGCTCACCCCGGCCAGGGTTAAGAGCATGAGGTCTAATCCTCATTACCTTTCATCAGCTTCACCCTAACTCTCAATGTTAGTGGTTAAGAGCTTCAGAACACCCCTATAGTTTTGGCTTGTTTATCGAGGTTGATATGACCCCTCTTGACTAAAGCCCAACCATTTGTCTGAGCCTCTTGTTTGTATATAGAGTGTGATGATTGCTTTTGATGTTTATCTGCTTTCCACTTCTCATCTCCTTTTCTGTAGGAGTCGAACGATCAACTTTCGAGGAAGTTGAACGTATGTAGAGATAGACTTGAGTTGACTCACTTCCTGTGTGAGTCAAACTCCTGTTAGAGACCTCAACCTAGGGTTTTAGTTTGCATGACAACTATTAGGCTCGAGTCAGTCTCCCTTTTAGTTCGTTATTCCCCTGGTCTCTGGTTAGGAGAGAATTTCTCCCCTGTTAAGAGGAACTACGTCGCCCTGATTCTCATACCAGATGAGATACGTAGGCAGGACATCATGCGAGATCTCTCCGGGCACCCTTTTTCTTTTTCAACCTATGGGTTTATTTTGACGTCTCAGCGTCTCTTCTTGTTTGTTTGACAACTATTAGGTCCGAGTTCCAGACTCCCTATTAGTTTGTTTTCACCTTTTTCTCTTTCTGTGTGTGTTTTGCTTGACAGCTATTAGGTCCGAGTTCCAGACTCCCTATTAGTTTGTCGTCACCCTTTTTCTTTTTCAACCTTTTTTTCTTTTGGTGTTTGTGTGACAACTATTAGGCTCGAGTTCCAGACTCCCTCTTAGTTTGTCAATCGGAGAACCTCTTTCTTTGGTGTTCGCTGGTTAGCGTGTGCTATTTGTTTGGAGTCAGATGTAAGCCCATCTATTGGCATTCTATTTCCTTGTTTGCTTTTGTTTGGAGTTGGATGTAAGCCCATCTATTGGCATTCTGTTTCCTTGTTTGTGTTTGTTTTGAGGAGTCGGATATAAGTCCAGCTATTGGCATTCTGTTTCCTGTTGAGTTTTTCTTTTGACGTCTCAGCGTCTCTGTTTTGTGTTTTGTTTCGGCGTGCCTTAGCCGAACTACGACAGCTCTGATTCTCATTCCAGATGAGATACGTAGGCATAAGACACGATGTCTTAGCGAGCATGTCTCCCATTTCCCCGAACTACGTTGACTCTGATGTTTGTTTCCGACAAACTACGTAGGCCCAGGATGCGACATCCTGCCGAGTCCACTTCCTCCGTCTTCTTTCACCAGTTTTATTATTCCAGTGTATGCATTCTTTGAGTAGTTTGTCAGCAACCTTTTCCTATTCTTTTGAGCGTGGATCCCGTCGAGTACGGCGGACGTGAGGGGTGATAATACCTTTCCCTTGCGTAACCGACTCCCGTACCTTGCAATCTCTGGTCGTAAGACCGTTCCTTTCCCATTTCTTAGGTTAGTCCAGCACTTCCTTTCCGTCATAGGATGAATAGCGTCGGTGGCGGCTCTGTAGTTTTTTTCCGCCGGTTGTTTTTCGCGTTGCGACAATATGAAATGGAGTTTTGCACATTTGATTTCCTCCAATGGTTCATCTCTGTTAAAGCCATGCGCAGCCCTAGCAAACTTCATCCAAAATGCATGAACTTGTGTTCTTTGGAAATCTTGGATCAAGGGGAACAAGTTTGATGTTGAACACTTTTTCATTTGGAGCTTGGATCATGGAGAATTTGAAGGTGGAAGTTTGGAAATTTCAACATGTTTAAAATTTTTCTAAGTGCCAAGCCATATATCTCAATATTCCATCTTGCTTAACTTTTTATGTCAGCTTCAAATGAGAAAAGTGTCTTCATCAAAGTTGTAGCTATTACAAAGACCTTCAAAATGGTCACTAATTTCATGTCATTTGTGTTGGTTCTATGTGTTGGCAGGAATTTTGGTAAAACCTAGAGTGTTCACAAGGTGTCACAAGTGTTGTCTTGACATGAGATAACATGTTCCTGCAGGGTGTTTAAAATGTGAATGTGCAGGATTTTACTGAGATATCAGACCCGATGTCATGACATTTGTATACAGAACATTCAGTTTTAATGTTATGTATTGCGTGATTGCGCTTTTTATGCTAATTTATGTGTGATTGATGAGATGATTGAACGCGTCATTCAATCAGTAATTACAACCAAATTGACTTATTTTTCAACGAGATATAATCAGCTGTCATGAGAAGATATGAATGGAAAATAGTTTTAGGGTTTTATGATGTCCAAGCCCAGCCAAACACTTCTATATAAAGGGCATGGAAAACCTGGATTTAACACACAAGAAATAACTAGCGAAATATTGAGAGAGAATAAGGGTTTTAGTCTTGTGTGGTTGTGTGTATTGTGAGCCATTCATTCATCCATAGATGATTGAATTGGACTGACTTTTGAGTTGTAATTTGTCCACTCTAAGATTTGAAGCATGAGTGCGTGTCTACTTGGTTGAAGCTTTTAAGAAAGATCAAGTATGTGTTCTTGAAGAGTGTCTTCTTTCATTGTAATATTTGTTTTACATCACTGTTGTGATTGAGGGGGAGTGAGTAGAATCTCATATCTAAGAGTTCTTAGGTAGAAGTCACATGGGTAGAGATTAGGTGAAAAGACTGTAACTTGAAGTTGTTTACTAAGAGTCTTTGAACTAATTCTGTTTAGTGGATTTCCTTCCTGGCTTGGTAGCCCCCAAACGTAGGTGAGTTTGCACCGAACTGGGTTAACAATTGCTTGTGTCACTTGTATCACTGTTCTTTATCTTTTATCCTGTTTATATTGTTCAGATATTAGTGTCGTAACATTACCTTCGACATCTCATATCTGATACCAGAATTTCAATTGGTATCAGAGCGGGCATCCTGCTCTGGTTCTGGGTGAGATCTAGGGACGTTACGTTCTGGTACCATGGATAGAGACGGAGGATTTGTTCACAGTCCTCCAATTCTGGATGGATCTAACTATGACTACTGGAAACCTCGAATGGTAGCCTTCCTGAAATTTTGGATAATAAGGCTTGGAAGGTTGTTCTAACAGGCTGGGAACGTCCAGTTATTACTAAGGGAGGAGAAGTTACAACTGATAAGAAGGATGAGGAACAATGGACCAAGGAGGAGGATGAACTAGCCCTTGGAAACTCTAAAGCATTGAATGCCATATTCAATGGGGTTGATAAGAACATCTTCAGATTGGTGAACAACTGTGAGGTGGCTAAAGATGCTTGGAATATTCTCAAAACCACTCATGAAGGCACCTCTAGAGTGAAGATGTCTAGATTGCAGCTACTCACTACCAGGTTTGAAAATTTGAGAATGAAAGAAGATGAAAATATTCATGACTTTCATATGAATATCCTTGAAATTGCTAATGCCTCAGGAGCCCTGGGTGAGAAGATGTCAGATGAAAAACTAGTGAGGAAAATACTCATGTCACTTCCCAAGAGATTTTCCATGAAAGTGACAGCCATAGAAGAATCTCAAGACATTTACAATATGAGAGTGGATGAGCTAATTGGATCCCTCCAAACATTTGAGTTGGGAATGTATGATGGATCTGAAAAGAAAGTCAAAAGCATAGCCTTCATGTCAAACACTGAAGAGAAAGAGGAAGAAAGTGGTCAAGATACTGATGAAGATCTGGCAAATGATGTAGCATTACTAGGGAGACAATTCAACAAACTTCTGAAAAAGATGGATGTAAGGTCTAAGTCTAATGTCAAGAACATCTCATCTGACATCGGTAGGTCCAATAATGCTGGAAGAAGAACAAGATCTGATGAAAAGCCCAAAGAAGGAAAAGTAATGATGGAATTTATCAATGTTGTGGTTGATGATCAACAAACTGATGTCACAAACGATGTTGAGACATCTCTAAATAATGCCCCAGCTGATTTCCCAGACAAAAGTAATGAGAGAGAACTCACTCAAGCTGAACCTGAAGCTGGCAAAATTAATAAGGGACCCTCTATCCGAATTCAAAAGGATCATCCTAAAGATCTCATTATAGGAGACCCAAATAAAGGGGTCACAACTAGATCAAGGGAAGTGATCTCACATGGTTGTTTTGTGTCCAAGATTGAGCCTAGGAATGTCAAGGAAGCCTTGACTGATGAATTCTGGATCAATGCCATGCAGGAAGAGTTAGGCCAATTCAAGAGAAATGAAGTATGGGAACTGGTTCCAAGACCTGAAGGAATAAATGTTATTGGAACAAAGTGGGTTTACAAGAATAAATCTGATGAACAAGGGGTGGTTACTAAAAATAAATCAAGATTAGTAGCACAAGGGTACACTCAAGTTGAAGGAGTTGACTTTGATGAAACATTTGCCCCTGTAGCTCGCCTTGAGTCCATTAGACTATTGCTTGGAGTGGCATGTATTCTGAAGTTTAAATTGTTCCAAATGGATGTAAAAAGTGCCTTCTTGAATGGTTACTTAAATGAGGAAGTGTATGTTGAACAACCTAAAGGGTTTACAGATCCAAATCTTCCAAAGCATGTGTATAAGTTGAGGAAAGCCCTCTATGGTTTGAAACAAGCTCCTAGGGCTTGGTATGATAGACTCACAGTGTTTCTCATTGACAATGGATACAGGAAGGGAGGCATTGACAAGACCTTATTTGTTAAGAATGAAGGAGGAAAACTCATGGTGGCTCAAATATATGTGAATGATATTATGTTTGGTGGGATGTCAGATCAGATGGTCGAGCATTTTGTTAAACAAATGCAGTCTGAATTTGAAATGAGCCTTGTTGGAGAGCTGACCTATTTTCTTGGGCTACAAGTCAAGCAGATGGATGATTCTATCTTTCTATCTCAAAGCAAATATGCCAAAAACATTGTTAAGAAGTTTGGCATGGAGAATGCAAGTCATAAAAGGACACCTGCTCCTACTCATCTGAAAGTATCCAAAGATGAAAATGGTGTTAGTGTAGATCAAAGTCTCTACAGAAGCATGATATGGAGTCTGCTATATCTCACAGCAAGCAGACCGGTCATTGCTTTTGTTGTAGGTGTTTGTGCTAGATATCAAGATGAACCAAAAGTCAGTCACATAAACCAAGTGAAAAGGATACTGAAATATGTCAATGGCACCAGTGACTATGGGATGTTGTACACTCATGGATCTGGATCTATGCTGACTGGATGTTGTGATGTTGATTGGGCTAGAAGTGTTGATGATAGGAAAAGCACATCAGGAGGATGCTTCTTCTTGGGGAACAACTTAATATCATGGTTTAGTAAGAAACAAAAGTGTGTGTCTCTGTCCACTGCTGAAGTTGAATACATAGCAGATGGAAGTAGTTATTCTCAACTGGTTTGGATGAAACAGATGTTGACTGAATACAATGTCACGCAAGATGTCATGACATTGTACTGTGACAACCTGAGTGCTATAAATATTTCTAGGAATCCTATTCAGCACAGCAGTACAAAACATATTGATATTCGTCATCATTTTATTAGAGAATTAGTGGAAGATAAAATCATAGCCCTGGAGCATGTTGCTACAGAAATGCAGTTAGCTGATATATTTACAAAGGCTTTGGATGCTAATCAATTTGAATGTATAAGAGGGAAATTAGGGATTTGTATCTATGAGAATTTGTAGAAATTAATTTGGAGTGGAAAAGGTAATAAACATATTGTCTGCCCACTTAAAATAAAGTGCCCCATTTATGGTAAATCATCACCTAGTATTGGAACTTCCATTTATAGCCTTTTCACATGCAACCTCTACTCAAACATTTCCACCTTCCTTCAATTTCATCAACCTTCTCTTCTAGGGCAACATAAACCTTTCTACAAGAACAACAAGATGCCACAACATCCTTCACCATCTGGTTCTAAAACTACCAAACCTACGCACAAAGATAGAACGCCCTCTATGGACTTTCTTAATGAAGATATTTTGGACGTGATTCCCCTGTCTGTCATTCCAGGAGACGCTCCTAGTTCTTCCTCCACTGCATGCCATACTAAAGGTAACAATTCCAATACCCCTAGCTCTAAGGATAACATGCATCACACTGATCGTGTCATTAGAAATCTTGTCATGAGGATCCTTAATGAAGGACACTCTGTAAAGGGAATTTCTACTCCTCTATCAAGAAGGGACCCCTCTCCTGAGGTTGGACCTCACAATGAGAAGGATGATGATTCATCTAGGTCTGAAAAAGATATTGTTGCGGAAGGATTGTGCTCTTTAGGGCAAACTTTGTCTAGTAAGAAATTTGTGGCATCACCTACTGCCAATGCTTCTCAGTCTAAGAAGCATGACTCTGTAAAGAAGGTGATTGACCTAGAAGTTGAGAGTTCGGATGATGAAGATGATAGCTTGCTTCATCACTTGAAGCCTAGTGTGGCTAAGAGGATGAAGACCAGAAAGGGTAGGTATGTGGCTGAGATGATGACAGCCAAAACTGCTAAGAAGGCTACTGTTGTAGGCCCCTCAAAGTCTTGGAGCAAGGTTGAGGTGAAGAAGAGGAAAGTGAGAGAAAGTTATAACTCAGATGAAGATGTTGAAGAAGATGTCCCTGACATCTCCCCGGCCAAGAGGACAACTGTTAGAAAGTCCCCTGCAAAAGTTGCTACTGTACACCTGGATAATATTTCTTTCCATCTTGAAGATGGAGCAGCTAAATGGAAGTTTGTAATCCAAAGTCGGGTGGCTGTGGAAAGAGAATTGGGCAAGGATGTTGTGGAGGTCAAAGATGTCATGGACCTGATTAAAACTGCTAGATTAATGAAAATTGTTACTTGGTTATCTCAGTTTTATAAAGGACTGGTGAAAGAATTTGTGGTCAACATCCCTGAGGACATTGCTGACAAAAACAACAAAGAGTTTTATAAGGTGTTTGTAAGAGGGAAGTGTATAGATTTTTCTCCAAATGTGATTAACAAGTTTCTAGGTAGAGGAACAGAAGGTGCATGTGAACTAGAAGCCACGGACAATGAGGTCTATAGGGAAATAACTGCAAGACGGGTCAAGGAGTGGCCTAGCAAGAAGCATCTTCCTGCTGGGAAGCTAACTGTGAAATATGCTATTCTGCACAAGATAGGGTCAGCAAATTGTGTGCCAACCAATCACATCTCTACAATCTCAAATGCTCTTGGAAGGTTCATCTTTGCTGTTGGAACCAAGCTGAAGTTTGATTATGGTAGATTCATGTTTGAAAAAATTGTCAAACATGCTTCTACAAATGCAGTGAAGTTGCCCATAGCTTTTCCCTCAATAATTTGTGGGATTATCCTGAGCCAGCAACCTGGAATTTTGAGCACAAACGATCTTCCTAGTAGAAGAAAACCTCCTCTATCAGTTCATTACAAATTGTTTGAAGGAAGTCATGTCAATGACATTGTCATGACATCTGCTGTGAAGAAGCCAACCTCAAAAGGTGGCCTTATTGCTGAGATGAAAGAAACTTGTAAGGAATTGGATACTGGGATAAGGGTGACAAAATCCAGGAAAGAAGCCTTGGAGGCTCTGATTGAAAGCTTGGAGCAAGCTGATAGAGATAATGTTGGACAGGCCAAGGAAACAGAAGCCCAAACCTCTAGTGAGAGGTCTGACTAGTTTTGTTGAAGTTGTCCTCCACTTTTCTAATGGTGTGCTGTGATGGATGTTCTTTTGGTGGTTCTTTTGGCAGTCATGTTTTGATGCCTTGATGTATTTTTTTCTGGGTTCTTTTTGGTTTTTCTGGACTTGTATCTCAGCTTGTAAAGCTGTGTATGTTTGTGAATCTATAACACCTAACATTATGCTTTGACATTCTGTTTGACTAATAGACATTTATTTTGTCTAGTTGGTCTCTTTGGTCTCTTTTGGCTAAAAGGGGGGAGAAGTAGCTAAAGTAGTTGTAGCTAAAGTAGCTATGCTATAAATAGATGACAGATGATGTTGAATAGGATGTATAGCTACGTTATACTATAAACAGATGACAAATGATATTGAAGAGGATGTATATTGGAGATAATCTGTTAGTACAGGTGATGTTGGAGGTGATGTCAGATGAGGAGGTATATGTTACAGGTGATGTTGAAGGTGATGTCTGTGTTGAGCAGACTAAGGGGGAGGTAGAGCACAAGCGCATGTGTGTTTAATATGTGTTTACTAGTTGCTATTTTAGCTAGTAAATGTGTGTTTTATTACTTCTGCTGCTAAACTGTTGATGCGTTTTTTCTCTTGTGAAACAAATGGTCTGATGTATGTTTTAGCCGAAATTTGCCAAAGGGGGAGTTTGTTGGTTCTATTTGTTGGCAACAATTTTGGTAAAACGTAGAGTGTTCACAAGGTGTCACAAGTGTTGTCTTGACATGAGATAACATGTTCCTGCAGGGTGTTTAAAATGTGGATGTGCAGGATTTTACTGAGATGTCAGACCCGATGTCATGACATTTGTATATAGAACATTCAGTCTGAATGTTATGTATTATGTGATTGCGCTTTTTATGCTAATCTATGTGTGATTGATAAGATGATTGAACGCGCCATTCAATCAGTAATTACAACCAGATTGGCTTATTTTCCAACGAGATATAATCAGCTGTCATGAGAAGATATGAATGGAAAATAGTTTTAGGGTTTTATGATGTTCAAGCCCAGCCAAACACTTCTATATAAAGGGCATGGAAAACATGGATTAAACACACAAGAAGTAACGAACGAAATATTGAGAGAGAATAAGGGTTTTAGTCTTGTGTGGTCGTGTGTATTGTGAGTCATTCATTCATCCATAGATGATTGAATTGGACTGACTTTTGAGTTGTAATTTGTCCATTCTAAGATTTGAAGCATGAGTGTGTGTCTACTTGGTTGAAGCTTTTAAGCAAGATCAAGTATGTGTTCTTGAAGAGTGTCTTCTTTCATTGTAATATTTGTTTTACATCACTGATGTGATTAAGGGGGAGTGAGTAGGATCTCATATCTAAGAGTTCTTAGGTAGAAGTCACACGAGTAGAGACTAGGTGAAAAGACTGTAACTTGAAGTTGTTTACTGAGAGTCTTTGAACTAATTTTGTTTAGTGGATTTCCTTTCTGGCTTGGTAGCCCCTAGACGTAGGTGAGTTTGCACCGAACTGGGTTAACAATTGCTTGTGTCACTTGTATTACTGTTCTTTATCTTTTATCCTGTTTATATTGTTCAGATATTAGTGTCGTGACATTACCTTCGACATCTCACTTCTGATACCAGAATTTCAATTTGGATTTAGAATGATAGAGTTATGCATTTTTGAAGTTTGGAAAAATCACTTGTTCAATGGTGTAGGTCAAAAATGACCTATAATGTATCCTCAAATCACATGCTCATAAAAGTTGAATTAGCTCTCACTCCAAACATCAAAGTTAAATTAGACATCTTGAATTTGATTGTGCAACTTGGAAATATTTCATCTCATTAAAATTGAGCAAGTTATGGCCTTGGGAAGTTGACTTTCAAATTATGGTTTAGACAAAATAACCTATAATGTTTCAACATATAAAATGATTTTACAAGAAAAACTAGCTCTAGGTCTCAACATGAAAGTTGTTTAGAATGACATTTAGAGTAACTTTTTTCTTGGAATAATTTTCATATGGTGAAAATTGTAGAAGATAGGGCCTAGGGAGACCCAGTTTTGATCAGATGAATTTATCTGGCCAACCACCATCAACTAACTTGCTAACCTTCAATTCTCTTGACTTTCTTGGCTCATGGTAGATCATATATGCATAAGATGATAAATTTTGAAGTTTCCCTTGAGAAATTTGATCAATTGGTGAGATGGCTTATTGGAGAAGTTACTCAGGATACCCAGTCAAACTAGGGTTTCCAAGGCAAATCACCTCCAAACTCTTGAAGAAAACTTGATCAATATAACCTGTAGCAATAAATGGAACTCATATATGATGCTTATAACCATTCTTGGATCCAATTCATGGTTATGCTCTTTGTCATGAGGGCCTCAAACCCTAGATATGAACTTGATAAATCAATGTGATCATGCCCTACCTACAAAAGAGTTAGGCAAATGAAAAGACATCTTTTTGGTATTTTGGTTAGTAAAATGATAATATACAAGTATGATACAATCACATAGTGCTTGGTGATCTCTCCCAAAACAAACCCAATGAGAGAGGGGTAAGGAGGATGCCAAGGTATGATCCCAATGCTAGTGCTTATGATGAAATTGTATGAGGGATCTTAGGGTCAAAACTGGGGTCATACACATGGTACCGCTTTTTCATCCTCATATACGAAGGGTGCTGGAAATTCTATCACAAACGGGGTTATGGGGATCTCCGTGTTGACCGCATCGTAAGGAATGTCAATCACAGCTACTTATTTTTCTTCCATGCCTTTGATGCGGCGCTCGATCTGTAATTCACCGTATCCAACATTTGCTGGATAAAACTCTTCAATTCTTCCACTTTATTTTTACCAACTAGGTCTATTGGGATCATACCACTCTTCAATAATTATGTACCTATCACGGCAATAGGAGTTTGTATTCCTTAAACTTTTTCGATCAGCTCACCCTTATTAATCTCTTCAATGGCACTAACTGACGCACCTCCACGTGTTACCATGGGATTGGTGTTCACGTTTGGGCGTCTTGGAGTGAAGGTGACAACCTTGGCCTCAATTAAGTCTTGCACATGATTCTGGAACGCATAACAATTTTCTAGGGTATGGCCAGGTGCTCCCATATGAAACTCACAGTGGGTGTTAGCATCATACCCGGGAGGATATGGGAAAGTGGATGGCTTCAACTCTCTTAAGGTTAACAGTCCCTCCTTTTGTAGGTATGGAAATATGTGGCTATAAGGCACAGGTAAAAGGTCGAGCTCCCTTCATGGTGGCCTGGGTTTGAACTTTCGTTGCGGAATGACATTTTGTTGTTGCCGTTGTTGTGGAGGTTGTTGCTGATAAACATGTTGTTGTTGTGTCGTTTACCGGTAGGGTATGGGCACCACGGCGGAGACTTGGCCGTATGAAGTCAGTTGCTTACCTTTATAACCCTTTGATATAGAATTTGCATCACCTTCTTTTTTCTTCTAGAAATCTCCAGAATACTTTTTTGGTGTATTGGGGGTCACAACAGCTCCTTGAATTTTTCCGTCCCTCAAGCCTTTCTCAATACGGTCCCCAATCGTTACCAAATAAGCAAAGTCTGATGTTGCACTGCTTACCAATATATCAAAGAAAGGGTCATTTAGCGTGTCCATGAATATTCCAGTCATTTCCTTTTTTGATAAAGGAGGTTCAACCTGAGCAACGAACTATCTCCATCGTTGGGCGTATTCTTTGAAATGTTCCTTCTCGTTCATGACCATCCCTTGTAACTGCATACGATCGGGTTCCATATCAAGATTGTATTTGTATTGACAAAGGAAAGCATCAACTAAGTCCTCCCAACTCTGGATTCGCCCTTGCACCAAACCCATGTACCATCTTAACGATGCCCCACTTAGATTGTCCTGAAAATAGTGTATGAACAGCTTATCATTCTAAGTATGGGCATCCATTTTCCTGAAATACATCACCAGATTATTTCTAGGGCAAGTTTTCCCTTTGTATTTCTCGAAATCGGAAGTTTTAAATTTAGTCGGGATGACCAAATTTGACACTAATCGCATATTCATGGCAGCGGAACCAAAGATGTTATTCCCCTCTATAGCTTTGATCTTCTTCTCCAAGGCGTGAAGCCTTTCTGCTGCGGGATTTGGAAGAACCTTAGGGTTTGGTGGATCTGGTATATAAAAAGCATTATATGGGTCATCTCCCCCCACTTCAGACCCGTGCTGAGCAGATGCATCGGAAGGCTCTCCATGATCCCCATCTCTTTTGTTCCCCACAGGTATATGAACAAAGCTCTTCTTGGCGCGTGTGAAGCCTTCATCTTGATTGACTAGTCCCTACGTGCCAATGTGACAGTCATTCTTCCTCATTCTAGTTTCTGCTTCTGCAACCCTCTCTCTTTGGGCAATTGCTAGTATCGTCTCTAGTAATTGATCCATCTCCTCTTGGATAGCGGTGATGTCTGTCCTCATGGTGGCTTGGTTGGCTTCTACTTGTTCCAACGTCATCTTTTAGTTATAGCGCGTCTTGTATCGGTTTTGATTAGTCAGCGTTACTTAATAGAGGGTGAAAAAGTCGTGTGAGCCTTTTTCAGTTTCTTATGGTGAATGATGCACAATGGGAATGCAAATGTTATGCGTATTTTATTTTCAGGGAATCGTTCGAGTTTCATTAGTCGTTAGTAATTCAGAGAAGCAAGAAATATCAAAATAGAGTAATAATGAAGCAACTTAAACATCATTCATTCAAGTACATAACATAGGGATCCAAAAGCCCCAATTTAAATACATCGTCAGATAACAGAATACAAAACATATGAAAATTAAGTTGCAGGCTTTCTAACTTGAAGTTCTTCCAACACTTTCTTAAACCTCTTCAATAATTCTTTGTAGAGCATGATAAAAAAATTTATAATAGGATAGGTATTATCCTCTCTTATTTCTTCAACTGATCCCTCAGTTTCCACGCATGTCCTCAGCTACCAAATTACAGAATTCCACCAATCCGTTGAGCTTTGCACGGTACTTATCTTTATCCCCTTGCAAAAAGTCAATGGTCTTCTTAAAGGATTCATAATATTCAACCACATACTCCCTTTGTTTCAACCATATAGAGTTGTCTTGGTGCAACGACTCTAATTGACCCTTCCAATAACTGGCAGACTCCTTAGCATCCCTTACTTCTCGACACTTCTCCTCCCATATTCTGGGTGAGACTTTCGGTGGCTACATCTTTGAGTCGACGCTCTTGATCTGCTTCGGCCTTTGTGTGACGAACAGAAATAGTGAGTTATTTTATTTGAGCCCCAAGTGTGTCTCTTATCGTCTTGTTATCTTTCGTGGCAAGGTGCCACCAGTGCTCATTTTCTTGACATTCTTTATGGGCTTGCCGCAGTTGACCCTTAAGAGTATCTAGACAAAGGTCAGATTATTCTAGTCCTACTTTGATCTTTTTCCTTTTATGCTCTTCTTTGTTAAATTTTTCCATATTTTCTTGAAGTTGTACGTCCTTCCTCTCGAGTTCCCATTTCATTGTGTTCTTCTCATTGGTGACTTGTTGGCGTTTTAACTCCAGCTCTTCATTTTCTTTTTTTTAGTATTGACATGGTGGCCATGAGTTCTTCGACTTCCTCAATAGGGATATGGGTGAGCTTAGGTTCAGGAAGAGGTACAGGTATTCGAATGATGAATGGCATTTTGATCACCTCCACCATTTCCTTTACCCAATAAAAATATTGTTCTTTAGTGATCCCATGAACTCTCCCTAAATCCGCTTTTCCTTTTCAATTGACCTTTTTCCAAGCCTCTCTGATCCTTTGGAATAGGCTAGGATTATCAACCCCCAAGTCAAGCAACAAAAAGGCTTCCAAAGAGCTCGTATCTGGAGGACCCTCCATTGGGTACCCAAGTTGTCTTAGTGATAAAACTGGGTTAGAATTGACACACCCTTGAGTTCCAATGAGTGGAAAATTGGGAAAGTCCCCACAGCTGAATATAATGTCCATGCCAATATATTCTTTGGAATACCAGGAAAGGTCTTCGGATCGGAGTGATCCTAACCTCTGAGGCCAACTGGCGTCTGTCTGTTTCACAAAAACACATGTCTTTGGAAGATGCTCTAGGAACCACTGGTGTAAGAGAGGGGCACAAAAATCAATCATTCCCTTCTTCTTGGTGTACCTATGGCTCACATAGTAATAAACATCTACTAACAAGGTAGGCACTGGATTTTCGGTGAGGAAAACGCCAATAGCAACTATGTCTACAAAACCATCTATATTTGGGAATAGGATGATGCCATAAATGGCCAAAGCAATAGCAGAGTAATAGGCGTCCCAACTTTCCGCTTTCAACAAGGTATAAGCTCTTTCCAAAATGAAATTTAGTGAGAACCCTTTAGTATTCCCTTTGACCTCTAGGTTAGCCTCAACTTCTCTCTTGTCCATGTGAAGGACTTTAGCAATGACTTCGGGTTGCAAAGATTCGTCCACCCCTTCAAACAATGGCTTATTCTTCATGGGAATCCTAACAAGATGCTCAAATTCTTCCAACATTGGTGCTAGCTAAAAATCTTGGAACGTGAAACACCTTAAGGGTAGGTCATATAATTGGGACAAGATGATTAATGATGTATATTCCACTCTTTGGTTAAGGATGCTGAGCAAATTGCCATAGTTTTTCCCGAAATTGATTCTGTATACTGGGTGCATTTGAGAGACCAAGTCACGCAAGCTGCTTAGATCGAGCTCCTTGAACTTGAAAGAGTAAATGTTTCTTTTGCTTGATTCCATGCTTCTTGAATTCCTATAACTTATGATGCTCAAATTCCCTGGAAATAGAATAGTATGAATGTTATGTTATGAATAATGTTTTTATACATGTCTTCAGTATCCCAAACATAGGAAAGTCAACATATGGGCCATAAGAGTGGGTATCTCTGATCACCAAAAAAACCGTTGGGAAGGCACTAAAGTTGGTAGGTTCCCAAAGTCATCAATTACTATTTAGGAATGTTATTTCCATGACGAAGGCTCATCCAATAATAACGTCCCTAAAAGAGTCTCGTCTGGGTGAGGTCTTCGTATGGTCCCAAAAAAGGAAAACTCCTTATAGGTCCATACTACGCAACTCTCGAGTCCAAGGTTCTAATAAGGTTCTCAGAGTCATAGATCGATGTTGGAAATATTACTGTAAGATAGTAATACGTCCAAGGGATCTCATCTGATTGGGGCTTTCACATTAAACCAACAAGTCTGAAACTTCTTAGGTTAATATTACATAACCACCGGATATAGTGGGTTAAAAGGTCCCTAGAGTCATTGATCCAACTTGAAAATACTATTGTCGTGATGAAGACTCGTCAGACAATAATATCTCAAGAGAATCTACTCTAGGCGGGGTCGTCGTATCGTCCCAACAAGAAAGACTCCTTGTGGGCCTCCACTGCACAACCACCAACTTAATCTTATGGTTTTCCTCAGACTCGGGTAGAGAGCTTATCTCATAAAGTGCCAATGATCAGAGAACCCCCAATAAGACATAATCAATAAACCACAAAACAATAATTACAACAGAATAATAATAACAGAATAAAGATAACAAACAAACAAGGTGAACACTCAATACAGAAACTGGACTAAGTTAGGCTTGACTCTCTCTTGCTTGGAGCTAAACTTCCCCAGCAGAGTCGCCATCTGTCGCATCTTGAAAAATACGATTCCTCGCGATGGTCGTGGAAAAAATTAGTTCGAATAGAGTCACCACCAAACTTTATTTATCTCAATAAAGGAATAGGAAAATATCGATAAAACCATTGAAAATAAAATAAGGGTTGTCGCAACCATATTCGGGTTCGGGAGTCGATTACGTAAGGGGAAGGGATTAGCACCCCTCACGTCCGTTGTACTCAACAGGAACCTTTTAGTTTAATTTGCGATTTGAATTTTAGTTAAATGTTGTTTGTTTTCTTCGAGTGATAAAGATTGTTAATAGAGATGGATGGGAACCTCGGAAAGGGGGAAAAGGGAGGTTTTTTATTAGTGTGCTCGCGAAGATCTAACAATCTCCTGCCTATGTATCCTTATGGTGCAATAAGGAAATCAGAGCATTCGTAGTTCGGGGAACTACAGTTGGTTGGTGTCTTTTAGCGAACAGTTGTTTAGATCATGTTCTAAACGCTAAATGTTGGTTTGTATACTCTTGGCGGAGGCTTAAGCACTAGTTTGTTGTGCGCATTAGAAAGGATTAAACAGTGTTCTTTCTGAAAAGATTTTTTATCACACGGGGGTGACAAGTTGGATTAATATGTTTGAATGTTTGTTTGATTGATTTCGATCGCACGTGGGCGAGAAAAAGATAGGTTTGATGTGTTAAGATATTTTGTTGGATGACGATTACCCGGATAGTCGAGTAAGATAAATCGCATCCTAATAGTCGAGGAGAGGAATCGAAGGCTCTAGACCATCTCCATTTTCATCCTTAACTATGAAAGGATTTGATAATAGTTAAGGTGTTTTGAATGGATGATGAATACTCGGATAGTCAACTAAGACAACTCGTATCCTAATAATCGGGAAAGGGAATAGAAGACTCCAGACCACTTTCTTTTTCATCTTGTGTGATTACGAAAATAGGTTTATGTATGGTTGATGTATTTTAGAATAAACGACAAGTACTCGAATGGCTGAGTAAAACAACTCATATCCAAGCATTTAAGGAGAGGAATATAAGGCTCAATACCATATCCATTTTCGTATAGTTTATTATGAAAATGATTTGGTTAAGTTATAAGTTTGTGGAAAAATGACAATTGTTTGACTAACCGAGTAAGAGAGCTTGTATTCAAACAATCGAGGAGAGGAGTTGAAGGATCAAAACCATCTCCCTTTTCATTTAGTTTTTTATAAGAATGTTTTGATTTAATCGGGTTTAGAAGTTTGTAGAGAAACGACAATTGTCTAACTGACCGAGTAAGAGAACTCGTATTCAAACAATTGGAGAGAGGAGTTGAAGACTCGAAACCATCCCCCTTTTCATTTCGTTATTATCAAAATAATTTGATTTCAATAAGCTTAGGCGATTTAGAAATGACAATTATTTTACTAATCGTGTAAGAGAACTCGTATTCAATAATCGAGGAGAGGAGTTGAAAACTCGAAACCATCCCCATTTTCATTTCGTTATTATGAAATGGTATTTAATCGTAATTAGGTCTTTTTTAATTAATTTTGAATAAAATACTCGACATTGGATCAGGTTTTAAATTTGTGTTTTGTGAATAAATTGGATTTTATTTAGTGAATCCATCATCTACTCGATTAATTAATGTCGAATAGGTCTCATTGTAAGAAAACCCAAGAGTAAGCTACGTGAGGTTGATGGTGATGTGTAAAAGCAATCGACTTACAAGGGTATTTGGAAAACGGGCTCGACCTTGAATCGAGAATTGCGTGATTTATTTGTGGTTTGAATAGCTTTGGGTTGACGGTGTGGAAATAGTTTGTCATGATTGTAACACACCACACACATGAAATCAAACACTTATACAAACGACTATACAAGTGTCAACCTAAATATATCTCATAAATCCCAAAAAAGAATGAATAATTATCTAATTTAAATAATTAATGATGATGATAATAATAATAATTAATCAAATAGTAGTAAATTATATAATTAAATTTAGACATTAATAATAATGATAATAGGAATTTAATTGATGGATAAAACTCTACTTAAATCAAACAAACAAATGAGCATGGGCTAAACAAAATAAAGAAATAACAATCAAAACAGTTGGGCCTTGGGAGAAAGACTAAGCCCAAATGGGCACTTCCAGACCTAGAACAAGGGGGGATGCCACGAGAAGAAATGGATACGGGCCCTAAGTAAAACGGCCCATTCAAAATTTTGAAAGGCCTTAAGGAAATCCGGTCAACAATGTTGACTAATGGGTGCACTCCGGACCGTCAGATCTGGAATCTGACTCGGTCTCTAGATCTCGTGGTGGATATGAAGAGGCGCATCGTAAAATGGTATACCCTAGCGCGCAGGATTAGTGGACAACTACCAACTTGCAGGTGACAAGTGTCCAAGGTTGGAGACACTTGTCACCACTGCCCCTGAACACTCAGCCGTGGTCATTAAAACGTTAAACTTGGGGCATGCAAACATTTTCACCCAACACTTCTCTCTATTCACGCTAGAGCAACAAATGCTCTGCAACTTCTGATACTCCTCTCGGACGCAACCTACCGGAGAAGACGGTGGTTGCGGACCGACGACGGCGGCGCCACCTTCTTCTCTAGCGAACCAAGCTCCAAAGTTCAAAATGAACAACGCCAACCCTCCTTCATTTTAGCTAACAAAGCCAAATCCATTTTCACTTTTCGCTCAAAACCTCTCAAACACCCAGATCGGACTCCGATGAGACGGAAAAAATTAAATCCTACCACAAACGAAACCCAACACAAACAAAACGAAAACAAAATCAGTTAGAAACAAAATTCAACGGCAAACCCTAAATTTGCAATTAAAGCTACAATAGCGGCAATTCGGCACAAATAGATTGGGGTTTATAGTCAGTTCATTAAGGCGAGCAAGATGATGCGAAGATTTTAATCAAAGAAGGAAAAAAGTATACTTGATCGGAGTCAAGTTGTCGGCGACGTCTTCTCCGCTGCGTTTGAGATGAGTCTCTTTTTAATTTCAATTTTCTCCCCTTCTTCTCCATTTCTCTTTTTTTCTTTGAATGTTGTTGATTGCTGTGTTTTGAGTCTGAACTCGTCTAGATTAGAGTTTCAGTGTGAAACTCTAGCTTAGACTTTAGGAATTTTGAGCTTTTAAGTAAATGGTTCTTGGATAAATTTTGGAAGAATGACGGTGTGATATCCTTTGTAATGATTGGGTCGCTCTCTTTTATAGAGGGGTTGTGGCTTTCAAAAAAAGTTTGAATGATTCATAAACTCCAGTTGTAATTCTGTTAGAGATATTTTTTTGTTAGATACTGTGGGGACCGAATTTTGTGTATCCCTGATTTTGTGGGATCAAATTGTGAGTGGGGGGAGCGACCATTTTGGGTACGCCTGGTGTATTCCTTCTGTTTTTAACTTCTTGATGTGGTCCCATGTATATTCCTTCTTTTAACTTAAATTTAAATTGCTTTTAAGTTTTTGGTGATGCCAATGATTCGTCTTCTTGCAGGTTATGGTCCCAATCCATTATGCTCTTCCTGGATGGATTTACGCTGCTTCATCTTGGCCAGAACTGGTTTCCACAAGCTAATACCTATTGTTGTATTTAATTAAAGACAAATTAGAACAACAATATGTAAACTTTTATTCTTATGTCCTATTCCAAATTCGTGAAAGAGAAGCAAATGAATGTGTTTGGTACATCTAAATAGTTTTGTATTAATGAACCCTTTTGGATAGTTAAGACCTTTCTTCATTTCTTTCTTATGCTTAAACTGTTATTTAACCGAATTACACTTAGGCCATAAGCAATGACCCTCATGCCCATAACGATTTTTCGTAACTAAAAATGAAATAAAAGTCTTCCTGGGGAACAACAAAATCTTGGCACGTCAAATATTTTTGAATGCCATGGATAAATGGTTCATACCTTTTTGAGAACTGGGATTGGCTTGTAGTTTGGGTATGGGTTAATGATTTTGGAAAGTGAAATGAATATTTGGCCTACAATAGGTTTGGTTAGAGACTTAATGGGCAAAGTGAATCATGGAAAGTGAAGGACATGGTAGGGATGTGGAAATCAAAGGCGCATGGGAACCATTAAAAGGCGTTGGATCCTCCTTTATTGTTGTAATTTTCTTTGTATTAAACACTGTGGAATAATGTTCTATACTAGTAAAAATATTTTAACAATGTAGTGGTGAAACTTCTATCCAATGGAGTAGTTATTTCAATTGCAAGTTAATTACTCCATCTTATTAGAAAATAGAATCACAAGGTTTGACTCATCATAAGACCATAATCCAATCCTAATTAAAATGGAATGAAGATTAAGAGATAAAAGAAAAGAAAATATACTTAGGGAAAGAATGTTAACCTTTTTTAAAAGTAAATCCCTTTGACTCTTTTTATTTTCTTGCTTATTACTATGAACGACAAGAATTGATAATGTGAACACAAGTGTCAAGCCAACAATATTGACAAGTACCCTTCTTTTTAAGAAGAGGGAAAAAATGTGGTCATTTATTCAAAAACTTGCCCTTAATGGATTTATACAAATGAGATTTTGATTAGTGATGTAACATGAAATGGTCATGGGACCACCGATTAAAACTTTATGATATAGGAAAAAATTGGGGTATGACACTTCTACAAGTTTTCTTCAAGGATCGAAGTTAAATTATGATTAGAAGGCCATGGAATTCTTTGAGACATTACAAGTCATTTTCAGCCATTTGGGACTTAGAATTTTCTAAGTTACATGACCAGATTTTCGTGCCAACTTCAACATGTCATAACTTTATGCTCAAGCATCCAAATTCAACCTTTCTTGGAATATTGTGATCTTTGATATGATGTTAACACATCACAAGAAGAATGGGATCAAAAAGTCTCATGAGACAGATGCCGCATTGAGTTGAACATGGTGACTTGGAACTAAAGAAATCACAATGATCCGAAATTTGAACTTCACTAATCTCAATTGTGTCGCAACTAGGCGATAAAACAACCGGCGATAAAAAAAAAAGATAGAACAGTCGCCACCGTTCGTTATTTATCCCAAAGGGGGAAAGGAAACGATCGAAGAAAACCTGAAGAGAAGGAAAAGAAAAGGTCTCGCAACCAAATCTTGGGTTCGGGAGTCGATTATGCGAAGGGAAGGTATTAGCACCCCTACGCATCCGTAGTACTCTACGGGATCCACTCTTGTTGTTCTAGTCTAAAGGGTGTAGGTATATCTAATATACTATCTGCTAAAAGAGGGTTAAAAGAAACTGAAAATGAAAATGAAAATGACTCGCAAGGATGTCGCATCCACTGCCTACGTATCTCATCTGAGTATGAGAATCAGAGTCTTCGTAGCTCGGCTACCTATGGGTTAAAGAGAAGTGTGCTCGATAAGACATCGCGTCTTATGCCTACGTATCTCATCTGGAATGAGAATCAGAGCAAAACGTAGTTCAGCTAACTACGGGAACAGAGGTCTCGATTGCAACTAGGGCAAGAGAAAGGGAAGATCTCGATCGCAACGAGGGCGAGAGAAAAGAATCGCAATAAGGGCGAAAGCCAACAAGGATTAGTTGTTAGTTGTCAGTCAAACTCGGCAAGACATCGTGTCTCGTGCCTACGTATCTCATCTGAACATGAGAATCAGAGTTGTCGTAGTTCGCCTAACTAGGGGTTAAGGATTTCCATCTGAACATGGACTTACAAAAGAGGACACCAGTTGTGTCAAAGGAAAGTGGGAAATATGTTCGACGTCCTAGCAGTAGGTGTCGCAGCTTGCTGAATCGAGTCTTAGGCAGTTACCTCTTTGCAATAGAACGGATTGACATGCCACAAGATCGGGGACGCACAGAAGGTCTAAAAGTGGGGAAGCTTTATCCTAGAGTTGTCATGCAATGTGGACCTATGTGTTAGGATTTACAGAGGGGAACATCTACCTAATGTTAGCATGCAAAGAGTCAGGAAATTCTACCTATGTTATCATACAAAGGGTTCTACCTAATGGGTGCTACCTAAACGGAACAAGAGTCGACGGATGGAGCAAGGAGAGGAGCCACGAATAAGGGTAGATGGCGATGCCTGAGGCAATCGACTTACAGGTAGATGGCGATGCATGAAGCAATCGACTTACAAGAGAAATGGCGATGTGTGAAGAAATCGACTTACAAGAGGATAGATGAATGCGTGTTGGTTCTGTTAAGTTTTGAAAATGATTACTCGACGTTGGATCGAGCTTTTGATCTTGTTTTGAAGTGATTATCTGATGTTCGTTTTAATTGTTGTATTAACAGATGAATAAAGAATGAAAGAATAAACATTATACACTTCATAGGAGAGGGGTACATTTGTTATGAATGGGGATTGTCCATGGAAACCAAACAATAAGAATAATATGCCTCATACATCATACAAGTAGGCCACAATTATCAATCAAATCAGATAAATAAACAAGTGTATAATCAAATCAAAGAATCAAAGAATGAAATAAGGGAGCATTAGACAAGGCATGGGAAGTATGAACATGTTAAACAATCAAGGAATATTGAATGGATGAAAGAAACAAGTATAAAAGATGATAGATGAATCAGACAGATGAAATGATGCATACAAGGTTCACTGAAATAATTTAATCAGGAAATGAGGTAAGGACCAAATAAAATCAAGATGAAAGGCCTCTAATACATGGCATATGAGATGAACAAGGGAGGATCAAAAGATCTCTTCAATTGCCATAAGCAATCCCTAAGTCAAACATCGATCATAAAGAAGTCAACTGAAAATTCAAGTCAACTTAAAAAATATGAAATAAATAGCAAATTAATCAAGAAAATTATGAAAAATTAAAATAAATGAGGTGGGGTCAGGACATCATCATCCCCCAAAAAGATTTTAAAAATAATAAAAATTGGTGCATGAATTAATTGAAATAAAACAGAAGTCAAATTAAAAGTCAACCAATAAGACTAGGTTAGAAATAAATCAAGAATAATGATCCAAAAAATAGTTTTAATTCAAAATATGAAAGAGGAAATTATTTGAAAATTTTTGGTGAAACGCTCATATTTTTTGGATCAATATTAAAATTAATATGAATTAATGAAAATAAAAGGAATAAAAGAAAATCAGAAAATATCAAAAAAACGTGAGCCACTTTATCTCCCTCATTAATTGAGGTGGCAGATCAAGTGGTCTGAAACGCGCGTTCCACCAAACACACGAGTCAGCGCGCTGCAAGGATGGTAATCACAATGAGCGCTCAGGATTAAAACAAATTGGATGGATCTTATGGCTGGGAGACGTGCCAACGCACCACCGGAGTTGTAACTTCGGTCTTCTTCTCCGGTGGACCTCACCGGACTGGTCCACCCTCAACCATCACCAAAATAAAAAAAGGAGGACATGATCTGAAAGAAAAAACGGCGTAGAGCACGAATCTGACCTCAATGTCAACTGAATTGCTTTGATTTGACCTCTAAGCAACTCAATCTTCTTGCCTACATTGGTAGGACTTTAGACAACCAAAGATCCAAGAGAATTGAGTAGAATTGAGTGAGAATCGAAAAGATGAAGTTTTCTGAAAGTTACCTTCAATGCTATGCAGAACTTGAGATTGCTTGCTTCAAACACGATCTGATCACACTTGAGAAGCTAGCAGGAAGTGATTGGAGAGGTTGCAAGGCTGTGGATCCTGGAGATTCAAACTCAAATTTCAAATTGAAATTTCTCTGGTTTTCCTTTAGATTGAGAGGGTTTGAATTGGGGAGCAAAGCTGGCGCGTAAGGTGTGCTTCAAATGAGCTCATAAGCCTTCTATTTATAGCCAAAGGGAATGATATTTACACACTTCCAAATCTATCCAAAATTAGCAATGTGAATGGCACAAGTGCGTGGGCATGTATAGGCCCATGATGCAATGCATTAAGGTCCAAAATGATTCCATTTGAAGTCTGAATGAAGCTTGAATGGCTAGGCAAGTTGAAATGAAGTTTGTACATTTGATTCTTTCCAATGATGCAGCCTTGTTAAAGCCATACGTAGACCTAGCAATCTTCATCCAAAATGCATGAACTTGGGTTCATTGGAAATCTTGGATCAAGGGGAACAAGTTTGATGTTCAACACTTTTTCATTTGGAGCTTGGAACATGGAGAATTTTGAGGTGGAAGTTTGGAAATTTCAACATGTTGAAAATTTTTCTAAGTGTCAAGCCATATACTTCAATATTCCACCTTGCTTAACTTTTTATGTGAGCTTCAAATGAGAAAAGTATCTTCCTAAAAGTTATAGCTCTTTCAAGTAGCTTCAAAATGGTCACCAATGATAGAGTTATAATGATAGAGTTATGCATTTTTGAAGTTTGGAAAAATCACTTGTTCAATGGTATAGGTCAAAAATGACCTATAATGTATCCTCATATCACAAGCTCATAAAAGTTGAATTAGCTCTTACTCCAAACATAAAAGTTGAAGTAGACATCTTTAATTTGGCTTTGCAACTTGGAAATCTTTTATCTCATAAAAATTGAGCAAGTTATGTCCTTGGGAAGTTGACTTTCAAATTAGGGTTTAGACGAAATGACCTATAATGTTTCAACATAGAAAATGATTTTCCAAGCAAAACTAGCTCTAGGTCTCAACAAGAAAGTTGTTTGTAATGTCATTTAGAGTAACTTTACTCTTGGAATCATTTTCATATGGTGAAAATTGTAGGAGATAGGGTCTAGGGAGACCCAATTTTGATTAGATGAATTCATCTGGCCAACCACCATCAACCAACTTGCTAACCTTCAATTATCTTGAATTTATAGGCTCATGGTAGATCATATATGCATAATATGATGAACTTTAAAGTGTCCCTTGAGAAATTTGATCAATTGGTGAGATATCTTATTGGAGAAGTTACTCAAGATACCCAGTCCAACTAGGGTTTCCAAGGCAAATCACTTCGAAACTCTTGAAGAACACTTGATCAATATATCATGTAGGAATCAATGGAACTCATATATGATGCCCATAACCATTCTTTCATCAATTCATGGTTGGGCTCTTTGTCATGGGGGTCTCAAACCCTAGATATGAACTTGATAAATCAATGGGATCATGCCCTACCTACAAAAGAATTAGGCAAATGCAAAGACATATTTTTGGTATTATGGTTAGTAAAATGATAATATACAAGTATGATACAATCACATAGTGCTTGGTGATCTCTCCCAAAACAAACTCAATGAAAGAGGGGTAAGGAGGATGCCAATGTATGATCCCAATGCTAATGCTTATATGAAATTGCATGAGGGATCTTAGGGTCAAAATTGGGGCCTTACAAGTCCCTTGAATAATCTTGATAATTGCATGAAAATTGAATAGAGATGGCATGGAAATAAACACATGAAGCATACTTGAATCAACTTTGAAATTAGGAACCAAACTTGAACTTCTCTTGATAAAATGATGTTGAATGAAACTTGAGATGAATGTGACCTAAGATTATAGGTCATCCCTTGAAGCAAAATCTCTTGTGGACCACTTGTTGACCAAACTTTAACCTTGGGAATCAAAACCCTAATTTAGAAACCAAGCTTGATCCTTTGATTGCAAGTCCCTACCTTGTACAATAAGAAAACTGAAACAACATATATTTTTATATTTTGAATAAGGTTAGTAAAGTTAAAAAGCAAGTAAGCAAAAACTTAAAAATAAAACACAAAGGGTACTTGATGATCTCCCACAAAGGCAACCCCAAAGAGGTGAAGGTTAGGAGGATACCAGGATTATGATCTTGGTTGGAATTCAAATGATATGATAGGTGGAATGTTATGGTTTAAATTAGGGTATGATAGTTTCCCCTATTTAAGTTTCTTCTATCCGGAGATATGAAGATTGGAAATCTCTGTATCGACAGGTTTGAAGAGACTTAAATACAGAAGACCTGATTTTTAGCCCTAATATGCCGCATGAATCTTATGATATGAATGCAAATTCTCGGACTCTGCGAGGAAGACGCTGCGGGAGACACATTTTGCATAAACAAATTGAAAATTTGACACTTCTGGAGAGAAACTTGAAGGGACTCTAACTGGGATATAAAACTCATTAGGGAACAACACAACACCACGACGGCCTATGCTAAGGAGCAAACCAAAGCACATCCATAAGCGAAAGAGATAGAAAATGATAGTGGAAGACTCCAATGAGTTATATGCACCAAGGAAAAACACTAAACTTACTGGGGGATAAACCATGAGTAAACAGTAGAAGAAGGAATTACTACCAACTCATAGTTGAAGGAAGTAAACAGGATCTGGACATACTGCCAACTCATAGGCGAAGGTAGTGACAGGATTTGAATTGATAACAAGCTTCGCATGACTTCTAGTCTTCAAGTTGGAATGGGTCCCAACTTCTTCTTTATCCAAGTCTTCCACCTGGAAAGGGTAATAAACATCCCATGACTTCCGATCTTCAACCTGGAACGGGTCTCAGTTTCTTCTTTAACCAACTCTTCCACCTGGAAATGGTAAAAACAACCTCCCATGACTTCCGGTCTTCAACCTGGAACGGCTCTCAGTTTCTTCTTTTACCAAGTCTTCCACTAGGAAAGGGTAACAAACCTCCCATGACTTTCGGTCTTAAACCTGGAACGGGTCTCAGTTTCTTCTTTAACCAAGTCTTCCACCCGGAAAGGGTAACAAGCTTCCCATGACTTCTGGTGTTCAACATGGAACGATATTCACTAGCTGTAGATTTATGTTTTAACTCTGATCAGGGATCATAACAGGCTTCTCAAATTAAGAGACAACCACTTGTTAGAAAATGAGCCTGTGTTAACTTTGATCTGTTGAGCCACAACAAGCTTCTCTGTCGGGGATTGACTGAAGATATTTCCACTAGTTGCAGAGATAAGGATTAATATTTCAGGAACAAACAAGCTTCTCCAATAAGGAGACTGCCACTTGCCATTGAACAAAATCTCAGGGAGATTGCTGAAGCGATACTTGTTGGGGAACTAGATTTTTCATTCATTAAACAAGTCTTCTCTGCTGAGGAAAACAGGATCCAAAAGGTGTACAACATGCTTTCTTCACAATCTATGTATCCAACTTGGTGAAGTCAAAAAATGTTGCAGGGGGCAAAAGTTTAATCCAGGCACAAACTGGAGAGAAGAGGACAAGACTCTACCCGACGAGGAATGAACTCGATTGGGAATTTGTTCCATCCAGACAAATGAGTTGGGGAGGAAAAGTGAAATACAATTCTTCCCAGGAGGAAAAATCTCGGTGGGGAAATAGAACATAAAGTCTCTTTTTGGTGGAAATTACAACCACGAAAACGGATTAGAGACACCAAGGACATGCAAATGAGCACGAATCTGCCTTCGGTCATGCATGGAAATGATTTATGAATGCCAAAATGCATGAAATGTTATGCTTTTGATGACAAATCACACACTAAATAAACTAGGAGACCAAAGTAATCAACAAACTGGATACTCGGCCAAATCTCAACTAGATGAAGACTTCGCCACAAAGCACGTCTTCTTCCACTTCTTCCAAGACAAAAGATCCTCAGCTAGGGATGAAAGATCCGATGGGGAAACTTAAAACAAAAATCTTTAGGAATCAAAAGCCATTTGAGGGCGTAGAAACTTTTGTTGGCTTTGTTATGGGAGAACCCCAGATCAACATTGCAATAACAAAACTGGCTAGAGAAAATCCACTATCTAACAACAAATTCATTGGAGAAAGTAAGATTATCAAACCAAGGATATGCACAGGATAATCCACAAGAACTGTTGTACTAGGGAATCTGAATTCCATACTTCAAGACTTGATCAATCTCGAACAATTGTCGATGTTCCTTTTAGTTTATTCAAAAATTAAAGGAAAAAGTTTTGTAATTTTCAAAAGCATGTTTATTATTAAACCTTTGTTTAAAAAGTTATTATCGAAAATAAATGACATTTTGCAAAAGAAACAAATATATAAGAATTGAATTTAATTGTAAAAAGTCAGGATTTTATTGATAGAATGGTAGTCCATAAAAGGCGTGATTCCATGGATCATTACAAAGTTTGGAAAATGGTAAATGGAAAGGCTACATTGAAATACAATGACCACTATTCTCCCAAATAACTTTGAATTCCTGTAATTCAGTTTATGTTGAGAGAGATTGAACTGAGACTTCCTGATCGATGACGTTGCTGCTTCAAGTGATCAAGACTTGCCTGATGCAGTTACTTGCCATAAAATCCCTAACTTTTGGCTAGATTTCCCTTTCGGGTTTTCAATCTACCAGGATGAATTATTTATGTTTATGTCTCTTATTTTTTTTCCCGGATCGCCCTTTCGGGTTTTCAGTCCACCAAGAGGCTAATTTTTGCCTAATTCGCCCTTTCGAGTTTTCAACTTAGCAAGTTATTCTTTTGGTTATTTAGGCGAAGTATTTCTTGATTGCATCAGCATTCATTGGACTATGGAGCTCCTTACCATCCATAGTTGTAAGAACCAATGCACCTCCAAAGAAGGCTTTCTTGACAACAAACGGGCCTTCGTAATTGGGGGTCCACTTGCCTCAGAAATCATTGTGTGCAGGCAAGATATTTTTGAACACGAGGTCACCTTCTCTGAATTCACGAGGACGGACATTCTTATCAAACATGTTCTTCATCCTTTTTTGGTACAACTAACCATGACATAAGGTTATCATCCTTTTTTCATCAATTAAATTCAACTGGTCATATCTGTTTTGACACCATTCAGCTTCCTCCAACTTGGCTTCCATCAAGACTCTCATTGATGGGATCTCAACTTCTATATGGAGCACTGCTTCCATGCCATAGATTAAGGAGAAAGGGGCTGCCCTTGTTCAAGTGGAGAAAGATGTATGGTATCCATGTGTAGCGGTGTATTCGTCGCTATATGATCTATCGATTAAACCATAAGCAAAGCATACAATGAAATTTCGAGTCGCCACCGCACTTTTATTTATCCAAAGGACTGGCTAAAAAGCGAACAAAAGCCTAAGAAGTTTTACACGTAGAAAACTAATAAAAAGATCAGAGAGTCTGGGTAAGGGGTAAATTACGCAATGGGAAGGTGTTAGGCACCCACTACGTCCTAGGTACTCCTAGGGAGCCCTTTTCACACTTGTTGTATAAAATTGTTATTTGTTATGACATAAATATTGTGCAAACATGATTGGGATGATGAGAAAAGAATATACAATTTTTATTGGGTTTGAACGGATGAACCCGTTGCCTACGTACCTTCCATCAAAGGTAAGGATCAAAACGCCGTAGTTCGGCTAAAAGATTTCCAAAAAATTGGTGGATTCAATTTTAAACAATAGCACTGAGGCTTTTCATTATCAATGGGAGAAAACTCGACCAAGACCAACATCCACCATGCGAGGATAGCTTCGACGTACTAGAGGGGTTAGCCCTGTTTTCAGTACGGAAGTCTTATAGTCGACTCACTAAGGATAGGGTGAGGTTTACATCAACCACAATGATAATTGAAACCTATGGCTAATGTGTGAAAAGATTAACAATGGACAAAGCCAAAACAAGTGAATGGGTGAAGTTAATTGATTGTGATTGTGAAAGTAGGGTCAAAGTATGATTAAGATTAATTCAAAGAAGTATTATGAAATGGAGTTTGAAAAAAGTCAAGGACTTGGGGTCCAGGTTTTTAGTTTGAAAAGCATGAAGATGTTTGCACAATATCTATGTCAAGTTTGAAAGTAAAGTGTGAAAAGGTTTAGGGCATAATGAGGATGAATGGGTGAAGATGGATTGTAAAACTTCTTAGAAGGTTCACTTCTTGAAATCATATAGAAGATGATTCAAGTGTGTCCTTTGGAATGGCAATGAATAATAACAAACAAGCAAAGAAGAAAGTCAACAAAAGCGGATACCGGATGCCAATAGATGGATTTACACCAATCTCCTAAAACAAAACTGGATATCAGAGGCCACTCTATGGACTTACACTAATCTCCTCAACAAAGAAACTTGGATACCGGATGCCAATCTGTCTGGACTTATACCAATATCCAACATATGATCATAGGAAAACAAATGCCAACTTGCAGGGACTTACAATTGCATCCTCTCATACAACAAACAAATGCAAAATAATGGATGTCAGATGCCAATCTGTCTGGGCTTACTCTAACATACACAGTATGGTCCTAGGAATACAAATGCCAACTTGCAGGGACTTACAATTGCATCCTCACATACAACAAATGCAAAGCAACATATGATCATTGGAAAGCAAATGCCAACTTACAGGGACTTACAATTGCATCCTCACATACAATCAAACAAATGCATCAAGCAAAGATAAAATGAGTGGCCAATGTGATGGTCTCATACTCACTTCCATATCATAGGAACAATGGCCAATGGATGGTCTTACAATTGTCCTCAATGGGTAAACAACAATGATAATGTCACAAAGACAAATGAGATGATCATGCATTGATGAGCAATAAATGATGATGAGTGCACAAAGCATGCAAGCAAACATGTGTATATGAGATAAGCAATCAATCAATGAAGTCATTCAGCACACACTATAACCAAACAATTAGGCTCACACAAAGGGTTAGGCATTGAAGCCAACTGGAATAGGGTTAACAGTGCTCTTAACCTTGCCATTGAGGGGCTAAGGTGAAGCAGATGAAAGGATATGAGGGGTGTGCCTCATTGCTCTTATCCCTGGTCAGGGAGAGCATTTGAATATCAGAAGGTGTGGGAGTTCAGAAAGTAGGAACTCTCTCCACATATAAGACTCTATAGATCTTGGGCTTGGATCTCAATGCTACAACCATGTAATGGGAGCAAGGAGAAGACTCACAGAATAGTAGGAGATAGGTTGCTTATCTCTTTGATCTACCAATTGCCTTATTTGAAGGACTTTTCCTGCTTGGGACAAATGTAAACACACACAAGCATTGCCTCTTAAGGAGGACTTCAGACAGTTGCCTGGCCAAGTAACAGGCCAGGTCTTCCAGACTACATGAAGAAAAGGGATTATACCTCAAATGCAAATTGCTAAATAGCAAAGCAAAGCAAGTTCAAAGAACTAAGCAACTAAAGGTACCTGAAATAGTCAAACAGAATCAGTACACCATTCAAAAGTCAAAGCAAAATGAGAATAGAATTAACAGTCAATCATAATCAGATGAATGTGCAAAGCACAAGACTCAAATCATATGAGTCAAGCCACCTACAAAACAAAGAGGTTAGCTCATGATAAACAATCAAGCTTAATCAAATTGTATGATCTCTTTGGGGCATTGTTGCTTAACCTGAAACAATGAACTCAAACATAAGCAACAGGACCACTAGGACAAGCCTAGGGTCAAAAAGGGATGAGAAAGTCAAAACAGCAAATGAAATTCAACCAAAATCAAGTTTAAACAATCAAGAAGCAAACTCAATTGATCCCACATCCATATCATGCATCATCATCATTTCATAATCAAAAGAAGTCAAAGCATGGCAAATGAAAGCTCATAGAAGTCAACAGCAAGACTTAGCTCAAAACCAATCATAAACAATTCCAAAAATCATCCAATAAATCATGATCAATCATAATCCATAACATGACATGCATATAAAATTTCAGCTCATTTGGATCATGGGAAGATGGTCAATGAAAATCAGAAAGTCAAAGCAATTTTAAGCATGCTCAAAGAAGTCAACCAATCATGCATCAACTTCAAAAATTCATAACTCAGTGATAACATATAAGAAATGAATGGGATCAACACTATGACAAAGCTTAGGATGTCTACTAATCACATGTAAAATTTCAAGTTCATCCAATAAAGTATGAGAATTTCACAAAGGAAATGGAAACATGTATCACAAAAATCAACATTTTGGTCAAACAGGGTAGAAAATCTCAAACAATTAGGAAATGCCTCAAATAATTCCAAGAAAATTTACATGTAAACTAGACATACAAGAGTACATTCATGCAAAAATTCAGAGCAATTGGAGTTCAAGAAGCATTGTATCAAAAATCATGAAGTTGCATATCAATGGTGTGACACAAATTGTCACACCCTAATTCAAAAATTCATAACTCAAAGACCAGATAAGATAAATTCACAAACTCTACATCAAAATCACCATGGATGAGTCTAGTTTAAGCACAAAAAATTTCAAGTCCATTGGATAATGCATCATCATTTCACAAAGGATTTGGCAAAGGGTACAAAATAATGACACATGAACAAAACCCTAATACCATTAAAAATTCGATCATGCAAAAATCAGCAAAAATCATGATAAAATACTAGACATCAAGATGAACGCAATGCAGAAATTCCCATGAATTTTGGATTAAAATCGAAGATTCTATGATTTTTGTAAGATTGGCATTGCAAATGGAATAAAAATTGAGAAAATAAATGATTTAATGGTTTAATGTGTGACCGGTGGCAAAACGGTAAATAAGTGGGACTTTAAGTGAAACGGTGCGGATTGATTCTGGGCGTGGCACGCTGGGATTTGTCACATGGCAATGAAACAGTAGAAGCATGCAAAAATTCAAACAACAACAGCCAATCGCGTTTCACATGATTCTGGGCAGCATTTTTAGGGTTTCAACATACAGTACCATCATCATCACTTCCAATCAACTCGAAAAAATTTTGGTCACAGAAATGGATAACAAGCATATCATTAGAATCAGCAAACAATGCATATCAACATGCTACCATTAAAATTCATGAACTCGAGCTAATCATCATGGAATCATGCAAAACAAAAACAACCAACAAACTTTAAACTCAGATTTCTCCCAGCACAGTTAACCATTTTTAGTGATTTAAAGTTTAAAATGACCAGTGAAGCAGGATCTAGCTAAAGCATATCATGATTTCATCAAAGGTGGGATTCGAATTTTTACCAGTTTTGAAGAACAGTTGGGATTCAATGGCGTTTTGGCTTCGAATGGTTAAAACAGATGCACATGAAGCTTCTAAAAGACAGTTGGAGGAAAGACTTTGGCTCAGCAGCGTGGATTCCAGCTCAAAACATGATCTGCCATTGTTGAAGCTTGGAAAAACAGTCCACGAAAATGTTGTTCCAGCTGGTGTTTTATGCTTGTAAACAACTCACAATGATGGTCCGATGATGAAACAACAAAGGGCAGCTCGAGTTGTTTTGAAATTTTTCAGCAGAAATTCAAAAGATGGAGAAATGAGATTTTTTGAGAGAGGGTTTTTCTGTGGTAGAATGTGGGCTGCTAGGGTTGGAAATGGCAGAAAATCCACTATATATTTGCTGTTTAGTGAGCTGCTAAGTGAATGCTAATTACCAATTGGTTTAATGAGGGTTTTTGCTAATTGGCCATTTTCACTTGAATGGTGGGGTGTATGGTGCTACAGCTCGAATTGGGCTTGCAAACAAGTCACAAATGACATTTCTGAACTTAATTGAATGGCAAAATTGGTTGGGAATGGTTATTTCAAAAGTCCATTTTTGCACCACACTTGAAATTAATTAATGCAAGTCCAAAAAGGCCATTTTGAATGGTGATATTTTGATGCATGATGATGACATTTTTGGAAAGAGGGGATCAAATATGACTTGTAGGAAAAAACCTCACCAAATTTGGCCAAATGGTTTGAGAGATATGGCCCTTTGAAGTTCACAAATTTTTGAAAATGACTTGATCATATCTTGCAAACCATACATGGGAATTGAGTGTTCTTGGACTTTTTGGAAATGGGAGAACAAGATCTTCAACTTTCATGTTGGGCAAAAATTCATTTGAAGCTTGTATCATGATGCAAGATTAAGATCAAGAAGTTTCCATTTTTGGCAAATTCCAATTACAGGTCAACTTTCTATTTCTGGAAATTTCTTGTCTGACTTTATTTTCTTCACTGTGGATGCTTGACATGATATATGAAGCTTATATAGACATGAATGAGCCCTCTCAAACCAAATCCCATCATCAACTCACTGATTAAATCCACAGTTGACCAAGTTTGACTTTCTAGGGTTTTGCATGACTGAAGCATGTTCTGGTGAATTCCAAACCCTAATTCCTTGAGATATTGATTCCAAATGATATCACAACATATATGAACTCTTGATTATTGATCATGGTGCCCAAATTCTGCAAGAATGGCCACCATCCACTGCAATGACTGACTTTGACTGATTTTGACCTAATTGGCTGATGATTGCTTCAGCTGCAAGTAACATGGTTAGATGACAATATTTTTGTACTTTTTGGTTAGTAATCATATGAAAAGCAAAGATATACAAATGCAAAGCATGCTTGGTGATCAAGAATCACACTCACAAGGCAAACCACCCACTAGGAGGGAAGCTAGGGCATGCAATGATCCTTGAGGCCATGATATGATATGATATGATATGGGCCATGAGGGATCTTAGGGCCAAAATTGGGGTCTTACAGATGCCCCTATTTAAGGTCATTCTAGCCGGAGAAGTGAAGTTTAGAAATCTTCATCTCGACGCGGTAGAATGGGCTTAAATAACAGTGATGAGACAAATTTTGGTCCCTAAGAGACCTCATGATGCAAATGTATGCATGCAAAAGACCCAAACTCTGTGGGGAATATGATTTACACAGAAGAAAAGACGATCCATCGGAGTAATACACTCACCAGGAACAGAGACTCTAACAAAACTCTTATTGGGGATAAACAAAACTGACACAGCGTGAACAAGACACGACTCTGATTAGGGAAACAGAAAACAGACTGGAGACCTCACTGGGGAGTGAAAGACTCACACCGGGGAAAAGAAAATTCCAAAGGAAAATAAATCCATTGGAGAGACACAAGCTGACTCCTGGGGGAGAAGCAACAGGAAAACTTCACTGAGGAAGCACCAAAGAATGAGATGTTACCGGTATAAGGGTAACAAACTCGGGAAGGAACAGCAAGGATACCGGGTTGTAGGTATGTAAAAGGTGACCGACCAAAGCGTGAGTTGGTGTGTGTTCCAAAACACTCATCATCCTGAAGAGAGCGAAAGCAAACTTGTTTATAGGATGGATATTTGATTCTGTAAAGAATGCAAATCTTACTCAGTTGGGGAAACAAACAAAGTGTTCGACAAAAGAGTGCATGAGATATATTATCTATAGCCGTCAAAACGTAGATAATGTACTCGCATGGAAAGTTATCCTGAACCGGGTTGTAGGTTGTTTATAGGATAAGATCCGAAATCGTGAATTGGTTTGTGTTCCAAAACACTCATCATCCTGAAGAAAGCTAGAACAGCAGACTTGTTTATAGGATGACCGAAAAAACGTGAATTGGTGTGTGTTCCAAAACACTCATCACCCTGAAGAAAGCTAGAACAGCAGACTTGTTTATAGGATGGACATTCAATTCCACAAGGAATATGAATCTTACTAAAGGAAGATTATCCTGAACCGGGTTGTAGGTTGTTTGTAGGATAAAATCCGAAAACGTGAATTGGTTTGTGTTCCAAGACACTCATCACCCTGAAGAAAGCTAGAACAGCAGACTTGTTTATAGGATGCATATTCAATTCCACAAGGAATATGAATCTTACTAAAGGAAGATTATCCTGAACCGGGTTGTAGGTTGTTTGTAGGATAAAATCCGAAAACGTGAATTGGTTTGTGTTCCAAGACACTCATCACCCTGAAGAAAGCTAGAACAGCAGACTTGTTTATAGGATGGATATTCAATTCCACAAGGAATATGAATCTTACTAAAGGAAGATTATCCTGAACCGGGTTGTAGGTTGTTTGTAGGATAAAATCCGAAAACGTGAATTGGTTTGTGTTCCAAGACACTCATCACCCTGAAGAAAGCTAGAACAGCAGACTTGTTTATAGGATGGACATTCGATTCCACAAGGAATACGAATCTTACTCGACTGGGGAAGATCAACAAAGGATTCCGACCAAAGAGCGCATGAGACATATCATTAATTACCGGCAGACCGTGAATAATATACTCGAAAGGAAAAGACACCAGGGATACCGAAGTATATAATAGGTGACTAACCAAAGACGTGAATTGGTATATATGCCAAAACACACATCATCCGAAAGGAGGGCTTGAAAAAGCAAATCGACTTACAGGATGGACATTCGAATCCACAACGGGAAAACGAATCTTACTCAACTGGGGACACAAACCCAAAGAGTGGATGAGGTATAATATCCATTACCGGCAGACCGTGGATAAGAATACTCGCATGAGATATATTATCTATTACCGTCAGAACGTAGATAATAAACTCGCATGGTAAGAAACACCAGAGATACCGGTTACTGGGTATATAATAGGTGATTTACCAAAAACGTGAATTGGTATATATGCCAAAACATACATCATCCAGAACACAAACTGGTTAAAGGATGGATATTCGATTCTACAAAGAATACGAATCTTGCTCAGCTGGGGAAAATCACAAAGGATTCCAACTAAAGAGCGCATGAGATATATTATTCATTACCGGCAGACCGTGAATAATATACTCGAAAGGAAAAGACACCAGAGATACCGAAGTATATAATAGGTGACTAACCAAAAAGAGAGACAATCGATACCAAGCATCCGGGTAAACGAAAGACAACTCAAAGGGATAAATTGCAAGCATCCGGCAATTATCCAACAACAAAGAAATATTCGACTCCGCAAAGGGAAATAACGAATCTTACTCAACAAAGAAAACACAAAAGGCTTCGACTGAAGAGTGCATGAGATATATTATTCATTACCGGCAGACCGTGAATAATATACTCGCATGGAAGATTATCCACAACCGGTTACTGGGTCAATAAAGGATAAATCAACCGAAAAGAAAGGCATCGGGATACCAAATTAGGTATATAATGATGACCAGTCAAAAGGAACAAAAGACATTACCAACAAAAGGGTAAATGAAAGGCGATCTGCTGAGGATTCACTGGTGAGAATCAATGATCCGGGGAACACAATCACTGACACAAGGTGAAAGGACCCGCTGGGGATAAAATTGCTAGCATACGGCAATTATCCACAAAAGACTTGCTGGGGGTATAAGTGCTGATCTGAGCAACTTATCCAAGCAAAGGAAAATCAACATCAAGAACTAGATGAAGATACCCACAAGGGAAATTGTCATCGGTTAGGATGAACAACAAAGTTAACTCTGCAAGGAGAGAACAGGGTTTATAACTACCGGTTTGTAGAAAAACCGCAAAAAATAGGACTTACGACTGCTGGTTTGCAGGCAGAGGGCCAAACTCTGGTGGGGATAACCACAAAATTAGGGTTTACATCTACCGAATACGGGGTAGAAGACCAAACTCTGCGTGGGGATAGAACAAATCACCAATCCGCACGGGCAACCAAAAATAGGGTTTATAACAAACCACAAACTGCTAGAGCAGGAAAATAGGATTTACAACTACCGGTATGAGGGTAGAAAACCAACAACTCTGGCTGGAGAATAAAAGGTGTATAACCACAAATTCTGCCGAGAAAGCCAGGAAAAATAGGACTTATAACTACCGGTATGAGGGTAGAGGCCCAAAACTACTTCGCTGGGGAACAACCCACTGGGAAGCACAAGACATTCGACAAATAGCCAATTCGGGAATAATCCGAAAAGACAGATTGAATCAAGACACGTCCTAATGAGGATGTAACTCAAATAGGAAAATCCATCCCAATATATGTGTTGGGAGGAAACGGAAGAAACCGTCATCCACGAGGATATATCTCGGTGGGGAACTGCAGAAGGAAAAACAACATTTTCTACTTACGGGCTGACTCTATATGGAGAGATTTATAACACCCGACGTCTGCTTGGGGAGATCTGTAAAGAGATCTATATCACCAGTGCAGGAAACAACAAACAAAGGATATATGGCAAGAAATGCAACATGAATATCTGAATGTTTTATGAATATGCATGAATATGCGTGATTTATGTTTGATGAATGCTGACAAAACAGACAATTCTAACACAAACAGGTCCAGGAACTGAACGCCCGGTATTACACTTCCAGAGGAAAAACCAACTGGAGAGTCAATCTGCGGAGATCTTCATGCTGTAAAGCAAAGATCTGCGGGTACTGCTGAAGAAGCAGAGGATCAGAGATATCAGGAGACGACCCAATCAGGGTACAGAAAGTCACAACGGGCAAAACAGCCACCAAGACGAATCTGTAGGGGAACAAGAGAAAACCCAAGATATCTGCAAGGGATCCCAGTGTCAACTGAGAAACAAAAGGTGCGTTGCACAAACACAAACTGCTGTAGAAGCAAAACCACACAACTCCGCTGGGGAACAACCCACTGAGGGAGAATGATATCATCCAAATAGAATCTAACTGCATAAGCAACTCTACTGGGGAAAACTGTCGGCTACTCTCTTGGGGAACAAACCACCGAGGGAGGACAAATCAAACAAGTAGATTCTGTAACAAACCACTCCACTTGGGGAGAATCCACAGCAAACTGATCACAACAAGTAGATTCTGCAGTACAAGCCACTCTACTGGGGATCACAAACAGTCAGGAAATCAATCCATTCTCTGGATGCTAGAGCCATCATCCGACCATACTGGGGATTTGAAGGAGTATTCAACAGGCAAAAACTGCCGCAACAAACAATCTGCAGACTAAGCTGAGGAAAAGATAGATGAAAATACTGGGATGTCAACCCAAATCAACCACTGAGTAGGAAAATAAATCCTGCTCTGCTGAAGAGAAAAAACTCTGATGGAGAGATAGCAACAATTCCGCAGACGACTTCATCGGGGAAAAGGTAAAGTACCGGGTATCAAACCGCTGACTTACCGAGTCTTTAAAAAAAAACGATCGTGCTGAGGAAACAGACAACTCCGCTGGCAACTGCACTGGGAAGAGTGACAATAACTCTGCTCGCGACTCCGATGGGGATATCAACAACAGCTCTACTCACGACTGTGCTGAGGAGACAAATAAAGTCCGGGAATATCAACCCACTGGAGAAAGTGATGGGGCACCAAGATGACAAACCATCAACCACCGAAACTTCTACAAGAAAAACACCCATGCTAGGGAAGATTGCTGCTGGAGAAAACGAAGTCTTCAACAACACTCTGCTTGCGACTATACTGGGGAACAACCCCAACAACAAATCTGTTTGAGGAACAACCTCAACAAGGATCTGAAGAACGAAGATACAACCAAACCAGGAATATGAACAAATGTCTTACCTATTGGAGATCATGCCACCCTCGGGAGAGCACTGAGATATTCTTGAGTATCCTTTCAATATTGTGAATGTTCACTTTGTTTAAAACAAATATTTTTTTTGAAAAATTTGATTTGTTTAAAACAATGATATTTTATCAATTTAAAACATGCAAAACATTTGTTGAATTGAAACAAATAAGAGTGCAAATAATTGGATAAAAAGCTCAAATTGATTTGATAGAATGGTAGCCTGCAAATGGCAAGACTCCATGGATCTATACAAATTTGAAATCAGTGATATATATTGGAAGAGGGCTACATTGAACATAATGATCCTTTCTCTACCAATTTGAATCTCGATGTATCCGAAGTTTCGGTCGACGACGAATCGAGAATCTTCTGACGAAATGACGACTGATGAACCAGAAAGTCTTGTCAGGATGCAGTTACTTGCCAAATCCCTAATTTTTTCCTAGATTGCCCCAGGGTGAGGTACTCAATCTAGCGGGATGCAAATATTCTCTCTTTTTTTCAAGTCTCTAATTTTTGCCTGAATTACCCTTGCGGGTTCTCCACCGAGACGCTCATTTTTGCCTAAGCCGCCCTTTCGGGTTTTCAACTTAGCGAGCCATTCTGTTTTTTTCATTTGCATATACTTTTTTTTCTAGGCAAAGTATCTCTTGACTGCATCTGAATTCACAGGACGAGTGAAATCCTCCCCATCCATTGTTGTAAGCATCAAAGCTCCGCCTGAAAAGGCTCTCTTAACAACATATAGACCCTCGTAGTTTGGAGTCCACTTGCCCCTGGAATCGGGCGCGAAAGACAAAACTTTCTTGAGCACGAGGTCACCTTCTCGGAACACACGAGGCTTGACCTTCTTATCGAATGCTTTCTTCATTCTCTGCTGATATAGCTGACCATGGCACATGGCAGTTAAACGCTTCTCTTCAATCAAATTCAATTGGTCGTAACGACTCTGAATCCAATCAGCATCAGTCAACTTGGGACTTGAGGGTATAATTTTTCTTTTTTCTTTTGACAAGATTGAAAAAAATTTCCTGATTTTTTATTTTTCTTTTTTTTTTTCACCCTCTTCTCTCTTTTTTTTTTTTTTTTTTTTTTTTACATTTGATTGCATTTGCAATGCCTCAGTTTGACTGTTTTGCTGATTTTCATGATACAGCCAAATGAACTCCTTTGGTGTTCAAGAAGACGGGTAATCTCATCAGGAATCCCCTTCAACATCATCTTCCTCTGCCTCAAATACAAGGAATTCAAGATTGGGAGATGACGTTGGATCATTATGTTCAATGGGTTTAGAAATCCCTGCATAATGATTCTGGATAATGAAAAGCTTTTGAATTTTAAACAAGCAAATCATTTATGCAGATGAAAAAGCTGTTTTATTGTTTTTCAGGGTTTTTTGTGATCACTGATTTCATGCAAAAAACAAAAAGTGAAAACAAATGGAAAAACAAATGTTTAACAATGCATTAATTGAATGAAAACATCATTGTATATATGCTGCCAACAATGTCATCACTTCTCCTTTTGGCATGGGAGAAGGGTTTTGAACAAAGTGAACAAATCACGCTGATCTATGGATGACCGTAGGAACATCCACAGCGACCCAATTGTGGCAGACACCACCAGGTATGATGAAATTGTTCGGATCTTCTGCATCCTCTTCCAAGATAGCAGCAACTTCTTCTTCAGGTTGATCAGCATGAGTGAATCCTCCACTCGTGAACAAACCTTGCTCATTATATGCCCCAGAACAGTAGCCAATGCCAGCCCGGGATTGGTTAACCAGGAATAAATCCATCAACAGCGCTAAGTCTGGCAAAATCCTCCTCGAGTTCACAATTCTCTAGCTCAAAACGATCCATCAATCTGGTAGAGATAGCTCTGGTATAGTACCGGCGAAGTGCGTCTCCAAAATAAATGAAGATCGCAGGGTCAGACCACAGGACGGGAGACCGGAACAAAACACCTGCTTATGCAAATGATGCATGAAGTGTTTGTGCATATGCTTGTTTTTTATTTCAAAGGAACTCGAAGGTTTTATTTGCACACTTTGAAATGTTTAAGCATTTTGATCGGATATGAAAATATTTCATCAGATATATCAGGTGAAAATTTTTTCCCGGTTTTTCCATGTTTTGAAAATTTTTGCAAATAAACTCCTTTGAGTTCCTTGAAAATTTTCTTTTTTCTGATGATATGGATGTAGATGAATGCATGAATGCATGAATGCAACAATCACACTCAAGGATCAAGCAAGCCACACCAAACAAAGGTCGTGGGAAAGCTCATTGTATCCCTAATATCAATCATCCATTTTGGTGGATTTAGGTTTTCACCTTATCGACACCCAAGTTCCATTGATATTAACGGTACATGAACCGGCTCAAACATCCTTAATATCAACCAGCCGCTTTGGTGGATTTTAGGTTTTACACCTGATCCGGGATCCATTGATATTAACAATGTTTGAACGACTCAACCACGAATCACGGGTTTGTTGAGAGTCACGAGCATGGAGTCTCGGTTAAGAACCACCCAAAGGGAGTGTACTAGGGTTTAAACCTGCCAGACATGTTCTACCAGAGGTTCCCATAATCATCGTTCCATCTTTCGAATATTATCGGAGGAACGAATACTCGTATTCCAAGAATATTCTCAAGAGAAACTCTTATGAGTGTAGTATCGCGTAACAATCGTATCAGAACTGACATCTGAACGACCTCCGCACTACGGTCCTAAAAAATAGGCCAAGATGGGTTTGGTAAACTACGGTCCTTGGCTTCTGCGGAACATGATTGAAAGAATAATGCCTAACCACAAATAACTTGTGTGACATTATTAATCCAACATGACCTCCACCAAGTGAATGGGCTCGCAAGTCAACTGGCTAAGGAATACTCCACACCAGTCAACAAGACTATGCCATTCTCCTATCCTAGAGTGCACTCGAGTTCGGGTACAGAACTCATCTCACAGATCACCAAAGCAAACAGCAATTGTATATCAAGCAATTCAAACATTACAATCAATACAGTGATCCCAAATTGTACAAAAATATGTCAAATAACAAATAATAATATATCACAACAAGGGTGAAAAGTAGGCAATACAACCAGGGATCGATGTATCCCCAGCAGAGTCGCCACTTTTCTGTAGCGGTGTATTCGTCGCTATATGATCTATCGATTAAACCATAAGCAAAGCATACAATGAAATTTCGAGTCGCCACCGCACTTTTATTTATCCAAAGGACTGGCTAAAAAGCGAACAAAAGCCTAAGAAGTTTTACACGTAGAAAACTAATAAAAAGATCAGAGAGTCTGGGTAAGGGGTAAATTACGCAATGGGAAGGTGTTAGGCACCCACTACGTCCTAGGTACTCCTAGGGAGCCCTTTTCACACTTGTTGTATAAAATTGTTATTTGTTATGGCATAAATATTGTGCAAACATGATTGGGATGATGAGAAAAGAATATACAATTTTTATTGGGTTTGAACGGATGAACCCGTTGCCTACGTACCTTCCATCAAAGGTAAGGATCAAAACGCCGTAGTTCGGCTAAAAGATTTCCAAAAAATTGGTGGATTCAATTTTAAACAATAGCACTGAGGCTTTTCATTATCAATGGGAGAAAACTCGACCAAGACCAACATCCACCATGCGAGGATAGCTTCGACGTACTAGAGGGGTTAGCCCTGTTTTCAGTACGGAAGTCTTATAGTCGACTCACTAAGGATAGGGTGAGGTTTACATCAACCACAATGATAATTGAAACCTATGGCTAATGTGTGAAAAGATTAACAATGGACAAAGCCAAAACAAGTGAATGGGTGAAGTTAATTGATTGTGATTGTGAAAGTAGGGTCAAAGTATGATTAAGATTAATTCAAAGAAGTATTATGAAATGGAGTTTGAAAAAAGTCAAGGACTTGGGGTCCAGGTTTTTAGTTTGAAAAGCATGAAGATGTTTGCACAATATCTATGTCAAGTTTGAAAGTAAAGTGTGAAAAGGTTTAGGGCATAATGAGGATGAATGGATGAAGATGGATTGTAAAACTTCTTAGAAGGTTCACTTCTTGAAATCATATAGAAGATGATTCAAGTGTGTCCTTTGGAATGGCAATGAATAATAACAAACAAGCAAAGAAGAAAGTCAACAAAAGCGGATACCGGATGCCAATAGATGGATTTACACCAATCTCCTAAAACAAAACTGGATATCAGAGGCCACTCTATGGACTTACACTAATCTCCTCAACAAAGAAACTTGGATACCGGATGCCAATCTGTCTGGACTTATACCAATATCCAACATATGATCATAGGAAAACAAATGCCAACTTGCAGGGACTTACAATTGCATCCTCTCATACAACAAACAAATGCAAAATAATGGATGTCAGATGTCAATCTGTCTGGGCTTACTCTAACATACACAGTATGGTCCTAGGAATACAAATGCCAACTTGCAGGGACTTACAATTGCATCCTCACATACAACAAATGCAAAGCAACATATGATCATAGGAAAGCAAATGCCAACTTACAGGGACTTACAATTGCATCCTCACATACAATCAAACAAATGCATCAAGCAAAGATAAAATGAGTGGCCAATGTGATGGTCTTATACTCACTTCCATATCATAAGAACAATGGCCAATGGATGGTCTTACAATTGTCCTCAATGGGTAAACAACAATGATAATGTCACAAAGACAAATGAGATGATCATGCATTGATGAGCAATAAATGATGATGAGTGCACAAAGCATGCAAGCAAACATGTGTATATGAGATAAGCAATCAATCAATGAAGTCATTCAGCACACACTATAACCAAACAATTAGGCTCACACAAAGGGTTAGGCATTGAAGCCAACTGGAATAGGGTTAACAGTGCTCTTAACCTTGCCATTGAGGGGCTAAGGTGAAGCAGATGAAAGGATATGAGGGGTGTGCCTCATTGCTCTTATCCCTGGTCAGGGAGAGCATTTGAATATCAGAAGGTGTGGGAGTTCAGAAAGTAGGAACTCTCTCCACATATAAGACTCTATAGATCTTGGGCTTGGATCTCAATGCTACAACCATGTAATGGGAGCAAGGAGAAGACTCACAGAATAGTAGGAGATAGGTTGCTTATCTCTTTGATCTACCAATTGCCTTATTTGAAGGACTTTTCCTGCTTGGGACAAATGTAAACACACACAAGCATTGCCTCTTAAGGAGGACTTCAGACAGTTGCCTGGCCAAGTAACAGGCCAGGTCTTCCAGACTACATGAAGAAAAGGGATTATACCTCAAATGCAAATTGCTAAATAGCAAAGCAAAGCAAGTTCAAAGAACTAAGCAACTAAAGGTACCTGAAATAGTCAAACAGAATCAGTACACCATTCAAAAGTCAAAGCAAAATGAGAATAGAATTAACAGTCAATCATAATCAGATGAATGTGCAAAGCACAAGACTCAAATCATATGAGTCAAGCCACCTACAAAACAAAGAGGTTAGCTCATGATAAACAATCAAGCTTAATCAAATTGTATGATCTCTTTGGGGCATTGTTGCTTAACCTGAAACAATGAACTCAAACATAAGCAACAGGACCACTAGGACAAGCCTAGGGTCAAAAAGGGATGAGAAAGTCAAAACAGCAAATGAAATTCAACCAAAATCAAGTTTAAACAATCAAGAAGCAAACTCAATTGATCCCACATCCATATCATGCATCATCATCATTTCATAATCAAAAGAAGTCAAAGCATGGCAAATGAAAGCTCATAGAAGTCAACAGCAAGACTTAGCTCAAAACCAATCATAAACAATTCCAAAAATCATCAAATAAATCATGATCAATCATAATCCATAACATGACATGCATATAAAATTTCAGCTCATTTGGATCATGGGAAGATGGTCAATGAAAATCAGAAAGTCAAAGCAATTTTAAGCATGCTCAAAGAAGTCAACCAATCATGCATCAACTTCAAAAATTCATAACTCAGTGATAACATATAAGAAATGAATGGGATCAACACTATGACAAAGCTTAGGATGTCTACTAATCACATGTAAAATTTCAAGTTCATCCAATAAAGTATGAGAATTTCACAAAGGAAATGGAAACATGTATCACAAAAATCAACATTTTGGTCAAACAGGGTAGAAAATCTCAAACAATTAGGAAATGCCTAAAATAATTCCAAGAAAATTTACATGTAAACTAGACATACAAGAGTACATTCATGCAAAAATTCAGAGCAATTGGAGTTCAAGAAGCATGGTATCAAAAATCATGAAGTTGCATATCAATGGTGTGACACAAATTGTCACACCCTAATTCAAAAATTCATAACTCAAAGACCAGATAAGATAAATTCACAAACTCTACATCAAAATCACCATGGATGAGTCTAGTTTATGCACAAAAAATTTCAAGGCCATTGGATAATGCATCATCATTTCACAAAGGATTTGGCAAAGGGTACAAAATAATGACACATGAACAAAACCCTAATACCATTAAAAATTCGATCATGCAAAAATCAGCAAAAATCATGATAAAATACTAGACATCAAGATGAACGCAATGCAGAAATTCCCATGAATTTTGGATTAAAATCGAAGATTCTATGATTTTTGTAAGATTGGCATTGCAAATGGAATAAAAATTGAGAAAATAAATGATTTAATGGTTTAATGTGTGACCGGTGGCAAAACGGTAAATAAGTGGGACTTTAAGTGAAACGGTGCGGATTGATTCTGGGCGTGGCACGCTGGGATTTGTCACATGGCAATGAAACAGTAGAAGCATGCAAAAATTCAAACAACAACAGCCAATCGCGTTTCACATGATTCTGGGCAGCATTTTTAGGGTTTCAACATACAGTACCATCATCATCACTTCCAATCAACTCGAAAAAATTTTGGTCACAGAAATGGATAACAAGCATATCATTAGAATCAGCAAACAATGCATATCAACATGCTACCATTAAAATTCATGAACTCGAGCTAATCATCATGGAATCATGCAAAACAAAAACAACCAACAAACTTTAAACTCAGATTTCTCCCAGCACAGTTAACCATTTTTAGTGATTTAAAGTTTAAAATGACCAGTGAAGCAGGATCTAGCTAAAGCATATCATGATTTCATCAAAGGTGGGATTCGAATTTTTACCAGTTTTGAAGAACAGTTGGGATTCAATGGCGTTTTGGCTTCGAATGGTTAAAACAGATGCACATGAAGCTTCTAAAAGACAGTTGGAGGAAAGACTTTGGCTCAGCAGCGTGGATTCCAGCTCAAAACATGATCTGCCATTGTTGAAGCTTGGAAAAACAGTCCACGAAAATGTTGTTCCAGCTGGTGTTTTATGCTTGTAAACAACTCACAATGATGGTCCGATGATGAAACAACAAAGGGCAGCTCGAGTTGTTTTGAAATTTTTCAGCAGAAATTCAAAAGATGGAGAAATGAGATTTTTTGAGAGAGAGTTTTTCTGTGTTAGAATGTGGGCTGCTAGGGTTGGAAATGGCAGAAAATCCACTATATATTTGCTGTTTAGTGAGCTGCTAAGTGAATGCTAATTACCAATTGGTTTAATGAGGGTTTTTGCTAATTGGCCATTTTCACTTGAATGGTGGGGTGTATGGTGCTACAGCTCGAATTGGGCTTGCAAACAAGTCACAAATGACATTTCTGAACTTAATTGAATGGCAAAATTGGTTGGGAATGGTTATTTCAAAAGTCCATTTTTGCACCACACTTGAAATTAATTAATGCAAGTCCAAAAAGGCCATTTTGAATGGTGATGTTTTGATGCATGATGATGACATTTTTGGAAAGAGGGGATCAAATATGACTTGTAGGAAAAAACCTCACCAAATTTGGCCAAATGGTTTGAGAGATATGGCCCTTTGAAGTTCACAAATTTTTGAAAATGACTTGATCATATCTTGCAAACCATACATGGGAATTGAGTGTTCTTGGACTTTTTGGAAATGGGAGAACAAGATCTTCGACTTTCATGTTGGGCAAAAATTCATTTGAAGCTTGTATCATGATGCAAGATTAAGATCAAGAAGTTTCCATTTTTGGCAAATTCCAATTACAGGTCAACTTTCTATTTCTGGAAATTTCTTGTCTGACTTTATTTTCTTCACAGTGGATGCTTGACATGATATATGAAGCTTATATAGACATGAATGATCCCTCTCAAACCAAATCCCATCATCAACTCACTGATTAAATCCACAGTTGACCAAGTTTGACTTTCTAGGGTTTTGCATGACTGAAGCATGTTCTGGTGAATTCCAAACCCTAATTCCTTGAGATATTGATTCCAAATGATATCACAACATATATGAACTCTTGATTATTGATCATGGTGCCCAAATTCTACAAGAATGGCCACCATCCACTGCAATGACTGACTTTGACTGATTTTGACCTAATTGGCTGATGATTGCTTCAGCTGCAAGTAACATGGTTAGATGACAATATTTTTGTACTTTTTGGTTAGTAATCATATGAAAAGCAAAGATATACAAATGCAAAGCATGCTTGGTGATCAAGAATCACACTCACAAGGCAAACCACCCACTAGGAGGGAAGCTAGGGCATGCAATGATCCTTGAGGCCATGATATGATATGATATGGGCCATGAGGGATCTTAGGGCCAAAATTGGGGTCTTACACCATGCAGAGAAAAAGGAAGCATTTCATGCCAATCTTTATAGGTTACAACCATCTTCTGCAGGATTTTCTTGATATTCTTATTTGTCGCTTCAACAGTCCCGTTCATCTTGGGTCTGTAAGATGAAGAATTATGATGCTCAATCTTGAAGTTTCCATAGAAATATCTCATCATCTTGTTCTTCAGATTTGAACGATTGTCAGTAAAGATCTTGCTTGGAATATTGCATCATCAAATGATTTGATTCTTGATAAATCGGACCACCATTTGTCTAGTCACATTGGTGTATGATGCTGCTTCGACCCATTTGGTGAAGTAATCAATAGCTACCAGAATGAAACAATGTCATTTTGGAGCTTTGTGCTCAATCATGCCAATCTTGTCAATTCCCAACATAGAGAATGGCCACGGAGACAAAATAACATTGAGTAGATTCGGAGGCACAAGCACCTTGTCAGCATAAATCTGACATTTATGACACTTCTTGACAAATTGAAAGCAACCGGATTCCATTTTCAACCAATAGTAATTGTCTATAAGCATATTTTTAGCCATGTAATATCCATTGGCATGAGTATCGAAGGACCCTTCATGAACTTCCTGCACTAACATGTTTGCTTCGTGTCTATCCACGCATCTGAGCAAGACCATGTCATAATTCCTTTTTTATAACACATCCTCGTTGAGAAATAAGTTATAAGTCAATCTTCTCAAGGTTTTCTTATCTTTATAGGATTCCCCGAGTAGGTATTCTTGACTCTGGAGGAAACACTTGATATCATGATACCATGGTTTATTGTATTCTTCCTCTTCTCCTACAAACATATGAGCAGGTCTATCCATACGTATGATCATAATTTGGGGTGCCTCACTATGTAAATTCACCCGGTACATGGAGGACAATATGGCTAAAACATCTTCCATTTCATTCTCCTCTCGAGGTATGTGATGGAAATTCAATTTATCAAAGAAAGGCAACAACCGCCTAGCGTAATCTTTGTATGGAATCAAACCCGAATGCTAAGTTTCCCATTCACCTTTGATCTTATTGATAAATAATGACGTATCCCCAAAGACATCGAGGATATTAATCCTGAGATTAATAGCTTCTTCGAGGCCAAGGATACATGCTTCATATTCTTCCATATTATTGGTACAATCTAAACATATCCTTGTAGTAAAAGGAATATGAGAACCTAGAGGAGTGATTATAATTGTTCCAACTCCATGACCATATGCATTAGAAGCTCCATCAAATACCAAATCCCATCGAGATCCAGACTCTGGTCCTTCTTCAGGACCTGGTTCATCACAATCTTTAGCTCTAATGGTCGTAACATCCTCATCCAAAAACTCAAACTGGATAGGCTGATAGTCTTCAATCGGTTGATGAGCCAAATGATCTGCCAACGCACTTCCTTTAATAGCTTTCTGAGTATGATATTTAATGTCATATTCTGATAGCAATATCTTCCAATGGGAAATTCTTCCTGTCAGTGCAAGCTTCTAAAAAATATACTTGATAGGATCCATTTTGGATATCAACCAAGTAGTATGATTCAACATATATCAACGAAGACGTCAGACAGACCATGCCAAGGCACAACAATTTTTCTCAAGAAAATAATATTGGTATTCACAATTTGTGAATTTCTTACTCTAGTAATAAATAACATGCTCTTTCCTACCTGTCTTGTCATGTTGTCTGAGGACATAACCCATTGATCCTTCCAAGACTGTTAAATACATAATTAAAGGCTTCCCTTCCACTAGAGGGATCAAAATATGAGTCTAAAGCAAGTAACCTTTGATACTATTAGAAGCCTTCTAAAAATCTTCATTCCTCACAATACTTTGATCTTTACGAAGCAACTTAAAGATTGGCTCACAAATGGCAATCAAGTGAGAAATGAACCTGAAAATATAATTCAAACATCATAAAAATCCTCTGACTTTCTTTTTTGTTCTAGGTGAAGGGATATCTCGAATATCCCCAACTTTATATGGATTTACTTATAAACCTTTCTGACTAACAATGAAACCCAAAAGCTTCCCGGAATAAACACTAAAAGTGCATTTATTGGATTCAAGTAGAGTCTGAATTTTCTCAAATGCTGGAACAACTCCAACAAATATTCTACATGATCTTATTCAGTCTTAGACTTGGAAATCATATCATCAACATATAGCTCAATTTCCTTATGCATCATGTCATGAAATAGGGTTGTCATAGCCCTTTAGTACGTAGCACCAACGTTCTTCAAGCCGAAGGGCATCACTCTGTAGCAGAATGTTCCCCAAAGGGTGATAAACATTATTTTTTCCATGTACTCAAGTTCCATTTTAATCTGATTATACCCAGAAAATCCATCCATAAAGGATAAAACATTGAACTTGGATGTATTGTCTACCAACATGTCAATATGTAGTAGAGGAAAATCATCTTTGGGACTCTTTTTATTTAGATCTCTATAATCTATACACATTCTGACTTTTCCATCTTTCTTTGGAACTGGCACAATATTGGCCACCCATTGAGGATAAATAGATGTGACAAGGAAATTGGCATCAATCTATTTCGGCATCTCTTCTCTAATCTTGACACCCATATCAGGATGAGTTCTTCTTAACTTTTGCTTTAATGGCAGACATTCTAGTTTAAGCGACAGTCGGTGTTCTACAATATCACTATCCAATCCTGGCATATCTTGATACGACCAAGAAAACACATAAGCATACTCTTCTAACAACTCTACCAACCTTTTTTTGACATCTTCACCAAGTAGTGCCCCAATTTTGACTTTTCTCTTGTTCTCTTTAGAACTCAAGTTGATCAGTTTGACATGTTCTTTATATGGATGAATAGTCTTCTCCTCGTGCTTAAGTAGCCGAGTAATTTCTTCTGGAATATCATTGTCTTCCTCACTCTCTTATTCTACTTCATATACAGGGAATCCAACATTGGGAGAGGGTGCAAGGTCATTTTTTTCAATGTGTTTATTGTTCATTAATTTGCATATGATTTATGCTTTGCTTTAGAAAATAGACAAACTTGAAAGTGATATGGAAGAACTGAAATTGTTTTTTAATAGGTTTTTTAGTTACCATTTTCGAGAAAAAAGAAAAATAGATTTGATAACAAAACGTATATTATTAATGATCTTAAAATTTGAAATAAAGGGCGCCCGAGCAATGTCACTTTCACCTTGAGCGGAGTGAAAGGAATTATTTGAAAAAACTAAATAAATTACTTTGACAAATGAACGAAACTAGGAACATCCATAGCAGCCCAATTTTGACTAATCTCTCCATGCGTCACAAAGCAAGGTTATTATTGATCTGAATCTCCTTCACTGGTGGCAGTAACGACTTGATCTCCAGGGTGAATGAAACCAACATTGTGGAAGACCTCTCGGATAATGTAAGACCCCAATTTTTACCCTAAGATCCCTCATGCTATTCTCATCATATGCATTAGCATTGGGATCACACCTTGGCATCCTCCTTACCCTTCATTCATGAGGTTTGCATTGGGAGAGATCACCAAGCACCATTTGATTGTATCATACTTTATATTTTATCATTTTACTAACCAAAAAACCAAAAATATGTCATTGTATTATCTAACTCTTTTGTAGGTAGGGCACATGCTCACCTTTGATTCATCAAGCTCACATCTAGGGTTTAAGACCCTCATTGCAAGGAGCTCAACCAATATTTGATATACTATTGCTCTAGACATCATATATGGATCCCCATGAGTTTCACATGTTATTTTGGTCAAGAAATCATCAAGAGTTTGGAATTGGTTTGCCTTGGAAACCCTAGTTCATCTGAGTATCTTGTGTGACTTCTTCAACAAGATTCTTCAACAATTGATCAAATATTTAAAGGGATACTTAAAATTTCATCATCTTATGCATATATGATCTCCCATTAGTTTCAAAAGTCAAGAGAATTGCAAGCTAGCAACTTGGTTCTGGTGGTTGACGAGAGGAATTCATCTGATCAAAATTGGGGTTCCCTAGACCCTGTCTCCTATAATTCTTGTCATATGAAAATGCTTCCAAGATCAAAGTTACTGTAAATGACATTCCAAGCAAAATTAATGTTGAGCTATAGAGCTAGTTTTGCTTGGAAAGTCATTTTTATGGTGAAAGATTATAGGTCATTTTGTCTAAACCCTAATTTGGAGGTCAACTTCCCAAGACCATAACTTGCTCATTTTTTATGATATGAAATATTTACAAGTTTCACAATCAAACTTAAGATGTATACTTCAAACTTTATGTTTTGAGGAAGAACAAATTCAACTTTTATGTGCATGTGATATGAGGATACATTATAGGTCATTTTGGACCAATGCCATTGAACAAGTGATTTTCCTCAACTTAAAAAATGCATAACTCCTTCATATTTACTCCAAATGAGGTCAAATTTGTGTCCATTTTGAAGTACTTTGATATAGCTACGACTTTGATGAAGAAACGTTTCTCATTTGAAGCTCACATAAAAAGTTGGCCAAGGTGGAATAAGTGAACATGTGGCTTGACACTTAGAATTTTTTTTGACATGTTTGATTTTCCCAACTTCCACCTTAAAATTCATTATGATCCAAGCTTCAAATGAAAGACTGTTCAACATGAAAGTTGTTCCTCTTGATCTAACCTTTCCAAAAAGTCCAAATTCATCCATTTTAGACAATATTTGAAGGGGTTGTGCATAACTTGAACATGAGTGATCATTTGGAACCAATTGAACTTGAACATTCCATACATAAATGCATAACATTCCAACATGATCTCAGCAATGCTTGTACTCAATTATGGATCAGAAGAAGTGATTACATGGGCATGTTACACGCCTATGCACCCATACAATGTATATTTCTATATTCGGATTTCATTTCAAGTGTGCAAATATCAATCCATTTTGGCTATAAATAGAGCCCTCTATGCTCATAAACAAGGACCCGGCACGCCAGCTTTGATTCCAAACCTCTAAACCCTCTCATTTCAAAGGATAATCTTGATAATTTCCATTGAAATTTGAGTTTGAATCTGACTGTTTTGAGATTCAAATCTCCAAGGATCCTGAGCCTTTTGTCCATTCAATTCTACTCTATCAAGCGTCCTGAGCAAGATCAAGAGCAAGTAAGAGCAAGATCAATCGAGCACAGACCTGCATTGAAGGTATTTTCCAGAATTTTCATCTCTTCGATTCTCACTTAATTCTCCATAATTCTCTTGGATCTTTGGTTGTCTGAAGTTCTACCAATGTAGGCAACAAGATTGAGTTGCTTTGAGGTCAAATCGAAGCAACTCAGATCGTGCACCTCAAATTTCAACTCCTTGTATCTTTCAATATACTTGGAGTTAGGATAAATTGAGGCCAAATTCGAGCTTTTGAGCATTTTTACTTTAAATTCATGTCCTTATTTTTAATTTTGGTGATAGTTGTGAGTGAACCAGTCCGGTGAAGCTCACCGGAGAAGGAGACCGGAACTTTAGCTCTGGTGATGCGTTGGCGCTCATCAGAACCACATGATCCTTTTGAGATGTTATAGTCTCATGCGTTGGTTTTGCATACCATTGGTACAGGGATTTGACTCGTGAGTATTGTGGAACGCGCGCTAGCAGCCACTTGATCTGCCACCTGAATTAATGAAGGAGATCAAGTGGTCCACGTTTTTTCTTATTTTTTTATTTTCATTTTATTTGGTTTATTTTCATTAATTCATATTAATTTTAATATTGATCCAAAAAATATGAGAGTTTCACCAAAAAAAATTTAAATAAATTCCTCTTTCATTTTCTGAATTAAAATTATTTTTTTGATCACTATTAATATTTTTCATGATTTAATTGATTTTATGAATATTTTTAACTGTTTAAAAATACTTTTAAGTTTCCAAAAATTATGAAATTTTTTCTCCAAGGTCCTTTGACCTTGTTTGACCGATGATAAATCTCATGGCCATTTCTTTGGTGTTTTGATGAGGTTTTAGGATTTTGATAAACCATAATTTAATATAATGCATATTTTAATTGATTTTAATTATTTAAATGCAAAATAAATTGTGTTGAGCTTCTAATATTGACTTGTGGAATTGGACTTGTGTTGTTGGGCCTTGGTCAAGATTGATTTGACTTTTTTGAGTTAAAATCATTGGATTTAGGGGATTGATGAAATATACATTTCATCTCCCAAAATGAATGAATGATTTTAATTTGATAAAAGTCCTCCTTTGACCAATTTGTGTTGATTCCATTCCCCCTCCCTCTTCATATCAATCCCCTTCTCTATTCATTCATGTCATGGACCTATGATATCTCTATATCCTAAGGCTAGTTGATTGCAAAATCAACATAAGCGTGGATGAGATTAGGTCCACCTCTTTTGCATATTCTTTTTGTGTGTGGTATGTTTTAGGAGCATAATTCATTATAATATGTCTCTAACATGCACTAACACCAAAATTTCTATTGCCCCGCCTCAAATAGTGTGACTTCTATATAAGTCCAATTACGATTGCTTAACATAGCGCTAAATTTGTGACACAAAAGGCATAACATTCTAGTAAGTGAGATTGTAAGTCTACCCTCTTTCATGGTATTGTGTGGAAACTTGGTCTTTTTTCCTTCCTTTGGAACATGTCTTGGTTCAAGGATCTATGCTTATGAATAGTGGGTTGAGTGTTCTACAAATAATGACTTAAATAAAACAAAAGCAAAAGCAATACTAACTTCTAATCAACTAACAACTAACATTTAATTTCATGCCATTTACTTTTATGCACTTTAATTTTTTTAAGTCTTATTTCATTTGCCATTATTCATACCATTCAATTTGTTTACTTTAATACCATTTTTACTTTGCTCACTTGATCCATACTTTGTGAATATATTGTGTTTGTATATACTTGTTTGTGTTTGTGGTCTTTTGACCTTAATGTACATAATAAGAACAAAAACCCTAAAAGACATTTTGTGTGGACTGTTGGATTTGATCTGAGACATTGGACTTAGAATTAGGAAACATTCCCTATGCAAAAGGACTTGGCCAATGCCAACTTTCAGGAAACCAAGTACTTGTGAAGTGAACTTTCATCTGATGCAAATATTGAAGATCCTTTTGAGTTCATCTGCAACATGATATTGATGAAGCTGTTATTTTGAACTTGTGTCTAATGCTTATATTTGAAGTCATATGATACATGGAAGATCATGGAGTTGCTAAGCTTGGATGTGGCTATCTTTATTTGATGCCTTGCTCTTCATCTTGCTATTTGTGTATTGATATTGCTTGATTCTAAAGTCCAAGGGAAATTTGGATTTCTATATGACATTCTTGTCTATTGGATTGCAGCCTGTTGATCGGATCTTTTCAACTCTTAACTTTTAAATGTGTGCTTAAGATTAGTGTCTTCATCTCCTCCCCACTTCTTTAATTTAAAATATCTCCCCCTGTAAGACCCCAATTTTGGGCCCTAAGATCCCTCATGGCCCATATCATTCATATCATAACCTCAAGGATCATTGCATGTCTTTGTCCCCTCCTAGTGGATTAGATTGCCTTGTGGGTTGATTTCTTGATCACCAAGCATACTGTGCATTTGTATATCTTTGCTTTCATATGTTTATCATTCAAAAAGTACAAAAAATATTGTCAGTCTAACCTTGTTGCTTGCAGTGGAAGCAATCATCAGCAATTAGGTCAAAGACAGTCATTGATCAGTCAAAGCAATGGATGATGGCCATTCTTGCAGAATTTGGGCATCATGATCATTAATCACAAGTTCACACATCTTGAGACATCATTTGAAGTCAAGGTCTCAAGGAATTAGGGTTTGGAAATCATCAGAAGAAGTTCAATCAGTCCAAAACCCTAGAAAAAGTCAACAGAAAGTCAAACTTGGTCAACAGTTGTTTTAATCAAGATTTGATGGATAGAATTGATTTGAAGGAGCTCATTCATGCTTGTATAAGCCTCATCTATCATGTTCAACCTCATCATGGAAGAAAATCAAGCCAATCAGAAAATTTTCCAGAAATAGAAAGTGGACCTGTAATTTCAACTGCCAAAAATGGAAACTTCTTGATCTTAAAATTACATCATGATACAAGCTTCAAATGAATTTTTGCCCAACATGAAAGTTGAAGATCTTGTCTTCCCATTTTCAAAAAGTCCAAGAACATCAAAATCCCATGTGTGGTTGTCAAGATATGATCAAATCATTTTCACCAATTTTTGAACTTCAACAAGCCATAACTCTCAAACCATAAGGCCAAATTTGGTGGGGTTTTTTCCTACACACCACATTTTTCATCCTCTTTCCAAAAATATAAATTTCATGACCTAAAACCTTGCCAATCAAAATGGCATTTTTGGACCAATTCCTTTAAAATTCAAAGTTTGACCAAACTTTGACTTTTTGATTTATGGACTTTTTCATCATTTTGCCAATTGGGAAATGTTTTAAACCATATTTGAAACTTGCTCAAAGCTTAAAACCACCATCATACCATCATTCCATCATCATTTTGGATAAAAATTCAAAATTGGCAAAAGGTGCAAATAGAAGTACATAAGGCAAAACCAGTACAACATGCTGCAGCATTCCATGTATAACCAAAAACAGCAAATATACTGTCCTTTTTGCAGCCTGTACCCAGCCCAAATTCTCAGTCAATTCACACCTCTCCTCCACTTGGCCAAACATTAGCAATTTTGCAAAATGGTTTAATTAAGTTAATTTTGGTTAGTACATGATTGGTTAATCTTAAACAGTCATATAAGAGATCATTTTCAGCACAAAACAACCCTAGTTTTACAGCCTCCAAGGACAGAAACACTCATTCTCTCCTTCTTGCATTTTTGCTCGACTTGCATTTTCTGCTAAAACTCCAAAATACTCGAGCTTCCTTTGGTTTCTCCATCATCCAAACATCATTTCAAGCTCATTCCCATTGCCATTTCACAACTGGAAGCAGCTTTGATTCAACTGTTCTTCAGCACCACTAGCTATGGCAGATTTGGTTTAAGTGATTTCCCAGCTGCATTAAAACGAGCTTTCTTCACCATTCAACTTGTGGAGGGAGAATCTTCAACTGTTTGAGCATATCCAGACCAAACAACTGCTGAATCTTCCTCTGCTCTTCATATTGGTAAATTTTCGAATCATTTATTTTTCAAATCCATGTTATGCTTTGTGTAGTCCTTGCCATGCTGAGTCTATTGCAAGTTGAACCACTTAAAATGGTTGAGTAGATTGCTAGAAATCTGGATTTGAAATTGCTGGTTCATATACATTTTTGCTCGATTCTCCTTCCTCACCATGTTTCCATGAAAACCATGCTTGAATTTGCTCTGTATATGCTCTAATGGTCCTGTTGGTATGCTGTTTATCCACTTCTGAAACTTTTCATTCATGAGCAAAGTTGGTGTTCAGATTTTCTTATGCTCGATTCATGGTGTATATGCTGTTTTAATGGAAACTGATGATGAACTATTGATTGCCATGCTTTTCTGGACCTTTGTGTGTGTTCAATATGGACTCCTGAAAATTTTTCATACAAACTCGATTTGAGGTGATGGAGTTGTTGCTACTGCTTTGAAAACCCTAAGCCATTCCCAGTTTGTTCCTGTTTTTTCTGTATCGTGTATGGCTGTTGTTTACATGGTGATTGCATGAACTATATCATTGCCATGCTATTTGTAAATTATGGTTGAAATTCGTTGGTAATGCATGTTGATGATGAGCTTGTTTTGATTATATGATGAACATGAGTGGTTGCTGCTATACCATGCTGCTGTGATGATGATGTTGATGTTCATAAAATTCTGCTGCAATTTTTAAAACATGAATGTGCAGCCATGCTGCTAAAACCCTGCTACTGTTGTTTGATTTTGATGGGTTAATGAGCATGATACCATATTGCCCTGCTGTTTGAAACCCGCCCCCATGCCTAGAACTCCATTGATTATGCTAGCTAGTGTTGAATGATAATGATGTTGCATGGTCGGGTTTACTGATTGTGGCATGCTTGTTATTTGGTTGATGATGAACTTAGTTGAATTGATGAGTACCATGCTGATTGTGTACAGCTGCCATGTTAATTATGCTATGCTTGGTCTGGTTTTGGGTCGTAGAATGATGAATGTTGCCGCTGCTGTTATGTTGCATGCTGTTGTTCATGTTTTGTGTTATAATGATGATGACACAATGTTAACTTTGCTTGCTAAATTCATGCTATTGTGTACTGTTGTTTGTTTTGATTACACGAGCCATTATCCTTTGCTATGCTAATGCCTGATGCTGTTATGCTTAGCCCATGCCATGCTCAAAAGTCCACATGGTTTGTGCTCTCTTGTTTGTGTTGGCTGCCATTTGTCTGTTGGTATATAAAGCTTGTCTTTGATAATTGTTAGCAACATGAAGATAGTGCCCTGCTATAAGACCTTAAGCTGTCCTGAAAACCCTTGTGAAACATGCTATACATGATGATGAATATTGACTGCTATTGTCTGTTTTAATTTCATGAGCCAATACCATGTTGATTGTATGCTGATCAAATTTTGTTTGGATATGGATGAACATGAGCTGCCATGATCATTAAACCTTGCTGCTGTTTGAAAATACCATGAACCATTGCTGCTAAATCCATACTGTTGTTCATGTGCTATTGATTTTGATGATGAATCTGGTTGATGAATGCATGATATTGCTGTTATGTTTGAGCTGTTCATAAATCTTCATGTCCATGTTGTTTTGCTGTTATGCTATGAAGAATGATGAATGTTGCTGCTGCTGTCATGTTGAACGCTGTTGTTTAGTTGCTGCATGATGATTGATGAATACATGAATGCCATAATGCTGTTTGTGTTGGTCGAACCATGATATGTGATGTTGTTGAATCCATGAACCATTGCCAAACCCTAGTTCATGTACATGAGAGCCCAGAATTTTGTTTGCTATTGGCCAAGTTCACTGTTCCATTGGCCACAGCCAATAGGAACATTTCGCGTGTCCTTAATGGTGCTGTGTCGTTTTGATTAATGAAAAGAATATTACACAAATGCCACGGTTGACCCTTGTGTTGACCAATTGCCTTGCCTCTTGTTCATGTTTGCATCATTATTTCATCCAACTTCAACAATTATTTTCTAATTCGTTTTTTATCCAAAAATTATGATTCTTTTTCCATCATGTTCATGATTGAGTCTAGTTTTTAATTGTGATTTTTAATGATTTTTTTCATTGGCTGGATTTTTTTTTATGATAATTATTTTCTTCACATGTATGCCAAAATGATACATTGTGCCATTTCAATTGTGAAATACTCATGTTGCATCCATTGCCTTTGAAATTTTTTGTGGTAAAACTAGACACATTGATCTTCATTTCCATATAAAGTTTGTGGATTTCCATTTGTGGTTTGATAGATATGAATTTTTGAATTAGGGTGTGACAATTTGTGTCACACCAATGATATGCAAATGTATGATTTTTGTTCACATGCTTCCTCTTATCCAAATCACTTGAAATTTTGCATGAATGATCCCTTGTATGTCTAATTGATGTATGATTTTTCTTGGAATTAATCTTGCTGTTTTCCATTTGATTGAGAATTTTCTTCCATATGTGGTCATCTGTTGACTTTTTGTGCTATGCCTTGCCAAATCCTTTATGAAATTCTCAAACCTTATTGTATGATCATGAAATTTCATATGTGATAACTAGACATCTCAAGCTTTGCATTGGTGTAAATTTCATTCATTTCTCTTCTGTTTTCAAATTGATATGATTTTTTGAAGTTGACCCATGCTTGTTGACTTTCACCATGCTTACTTGAATTTGATTTGACTTCATGAATTTCATTGACTGCCTTCCTCTCATCCAAATGCCATGAAATTTCGCATGTATACCATGTTAGATGTTAGGATTGAGTGTGATTTATTTCATAATTTTTGGGATTGTTTGAGTTGACTTTTGAATGAAGTCTTTGCTGTTGACTTTTGTATGCTTCTCTTGCCATGCTTTGCATTCATTTGTGTATGAAATGACCATGATGCATGATATAAGTTTGAATCCAATTGTGTTTGCTTTTTACATGATTGATGTTGACTTTGATTGAATAATGCTTGCTGCCTTGGCCTTTTTCTTTCATCTTGGACCCTAGGCTAGTCCTAGTGGTCTTCTGAGCTTACAATTGAGCTATTTGTTTCAGGCTGAGCACCAATGCCCCAAAGACCTTTCAATTTTGATTGAGTTGGTTTGTTTATCATGTGCTAACACTTTGTTTTGTAGGTGACTCATACTTGAGTCTTTGTGCCTTGCACAATTGGTCCCACTGTGTGACTATTGGTTCATTTCCTTTTGGATTTGACTGTTGACTTGTTTGCTAATAAGTTTGACTTTTGCAGGAGCTTTAGTTGCTTAAGTTCTTTGAACTTGCTTGCTTGCTTTGCTTTTTAGCATTTGCTTTGAGGTATAAATACTTCTTCTTCATGTAGTCTGGAGACCCGGTCTGTTATTTGACCGGGCAAATTGTCTGAAGTCCTCCTTAAGAGGCAATGCCTGTGTTTGTTTATATTTGTCCTAAGCAGGAAAAGTCCTTCAAGTAAGGCAATTGGTGGAAGGTAGGGATAAGTAATCTATCCCCCACTATTCAGTGTGTCCTCTCTTTGCTCCCAGTACCTGGTTGAAGCAATGAGATAAATACCCAAGATCTAATCGAGTCAATAATGTGGAGAGAGTTCCTACTTTCTGAACTCCCACACTTTCTTATATGCTCTCTCTGTTATGAGATTGAAGCAATGAGGCACACCCCTCATCTCCTTTTCATCTGCTTCACCTGAGCCCCTCAATGGCCAGGTTAAGAGCGACCTTTTACCCATTACAGTGGACTGTTAAAGTCAAACCCTCTTGTGTGAGCCCCCACTGTTTGGCTATAGAGTGTGCTGTTTGATATTCATTGATTGATTGATTGCTTCATGTGCACTTGTTTGCTTGTATGCTATGCATTTATCATCATCATCAATTGCCATTAATGCATGATCATCTCATTTGTTTTGTGATGCTATCATTGTTGTTTGCCCATTGAGGACAATTGTAAGTCCATTGCTTTGGCATTTGTTCCTGTGACATGGAAGGATAGAGTGTAAGACCTCATTGGTCACTCATATCTTCTGTTTATTTATCTGTATGTGAGGTTGCAGTTATAAGTCCCTGTAAGTTGGCATCTGCTTTCCTGTGATCATAGTTTGTTCATCTGTTTGTGTGAGAGGTTGCAATTATAAGTCCCTGTAAGTTGGCATTTGCATTCCTGTGATCATATCGTTGCTTTTGTTCTTGTGTGTGAGGAACCATTGTAAGTCCCTGTGATGTGGCATTGGATTTCCTGTGAGCATACTGTGGAGTTAACTTAAGTCCAGATAGATTGGCAGTTGATTTCCCTGTTTCATCTTTGTTTTTTCTTTTGAGGAGATCGGTGTAAGTCCATTGAGTGGCATCTGATATCCTGTTCTGTTTTAGGAGACTGGTATAAATCCATTTATTGGTATCCGGTATCCGCTTTTATTTCTTTGCCTGTGGAGATTAGTGTAAGACCATTGAGTGGCTTCTGATATCCCATTTTGTTTTAGGAGATTGGTATAAGACCATTGATTGGCATCCGATATCCGTCTTTCTTTGCTTGTTTGTTATTATTAATTGCATTCCAAAGGACACACTTGAATCATCTGCTATATGATTTCAAGAAGTGAACCTTCTAAGAAGTTTTACTATCCATCCCTCATCCATTCATCATTCATTACGTCTTAGAACCTTTCACACTATACCTTTTAAATTTGACATAAGTGTTGTGCAAACATCTTCATGTTTTTCTAACTAAAAACCTGGACTCAAGTCCTTGACCTTTTTCAAAACTTCATTTTCATAATACTTATTTGAATTGATCTTAATCATACTTTGACTCCATTTTCATAATCATAATCAGTAACTTCACTCATTCACTTGTTTTGGCTTTGTCCATTAATCTTTTCATACATGAGCTATAGGTTTGATTTATCTTAGTGGTTGATGTTAATCTCACCTTCTGTCTTTAGTGATTGAATTGTAAGCCTTCCTCGCCTATTATAGGGTTAACCCCTCTCTGGCCAGTTGAAGCTGTTCTCACATGGTGGACGTTGTTGTTTGTATAAGGTTGAGTTTTCTCCCGTGGATAACGTAAGACCTAGGGTTTGTGTTTAAAATTGAACCTAACCCACTTTTGGAAATCTTTTAGCCGAACTACGGCGTTCTGATCCTTACCTTTGATGGAAGGTACGTAGGCAACGGGTTCATCCGTTCGAACCCAATAACCCAATAAAACTTGTATATTCTTTTCTCACCATCCCAATCATGTTTGCACAATATTTTTGTCATAACAAATAATAATTTTTACAACAAGTGTGAAAAGGGCTCCCTAGGAGTACCTAGGACGTAGTGGGTGCCTAACACCTTCCCATTGCGTAATTTACCCCTTACCCAGACTCTCTGATCTTTTTATTAGTTTTCTACGTGTAAAACTTCTTAGGCTTTTGTTCGCTTTTTAGCCAGTCCTTTGGATAAATAAAAGTGCGGTGGCGACTCGAAATTTTCATGTATCTCTTAGCTTATGATTTAATCGATAGATCATATAGCGACGAATACACCGCTACAGAAAAGTGGCGACTCTGCTGGGAGAACTCACCAGAATCCCTGGTGGTATTGCCTACTTTTCACCCTTGTTGTGCTATATTGTTATCTTTATCTGACATATTTTTGTACAATTTGGGATGAATGTATTGATTGTAATGTGTGAATTGCTTGATATACATTTGCTGTGTGCTTTGGTGATCTGTGAGATGAGTTCTATACCCGAACTCGAGTGCTCTCTAGGATAGGAGAATGGCATAGTCTTGTCGACTGGTGTGGAGTAGTCCTTAGCCAGTTGACTTGCGAGTCCATTCACTTGGTGGAGGTCATGTTGAACTAATAATGTCACACAAGTTATTTGTGGTTAGGCATTATTCTTTCAATCATGTTCCGCAGAAGCCAAGGACCTTAGTTTACCAAACCCATCTTGGCCTATTTTTAGGACCGTAGTGCGGAGGTCGTTCAGATGTCAGTTCTGATACGATTGTTACGCGATACTACACTCATAAGAGTTTCTCTTGAGAATATTCTTGGAATACGAGTATTCGTTCCTCCGATAATATTCGAAAGATGGAACGATGATTATGGGAACCTCTGATAGAACATGTCTGGCAGGTTTAAACCCTAGTACACTCCCTTTGGGTGGTTCTTAACCGAGACTCCATGCTCGTGACTCTCAACAAACCCGTGATTCGTGGTTGAGTCGTTCAAACATTGTTAATATCAATGGATCCCGGATCAGGTGTAAAACCTAAAATCCACCAAAGCGGCTGGTTGATATTAGGAATGTTTGAACCGGTTCATGTACCGTTAATATCAATGGAACTTGGGTGTCGATAAGGTGAAAACCTAAATCCACCAAAATGGATGATTGATATTAGGGATACATAGAGCTTTCCCACGACCTTTGTTTGGTGTGCTTTGCTTGATCCTTGAGTGTGTTTGTTGCATTCATGCATTCACGCATTCATCCGCATTCATGTCATCAAAAGAGAAAATTTTCAAGGAACTTAAAGGGTTATTTGCAAAATTTTCAGACATGGAAAGACCAAAAAGGCATACAAAGAAGTACAGCTTCAAGCAGCCCGATGTAAAAGAGTTAAGGAATCTGACATCATATGTATTAGATCCCTTGGGTTTCAAAGCTCGCTATGGGAAGCTTCTGCCGTTGCTGACTACTCAAGTGGACGAGGGATTGATGAGCACTCTGGCTCAGTTCTATGATCCGCTCTATCATTGCTTCTTATTTCCGGACTTCCAGTTATTGCCGACTTTGGAAGAATACTCTCACCTTATTGGGATTCCTATTCTGGATCAAGTGCCGTTCAGTGGCTTAGAGAGTATTCCATCTGCTCGAGAGATTTCCAGCTTGTTGCACATAGATGAAGATCTGATTAGAGCTAATCTGACTACCAAAGGCGGAATTCAGGGTTTTCCTTCCGAGTTCCTTATTGCTCAAGCCACTTTTTATGGGAAGGCCATGAGTGAGGATGCCTTTGAGGCTCTATTTGTATTGCTTATCTATGGATTGGTGCTGTTTCCCAACTTCGACAAGTTCGTCGACATGAATGCCATTAGGATCTTTTCAGTTCTTAATCCGGTTCCGACCTTGTTGGGTGATGCATATGTCTCCTTGCATCTGAGGAATATGAAGAATGGAGGAGTCATTGTCTGCTGTTTACCCCTGCTGTACAAGTGGTTTATTTCGCACTTGCCGCAGACAGTTGCTTTCAAGGAGAACAAGGGATGTCTACGGTGGTCTCAGAGACTCATGTCTCTCACCAATGATGATATCACCTGGTATGATCGCGTGTATGATACCGTTCAGATCATCAATTCTTGTGGTGAATTCCCCAATGTGCCTCTTCTTGGTACATGTGGTGGGATTACCTACAACCCTACGCTTGCACGTCGTCAGCTTGGGTTCCCCCTAAAGGATAAACCCCATAACATTCTGTTAGAAGGTGTATTCTTTCAGGAGGGTAAAGATCCCCAAGGCCTGAAAGCCAGATTTGTCCGCGCTTGGCGCAATATTCGCATAAAGAGTAGGAATGAATTGGGTCCAAAGAACTGCATTGCTTTGGAGCCCTATACCTCTTGGGTCAGACAGAGGGCTGCTACCTACCTGATGCCATATGATCATCCAAGACCTACACTGTTGGATGTGGCTGGGCCTTCAACCCTCCCTACCCAACGTGTAGAGGAGTTGAGAGAAGAAGACCTTTCGCGTGCCTGGATCCGCGAGAGAGAGGAATTGCTGCAGCAGCTCAAGGAGAAGGATGATATGATTGAATTTCTCGAGCACCGAGTGATCGACGATCCGAACGACACTTGGACTTCTCTGCTTCCTCAGTCATCCAAATTCTGGAAAAGGAAGTATGATCAACTTGCAAAGGAGAAAGCTGATATGGAGGCTGCCTATGAGAGAGAGATCAAGAAGTTGTACACTTCTCGTCTTCCAGCATCCCGAGCTAATAGGGATCCATAGGATGTTATTTACCTTTTCTCTTTGTAATATTTAAAAGAATGCTGTACTTCTTTGTCTTAATATTTTGAATGAAATATTTTCCATGAGCAATCAAAATGTTTAAATATTCAAAAATATTGCAAACAAAACCCTGAGGGTTCCTTGAAAATAAAGCATTTGCACAAGCATTTCATGCATCATTCCTGCATAAACAGGTACCCATTTTTTCTGGTCTTCTGGTTCTAACCCTTTGATCTTCATTTATTTTGAAGACAAGCTGACTCACCGGTATTATACGAGAGTCAACTCTGCAAGGATTATGGAGCAATTGGAACAAGAGAACCAGAGCTTGAGGGATGAAGTCGCCAGACTTGGCGCTCTGATGGAGCAACTTCTTGCTGCCCAGAATCAGCCTGCTCCTCACAGCCAGCAACTCCGGTTCAGCGGACGGTTATCTGAAGTAGCTACATCGTCGGTGCCTGTTAGTGCCCAGCAGCCAAATGCCATGCCTCCCGGTTTTCCTTGGGGGATGCCTCCTGGCTTCATGCCCGATCTGCCAGCTCCAACGTTTGCTCAAATGCCGGCATCTAGCCCGGTCCCTATTCCTGTTCCTCCTGTCGTGCATACCATGCCGAGGGTAGACGACACCATTTATCACTCTGAAGCGTCTGAGGGCTCAGATGTTCACGAGAAAATGGATGCAATGAACGATCAATTCCTTGAGCTGAGAAAGGAATTGAGAACTCTTAGAGGCAAAGATCTCTTCGGCAAGTCAGCAGCCGAACTTTGTCTAGTTCCCGGTGTGAAGATACCAGTCAAATTCAAGGTCCCAGACTTTGAGAAGTATAAAGGGAACACTTGTCCTTTGGCACACTTGGTCATGTATGCCAGAAAGATGTCCACGCAGACAGACAACGATCAACTCTTGATCCACTACTTCCAAGACAGTTTGTCTGGTGCTGCTCTCCGTTGGTACATGAGTCTGGACAGTGCCAACATCCGCTCTTTCAATGACCTTGGCGAAGCTTTCGTCAAGCAATATAAATACAACGTTGACATGGCGCCTGACAGAGATCAACTCAGGTCTATGTCACAAAAGGACAAAGAGACGTTCAAGGAGTACGCCCAGAGATGGCGTGAGCTGGCAGCTCAAATCACTCCACCATTAGAAGAGAAGAGATGACCAAGATCTTTCTGAAGACTCTTGGGTCATTTTATTATGAGAGAATGGTGGCCAGCGCTCCCTCTGATTTCACCGAGATGGTGAACATGGGGATGCGTCTTGAAGAAGGCGTCCGTGAAGGACGGTTGTCTAAAGATGATGGTTCTTCCTCTAAGCGTATGGAGCGTTTAAGAGGAAAGAAGCGAAGCGCATGCTGTGCAGTCTCAGCCCAAACATCGAAGACCCTCTGTTCAGAGGAAGCCTGCACATCATTCCAGACATCAGCATCAGGTGGCTAGTGTGGCACCTGTATTCAAGGATAATGCTCAGCAGTATCAGCATCAGCAGCAATATCCACAACCACAATACCAGCAACAACAGCGTCCACAGCAACAGGCTTACCAGCCTCGTGGAAGTACAACCAACCAAGCGAATGTGAACTATGATAGGAAGAAGGTCAGCTTCGACCCGATTCCGATGACATATACAGAGCTTTATCCCTCCTTGTTGGAGAGGAAGTTGGTTTCTCCCAGGGATCCTCCTGCATTCCTGCAAACCCGCAATGGTGGTACAAACCAGACCAGCATTGTGTCTACCATTCCGGTGCTCCGGGCCACAACGTTGAGAACTGTTTCCCGCTGAAGAATAAGGTTCAAGACCTCATGAGAAGCGGAATTCTGAGTTTTGAAGACTCAAACCCTAATGTTACCAGGAACCCATTGCCTTCGCATGGGAAGTCTGTGAATATGATCCAGGAAGACCTTGGGAAGTACAAGGTGAAGTATGTCAGTCATATCCGGCAGTCATTGGTTGGATTACATAAGATGCTGTGTCAGCACAGCTATTTGAAGCATAACCATGACCAGTGCCGTCTGTTCTGTTAATCGCTTGGGTTGTGATCAGGTTCGCAGAGAACTGCAGATGATGTTGAATGAAGGTACCATTGAGATTCTCCAGAATCGCAATGTGGATGTAGTTGAGCCCGAAGTGAGTGTCATCTCCCCGGTGTTCAAATTGCCAGAGCCCGTTGTTATTCGGTATAATAGCAACAAGCCTAAGGCTTCCCCTGCTTTGATTATCAAACCAGCCGGCCCTGTGCCCTATTCATCTGATAAGCCGTACCTTTCCGGTACAATCCTGTTGCTGTCCAGGATGGGGTCGAGGTACCTTTGCCTTCTACTTCCGTGACCACTATTGCTGATGTTAGTGGATTGACCCGAGTGGTCGTGTCTTTTCTGCGCCTGCTAAGGCTGTTGCTTCTGAATCTGTTGAGCGCCCTGTAGGGAATGCTGTGAATGTTCAGAATCCGGCACTTGATGTTGCCAAACCCTCCTCGTCTGTACAAAAGACTCCTGTTTCTTCAGATGGCCCGAGTGGCATTGTTGATGAAGAATCTGATGAGATGCTGAGGCTCATCAGAAAGAGTGAGTACAATATTGTAGACCAGCTTCTACACACGCCCTCCAAGATTTCCATTCTTTCTCTATTGCTGAATTCAGAGCCTCATCGGGAATCTCTGCAGAAAGTCTTGGACCTGGCATATGTTGATCACGACGTCACCTTGGAACAATTTGATAGCATTGTTGCAAACATTACCGCTTGCAACACTCTGAGCTTTTGTGACGCTGATCTCCCTGAGGAGGGAAGAGACCACAACATGGCTTTACACATATCCATGAATTGCAAATCTGATGCAATGTCCAATGTACTGGTGGACACTGGATCGTCCTTAAATGTATTGCCAAAATCCACACTCTCTCGATTGTCATATCAAGGTCCTCCTATGAGGCAGAGTGGGGTTGTTGTTAAAGCTTTTGATGGGTCGCGCAAGACCGTGATTGGGGAAGTTGATCTCCCAATCAAGATTGGACCAAGTGATTTCCAGATCACTTTTCAAGTAATGGATATTCACCCATCATACAGCTGTCTCTTGGGCAGACCATGGATTCACGAGGCTGGCGCCGTGACATCCACCCTACACCAAAAGTTGAAGTTTGTGAAAAACAAGAAATTGGTTGTAGTAGGGGGAGAAAAGGCTCTCCTGGTCAGTAATTTATCTTCTTTCTCGTACATTGATGCAGAGGATGAAGTTGGAACTCAGTTCCAAGCTTTATCTATTGATAAACCAATCGAGAAGAAGTCTCCTTCATTCACTTCCTACCGTGATGCTAAGCTGGCCATTGAATGTGGTGCAGTTGCTGGATTAGGGAAAGTGCTTGAACTTGAAGATAATCGATCCCGGGCTGGCATTGGCTATGGTTCTGGGGCATGCAATGAGCAAGGTCTGTTCACCAGTGGAGGATTCATCCATGCTGATCAACCTGCAGAAGAGGAAGCTGCTGCTATCATTGAAGAAGAAGATGCAGAAGATTTGAACAATTTTGTTATTCCTGGTGGTGTCTGCCACAATTGGGTCGCTGTGGATGTTCCTACAGTTATCCATAGATCAGAGTAATTGTTCATTTTGTTTAAAACCCTTCTCCCATGCCAAAAGGAGAAGTGATGACATTGTTGGCAAAGCATATATACAATGATATTTTCATTCAATTTTTGCATTGTCAAAACATTTGTTTTTCCTTTGTTTTCACTTTTTGCTTTCTTTATGAAATCAGTGATCACAAAAAACATAAAAACAAAATAAAAGCTGTAAAAGCAACATTCTTTCATCTGCATAATGATTTGCTTGTTTAAATTCTGAATTTTTTCTTAACCAAAATCATTATGCAGGTTGATCCTAAAACCCATTGAACATAATGATCCAACGCCATCTCCCAATTTTGAATTCCCTGTATTTGAGGCAGAAGAAGATGACGTTGAAGAGATTCCTGATGAGATCACCCGTCTCCTTGAGCACGAAGAGAAGATCATTCAGCCGCATCTCGAAGACTTGGAAACAGTCAACTTGGGATCTGAAGATTGTGAGCGCCTGGTGAAGATTGGGGCACTTCTTGAAGGGTCTGTTAAGGAAGATTTGATCAGCTTGCTACGAGAATATTCAGATATCTTTGCTTGGTCCTATGAAGACATGCCGGGTTTAGATACAGATATTGTGCAACATTTCCTGCCTTTGAAGCCTGAGTGCGTGCCTGTGAAGCAGAAGCTCAGAAGAACTCATCCAGATATGGCAGTGAAGATCAAAGAGGAAGTTCAGAAGCAAATTGATGCGGGGTTTCTGGTGACTTCGACATATCCTCTATGGGTGGCCAATATTGTGCCTGTTCCTAAGAAGGACGGAAAAGTCCGTATGTGCGTTGATTACAGAGATTTGAATAAAGCTAGCCCAAAGATGATTTTCCTCTACCACACATTGACATGTTGGTAGACAATACAGCTAAATTCAAAGTCTTTTCCTTTATGGACGGATTTTCCGGATATAATCAAATCAAGATGGCACCAGAGGATATGGAGAAGACAACATTCATCACACCTTGGGGAACATTCTGTTATCGAGTGATGCCCTTCGGTTTGAAGAACGCCGGAGCCACGTATCAACGAGCTATGACTACCTTGTTTCATGATATGATGCACAAGGAGATAGAAGTCTATGTTGATGATATGATTGCTAAGTCCCGAACGGAAGTTGAGCATATTGAGCATTTGTTGAAGCTTTTTCAGCGTTTGAGGAAATTCCAGCTTCGTCTGAATCCGAACAAATGTACTTTTGGAGTCCGTTCCGGCAAGTTGTTGGGTTTTGTGGTAAGTGAAAGAGGTATTGAGGTTGATCCTGCAAAGGTCAAAGCAATACAAGAGATGCCCGCACCCAAACTGAGAAGCAAGTCCGAGGTTTTCTTGGCCGCTTGAACTACATTTCCAGATTTATATCCCACATGACTGCCACATGTGCGCCGATATTCAAGCTCCTCCGGAAAGATCAGTCTCATGATTGGACCGAGGATTGCCAGAAAGCTTTCGACAGTATCAAAGATTATCTGTCTGAACCTCCGATTTTGTCTCCGCCAGTGGAAGGAAGACCTCTGATTATGTACTTAACAGTTCTTGAAGACTCGATGGGTTGTGTACTCGGTCAACAAGATGAATCAGGGAAGAAGGAGTTTGCTATCTACTACCTCAGTAAGAAGTTTACTGATTGTGAGTCTCGGTACTCTATGCTTGAGAAGACGTGCTGTGCTTTAGCTTGGGCAGCTAAGCGTTTGCGCCAGTACATGATAAATCATACAACTTGGTTGATATCCAGAATGGATCCAATTAAGTATATCTTCGAGAAGCCTGCTTTAACTGGGAGGATTGCCCGTTGGCAGATGTTGTTGTCTGAGTATGATATCGAGTATCGAGCTCAGAAAGCTATCAAAGGTAGTATCTTGGCTGACCACTTAGCGCACCAGCCAATTGAAGATCATCAGTCTGTTCAGTATGACTTCCCTGACGAGGAAATTCTGTATTTGAAGATGAAAGATTGCGATGAGCCTACACTTGATGAAGGTCCAGAACCTGGTTCCAGATGGACGATGGTGTTTGATGGCGCTGTTAATCAATATGGAAATGGAATTGGGGCAGTAATTGTTAATCCCCAGGGTTCGCACATTCCATTTACAGCAAGGCTAACTTTCAAATGCACGAATAATATGGCGGAGTATGAAGCCTGTATTATGGGACTTGAAGAATGCATTGACTTAAGAATCAAATATCTTGATGTCTATGGTGATTCAGCTTTGGTTGTCAATCAGATCAAAGGTGAATGGGAGACGAATCAACCAGGTCTCATCCCATACAGAGATTATGCAAGGAGAATTTCAACTTTCTTCACAGAAGTTGAATTTTATCATATTCCTCGAGAGGATAATCGGATGGCAGATGCCCTTGCAACGCTTGCTTCCATGATTGTTGTCAGATGGTGGAATGATGTTCCCAATATTACTGTGATGCGCTTGGATAGACCCGCTCACATATTTGCAATTGAAGACGTGAAAGATGACAAGCCTTGGTATTTTGATATCAAGAATTTCCTCCAGAACCAGGTCTACCCGCCTGGGGCATCTGTGAAAGATAGGAAAACTTTGAGAAGGTTGTCAGGCAGTTTCTACCTCAGTGGTGAAGTGCTGTACAAGAGAAATTTTGATATGGTTTTGCTCAGATGCGTGGATAGACACGAAGCAAACCTGTTGATGACTGAGGTCCATGAGGGTTCATTTGGTACTCATTCCAATGGACATGCCATGGCTAAGAAAATGTTGAGAGCAGGCTACTATTGGCTGACAATGGAGTCTGACTGTTGCAAGTATGTGAAGAAATGTCACAAGTGTCAAATTTATGCGGATAAGATTCATATTCCTCCGACACTCCTGAATGTGATTTCATCACCATGGCCTTTCTCTATGTGGGGAATTGACATGATCGGTATGATTGAGCCGAAAGCGTCCAACGGACATCGGTTTATTCTCGTAGCAATTGATTACTTCACCAAATGGGTTGAAGCCGCTTCGTACGCGAATGTAACCAGACAGGTGGTTGTGAAGTTTATCAAGAATCAGCTGATTTGCCGTTATGGTGTGCCAGAGAGGATCATTACTGATAATGGATCCAATCTGAATAACAAGATGATGGATGAGTTGTGCGCTGAATTCAAGATTGCACACCATAATCCTCTCCTTACAGACCTAAGATGAATGGGGCTGTTGAAGCTGCTAACAAGAATATCAAGAGAATTATCCAGAAGATGACTGTCACGTACAAAGATTGGCATGAGATGCTGCCATTTGCTTTGCATGGATATCGTACGTCTGTACGCACTTCAACAGGGGCAACCCCTTTCTCTCTTGTTTATGGCATGGAAGCCGTTCTCCCAGTAGAGGTGGAGATCCCATCAATGCGAGTCTTGATGGAAGCCAAGTTGACTGATGCTGAATGGATTCAGAGTCGTTATGACCAACTGAATTTGATTGAAGAGAAGCGATTAACTGCCATGTGCCATGGTCAGTTATATCAGCAAAGAATGAAGAAAGCATTCGACAAGAAGGTCAAGCCTCGTGTGTTCCGAGAAGGTGACCTTGTGCTCAAGAAAGTTTTGTCTTTCGCGCCCGATTCCAGGGGCAAGTGGACTCCAAACTACGAGGGTCCATATGTTGTTAAGAGAGCCTTTTCAGGCGGTGCTTTGATGCTTACAACAATGGATGGGGAGGATTTCACTCGTCCTGTGAATTCAGATGCAGTTAAGAGATACTTTGCCTAAAAAAAAAAGTATATGCAAATGAAAAAAGAATAAAAAAAAAAAACAGAATAGCTCGCTAAGTTGAAAACCCGAAAGGGCGGCTTAGGCAAAAATGAGCGTCTCGGTGGAGAACCCGCAAGGGTAATCCAGGCAAAAATTAGAGACTTGAAAAAAGAATATATTTGCATCCCGCTAGATTGAGTACCTCACTCTGGGGCAATCTAGGCAAAAATTAGGGATTTGGCAAGTAACTGCATCCTGACAAGACTTTCTGGTTCATCAGTCGTCATTTCGTCAGAAGATTCTCGATTCGTCGTCAACTGAAGCTTCGGATACATCGAGATTCAAATTGGTAGAGAAAGGATCATTATGTTCAATGTAGCCCTCTTCCAATATATATCACTGATTTCAAATTTGTACAGATCTATGGAGTCTTGCCATTTGCAGACTACCATTCCATCAAATCAATTTGAGCTTTTTATCCAATTATTTGCACTCTTATTTGTTTTCAATTCAACAAATGTTTTGCATGTTTTTAATTGATAAAATGTCATTGTTTTAAAATCAAATTTTTCAAATTTTTGTTTTAAACAAAGTGAACATTCACAAGATTGAAAGGATACTCAAGAATATCTCAGTGCTCTCCCGAGGGTGGCATGATTCCCAACAGGTAAGACATTTGTTCATATTCCTGATTTGGTGGTATCTTCTTTCTTCAGATCTTGGTTGGGGTTGTTCCTCAAACAGAGTTGTTGTTGGGGCTGTTCCCCAGTACAGTCGCAAGAGTGTTGTTGAAGACTTCGTTCTCTCCAGCAGCAGTTTTCCCCCAGCATGGGTGTTTTCTTATGAAGTTTCGGTGGTTGATGTTTGTCATCTTGGTGCCCCGTCACTTTCTCCAGTGGGTCATATCCCCAGACTTTATTTGTCTCCTCAGCACAGTCATGAGTGTAGCTGTTGATTGGTACTCCCCTCGGAGTCACGAGTAGAGCTGTTATTAAATCCCCACCAGGGTTGCAAGAAGAGTTGTTACCTCTTTTCCCCATGCAGTGTGCCAGTAGGAATTGTCTGTTTCCTCAGCACGATTGTTGTCTTTTTGAAGACTCGGTAAGTCAGTGGTTTGATACCCAGTACTTTACCTTCTCCCCGGCGAAGTCGTCTGTGGATTTGTTGCTATCTCTCCATCAGAGTTTTTCTCTTCAGCAGAGCAGGATTTATTTTCCTACTCAGTGGTTGTTTGGGTTGACATCCCAGTATTGCAATCATCTTTTCCTCAGCTTAGTCTGCAGAATGTTTGTTGTGGCAGTTTCGCCTGTTGATTACTCCCTTCAATCCCCGTATGGTCGGATGATGGCTTTTGCCTCCAGTGAACGGATTGATTTCCTGACTGTTTGTGATCCCCAGTAGAGTGGCTTATATTGCAGAATCTACTTGTTGAGATCAATTTGCTGTATATTCTCCCCAAGTGGAGTGGTTTATTGCAGAATATATTCGTTTGATCTGTCCTCCCTCAGTGGTTTGTTCCCAAGAGAGTAGCCGACAGTTTTCCCCAGTAGAGTTGCTTATGCAGTTAGATTCTATCTGGATGTTTCATTCTCCCTCAGTGGGTTGTTCCCCAGTGGAGTTATGTGGATTTGCTTCTACAGCAGTTCGTGCTTATGCAATGCACCTTTTGTTTCTCAGTTGACACTGGGATCCCCTGCATATACTTTGGGATTTCTCTTGTTCCCCTACAGATATGTCTTGGTGGCTGTTTTGCCCGTTGTGACTTTCTGTACCCTGATTGGGTTGTTTACTGATATCTCTGATTCTCTGCTTCTTCAGCAGTGCTTGCAGATCTTTGCTTTACAGCATGTAGATCTCCGCAGATTGACTCTCCAGCTGGTTTTTTCCCCTGGAAGTATAATACCGGATGTTTGTTCCTGAACCTGTTTGTGTTAGAATTGTCTGTTTTGTCAGCATTCATCAAACATAAATCACGCATATTCATGCATATTCATAAACATTCAGATATTCATGTTGCATTTCTTGCCATATATCTTTTGTTTGTCGTGTCTCCTGCTATGGTGATATAGATCTCTTTACAGATCTCCCCAAGCAGATTTTGGGTGTTATAAATCTCTCCATATAGAGTCAGCCCCGTAAGCAGAAAATGTTGTCTTTCTTCTGCAGTTCCCCACTGAGATATATCCTCGTGGATGACGGTTTCTTCCGTTTCCTCCCAACACATATATGGGATGGATTTTCCTATTTGAGTTATATCCTCATTAGGACGTGTCTTTATTCAGTCTGTCTTTTCGGATCATTCCCGAATCGGCTATTTGTCAGATATCTTGTGCTTCCCAGTGGGTTTTTCCCCAGCGGAATGTTTTTGGGCCTCTGCCTACAGACTAGCAGTTCTAAGTCCTACTTTTCCTGGCTTTCTTGACAGAATTTGTGGTTATACACCTTTTATTCTCCAGCCAGAGTTTTTGGTTTTCTACCTCATACCCGGTAGTTGTAAATCCTATTTTCTGCTTTTCCGCAGTTTGTGGTTTGTTATAAACCCTATTTTGGTTTCCCGTGCGGATTTGTGATTTGTTCTATCCCCACGCGGAGTTTTTGGTCTTCTACCCCGTATTCGGTAGATGTAAACCCTAATTTTGTGGTTATCTTCATCTAGTCTTTGATGATGATTTTCCTTTCGCTTGTATAAGTTGCTCAGATCAGCACTTATATCCCTAGCAAGTCTTTTGCGGATAATTGCCGTATGCTAGCAATTTTATCCCCAGTGGGTCTTTTCACCGTATGCTAGTGATTTGTTCCCCGGATCATTGTTTGTTTATCAATGTATCCCCAGCTAGTCTTCTGTCGATAATTGCCGGATGCTTGCAATTTATCCTCAGCAGTTCGCCTTTCATTTACCCTTTTGTTGGTAATGTCTGTTGCTCCTTTTGATTGGTTATCATTATATACCTAATTTGGTATCCCGATGCCTTTCTGTTCGGTTGATTTATCCTTTGTTAACCCAGTAACCGGTTGCGGATAATCTTCCATGCGAGTATATTATTCACGGTCTGCCGGTAATGAATAATATGTCTCATGCACTCTTCGGTCGAAGCCTTTTGTGTTTCCCCGTCGAGTAAGATTCGTTATTTCCCTTTGTGGAGTCGAATATTTCTTGTTGTGGGATAATTGCCGGATGCTTGCAATTTATCCCTTTGAGTTGTCTTTCGTTTACCCGTATGCTTGGTATCGATTGTCTCTCTTTTTGGTTAGTCACCTATTATATACCCAGTAACCGGTATCTCTGGTGTCTTTTCCTTTCGAGTGTATTATTCACGGTCTGCCGGTAATGAATAATATATCTCATGCGCTCTTGGTTGGAATCCTTTGTTGATTTTCCCCAACTGAGCAAGATTCGTATTCTTTGTAGAATCGAATACCCATCCTTTAACCAGTTTGTGTTTGGATGATGAGTGTTTTGGAAGTGAAAACCAATTCACGTTTTCGGTAGATCACCTATTATATGCCCAGTAACCGGTATCTCTGGTGTTTCTTACCATGCGAGTTTATTATCTACGTTCTGACGGTAATAGATAATATATCTCATGCGAGTATCTTATCCACGGTCTGCCGGTAATGGATATCATATCTCATGCACTCTTTGGGTTTGTGTCCCCAATTGAGTAAGATTCGTTTTCCCGTTGTGGATTCGAATGTCCATCCTGTAAGTCGATTTGCTTTTTCAAGCCCTCCTTTCGGATGATGAGTGTTTTGGAAGTGAAAACCAATTCACGTCTTCGGATTTTATCCTATAAACAACCAGTAACCGGTTCAGGATAATTTTCCTTTCGAGTATATTATTCACGGTCTGCCGGTAATGAATAATATGTCTCATCTGAGTATTCTATCCACGTTCTGACGGTAATGGATATTATATCTCGTTCACTCTTGAGTCGATCTTTTGATTGTTTTCCCCTCAGAGTAAGATTCATTTTCTTTGTGGAATTGAATGTCCATCCTTTAAACAAGTCTGCTTTTCTAGCTCTCTTCAGGATGATGAGTGTTTTGGAAGTGGAATCCAATTCACGCTTTGGTTGGTCACCTATTATATACCCAGTAACCGGTATCCTTGGTGTTCCTTCCTGAGTTTGTTACCCGTATGCCTGGTAACGTCTCATTTTCTTGGTTGCCTTCCCCAGTGGAACTTTTGTTGCTTCTCCTCAGGAGTCAGTTTGTGTTTCTCCAATGGATTTATTTTCCTTTGGAATTCTTTTCCCCAGTGTGAGTCCTTCACTCCCCAGTGAGTTCTCCAGTCTGTTTTTCTGTTTTCTAATCAGAGTCGTGTTTTAATCACGTTGTGTCAGTTTTGTTTTTTCCCCAGTTTAGAGTCGTGTATTGTCCACGCATTTCTTTTATTATCCCCATAGAGTCTTGTTAGAGTCTCCGTTCCTGGTGAGTGTATTGCTCCGATGGATCGTCTTTTCTTCTGTGTGAATCATATTCCCCACAGAATTTGTGTCTTTTGCATGCATACATTTGCATCATGAGGTCTCTTAGGGACCAAAATTTGTCTCATTACTGTTATTTAAGTCCATTCTACCGCGTCGAGATGAAGATTTCTAAACTTCACTTCTCCGGCTAGAATGACCTTAAATAGGGGCATCTGTAAGACCCCAATTTTGGGCCCTAAGATCCCTCATGGCCCATATCATTCATATCATAACCTCAAGGATCATTGCATGTCTTTGTCCCCTCCTAGTGGATTAGATTGCCTTGTGGGTTGATTTCTTGATCACCAAGCATACTGTGCATTTGTATATCTTTGCTTTCATATGTTTATCATTCAAAAAGTACAAAAAATATTGTCAGTCTAACCTTGTTGCTTGCAGTGGAAGCAATCATCAGCAATTAGGTCAAAGACAGTCATTGATCAGTCAAAGCAATGGATGATGGCCATTCTTGCAGAATTTGGGCATCATGATCATTAATCACAAGTTCACACATCTTGAGACATCATTTGAAGTCAAGGTCTCAAGGAATTAGGGTTTGGAAATCATCAGAAGAAGTTCAATCAGTCCAAAACCCTAGAAAAAGTCAACAGAAAGTCAAACTTGGTCAACAGTTGTTTTAATCAAGATTTGATGGATAGAATTGATTTGAAGGAGCTCATTCATGCTTGTATAAGCCTCATCTATCATGTTCAACCTCATCATGGAAGAAAATCAAGCCAATCAGAAAATTTTCCAGAAATAGAAAGTGGACCTGTAATTTCAACTGCCAAAAATGGAAACTTCTTGATCTTAAAATTACATCATGATACAAGCTTCAAATGAATTTTTGCCCAACATGAAAGTTGAAGATCTTGTCTTCCCATTTTCAAAAAGTCCAAGAACATCAAAATCCCATGTGTGGTTGTCAAGATATGATCAAATCATTTTCACCAATTTTGAACTTCAACAAGCCATAACTCTCAAACCATAAGGCCAAATTTGGTGGGTTTTTTTCCTACACACCACATTTTTCATCCTCTTTCCAAAAATATAAATTTCATGACCTAAAACCTTGCCAATCAAAATGGCATTTTTGGACCAATTCCTTTAAAATTCAAAGTTTGACCAAACTTTGACTTTTTGATTTATGGACTTTTTCATCATTTTGCCAATTGGGAAATGTTTTAAACCATATTTGAAACTTGCTCAAAGCTTAAAACCACCATCATACCATCATTCCATCATCATTTTGGATAAAATTCAAAATTGGCAAAAGGTGCAAATAGAAGTACATAAGGCAAAACCAGTACAACATGCTGCAGCATTCCATGTATAACCAAAAACAGCAAATATACTGTCCTTTTTGCAGCCTGTACCCAGCCCAAATTCTCAGTCAATTCACACCTCTCCTCCACTTGGCCAAACATTAGCAATTTTGCAAAATGGTTTAATTAAGTTAATTTTGGTTAGTACATGATTGGTTAATCTTAAACAGTCATATAAGAGATCATTTTCAGCACAAAACAACCCTAGTTTTACAGCCTCCAAGGACAGAAACACTCATTCTCTCCTTCTTGCATTTTTGCTCGACTTGCATTTTCTGCTAAAACTCCAAAATACTCGAGCTTCCTTGGTTTCTCTCCATCATCCAAACATCATTTCAAGCTCATTCCCATTGCCATTTCACAACTGGAAGCAGCTTTGATTCAACTGTTCTTCAGCACCACTAGCTATGGCAGATTTGGTTTAAGTGATTTCCCAGCTGCATTAAAACGAGCTTTCTTCACCATTCAACTTGTGGAGGGAGAATCTTCAACTGTTTGAGCATATCCAGACCAAACAACTGCTGAATCTTCCTCTGCTCTTCATATTGGTAAATTTTCGAATCATTTATTTTTCAAATCCATGTTATGCTTTGTGTAGTCCTTGCCATGCTGAGTCTATTGCAAGTTGAACCACTTAAAATGGTTGAGTAGATTGCTAGAAATCTGGATTTGAAATTGCTGGTTCATATACATTTTTGCTCGATTCTCCTTCCTCACCATGTTTCCATGAAAACCATGCTTGAATTTGCTCTGTATATGCTCTAATGGTCCTGTTGGTATGCTGTTTATCCACTTCTGAAACTTTTCATTCATGAGCAAAGTTGGTGTTCAGATTTTCTTATGCTCGATTCATGGTGTATATGCTGTTTTAATGGAAACTGATGATGAACTATTGATTGCCATGCTTTTCTGGACCTTTGTGTGTGTTCAATATGGACTCCTGAAAATTTTTCATACAAACTCGATTTGAGGTGATGGAGTTGTTGCTACTGCTTTGAAAACCCTAAGCCATTCCCAGGTTTGTTCCTGTCTGTATCGTGTATGGCTGTTGTTTACATGGTGATTGCATGAACTATATCATTGCCATGCTATTTGTAAATTATGGTTGAAATTCGTTGGTAATGCATGTTGATGATGAGCTTGTTTTGATTATATGATGAACATGAGTGGTTGCTGCTATACCATGCTGCTGTGATGATGATGTTGATGTTCATAAAATTCTGCTGCAATTTTTAAAACATGAATGTGCAGCCATGCTGCTAAAACCCTGCTACTGTTGTTTGATTTTGATGGGTTAATGAGCATGATACCATATTGCCCTGCTGTTTGAAACCCGCCCCCATGCCTAGAACTCCATTGATTATGCTAGCTAGTGTTGAATGATAATGATGTTGCATGGTCGGGTTTACTGATTGTGGCATGCTTGTTATTTGGTTGATGATGAACTTAGTTGAATTGATGAGTACCATGCTGATTGTGTACAGCTGCCATGTTAATTATGCTATGCTTGGTCTGGTTTTGGGTCGTAGAATGATGAATGTTGCCGCTGCTGTTATGTTGCATGCTGTTGTTCATGTTTTGTGTTATAATGATGATGACACAATGTTAACTTTGCTTGCTAAATTCATGCTATTGTGTACTGTTGTTTGTTTTGATTACACGAGCCATTATCCTTTGCTATGCTAATGCCTGATGCTGTTATGCTTAGCCCATGCCATGCTCAAAAGTCCACATGGTTTGTGCTCTCTTGTTTGTGTTGGCTGCCATTTGTCTGTTGGTATATAAAGCTTGTCTTTGATAATTGTTAGCAACATGAAGATAGTGCCCTGCTATAAGACCTTAAGCTGTCCTGAAAACCCTTGTGAAACATGCTATACATGATGATGAATATTGACTGCTATTGTCTGTTTTAATTTCATGAGCCAATACCATGTTGATTGTATGCTGATCAAATTTTGTTTGGATATGGATGAACATGAGCTGCCATGATCATTAAACCTTGCTGCTGTTTGAAAATACCATGAACCATTGCTGCTAAATCCATACTGTTGTTCATGTGCTATTGATTTTGATGATGAATCTGGTTGATGAATGCATGATATTGCTGTTATGTTTGAGCTGTTCATAAATCTTCATGTCCATGTTGTTTTGCTGTTATGCTATGAAGAATGATGAATGTTGCTGCTGCTGTCATGTTGAACGCTGTTGTTTAGTTGCTGCATGATGATTGATGAATACATGAATGCCATAATGCTGTTTGTGTTGGTCGAACCATGATATGTGATGTTGTTGAATCCATGAACCATTGCCAAACCCTAGTTCATGTACATGAGAGCCCAGAATTTTGTTTGCTATTGGCCAAGTTCACTGTTCCATTGGCCACAGCCAATAGGAACATTTCGCGTGTCCTTAATGGTGCTGTGTCGTTTTGATTAATGAAAAGAATATTACACAAATGCCACGGTTGACCCTTGTGTTGACCAATTGCCTTGCCTCTTGTTCATGTTTGCATCATTATTTCATCCAACTTCAACAATTATTTTCTAATTCGTTTTTTATCCAAAAATTATGATTCTTTTTCCATCATGTTCATGATTGAGTCTAGTTTTTAATTGTGATTTTTAATGATTTTTTTCATTGGCTGGATTTTTTTTTATGATAATTATTTTCTTCACATGTATGCCAAAATGATACATTGTGCCATTTCAATTGTGAAATACTCATGTTGCATCCATTGCCTTTGAAATTTTTTGTGGTAAAACTAGACACATTGATCTTCATTTCCATATAAAGTTTGTGGATTTCCCATTTGTGGTTTGATAGATATGAATTTTGAATTAGGGTGTGACAATTTGTGTCACACCAATGATATGCAAATGTATGATTTTTGTTCACATGCTTCCTCTTATCCAAATCACTTGAAATTTTGCATGAATGATCCCTTGTATGTCTAATTGATGTATGATTTTTCTTGGAATTAATCTTGCTGTTTTCCATTTGATTGAGAATTTTCTTCCATATGTGGTCATCTGTTGACTTTTTGTGCTATGCCTTGCCAAATCCTTTATGAAATTCTCAAACCTTATTGTATGATCATGAAATTTCATATGTGATAACTAGACATCTCAAGCTTTGCATTGGTGTAAATTTCATTCATTTCTCTTCTGTTTTCAAATTGATATGATTTTTTGAAGTTGACCCATGCTTGTTGACTTTCACCATGCTTACTTGAATTTGATTTGACTTCATGAATTTCATTGACTGCCTTCCTCTCATCCAAATGCCATGAAATTTCGCATGTATACCATGTTAGATGTTAGGATTGAGTGTGATTTATTTCATAATTTTTGGGATTGTTTGAGTTGACTTTTGAATGAAGTCTTTGCTGTTGACTTTTGTATGCTTCTCTTGCCATGCTTTGCATTCATTTGTGTATGAAATGACCATGATGCATGATATAAGTTTGAATCCAATTGTGTTTGCTTTTTACATGATTGATGTTGACTTTGATTGAATAATGCTTGCTGCCTTGGCCTTTTTCTTTCATCTTGGACCCTAGGCTAGTCCTAGTGGTCTTCTGAGCTTACAATTGAGCTATTTGTTTCAGGCTGAGCACCAATGCCCCAAAGACCTTTCAATTTTGATTGAGTTGGTTTGTTTATCATGTGCTAACACTTTGTTTTGTAGGTGACTCATACTTGAGTCTTTGTGCCTTGCACAATTGGTCCCACTGTGTGACTATTGGTTCATTTCCTTTTGGATTTGACTGTTGACTTGTTTGCTAATAAGTTTGACTTTTGCAGGAGCTTTAGTTGCTTAAGTTCTTTGAACTTGCTTGCTTGCTTTGCTTTTTAGCATTTGCTTTGAGGTATAAATACTTCTTCTTCATGTAGTCTGGAGACCCGGTCTGTTATTTGACCGGGCAAATTGTCTGAAGTCCTCCTTAAGAGGCAATGCCTGTGTTTGTTTATATTTGTCCTAAGCAGGAAAAGTCCTTCAAGTAAGGCAATTGGTGGAAGGTAGGGATAAGTAATCTATCCCCCACTATTCAGTGTGTCCTCTCTTTGCTCCCAGTACCTGGTTGAAGCAATGAGATAAATACCCAAGATCTAATCGAGTCAATAATGTGGAGAGAGTTCCTACTTTCTGAACTCCCACACTTTCTTATATGCTCTCTCTGTTATGAGATTGAAGCAATGAGGCACACCCCTCATCTCCTTTTCATCTGCTTCACCTGAGCCCCTCAATGGCCAGGTTAAGAGCGACCTTTTACCCATTACAGTGGACTGTTAAAGTCAAACCCTCTTGTGTGAGCCCCCACTGTTTGGCTATAGAGTGTGCTGTTTGATATTCATTGATTGATTGATTGCTTCATGTGCACTTGTTTGCTTGTATGCTATGCATTTATCATCATCATCAATTGCCATTAATGCATGATCATCTCATTTGTTTTGTGATGCTATCATTGTTGTTTGCCCATTGAGGACAATTGTAAGTCCATTGCTTTGGCATTTGTTCCTGTGACATGGAAGGATAGAGTGTAAGACCTCATTGGTCACTCATATCTTCTGTTTATTTATCTGTATGTGAGGTTGCAGTTATAAGTCCCTGTAAGTTGGCATCTGCTTTCCTGTGATCATAGTTTGTTCATCTGTTTGTGTGAGAGGTTGCAATTATAAGTCCCTGTAAGTTGGCATTTGCATTCCTGTGATCATATCGTTGCTTTTGTTCTTGTGTGTGAGGAACCATTGTAAGTCCCTGTGATGTGGCATTGGATTTCCTGTGAGCATACTGTGGAGTTAACTTAAGTCCAGATAGATTGGCAGTTGATTTCCCTGTTTCATCTTTGTTCTTTTCTTTTGAGGAGATCGGTGTAAGTCCATTGAGTGGCATCTGATATCCTGTTCTGTTTTAGGAGACTGGTATAAATCCATTTATTGGTATCCGGTATCCGCTTTTTATTTCTTTGCCTGTGGAGATTAGTGTAAGACCATTGAGTGGCTTCTGATATCCCATTTTGTTTTAGGAGATTGGTATAAGACCATTGATTGGCATCCGATATCCGTCTTTCTTTGCTTGTTTGTTATTATTAATTGCATTCCAAAGGACACACTTGAATCATCTGCTATATGATTTCAAGAAGTGAACCTTCTAAGAAGTTTTACTATCCATCCCTCATCCATTCATCATTCATTACGTCTTAGAACCTTTTCACACTATACCTTTTAAATTTTGACATAAGTGTTGTGCAAACATCTTCATGTTTTTCTAACTAAAAACCTGGACTCAAGTCCTTGACCTTTTTCAAAACTTCATTTTCATAATACTTATTTGAATTGATCTTAATCATACTTTGACTCCGTTTTTATAATCATAATCAGTAACTTCACTCATTCACTTGTTTTGGCTTTGTCCATTAATCTTCTCATACATGAGCTATAGGTTTGATTTATCTTAGTGGTTGATGTTAATCTCACCTTCTGTCTTTAGTGATTGAATTGTAAGCCTTCCTCGCCTATTATAGGGTTAACCCCTCTCTGGCCAGTTGAAGCTGTTCTCACATGGTGGACGTTGTTGTTTGTATAAGGTTGAGTTTTCTCCCGTGGATAACGTAAGACCTAGGGTTTGTGTTTAAAATTAAACCTAACCCACTTTTGGAAATCTTTTAGCCGAACTACGGCGTTCTGATCCTTACCTTTGATGGAAGGTACGTAGGCAACGGGTTCATCCGTTCGAACCCAATAACCCAATAAAACTTGTATATTCTTTTCTCACCATCCCAATCATGTTTGCACAATATTTTTGTCATAATAAATAATAATCTTTTACAACAAGTGTGAAAAGGGCTCCCTAGGAGTACCTAGGACGTAGTGGGTGCCTAACACCTTCCCATTGCGTAATTTACTCCTTACCCAGACTCTCTGATCTTTTTATTAGTTTTCTACGTGTAAAACTTCTTAGGCTTTTGTTCGCTTTTTAGCCAGTCCTTTGGATAAATAAAAGTGCGGTGGCGACTCGAAATTTTTCATGTATCTCTTAGCTTATGATTTAATCGATAGATCATATAGCAACGAATACACCGCTACACCCCCCTTTTTAAAATCTTCTTTTCTTGTGTTTTTCTAAACTTAGACCTATTACAAATTAGAAACTTTGGCCTTATGCCATTGCATTTTCAAATTTATTTTCTTAATCAAACTTGTAAATAAATCTAACCATATTGACTTAAAATTTTCAAAAGACAAAAAGAACTAACACTCATTCAAACCTTTTTAGGACTTTTGCGCCTTTGTTAAACTTAAAATTTTGTTAAAAAGCAACTCATTCACTTTGAAATTGATACCACGAACTATGAGGTTTTGATACCTTATTTTATGTTGATACATAGGCACAAGTCCGAAGGTCTTGTCAAACACAAAAAATATAATTAATGGATTCTTTTCTAATCCCCCCACTTTATTTATTGCAAACATCATTTGTACAAAAATACATATGCACACAAAAAAGGGCTCGCTAGGAGTACCTAGGACACTTTGGGTGCTAACACCTTCCCTATGTGTAACCAACCCCCTTACCTGTAATCTCTGGCATTTTATTAGTTTTGATTTGAAAACTTATTATCTTTGGGTTTCGTTCGTACTTTTACCTTTTCCCTTGGAAACAATAAAAGCACGGTGGCGACTCTGGTTTTATTAACATTAAGTTTATTCATAGCTTAATGGTCATGAATTTACCGCTACAGAAAGGTCTGATAACAGTTTCATGCTTCAACGCTCTTCTAGTTGTATAGGGTGAGAACCTTAAATCAACTATGTTCTTATTCTCGGGAAGCTCAACAATTTGTCCCCAACCTTCTGCTTGACTGCTCTTCACAACATGTTGCGCATGTTTCAACGAAGCAATAGATGCCCCACTCTTCTAAACAACATTGACTATATCAAGGGCTTGGAACTGAGTCCCAACATCTTCCTCATCTGCATCTATATACCTAAAAGTAGAAAGGTGACTGACCAGCTGTCGCATTACGCGAAAAACCGGCGGGAAAAAGAAACAACAGAGCCGCCACCGTGCGTTATTTATCCCAAAGGAGGGAAAGGAAACGCTCGAAGTAAACTTGGAAAGGAATGGTCTCACGACCAGAGATTGATAGGATCGGGAGTCGGTTATGCGAAAGGAAGGTATTAGCACCCCTACGCATCCGTCGTTCTCGACGGGATCCACGCTCAAAAAGAATAGAAGAAAGGTTGCTAAAGACACTGCTCAAACACTGCACACACGCTGGAAGGAAACACAGAAAACGGAAGAAACGGGACTCGGCAGGATATCGCATCCTGGGCCTACGTAGTCTATCAGACACAGACATCAGAGTCGACGTAGTTGGGGGCAGGGGAAATGTGCTCGCTAGGATGTCGCATCCTATGCATACATATCTTCTCTGACCGGAGAAGAATCAGAGCACTCGTAGCTCGGCTAACGCACGCCAAACAAAACCACACAGGAAACCGACTGCCAATCGCTGGACTTACGTCAGACTCCACACAAACAGGCAAACATGGAAACCGAATGCCAATCGCTGGACTTACATCAGACTCTGAACCAACAAACACACACAGGAAACCAACTGCCAATCGCTGGACTTACGTCAGACTCCAACAAGCAAACAAGACACAGGAAACCAACATCCAATCGCTGGACTTACGTCAGACTCCAAACACACACAAAGGGGTTGCAAAAGAAAAAGGGCGCCCGGAGAGATCAGCTCATCTCCTGCCTACGTACCTCATCTATAATGAGGATCAGGGTGACGTAGTTCCCCTAAACAGGGAAAGAACTTCTAACCTAACCAGAGACTGGGGAATGACAAACTAGAAGGGAGACTGACTCGAGCCTAATAGTTATCATGTAATCCACAATGGTCCTAGGTTGAGGTTTCTATCCTAACTTGCACAGGAAGCAAGCTATCCTAAACAGCACAATCAAACAAGTACAAGCACACACACTATATGCAAACAATTGGCTCATACAAGGCTAGGCGGTAGAAACAAGCCAACTGAAATGGGGTGTTTTTAGCTCTTAACCCTAACATTGAGAGTTAGGGTGAAGCAGATGAAATGGGAGATGAGGATCAGACCTCATAGCTCTTATCCCTGGCCTGAGAGAGCTTGAATCAAATAGAAAGTGTGGGAGTTCAGAATGTAGGAACTCTTCTCCACAAATGACTGACACAACAAGATTTTGGATTCTTATTCACAATGCATCAACACATGGTGTGAGCAAAGTGAATGACACAACTGAATAGTTGGGGATGGATTGCACATCCCTTTTATCTGCCAATTGCCTCTTAAGAGGACTTTACCTGCTTGGCACAAAATTAAACATCCACAAACATTTCCTCTTAAGGAGGGCTTCAGACAGGTGTCTGCCAACATAACATGACAGGTCTTCCAGACTACATGAAGATCAAGAAATTATACCTCAGTGGTATGCCAACCATAATCAAAGCAAAGCAAGTTCAAATGAACTTAAAGCAACTTAGGTACCTGTGGAAAGAGCTAAACCAATCAGTACACTCAGATAAACAGTCAATAGTCAATATCAGACAGACAGACAAAACCAATCAAACAACAATGAGCAAGCCATAAACACAAGTAAATTGTCCTCAAAGCGTACAAAACAAACCAATGTTAGCCAATAATAACACATGATCAAGCTCAAATGAAGGAGCAACATCAATCATGGAGATGCATACTTGGACCTGAAATTCACAACTCAAATGTAAGTAACAAACCACTAGGTCAAAGCCTAGGGTCAAAAGTGAATCAAAAATCCAAAACAGAAGCTTAAACTCAACATGAATCATGTTTAACCAATCAAGAACAAGTCATAAAAAGTACCAAAGCAAAATCAATAGGCAAGTCCATTTAATAGGCAAGAGAAGTCAATGACCAATTCAAGGCACACATTTGAACATTAAGAATGAAAATTCCCAATCAAAACAGAAATGATTCAAATAATTCTGGAAAAATTCATGAACATTCAACACATCCAAAACATCCATCATACAAAAATTCAGAAGCATTAGAGGTCATTTGGCATGGAAATCAAATTGCACAAGTTGAACAACCAAAGGTGTGACACAAGTTGTCACACCATGCAAACACAAGCATAAAACAGAAATGGTACATGAGAAAAATACCAAACCAAGCCTAAAACATCCATCAATGTGCCTAGAATTAGCATGTAAAATTTCAAGTCCATTGGATTAAAAACAAGCATTTCATGATAGAAAGAGTAAAGCAATGTCACAAATGCACATGTGATCAATCAACCTAGAACAAATAAAGTCCCAACCATGCACAACTTTTGAAATCACGATCATAAAAAACTAGACAGAACAAGGATCATTTTGCAAAAAATTGGGAGTGATTTGGTGCATTTTTCAGTTTTATATGATTTTTACAAGTTGATAGAAAAAATGAAATTTCAAATATGAACATGCATGGCAAAAGTGAAAAATAAATTCCAAAAACGCCTGAAGCAGGAATCGAAGGGAGGTACGCGGATCTAACAAGTTCTGGGCGCGTTCTTGGACAAGAACCCTAGCGCCTTGCATATTATGAAGATCTTCATCTTCTTCGTGAAGATGAAGATGAAGATGATGAACATTCATGCGCAATTTTCCGGAATTTCCAGAAACGTCCAGAATTTTACAAATTATATATCGTTGGAAAGCTCTTTCAATGTAGAATTCAAATATCATATTATCTAAGCCTAAATCTCCATGGATTTTCTGAATCGAAGCAAAGAAGTTTCTAGATCTAAACTTGAAATCATCATATCTCACTCAATTTTCATCCAAATTCCACAAAATTTATATCAAAACGATCAGCAAAGCAAGATCTACAAGAATATGTACATAAATTGCAAAATTAACAAGTTCGAATATTGACCTCTTGAAGAACAGAATCTTTGAAATGCACGATCCAAGGCCTCAAATGCTCCAAATCAACTCCAGAATACTTGATATGATGTTTGATGATGAATTGGAAGCTTGGAAACTTGTAGATCTAGCTTAATTTTGAACTTCCATGTTTGAGTTCTTGAACTTGCATAGCACAATTCTTGCTCGAATTCAACAACCTAACACTTGATCTTCACTCAATTCACACCAAAGAACAAGAATATGAACTAAAATTGCAATGTTATTTGGAAAAAATTTGAATTAAGAATGAGAGAAAATTTTGGAGGGAGAGAGAATTTGGATCTTGAAATGGTGAATTGTGATTAACCCCCCCAAATTCTATTACAATTATCTATATATACGATGTCCTAATCTCATTTTAATTAAAATTAATCAAAGTTAATTAGAGTTAAGCAAGATAAAGGTGCATGGCAAAAATTGGAAATTTGGTGGTGCATGGCAATTCCAAACGTGAACAGTACCATATGGGAGCTCATTTTCACTCAAAATCTTCCCATGCACATGTTAGCAATGGTCATTTGTTCCCATGATGCACCAATTTCAAATTTATGATTTTCCCTCCAAAATTGACTTGAATGCACAAATGATCATATGTTCAAATTTCATGCAATGTGATGGATGTTTTGGAAACTTCATGTCATGACAAGCATTTTGCAAAAAGAACCACCAAATTTGGAGTTATGAACCAAAAGTTATGGCCATTTGAAGTTCCATGTACACTTGGCAATGATTTGACCATATCTCCTCAACCATTCATCAGATGCTCATGATCTTGGACTTTTTGGAAATGGGAGAAAGAGGTATTCAACTTTCATGTTGGACAAAATTTCATTTGAAGCTTCTTTGATGATGCAAGATCAAGTTGAATTTGAATCAAAAACTTTCCATTTTGGGAAACTTTCAATTATAGGTCACTTTCCATTTTTGGAAACTTTTGATCTGGCTTCAAAATCTTCAAGGTAGATGTTTGACATGTTGAATACCCTTCTTTGGGACATGAATGAAATGTCTCAAACCATTTCTCCCTCTCCTAGCCCTCAGTTGACTTGCAGTTGACTTTTATGGGCCTCAGATGACTTGGTCATGCACTGTGGACTTTGAACCTTCAACACTTGGCCAAATTGCTTCAAAATTAACCTTAGGTCATGTAAGATCTCTAGAACAACCATAGGGCCTTTGTCTCATGGAAATGCTTTTGCTCTCTTGCACAGATGGATTCTCCTGATCAGTTTTGACTGATGAAATGCAACATGCTATGCAATGTTAATGACCTAAAAATGAAATGAATGTACAAATGGGAGGTGCAAATTTGAGGTGCTACACCAGCAAGGCTTGCTCACCGTAAATAATTACCAGTTTATCATTCTTAACAAACTTGAGTTTCTGATGAAGAGTTGACGTTATTTCCCCATCATCGTGTATGCATGGTCTTCCCAATAAACAACTATATTTCGGGTAGATATCCATCACCTGAAAAGTGACTTGGAAAACTTGGGGACCTATCATCACCAGGAGATCTACTTCGCCAATTACTATCCTCTTAGAACCATCAAAAGCTTTGACTACCACCCCATTGTGTTTCATAAGAGCACCTTGATAATCCAACTTAGACAAAGTTGCTTTTTCATAACATTGAGCGAAGAACCTGTATCGACTAAGACATTGGATAAGGAGTCCTCTCGGCACCTTATACATATATGCAAAACATAATTGTGTTTCCTACCCTCTAACGGTAATTCTTCATCACTGAAACTCAAGACATTACAGGCCGTGATATTTCCCACTACACCATCAAATTGATCCACTGTCACATCATGATCCATATATGCATGCTCTAACACCTTCATCAAAGATTTCCAATGAGCCTCGAAGTTCAGCAACAAAGACAACACTGATATTTTTGATAGAGTTGATCTATCATCGTGTAATCACTTATTCTGATTAAACTTAGCAATTATTTGGCATAATCATTCTTCTTAGGTTCATTACACGGGACAACGACCAGAAGTTCTTGATTAACCACAACAAGATCTTTACCATGCACTTTCTTACTTGCTGACACAGAATCAACCTTTCGGAGAGGTGCTAGAGCAAACATACGACCACTTCTAGTAATACCACTAACATTTGTTATATTCTCTACAAATCGATTTGCTTCAATCGTTACCTACTTACCATCTTCCAACACAGTAGCATTATATCTCCATGGAACAACTTTGTCGGATTCATACGAAATCGGTTTAGGCAAACAAATTATCAAGGGAGTCATGACACTTTCTTTTCTATGGTAAGTGATTTCCAAAGGCTCCAGAATATCAAAATAAGGAACAATAACATATACTTCATCCTCTTTACACTTAGTACTGGCCTATAAAATACATTGGTCAATCAAGGTCTGGATATCTTTCTTCATTAACGCGCATCCTTCAGGATTTTGTTCACACAACTGGCAGTTTGTATGGTCATATCCAAATAAACCAGCCTTGCATAGTTTGGTATGCATACCAGCCAAAGGAGTCTCACCAAATTAACATCATAAATCAAGTACTCTTCCGGACAAACTTCTACCATGCTGATAGAAGGTTTACCATGTTCTGGTAGAGGATTAACTTGAACATTAGGTTCGGCATCTCCGAACTTCAACAAACCATTCTTGACGAGCTTATGAACTTATGCTTTCAATGAGAAATAGGTTTCAAGATCATGCCCAGGTGCTCCCTGATGAAAAGCACAATGACCTTCAGGTTTATACCACCTTGAAAGTGGGTTTGGAACAGCTGATAGAGATCTAGTTTTAATCAACCCATTATGCAACAAAGTTGGATACAATTCCGTATAAGTCATAGCGCTATGATAAAATTGACTCTTTCCGGGAACATATGCTTGTTAATTCTTATTAGACTATTGATTCTATTGAAATTGCGGTTTATAAGTCTGAACAGCAGGAGTTAGACTGACCATCGGAGTTACTACAGTAATACGAGGTTGCTCATAATATCGTTGTTGAGACAGGTTCTGATGATTACTTCCATTTCTGAGTCTTCTATGCCTTTCGCTTGTGAAATAGAATTAGTATCCCCTTCTTTCTTTTTTTGGAAAATGTTACCATACGTCTTCGTTCCACTTGATGAACCTGCTTCTTTTGTCAAATGACCCTCTTTGAAACCTTCTCCCAATCTGACTCTCATACCAACCATTTCAGTGAAATAATTTAGAGTGCTAGGAACCATCCTCTCATAATAGAAAGAACTCAAAGTTTTTAGAAACATCTTTGTCATCTCCTTCTCCTCCATCAGAGGGTTAATCTGAGAAGTAACTTCACGCCATCGCTAAGCATACTCTTTGAATGACTCCTTATCCTTTTGTGACATGGCACGAAGCTGGTCGCGGTCAAGATCCATGTCCAAATTATACTTGTACTGACATACAAACGCCTATACAAGGTCATTAAAAGAACTTATATGAGCATTTTCCAGCCCCATATACCACTTCAAAGCTGCATCAGTTAAACTGTCTTGAAAATAGTGGATCAACAATTTATCATCATCAGTGTGAGTAGCCATCTTCCGGAAATACATAGTCAAGTGACTCTGAGGACAGGAACTACCCTTGTACTTTTCAAAGTCAGAGACCTTGAATTTGACATGGATCTTGACATTGGGTACCAAGCACAAATTGTAAGCATTTTTACCAAACAAGTATTTCCCCTCCATAACTTTCAACTCTTTCTACGGTTCTTGAAATTGATCCTGGAATTCATCCATTCTCTCATGAACATCTAGATTCTCATTGGGAGCAGTGTGATAGATATGATCCTCTACTTGTGGCATAACATGCACAACTGAAGGAGTGGTGACCATTACAGGTTGAACTGGAGGAACCTGATTCACCAAAGGAGCTTTAGTAGTAGGGTTGAAATTCTCTGGCATATAATTGTGAGTCATACCCTAAGGATAACTAGCATGCATTTGATTCTCACACGGAGGTCCAGTAGGTACACAGCAAATACAACAGGAGATGTTGCAATCTCAGAGATACCACCAAATATTCCAATAGAGAAGTCATTATGTACATTCCTACTTTCAATGAATTCACTTCCTCACGAAGCTCTCTTTGCACTTGCTCAATTGTCTCCATCTTTCGTCTTGAGTTGGCATGAGTATTATACCAGTGGGTCAACTTGTCTTTTACGAAGACGAAGGAAAAAGAATGAGAATCTGAAAAACACTTGTAGAAAGCAATACCAAATGATGCAAATGATACTTGAAATGCAATGTGCAAATGATTGTTTTCAAGGAACTAAGGAATTAAAAAAAGATTACAAACATCATAAGTAATAACACATTAAAAGGAAAACTTGAACTTTCATTTCATTAAAATATCTGGAAGGATTACAATTTCAGTACATGATTTCAAAGTAATCCTACACAAAAGACATAAACTAAGGCCTAGGATCTGAGGGAACCACAACTAAAGAATATCCACCTTCATACTGCAACTTCCTCTCAAGCTTTCTGATCTGAGCTTCAAAAGCAATCTTCACGTCATCCTTTTCTTTCAAGATCTTGTCAACAACACCTTTCCAAGCACTAGACCTAGCCTGTTGATCCCTCTTCCTTTTATTTCCATGTTGTTCAATCAAGTCGTACTTCTGGTGAAATAGATCATCTTTCTCCTTCAATCCCTTGCTACCAACACCTTCTTGAATGAAGAACCCTTCCAAAAGAATATTTCTTGGTTTATCCTTTATAGCATACCCAAGTTGACGTCGAGCCAAAATCAGATTGTAGTTTATACCTCATTTTGCACCAAGAAGATGTACATTAGGGAATTCACCACAAACTGTCAATAATCTTCATGTCATCATAAACTCTAGAATACCAAGTCACAACTGCATTGGTGAGAGGCATGATCCTTTGATACCATCTCAAACACTTCTTGTTATCCTTGAATAAGTTGGACTATGGCAAGTGCAAAATAAACCACTTGTACGATAAAGGTGCACAACACATAACAATTCATATGTTCTTCTCCGTTCTATGATGGATAGAGTAGTAGGTATATGCGAGCAAAGTAGGAACTGGATTCCGAATCATAAAGATACAAATAGCATTGATGTCCATGAAGTTGTCAACATTATGGAACAAAATTATGCCATAGATAAGCAAAGCGAGAATAGCTTCGAAATCAACCATACTCTTAGCACAAGCAAGAGTAGCAGCCTTCTCCATCAAGAACTTAGCAGGTAGACCAAGAATACCTCCTTTAGTCACAATATTAGAATCAATCTCCCCTTTTCTCAAATGCACGGCCTTTCGAATGACATGAGACTTAGGAATCTCATACATACCATTAAATGTTATCTGATTTGATACATGCAAGCTTATGTAATAGGAATACTCCTCCAAAGTAGGTGCAAGCTGATAACCAAGGAAAGTGAAAACATATACGTTGAATCATAGAACTAGACCAAGGTGTTCAGAACTCTTTCTTCTACATTAGTATTCAACACAGTCAAAAGTCTTCCGTACCGGTCTTTGAAATCAGAAGGACAAGCCACCAAAGATCTTAGCTTCCTTAACTCTTTCAATTAAGGAAGTTTGAAACGGAACTGACGAGTATTTCTCCTTCTAGAGTCCATACTCAAATTACCTACGATGTTTGCAAATAAAGTTCCTAAGTTCCTTGAAAACCATGTGAAAAAGAGATGTTCATGAATGCATGAATGCATGATTATTCCACAATCACAAACATGGGGAGTTCAAACGTTCAACATCACAAGCATGAAGTCAGGTGGACAGGGTGACAACCATCCCACAAGGTATGTTATATAGCTTTGGATGTCTCAAACAGTAATCAGGTTCTAAAAAATTTCCCAGACTCATAAATCCATCTTTCAGATATTATCAATTTAACGACTTGCTCGTAGACAAATAATATTCTCAAGAGAACCTCGTCTGAGTGTAGTGTTGTGTATCAACCAGACCGGGCCTACTCCAGAAAGGTCACCACACTACATCCTAAAAGGCCAAGAGGGGTTAAAGTGTTCTAAGGTCTCTCAGATCTTGGAATCCCAGGTCAAAAATAATAACGCCATTACGACTACTCATAGTACATTAGTACCTCCAAAAGGGTCTCATCTGAACGGGGTTCTCATGCAAACCTAACAAGGCCTAACGCCAATAAGGTCAACATGACTATACCACCATCCTAGCTTAAGTGCACTCAAGTCTATGTATGGGACTTATCTTACCACACAGAGATCACCAAGCACCCATAAACAAAGACAATAAACAAAAAAGTAATAACATAAACACAGATAAACGAGTTAGGCTTAACCCACTTAGAGACTAGTCCCTAGCAGAGTCGCCAGCAGTCACGGCGGGAAAACATTTGAGGTCAAGCTATTGATTAACTTGACTCATAAAATAAATAGTCATCATCGATCTTTATTGTTTACAAAGGGAATGGGAAAAAGGTCGAACAAAACTCACAAAAGGTAAAACAAAATAGAAATCTGGATACGGGGGTTGGTTATGCAAGGGGAAGGTGTTAGCACCCCTCACATTTATGGTACTTCATAGGAACCACTAGAAGATCTGTGTTTATAAACAAGTTGGGTTGTTTGTTGATTGATTTAAATTTGAAAAGACATTTTATCGTACTCGAGAGGAAAACTCTTCTTACTACCCATAAGTATGAGGAAATGAGCATTTGCATCATCTTGATATGGAGAACTTTTACTTGGACTTTCTCTCAAGCATATCTTAACATTCAAGTGGAAAATGTCAATCATTTCTCAACATATTGTAGAAGTATAGTGTTTTGCATCACTGCAAGAATAGACTAATATCCAATCTTTTAAAAAAAGCTCTTAAAGGAAAGTGCACAAAGGCACAAAAAGAAGTTTGATGAGGTTTTTTTTTAAGTTTAAAAAAAAAGATTTTTAGTATGCTTAATTGTTTTATAATTTATTGAGAAAAAGATTTTCTGGATCATTTGCCAAAGTCAAGGTTTATTAACAAAGGGTGTGAAGTTTGAAAAGAAGAGGTTTTTGAAATATGGAGAAGTTTCGAAAATTGAAGAAGTGGGAAGGGGATGAAGAGACTATCCTAAAGCATAAAGTAAATGACATGAAATAAAAGGCCTCATTATAAAGTAGCCAAAGAGAAAACATTTGTGTGCACAAGTGTACTAACCATAAGATGGATCAAGCATGTGACATTGGTCAAAACAAACTTTCATATCCCTTTGGATTGAGCCACAAAATGAAAAAGCACATAAATGGATGAATATCAAAATATCCAGATGAATAACAAAGCCACAAAGTCACAAAGAAACATCCAAGTCTTGAATTGAATATCAAAGGGTCTAGAGGGATCACAAGGTCTCAGATGAATCATAAAGTATCATATATACTTCAATCAAGGGGAAAGCACTATGTCCTAAGGTCCAAAGTCCAAAATACTCCTCAGGCAAGGGATGGTAACACAAAGTCCATAAGATTAGATTAAAGCTTTTTAGGGTTTTAGACATTTTATAATATTTTTGTTCTTTTGAAATAATAAATCAAAAAAAGGCAAAAAGTAAAAGGCAAGAATGTAAATGATGTTAGGTTTTTGTTTTTATGATTGACAATAATTTTGTTAAAACATGTATCACACTAAGATGTTGAGGAAGATGTCTTGACATATTGATCAAACATCTTTGCAGGTTTTATTTTACTTCTTGGAAGACTTATTTTGTTATGAGATCTTTGAAGATTCTCTAAATATTCAGCTATCATATCTGACTGTAGGTTTATTTTAGGAACTCTTGTTTAGTTTCTAGCAGTACACTTGTTTCAACAAAAGGGATGTTGAGACATTTTAGGAAACAAGTGATCTTGTTCCTGATTTTATACAGAAGGTTCACAAGCATTGCCTTGTTGAAATATCAACAGTCCTCAACAACGACGCCCAAAACTTGATGACTTCTCGCCAGTGTACTGATAATGTTACAGTAATAAAATATCGAATCCACATGGACTGCTTTTTAACAAGACAAAAAGTGTGCAATGCATATGACATAGTAAATTGGGGGTTCAGATTTCAAAGCTAAAATAACAAAGAGTTCAAACAGAGCTATGAAAGCAATCATGTTGTGTCTAGAATCCCTTATTTCTCTATTGTTGATATTTTATGCCTTACATGAATAATCTCATCCCTATAGTCCCACAACGAATTAACTTGTGTTGTTGCCTACATTATTATTGACCGGCCTCAGATAGTTATGACTTCTACATAAGTCCAATTACGATTGCTTAACATAGCGCTAAATTGCCTTATGGCACACTAACTCTAACACTAACCATTAACCATTAACATTTAATTCTTGCTCTTTACATTTATGCAATTTACTATTCTTGTACATATTATTCATTTGCTTTTGCCCTTTGCTCATTTGAGCACATGTTTATGTTAATGCAATTTGCCTTTTGCTCACTTGAGCACAAAATTGTGTATATATTATTGTGCTTGTGTTTTATTTTGATTGTTGTGGACCAAATGCAAAAAATGGACAAATGGACTTATGTTCTAGGACATACCCTATGCAAAATGGAGTAAAAAGGGCCTTAATGTTGAAGATGGATTAGAAGGACCAAATATCTAAACTCATTCTTGTCCATTCTTGATTTACTTCATGGAACTCTTTGATGTGTGTGCTTTTGTGCTAGGGAATCATATTTGATCCAAATTGAAGAACCATTGCCATATGCTTCAAAAGTGAGAGATACAAGAGCCATTGGAAAATTCCTAAGAGCTTTGCTTGATTGATTGATTGATTGAGTATACACTTATTTGCTTGCATATTCCAAAGGATGGGAGCTATTTGGATCATCAATATGATCTCAAGAGAGGAACTCCATTTGTGGTCTTGTTTCTTATCCTTCATCTCTTGTATGATTAGGACTTTCGCCATTCTTCTTCTTCCCTCCACTATAACCCAAGCCAAAAATTTTGTGCAAACATTAACACTTGTTTTCAAACATTAGAAACCTAAGCATTATGCTTTTGATTTTCAAACTTTCTTTTCATAACACTTATTTTGAATTGAACCTTTAAGTCAACTTTGACCATATTTTGTAAATACTTTTCATTGGTAAATATAACCCATTCAAAAGCTTTTGTGGTTTCAATGGCCACTTCTTATCAAAACTTTTCATAACCTTTAGTTATTAGGTTTGAGTTATCCTTGAGGTAGATGTAATACTCACCTATATCCTTAGTGATGGACAATGAGTCTTCCATGCTTATTACAGGGTTAACCCCTCACTAGCATGTTGAAGTTATCCTCACATGGTGGATTTGTGGTTTTAGGTTGAGTTTTCTCCCTTGGATAACAAAAGACCTTAAGGCTTTTGGGCCAATCAATTCACCAACTTATTTTTTGAGATTTTTACCCCGAACTACGAAGTTTTGATCCTAATCTTTTTTTAGATGGTACGTAGGCAATGGGTTTATCCATCCAAACACAAATTGTAAATAACTTGTATATTCTCTTCTCATCTCTTCAATCATGTTTGCACAAACAAATTTTTCACAAAATACCAACCTTACAACAAGTGTGAAAAGGGATCCCTAGGAGTACCTAGGATGTTTTGGGTGCTTAAAACCTTCCCATTGCATAACCAACCCCCTTACCCCGATCTCTGACATTTTTACTAGTTTTTGATTCGATAAAACTATTAGGTTTTTGTTCGCTTTCTAACCATTCCTTTGGATAAATAGAAGTACGGTGGCGACTCGACTTGTATGTTTTACTTTTGATTTAGTCAATAAATCTAAAGGTAACGAATACCCCGCTACAGTGATCCCCCTTTAGGTTTGCACACATCATATCAACATGCCCAATGAATCTTAGAATCGCCTTTAACCCCTCCTAGAGAATCCTCATTTAAATCGTATCTAACTTCTTCTAAACCTTAACAAGCATATTGTGAAAGATTAAGAAGAATATTGGGATGATACTAAGAACTAAGTTAGGAAATATTACTCCATCCAAACTAATATATATTCCTCGAATAATGGAGCCTCATAAAGTCAAGATTTATTAGTGGTTCCCAAGTAGCTTGAAGATGAGGGTTGGCCTCTACGGTAAGCCAAGGTACCTGGCAATATAGACCCTAGATTATAATGAAGAGAATCCCTAGCCAAGCCCAATAAAACTAGATTGATATTAAACCCAACAAGACTACTTTTAGAAAAATTAACATGAAGGCATGAGGCCAACTTAAACCCCTAAAGGATTGTCTTAATCAACCAGAGGTTGTCCAATCAGGCATCAACCGAGATTAGAGTGTCATTTGAATATTGAATATGATAGATTATTAGGTTAGAGGAGCCCACCATAACCCTGAGTATAGGTTAAGCTACATAGTTTTTCAAAACAAGCCACCCAAACCTTCCACCACTAACACAAACAAGAACGGGGTTAAGGGCTCACCCGATTTCAACCCTGTTCGGATACTGATCTCTCTAGTCTAGCAACCATTTACCAACATGACTAGACTACCAATAAACACACAAGCTCTCATCCAAGATATTCATTTCCTACAAAAAAACCAAATTTGGCAAGCATATAATCAAGAAAGCTTCAACTAAGGGAATCATACACTTCCTCAAAATCCACCCTAAAAATAAGACAAGGTTTTGTGTTTTTTTTACCATGTCTACCTCGTTGACCACAACCACCTCATTAAAAAACGTTGATTGATTGGAGAAAACCAGCTTATCCATAACCTCAACTAGTCTAGCCATAAAAATTTCGGCAACAATCTTATACATAAAACTCACTTAGGAAATTAGTCGAAAATCTCCCAAATGAGTATTATATTCAATTTTAGGGATCTTGGTAACAAAGTATGAAGAGAAACTTCAAGGGAGAGAAGGAAAATATTGGAACTAATCAGAGATAACTCCAAGATCAATCTTAAGAAGATTCTAGAATCTCCTCGTGAAAGAAAAATTAAAACCGTTAGAGTTAGGACTTTTGTTATCATTACAATTAACAATAGACCGATCAATTTCAATAGGAAGAAATAGAATGAAAATAACAGCATTATCTTCTTTAAAAGCGAGAAAAAATCAACATCATCTAGATGAGGTCAATCCACAAGAGATTTTCTATAATGATTAGAGAAAAAAGCAATCATTTATTTCCTAATCGGAATCACCTCTTTAACTCAATCATCACCAACTCTAAAAGTCGTGTTACTATTACTAATAAAATATTTATCTATTTTAATTTTAAAAATATGTAAGTATTATATTTTAAGAAAGTTAAAATAGTTTGATGGCTAAGATGAAATAGTTAAGAAGTAAATTGATAATGATATTGGGAGTTCGATCATATTCTAAATATTATACTAACAATATAAATTAAAATATAATTTATTTGTCATTTAAATTGTTCTGTATTGACCAAAACAATCTCACATTGCTTGCTTGAAAATTGAGGTTAATGGTAGTTTATATATAACACTATACACCTTAACTTAATGCAACACATTTTTTAAAAGATAAATTCGTGAGGATTCTCACACCAAAAACCGACAATATCTCGTAGTCACAGTACTGCAGAATGAGGTCGACCGAAACATTAACAGGGTTGGACCCACAAACTCGCAACTTACCCATTAGTCTCTTATAGAATGTAAGTGTTTCAGGTTGCTCAAAATAGTCTCACATTACTTGAAAGTTGAGATTAAGAATAATTTATATACAACTTTCATATGTTTCATATCAACGAGACGCCAATTTCAAAGAATAAGGTCGTGAGAAGTCTTACACCAAAATGGACAATATCCGATAGTATGAACTTCAGATCAACAAAAATATTAATTATTATATTAATTATTTTTTATTTTTTATATAAATTAGTGAAGTGCAAGAAGGGTGAGAGGATGCATCACAACTAAGTTGACATTCTATCTTAAACAAACTAAACCAACATTTTAAAGTATATTATTTTCAACAATTTTATAATAAGAAAAACAAACATCTTAAAAAAGATTAGGTCAAAACTATGAGTTTTTCCTAACTCATATATATATAATAATCTTAGTTTTAATATGCTAGAATTTGAGAACACTTTTGCTTAAAAATGACTCAATGATATTTATTTATGCATAAATTTTTTTATTTTGAATATTATTTTTAACATCTTTTTATTTAATAAAAAATTATTTTATAGATTATAATTCTTTTAGATTTAAGATATCTCATATTTTCAAATTTTAAAATATATATAAAAATAAATTAATCTATGCCATTTTTTTTTGGTTAGTTATGACGCTTGGTGAAATTTATTTTGTATTTGTTCATTTGAACTTTTTTAAAAGATAGGTCATACAATGTCTAACTATCATTTTTTTTAAATTTAATGAGTTAGATTTTACATCCCTTTATTTTTTTTTAATATATTATAGTTATTAAAAATAATTTTATAACCATACTTTAAGAGGAGGCGCCAACTCTTATGGCGTATGCATTAGACTTTTACACACATACATCACTGCAATTGACGCATGCATGCAAATGTAGGAGCATGCGTCAATTCTAAAAAAATAGAGGAGTAGCCAAATACAGTGACACATGCATATAAAAAAAAATAAAGAAGTAGTCACATGCATTGCATTGGCGCATTGCATTGGTGCATGTTCTTACAAGGTATATGCATGCACTATGGTAAATTACGCCTATGTGTAACTAATCAAAACATAAGTCATAAGAGTTGAAACATCCTCTTGTCATCCAACTGAAACATGTTTAATTTGATAAATAAATTAAAAATGTAGTTATTTTGATATATAATTTTAAAAGATTGATTATCTAAAAAAATCAAATATAATATTTATTATTTCTTTCCACTAACTTATATTTATTTATTATATTTTTAATTTACATAATTACTTCACTATTTATTATTAATATGATTATTTTAATAAATAATTCATTATATAATTGAAATGCATATAATTAATTATTATCTTAAAAAATATGAAAAACCTCAATAAAACGACGGAAAGAATAATATAATATTAAATAAACACGACCTCATATTTTTTTTTCGGATGAAGTATGAAGTTTAAATGTCGTTTAATGTGATGAATTTTCTAAGCACAAAATTGAAGATTGAATCCATGACAACTTGCTTAAATACAAAATCTTTAGCAGTTACACTATTTTACTATTGGTGACTCGTACACTTTCTAAAGAGATAAATGCTAACCAATGTTTTACAAGCATATTATAAAATCACATTATATGAATATTATTTTTTGAATTAAAATATATAATATTAAATAATATATTTTTAAATTTATATTTTTTGTTTTTGATTCATTAATGTATACTTTGAAAGAACATATGTTGATTTGGATAATTAGGTTATAATTTTCTAGAAGAAAACAAATTTCAAAAATGGCTTACAGATAGTAGTGTCAATAATCAATACATAATGTTCCCAATTTGATCTATTATTTCATCTGCAAGGAAGAGGACACGCTGGCGGCTGATGTGACACTTGTATAAATCTAGAAGTTAGACAGAGATAGGTTATTGGAATGGAAAAAATACAGTGCATTCAACCATTCTTACTCAACACTAATCTAATCCTTTTTATTTGCTTCCTATAATATTTTGTTTTCATGTGAAGTGAACAAATAAATCAATACGATATGCTCACGTCCCATGCACACCGGCTAAATCTAGTTCTTCTATAACACGTTTGGATTTTAAATTATTTTATACAATAAGTATTTAAAATACTATCTATTAATAAAATATGTAGTTTTTTTTAACTAATTAATGAGTGCGTGAAAGGTAACTCTAAGCTTCCATGTGTATCCGAGTAAAATCATCTTTCAAATATTTTGGGGAGATTCTTCTTGACAAAACTATATGTAAAACTATATGTAGTAGCATCCTCGTTCCACTTGAAGATGACATATATCATGATATGGAGGGGAACTAAACTCTTACTAGCAACGACTTTAAGGAGGTAAAGTGGATCAAAGAGATTATCCTTAAGGACATCCTCGCTTTGTCGGTAACAGAGGAAGGTCCTAAAAATGTTAATATGTTCGACCTGGATGCACGTGAAAATGAAGTTAAGTTTATCACAGCGGTGATTTCGAGGCTATTTAGTTCGGCGACAATCCCGCTCGGTTGGTGAAGTTAGGGTCTGGCCTTCTCTTTGAGATAAGATCCATACTAATCGAATGCCTCCATGAAAACACATACATTTTCGCTATCTCTGCGCATGAAATGCTCGATATCGATTCCAAGGTAGCCTACCATCAGTTAAAGGTCGACCCCGACACCCAGTACGTCTCCCAGCGACGAAGAAGGCATGCCCTAGAGAAAGCTAAGGCCATCACAAGCACAGTGAAAGGCCTATTAGATGCACGATTCATTTCTGAGGTGAAGTATACAAAGTGGTTTTCCAACGTCGTTCTAGTGAAGAAGGTCTTGGGAATGTGGAGGGATTGAGTCGATTACACTGATCTTAATAGAGCATTCCCAAAAGACTCTTACCATCTCCCAAACATTGATAAGTTGTAAATAATTCATTCGGGTACATGTTACTATCATTCATGGATGCATACTCCGGGTATAATCGGATACCCATGTTCGAATCAGACAAGATGAAGACAACATTCATGATTAAGCAACCCAATTACCAATACAACGTCATGCCTTTCGGGTTGAAGAATGTTGGCATAACATATTAGAGGATGATGAATAACAACTTTCAAGAAGAGATATGGGAGACGCTGGAAGTATACATGGATTCCATTATCGTAAAGTTTGGTCAAGAGGAGTTTCACGCTCAACGCCTCAAATGGGTGTTTAAAAGGGCCTGGCATTAAATATGAGACGCAATCCAGATAACTTCACCTTCGGGATAAGAGTCGGCAAGTTCTTGGGCTTCTACCTAACTGAGCGAAGAATTAAAGCAAACCCCGACAAATGCAAAGCAGTAGTCCAGATGAGCGCTCCAAACTCTAAGAAAGGGGTCTAAAAGTTAAACAGTATGTTGACCTCTTTAAGCATGTTCATCTCAGAATCCGCCCACCATGCATTGCCTTTATATAGGTTGTTGAGAAAATAGGTGAAGTTTTAATGGACATATGATTGCAAAGAGGCTTTTGAGTCGTTAAAGAAAACTTGGGCCACACCGCTGGTACCTCTATCAAGCACTGGCAAAAAGAGGTGGTGAGAATTGTTGTGATTAGACAATCTAACTCTAACCAGAGCTTTGTGTACTTCATATTGAAAGCCCTAGATAGAGCCTAGATGTGATACCATAAGATAAATAAAGTAACCTTGGCGTTGGTGACTGCATCATGCAAGCTCAGAAGGTACTTTCTCGCATATTCTATAATCGTTCAAACAAACTTGTCCACTGAAACAAGTGCTTTATCGACCGGATCTATCCGAGTGTTTGACGAATTAGGTCATTGAGTTGTCGGAATTCAAGTTGTCTTTAGAAGAAAGGAAAGCATTGAAGGCTCGGTTATTCACTGACTTCTTGTCTGAAATGACTCTCATCACTCTAGTTCCGGATCATACCTAGGTAATATTCATGGACATATCATTTTACAAATGGGAAAGCGGTGCATGCATAATTCTAGAAAACAAATATGGGCTCGTGGTATGAGTTTCCTTGAGATTCGAGTTCTAAACCACCATTAATCAATCCAAAGACAAAACAATGATTGCATGAAAGACCCTAGATGAAGAGATGGGGGTGGAGCACATCAAGCTGAGTACGAACTCCCCACTGGTCGTCTCTCAGATAATACGGGAGACACAAGCTAAATATTTTCTATTGCAATGATACCTCAAGCTAGATTTCGAGAAGTTAGCGAGATTTCAAGGAATTCGAAATCACTCATGTTCTGCAGGAAGAAAACATTCATGATTACCCAGCACGAGAAACCCCGAGATTAATCACTTATTTGTCCAGGAAACTAGGAAATCCCCGAGCATTGAGTCCCCTGAGAAGATAGTGTCGACCATAGACAATGTTGTCTCACCTTCCTAGATGTCCCCAATTCGAGAGTATATTGAGTTAGAGAGTATTCCATGAGATCCATCTAAGGCTACCTTGGTAAAGAGAATGGCTAGTGAATATAATATTATTAGAGGAATTTTATATAAAAGAGGCTTATCTACACCCTTGTTAAAGTGCCTAGGAAAAGAGGAAGTAGCTTACACACATTTACACGTACACGAGGGGATAGGCGGAAAACATCTCGGGGTCAAGGAATTTTGCTAAAACGATTCTAGGAGTGGGATATTTTTGGACGACCATGGTTCAAGATGTCAAGGAATACATGAAAAAATATGACCAATGTCAACACCATGGAGATATCTTCAACGCTTCATCCACATATTTTTTATGTTTTTACATCACCATGTTCATTCATGTAGTGGGGATTGGATATCCTTGGTTCATTCGCCCCAACATTGGGGCAATTCAAATACTTGATCATAGTAGTAGATTACTTTACCAAATGGATTGAAGCATAAACATTGGCAAATATCATGACAGCAAATGTGTTAGAGTTCTTCAAAATAAAAGTATTGGTTAGGTTTAGGGTTCCCCAAATTTTGTAACAGATAATGGAACGTAGTTTATAGATAAAAAGTTGAAAAGTCTTTTTGAGGAGTTGAAGATCAAGCAACACTTTGCCTCGGTGGAGTACTCCTAGACGAGTGGGCATGCAGAAGTAGTCAATTGGGTGGTACTTAATGGTTTGTTTAAAAAATTAGAGAAAGCCAAGAGAAATTGGGCCGAAGAACTACCGCATATCTTGTGGTCTTATCGTATAACTCCCCATTTGACCACCGGAAAAAGTCCTTTCTGACTTACACATGGTATTGAAGCAATCATTTTAGTAGAAATTGAAGAACTGGGTTGGAGGACGACTAACCCTTTATTGGAGGAAGAAAATAACAGAGCATTCATGGAAGAGGTTGATATTTTAGAATAAAAAAGGATGTTATACACTTTCACCAGCGCCTTCGTCAATTAGACCATTTCCTCCAAATAGAACTAGTGTGTTCGACCGAGTGAATTTCAAGTAGGGGACTTGGTACTACGAAGAGCTGACATGGGAGGAAAGATTACCCGAGAAGGCAACCTTATAGAAAATTGAGAAGGACCATACCGAGGGTAGACCAACACCAGGAAAATGGAACTATATCTTGGAATCCCACATAGGAGACCAGATGCCAAAGACTTGGAACATCGCCAAACTAAAGCAGTATTACGGCTAATAGGGTTGTGTGTCTACTTATTCCATGCTTTTTTATGTAATAGATTGACATATTGATAAATGCAATTACTTTTATGTTATCATTTCAGTCGCATTATTTTATGTCCTTCTACCATTTTAGGATGCATGAAGCGAAAAAGACTAAGTATATTTCTACATAGATGGATACACCCCTTTAGGAACTAGCCACACCAAGGGCGTAGGTGGTAGAGCCCGAAGACGTCTACCTCGATATGGGCACCACAAAGCCAATCCCCACGAAAGAAATAGGAACCATGAAGCATTTTTTCAATCTTCACAACTCACTATATGTGAATCACACAAGCTCAAGGTTTAACAACTATTTCTCAACCCTTTTAGATACCCCTAAAGGTTTCTCGAATTCTAAGAACACAATCATATAAATTTATACCCTTGCCTTTCTATGTTTTCTTTAGGATTTTTACCACATCCCTTTGTCTTTCAGACTACATTTTGAAGGTTATGAAGACAAGAAATATATAGGTACATAATTATAATTGTTGAAACACAATGGAATTCTAACGGGTCCAAAATACAACCCACTAACGAACAGATCTGCGAATCGAAACAACCAAGCCCGATAAACATAAACTGACCAATCCAAAACTTTATGCCTTATGGACCCGAACTCGCGTCCAACTCGACTAGCCTCGAACTTGTGCCGCCAATGTATGATCTCCATCATATTGCGCCTCATTTATAGACGTCGGTAATTCATCTGCTCTAGCGACATCGCCAACTTTTGAGTAGCTACAATTCTTCTGATATCCCGCACAGCCCCCGATGTCTTCCATCATCTTTTTTTATACTTTTTGGTGTTCTGATTTTTGTGAATCTTAAAAAACATGTTTTCTTTCTCTTTATTACTCATGAATCATGATTTTAAGGCATACTTCTACACTAACAACTAAATCAACATTAGAAAAAAGAGTGTGGCGTAGAATAATGCTACAAAGAGCCTCAAAATCATTTTGAAGAGCCAAAAATTGAACCAAATGATGTTCTTGTCTTTGGTCAGGGTACACTTTGACAACTTTAATTCAGATGATTTGGAAAACATCACAATAATGAATGCGCTAAAGTTCTTCAAAATAAAAGTATTGGTTAGGTTTGGGGTTCCCCAAGCCATTGTAACAGATAATGGAATGCAGTTTATAGATAAAAAGTTGAAAATACTTTTGAGGGGTTGAATATCAAGCAACACTTCGCCTCGATGGAGTAATCCTAGACGAATGGGCATGCAAAAGTAGTCAATTGGATGCTACTTAAAGGTCCATATCAAAGATTAGAGGAGGCCAAGAGAAACTAGGTCGGTGAACTACCGCACATCTTGTGGTCTTATCGTATAACTCCCTAGTTGACCACCATAGAAAGTCCTTTCTGACTTACACATGGTATTGAAGCAATCATTTTAGTGGAAATTGAATAACTGAGTTGGAGGATAACTAACCCTTTCCTTGCGGAAGAAAATAACATAGCATTCAATGAAGAGGTTGATATCTTAGAAGAAAAAAGGATGATAGACGTTTTCACCAGCGTCATCGTCAACTAGACCATTTCCTCCAAATAGAACTAGTGTGTTCGACCGAGTGAGTTTCAAGTAGGGGACTTGGTACTACGAAGAGCTTACATATACTACAAAATAGACCTTTCTTCACACTAAACTACAACAGTCTGACTGTTAACCGTTGTAATACCTCATTTTTGGACGCACTTTATTTGCTTATATTTACGAAAATACATTGCACTACAGTGAAACTAATAAACCGTTACAATTAATGTTATCCTTATAATTATAATATATAAATTAAAATTAAAATACCTATCATCATGGTTGTTAATGTGAACCGTTGTGAAAGTCATTACATTTCATCACGATTTTTGAATACAATTATGGTGAAATTGTTTACTCATATATAATATAAGCGAATTAGATTGCGCTTCTTGATAGTATCACCATATCTATCACATCAAAACTCTAGAACACATATTCTCTCTTTTTCTTTGTCATTAGGTCTAGCTTCATAGATAAAGGTATTCTTCTTCTTCCTTGTTCTTTCTTTTTCGTGTATGTTATTTTTATGTTTCACAAGATTCTCACATGATTTTTTTTCTTGTTTGAGAGTTTATTATTATTTTTTGTATGGTGTTGTTGTTTTATGTTGTTGTATGTTATTGTTTTCTAGTTTCGATTTCAGATCCTTCTCTCAAATATGAATAGTGGGAGCAACAAACTAATCCACGAGATTCAGGTTACAAAGGAGCTTATTGATATGGTGGAGTTATGGTTTAACAAAACCAAGGAAGATGAATCTGTTAGGGATCACATTACTGTTGTTGAACCGTCTGATGGAACAGACTATACGAATATTCTTTTCAAGAATCTTAACCTTGAAAAGATGAAGAAGGTAGAAGTTATTATGAATGGCCTAATGAATCTGGATGTAACTGATTGTGAATCAAATGAAGACCTTGAGAACTTTGAAGATCTTGAGAACTGCACAAATTCAATTAGGCATGAAGATTGAAGGCCTTTGTTATGTTTTATATGATTTGTCGTTGGTTGTTGTTGTTGTTGTTTCTTGTTATGTTAACAATGTACTGCTGGTTGTTGTTGCTTGTTATGTTACAATGTTAATGCTAGTTATGTTGTGGTTGTTGTTGCTCGTTATGTTACAGTATACTGCTTATTTATGTTACAGTGTACTGCTATTTGGGTTAACAATATACTGCTGGTTGTTGTTGCTTATTATGTTACAATGTTATTTTTAGTTTATGTTTTCAAAATAAGTTAGCATTCTGAAAGTTGTTTATATTTCGAAATCTGGTTTAAGAGAACTCATATTATGGGTGTGGTTCATAGATAGTTTGTTTTTCTATGGAGAAACAATACAAGAAGTATGAAGCAATTTTGGAAGCTTCATCCGCGTTGTACTTTTTCTTCATGGCAACACAAAGTAGATCAACTTCATATCGTTCCACGAATCTTTTCAATAAAAGGTATGTTGTTGTCGTTTTATTGATGTATGTTGTTGTTGAGTTTATTATAACGTATGTAGATTGTTTGTTTCACTCAGCCTTAAGTGAACATGCATTTATTTAAAGTGGTTTAGAAAATAATAATTCAAAAATTAAGTTATATTTGAAATGCATCTTGGATCAAACATGTTTTTCGAATTGCATTCATCTATATAACTCTTTAACACATAGACCTTGGTTTATTTCCCCAGGTTCTTCAAAGAAATGATTCGTTCCCTATTAATTTATATTGCAAAACATCAAATTTGTTGAGAAATTGGATCATCTCAATCGCTGTCATCATAATAGTCTTCACCATTGATTAAAATAATGATGATGATAGCGATGATGATTCTGAATTAGTCAACATATTGATGCTTTGCAAAATAAACTAGGAATGAACCGTTGCTTTAAAGAATTTGGGGCATTGAATCAAATACTATGTGTTAAGAAGAAAGAGATAAGTTATGGCATTGAATACAATTTGATTTTTCAAATTATTATCTTCTACATCAATTTTAATGGTTGTATATGTATAATGAGGTGTAAGGAAAAACAAGCAATTTATATATTTTATAATAAACTCAGGTACTTTTCACAACGGTTATCTTCTGTAACCATGGTGAAATGTTAATTATATTCCAAATAAATTATTGATGTGGCTGGGTTTCGAACCCATGACCTATATATATATATATATATATATATATATATATATATATATATATATATATATATATATATATATATATATCACAAAGGTTGTTTAATCTAACTGTTGTGATAGCTAGCGCACTATCTAACTTATAATCACGGTCACACGCCCGTTGTGGAAACCACCATATATACAATCACACACTACCTAACAACGAATGTGCAACCGTCATTATATGTGTTTCACAACCGTCATTATATGTGTTTTCCGTAGTAGTGAGGAAAGAATACCCAGGAAGGAAAGCTTACAAAAAATTGAGAAGGACCATACCGAGTGCAAGCCAACACCTGGAAAAGGGAACTATCTTGGAGTCCCTCGCATGAGAACAGATACCAAGAAATTGGAACATCACCAAATTAAAGCAGTATTACAACTAATAGGGTTGTGTGTCTACTTATTCCATTCTTTTTTATGTAATAGATTGACATATTGATAAATGCAATTACTTTTCTATTATCATTTCAATCGTATTATCTTATGTCCTTCTACCATTTTAGGATGCATGAAGCGGAAAAGACTAAGCATATTTATGCGCAGCTGGCACACCCCCTTAGTAACTAATCACTCCAAGGGCGTAGGTGGTAGAGCCCAAAGACGTCAACCTCGATCCATTTCATAACTTGGGGCATGAAAGAGGATCCTCCTTGGTTAGGTATGCTCCTCTGTAACGTGGAGCTGACATTTGACCTATTGTAAAGTTATTACCACATCTCGCCAATCCCCACCAAGGAAATAGGCACCACAAAACATTTTATCAATCTTCACAACTCACTATATGTGAACCACACAAGCTCAAGGTGTAAGAAGTTTCTATCAACCTCTCTAAGCCCCAAGAACACAATCATATAAATTTATACCCTTGCCTTTCTAAGTTTTCTTTAGGATTTTCACCACATCCCTTTGTCTTTCAGACTATATTTTGAAGGTTATGAAGACAAGAATGATATAGATACATAATTATAATTGTTGAAACACAATGGATCTCTAACGAGTCCAAAACACATCTGTAGCGGGGTATTCGTTACCATTAGAGATATTGACTAAATCCAAGGTAAATCATACAAGTCGAGTCGCCACCGCACTTCTATTTATCCAAAGGAATGGTTAGAAAGCGAACAAAAACCTAAAAGTTTTATCAAATCAAAACTAGTAAAAGAGAGTCAGAGATCTGGGTAAGGGGGTTGGTTATGCAATGGGAAGGTGTTAGGCACCCAAAACATCCTAGGTACTCCTAGGGAACCCTTTTCACGTTTGTTGTAAGGTTGTTGTTTTTTGTGAAAAAATTTGTTTGTGCAAACATGATTGAAGAGATGATAAGAGAATATACAAGTTTATTTACATTTGTGTTTGGATGGATAAACCCATTGCCTACGTACCATCTTAAAAAAAGATTAGGATCAAAACCTCGTAGTTCGGGGTAAAAATCTCAAAATGAATTGGTGAATTGATTGATCCAAAAGCCTTAAGGTTGTTTGTTATCCAAGGGAGAAAACTCAACCTAAAACCACAAATCCACCATGTGAGGATAGCTTCAACATGCTACTGAGGGGTTAACCCTATAATAAGCATGGAAGACTCATTGTCCATCACTAAGGATATAGGTGAGTATTACATCTACCACAAGGATAACTCAAACCTAATAGCTAAAGGTTATGAAAAAGTTTTGATTAAGAGAGTGGCCATTGAAACCACAAAAGACATTTGAATGGGTTATATTTACCAATGAAAAGTATGTACAAAATATGGTCAGAGTTGACTTAGAGATTCAATTCAAAATAAGTATTAGGAAAAGAAAGTTTAAAAATCAGAAGCATAAGGCTTAGGTTTCTAATGTTGAAAACAAAGGTTAAATGTTTGCACAAAGAGTTTTGACTTGGGTTAGAGTGGAGAGAAGAAGAAGAGAGGCTAAAGTCCTAAGCATACAAGAGGCGAGGGATAAGAAACAAAACCACAAAAAGGAGTCCCTCTCTTGAGATCATATGGATGATCCAAGTAGCTCCCATCCTTTGGAATAAGCAATCACATAAGCATAAACTTAAGCAATGAACAATCAAATAAACTTTTGGAAGGTTCTTCAATGTATCTTGAACCTCTCTCTCTCTTAGGAGCTCATGGTAATGGTTCCTCAATTTGGCTCAAGTGGAAATCCCTAGCACAAAGAAACACACACATCAAAAGGTTCTATTAACAATCAAAGAATGGACAAGAGGGAGTTTATAATATGGTCCTTTCAATGTTCATCTTCAAGCTTTAAGCATTCTAAAGGCATGAGGCCTAGTTGCTCTTTGACATTTAAGCATTCTAAAGGCATGAGGCCTAGTTGCTCTTCAAACTGCATTAGCTTGGGTAAAGTCCTAAGATCTAAGTCCATTTTGTCCAATTCATTGCATTTGGTTCACAACAAACAGACAAACACAAGCATAAAAGATATATATACACAATTATATGCTCAAGTGAGCAAAAGGCAAATGGCATTAGCATAAACATGTGCTCAAGTGAGCAAAAGAAAAAGCAAATGGATAATATGTACAAGAATAATAAATTGCATAAAAGTAAAGTGCAAAAAGTAAATGTTAATGGTTTATGATTAGTGTTAGTAGTTAGTGTGCCATAAGGCAAATTTAGCGCTATGTTAAGCAATCGTAATTGGACTTATGTAGAAGTCACAACTATCTGAGGCCGGTCAGTAATAATGTAGGCAACAACACAAGTTAGAAGTCTTGATTAGTGAACCAAGTTCCAACAACTTGCCATGCCAAAAAAGAAAAAGAGAATTGATCTTGTATTGGTTTAAGTCCTATGCATGATTTAGGAAGCAACCTATCCTTAATGCAAAGCCATTCATTTGATCAATTGATCAAGATGAATTAGATTTGAATCAAAGAAGATTAAGCCTCCCTAATCAATGCTAACTTATCAACCTTTAACTCATTGATCAAAAAGAAAGAAGAAGAAGAAAAAGGAGATGAATAATGGAAATGGAAATGAAAAGAATAAAGTGCATTAAGATGAAATAAAATATACCAACCCATGTGTGTTGACCAAATGACATTGAGAGTCAAAGTCAAATAATGAAAAACCAGAAATGGGATGAAGATTGGAGGTCAAACAATAAGCAAAATATTTTTGGCATTTTTTCTATTAAAAATAAACTTGAATTAAAAATAAAAGGAAGGTCAAACTTCAAAATCACTTCAAATCAACCTTGAAAGGTCCAAGTGATTTATCCCAAGTTCAACAAGGTCAAACAAAGTTTGACAAAAAATTTCAGCATTTTTAAAAGTCAGAAACTATTTTTAATCAATTAAAAATGAATAAAAATAACCTAATTGAACTAAATTCTCAAATAAATCTCAAATCAATTAAAAAATTTATGAGAATATTTTTCATAGATCTATCATCATTCAAATAGGTTAGGAAAATATTTTTGTATTTTTTGAATATCAAAAACTATTTAAAATGAATTAAAAATAACCAGAAAAGAGAAAAATCACAAAAAATATCAAATGACAAAATAAACAATATTAAAAATCAAAATTAGAAACTAGAAATTATTTGGAGAAGAATGCAATTGGTCCCATATTTTTTGGAATTAAAATGAAGAAGATATGAATTTTTGAAAATAATGGAAATAAAAGAAATTAAATCAGAAAATAGGAAAATAAAAAAAAACAGGAGCGTTTGATCAAGCCTCATTAATTGACGTGGCTGATCAGATGCTCCACATGCGCGCTTCCATGGTAAACCAAAGTCAATGCGTCACACAAACATTAAAACAAAGTCATAACATTGGACAATGGAGATTAAATCTGGAGATCAAATCCAAGGGCTCACAATGCATCTCGCAAAGGGACGGTGACCGGAGCCACCGTCTTCTCCGGTGAGCATGAAGATTCCGGCCAAAATTGCAGGTAATGAAAACTTAACCAAATGAAGCGATCCTCATATCATTGGAAAGCTGGGATGATGTACATCATCCCTGTACCATTGGTTTCTTCTCTAGATCCTCATAGAGAGAGAAAATCATGGTGTTCATGCTGAACTTCATGGATTTCAACAATTGAGCATTCAAAACAATTGCCTCTATGAAGAGAACTTCAGCCAACCCAATATCCAAGCAAATAGATCAAGAAATAGTGAGTTTCGAAGAAAAAACCAGTTGAAGAGAACCTTTGGATTGTGGTGATCTGAGCTTGCTTCCTTTGGCCAAACAGAGTTTCAATGGATTATGAGAGAGAGGTCTAGGAACTTTAGATCTAGAAATTCAACCAGATTTAGTTGAATTTTAGATCTGAGAAATTTGAATGAAAATGAAATAGTTCCTTTGGTGAGAGGTTTGGTTTTCAGTTCAGCAGCATTCCAGGTTGATTCATGGATGATTTCAAGTGAAGCAAGCAAGTGTATTTATAGTGGAAGCTGATGCAAGGAGGTGGAAAATTCGTGTGCATGGCAAGAGGATATGCATTGCATGGGCTTGCATGATCATGTAGAAGGCCCAAATCCAATGCCAAATGCAATCTGAGATATAATTGAGCTGAAATGGACGTGTAGTTGGCATTGCATAGGCTTGTGTAATGAGTTTCAACATGTTATGCACAATTATGCCTAAAACTTCTCCTCTTCGAAAATGCCATTTGCCAAATCCAAACATGAGCATATGAGTAATGGTTGGAAAGGTCTTGGTGTAAGGAACAAATGTTATGCTGGGAAAAAATCCATTTGAAGTGTGGAAATTAGTGAATTTTGAGTTTAAAGTGCAAGGTGCGAAACATGCAAAGGTGAGGTTTCCAAATTTGGCCAATGTTCAAGCCCCTCTGTTTTGATGATGCAAGCCTCAAATGAAAAAACCTCAAACATCAAAGTTGTAGATCTTTTCAAGCAAAACAAAATGGACTTAAATTTTGAATCATTTGGATTTTTTATGAAAGAGTTATGGGCACTTGAAGTTGGACTTTTTTGCCTTTCAATGCATTTGGTCCAAAGTGACCTATAATGTTTTGCATTATCATATGTATTTCCTTTGAGATTTTGAAATTTTATTCAACATAAAATTTGAAGTATACATCTTAAGCTTTCCAATTCATTTGATCCCACCTCAAAATCATAAAAAATGAATGAGTTATGTTCTTGGGAAGTTGACCCAAAATTAGGGTTTTAGTCAAAATGACCTATAATGTATTGGAATGGGAGATGACCTTATAAGCTTCAAATCAATTTTTGATGAACATGAAAGTTGTTCATATTGCCCTTAGGAACATTTTTGCTTTTGGGATTATCTCCATTTGACTAACACATAAGAAGTTAGGTCTCAGTGTATTTCAAAATAATCAGATGAATTAACTGATCAACTTCTCAAGTCCATGACTCATATCTTGATGAATTGATGATTGAGGAAACTCAAATAAGTTCAAATATGCATGAAATGATGAATTACAGAACTTCCCTTAATTGTATTTGATCATGGGCTGAGGTTGCTTCAAGAGCAAGGCATTATGGATGATCAGATGAACTAGGGTTTCCTTGGGGAACAAACCTCAAACCCTTTGACTTGCTTTGATCAAAATGATGAATTGAGATGCTAGGGAGGCATATCTGATGGATGAGAGCTTTGGGAACCATTACCATGTTTGCTATCATCTTCACTTGACCATATCTTTGCACAAAGGACTTCCTTGAAGCTCTTGACCTTGTGATTGCTCAAGCTACAAACAAAAGATGTTAGTGACATATTTTTGTGCTTTTGGTTAATAAACAAAAATGAGAAAAGCAATGATATACAATTCAAACATGCTTGGTGATCTCAAACCACTCATAAGAGGTCCCACTCAAAGGTAAAGGGAACCAAGATGCCTATGATCCTTGAGGCAATGCAAATGCAATGTTATGATGCCATGAGGGATCTTAGGGACAAAATTGGGGTCTTACAACAACCCACTAACTAACAGATTTGTGAACCAAAACAAACAAGCCCGATAAACATGAACTGACTAAACCAAAACCTAATGCCTTATGGACCCGAACTCGCGTCCAACTCGACTAGCCTTGAACTTATGCCGCCAATGTCTGATCTCCATCGTATTGCACCTCATTTCTAGACGTCTATAATTCCTCCACTTTAGCGACATTGCCAACTTTCGAGTAGCCACAATTCATTGGATCTCTCGCACAGCCCCCGACGTCATTCGTCATATTTTTTGATACTTTTTGGCGTCCTGATTTCTATCAATCTTAAAACATGTTTTTTTTTCTCTTCATTACTCATGAATCATGATTTAAAGGCATACTTCTACACTAACAACTAAATCAACATTGGAAAAAAGAGTGTCGCGTAGAATAATGCTACAAAGAGCCTCAAAATCATTCAAAATAGCCAAAAGTTGAACCAAATGATGTTCTTGTCTTTGGTCAGGGTACACTTTGACAACTTTAATTCAGATGATTTGATAAGAGCTTATTGATCCCACAAATTAGCCATGTCTGAATAAAATTCTTGATGGTCATGTTCTTATGTTTAAGGGCCCTAATATCACTCTCATCCTGATAATGGTTTGTAAAGTTAGTGTGATTATACAAATGTTCCAATAGTATCATACATCTTTAGCATTATCATATTTTATTAATTGACACCTATTGATCGAGAAACATAATTAATTATTCAAATAAGGATTTTTGAATTACTAACATCTCACGTTTCTAATTTTTTCACAAACTTCACTTCATCCTTTTTTTTTGTGGACATAATAGAGGTGCCATCATTATAATGTTAGAATAATATATATATATATATATATATATATATAATATATATATATATATATATATATATATATATATATATATATATATATATATATATATATATATTGATCCTATGTTCCTGATAACAAAAGAACAACAAGATCAATAAAACAAAATGCGGAAATAGAATTAGAGGTTTTACCTCCAGCAATTGTTGCAGTGTTGTGAGTGCATTGCCTTTGATTCTTCCAAGCTCTTGCTCTCTCAATATAGATGGTGTATTTCTTTTCTGATTAGAGAAAGCTTTGGGGACCAAAGACTATTTATAGACTTGATTCTACCATCAAGAATTTAAAGCCATTAAAACTCATTACCATCCAATTAAATGTTCATATCAATTTACATTAAAACCAAAATAAATCATACCCTTTTCAGAACCAAAATCCCAAAACTATGGACCACATTAAATTGGTTTTTTTATTATTAATACTGTAGCGGTGTATTCGTTACCTTTAGATTTATTGACTAAATCAAAAGTAAAGCATACAAAGTCGAGTCTCCACCGCACTTTTATTTATCCAAAGGAATGGCTAGAAAGCGAACAAAAGCCTAAAAGTTTTACAAACAAAACTAGTAAAAGAAGGGTCAGAGATCTGGGTAAGGGGGTAATTATGTCATGGGAAGGTCTTAGGCACCCACAACATCCTAGGTACTCCTAGGGAACCTCTTTTCACAACTTGTTGCAAAGAGTTATTGTTTATGAAATTATTTTGTGCAAACATGATTGAAGGGATGAGAAAAGAATATACAAGTTTATTTACATTTTTGTGTTTGGATGGATGAACCCATTACCTACGTACCTTCTCATGAAAGATAAGGATCAAAACCCCGTAGTTCGGGTAAAAAAATTTCAAAACAAATGAGTGGATTGATTTTAAATAAAAGCCTTAAGGTCTTTCGTTATCAAAGGGAGAAAACTCAACCTAAACCAACAATCCACCATGTGAGAATAGCTTCAACATGCTAGTGAGGGGTTAACCCTATAATAAGCATGGAAGGCTTACAATTCAATCACTAAGGATGCAGTGAGATTTACATCAACCACTGAGATAACTCAAACATATGGCTAATGCATGAAAAATTTGATTAAGAAGTGGACAAGGACCACAAAAGACAATTGAGTGGGTTGAATTAACCAATTAGAATTATTCACAAAATGAAGTCAAAGTATGAATTAGAGTTCATTCACAATGAGTATTAGTGAAAAGAGAGTTTGAAAATCAAAGGCATAAGGCCTAGGTTTCTAGTTTTGAAAACAAGTCAAATATTTGCACAAAAGATTTTCTGGTTTGGGTTAAGGATGGAAATGTGGATCAAGGTTAAGAATGCAAAAGGTGGGGAAAAAGGAATAAGCCACACAAACAGGGTTGCTTTCTCGAGATCATAGAGATGATCCAAGTAAGTTCCTTTGGAATAAGCACAAGGCAAAAGCAAAACTCTCAATAAGAGAGCCACAAAAAGAGGAAACAGAAGGCCAATCAATGGACTTACATCCAACTCCAAGCACAACAACACAGAAACAGAATGCCAATATATGGACTTACATCTAACTCCAAACAACAAAAAAGGAAACGGAATGCCAATATATGGACTTATATCCAACTCCTGAACAATAAAACGGAAACGGAATGCCAATATATGGACTTATATCCAACTCCTGAACAACAAAATAAACGGATGCAGAATGCCAATATATGGACTTATATCTAACTCCATAAAACAAATAGGAAACAGAAAGCCAATAGATGGTCTTACATCTAACTCCTAAAACAAACAAGCAACAAATGCAAACACACAACATGCAATCATCACACTCTATATACAAACAAGAGGCTCAGACAAAAGGTTAGGCTTTAGTCAAGAGGGGTCATATCAACCTCGACAAACAAGCCAAAACTGTAGGGGTGTTCTGAAGCTCTTAACCACTAACATCGAGAGTTAGGGTGAAGCTTATGAAATGGAAATGAGGATTAGACCTCATGCTCTTAACCCTGGCCTGGGTGAGCTTGAATCAAAGAAGGTGTGCGGATCCAGAATGAGGGACCCTATTCCACTTGACTGACTCTATACAAAGATCTTGGGTTATGTTCAAGAGCATCAGCATGTAGTGCGAGCATAATGAACGACTCACTGATTAACAGGGGATTGATTGTTAATCCCTTCTATCTGTTAATTGCCTCTTCATTTAGGAAGACTTAACAAGTAACATGCCTCAACAAGGAGGTCTTTGGCACAAATATAAACATACACAATCATGGCCTCTTAAGGAGGACTTCAGCCAAATGCTTGCCAAAAAGGTGCCAGGACTTCCAGACTACATGGAGAAAAAGAGTGGCTACCTAAGTGGTGTACCAACCACACTCCAAAGCAAAGCTCAAGCAAGAGCTAAAAGCGACTAATGTACCTGTACAAAAAGCCAAACAGTCAATATTGTATTCAGAAAACCAAACAGACAACAGTGGAATCATCCAACAATTATACACAATGTAAGTCACAAGTGCAAGCACTCAAATGAGTTCATCACATCAATGGACCTACAACACAACAAGAGTTAGTAATCAAAGCAACTTGCATCTTAAATAATGCGGCCACACCAATCATTAGTGCCAAATGCTCAAGCCTGAAACACAAAGCACAATTAGTATGCATACAAATCATAAGTGCAAAGACCAAGCTCAAAAGCAAGTCAAATGACCAAAACAGAAGTCAACATTTCACATGAAGCACATTCAATCAAACAAGAAAGAGTCCTCAAAAGGACCAAAGCCAATTCATAATGCAAAGCCATCAATTAATCAAGATAAGGCAAAGGCAAACAATGTGATCAAAATTGGACATCAAGAATAGAAAATTCACATTTAAACAGAACTGTATCCAATGATCATGAAATTTTTTATGTGAGTTTAACATGTTATGGACAAGCATCATACCAAAAATTAAATCCAGAAGAGGTCAATTGGTGTATGAATGAAAATGCACATATGCAAGGCACAAAATGTTACACCAAATGTCACACTACATGTCCATGTGTCCAAAACAGTGATATCAAGTGATAAAAATGCCAAACAAAAGCCAAAAAATCATGTTACATGTTATGATCAGGCATGCCAAATTTCAAGGCAATTGAATAAACCATGAGCATTTCACAAGCAAATGAATGTAGCATATCATATTGGCATCATGTTCAAATAACCAAGCACAATTAAAAATCCAGCAACACAAAAATCATGAAATAAATGCTAAAAAAACTAGACATTAACACAAGCATGTGGAAAAAAGTTTGGATTAATTTGGACATGTTTTCTATTTTTTATGATTTTTAGAAGTTGAATGAACAAAATGAAATAAAATGAAAATCATATGGAAAATGAAATTTTGAATTAAGATTGGAAACATGCACCAACCAGGTATTGAACACGCGTGCTTATGGTAAAGGAGAAAATGTAATTAGAATTCAGAAAAGCAACAATAGCCAGGTTCGAACTCAGGTGTGGACGGTACAAGGGAATATTCAAAAGGAAATCAGAAACAATGCAAGCGAGGGAATCGAACTCATGTGTTGAAGGTTCAAGAGCGCATGAAGCGCAGTGTTTCAATAAGAGAAAACAAATGGAAATAAAAACGCATGGCAAAGGAATCGAGCACAGGTAACAAAGGTAAAAGGTGCTGGAAACAAAACCCTAAGCTACTGAACCAGGCGGCCGGAATAGTGATTCCGGTCGTCTTCCCCGGCTAGCTCCGGCGGACATGCATGAATTTTTTTTTCCAAAAACGCATAAAAAGCACATCAATCGAAAGGTCTTGCAGCCTACATCCCAAATCTATGATCAATTCAAACTAAATCTTCCTAACATGAGCGGATCGAGCAAAAACAATATGAACATCAAAAATTCAAATCAACATAACATGCTTGTTTCTCAACCAAATCAAGATCTAATTATATCAGAATCATCAGCATCAAAAGATCTACCTAATTATGTACATAAAACAACAAAAGATGAAGATCGAATTTCAGCTTACTTGAACTTGCAGTGATTGGATTCGTGTCCTCAAGCCTCCAAAACGTCTAGATCTTCTCCTCTAACGTCAACTTGAAGCTTTATGCACGAATTGGCAATTGGAAACACCTAGATCCAGCTCAAATTGAAGCTTCCATGTTCATGTTCAAGCTTTGGATCTGCACGATTCTTGACCAAATTCTTCAAATCAAACCTTGATTCCTACTCAATGATGCATGATAAACCAGATTATGCAAGAATTTTGTGGAATTGGATGAAGAAATTTGAAAATTGAAGAGAGAGAAAATTGAGAGGGAAATGAAATTTTGATCCAAATTCTGTTATTCCCCTTGAAATGTGATTAAGATTTAGCTTATATATCATCCCTTAATCATGTTGAAATTGAGATTAGGCTTTGGTTAATTGTGATTAAGGAAAAATGAGGTGGAATGCAAAAAATGCAAATGTGACTATGCATGGCTAATGTGCACGTGAACAGTGCCATGTTATGCCTCAATTCCACTTAAAATCAGTCAATAAACAACATTGGATTAGAATTTTGCTCATGTGATCCACCAATTTTGAATTATCAAATTTCCCTCCAAAATGCACTTGTATGGACACTTGATCATGTGAGCTTCTTTCATGCAAGGCAATGGTTGATTTGGAATCTCTTGGTCACAAGGAGCATTTTGCAAAAAGAGTGGACCATTTTGGAGTTTTGAATCAAAAGTTATGGCATTTTGAACTTCCATGTATACTTTGCAATCATTTGACCATAACTTCTCAACCATTCATCAGATGATCATGATCTTGGACTTTTTGAAAATGGGAGAGAAAGATCTTCAACTTTCATGTTGACCAAAAGTTAATTTTAAGCATCTTTGATGTTGGAAAGTTAAGTTGAATGTGAATCAAAAACTTGCCATTTTTGGAAACTTGAAATTATAGGTCACTTTCCATTTTTGGAAACTTTTGATTTGACTTCAAAATCTTCAAGATAGATGTTTGACATGATGAATAGGCCTATTTTGAACATGAATGGGATGCTTCAAATCACTTCCCCCAACTCAAAGCCTTCAATTGACTGCACAGTTGATTATATTGGTCCTCAGATGACCTATAAATGACTGATGAACTTGAACCTTTGCCACTTGATGAAATGGCTTCAAAATGAACCCTAACTCACATAAGCTCAAGATAATGATCATGTGGTCCTCTCTCAAGAAAATACCATCAGCTCTTGCACAAAGGAAGCTCTTGAACTGCTTGACATGTGCTTGCTTGATACTACAAAATAAAAAGGTTAATGACATATTTTTGGTGCTTTTGGTTAGTGATTAAAAAAAAGAAAAGCAATGATATACAATGCAAGCATGCCTGGTGATCCAAAACCACTCAACAGAAGATCCCACCCAAAGGGAAAGGAAGCCAAGATGCTCAAAAGATCCTTGAGGCTATGCAATGCAGAGCTTATGATTCCATGAGGGATCTTAGGGACAAAATTGGGGTCTTACAGATGCCCCTATTTAAGGTCATTCTAGCCGGAGAAATGAAGGTTAAAATCTTTGTCTCGACGTGGTAGAATGGGCTTAAATAATAACAAAGAGACAAATTTTGGTCCCTGAGAGACCTCATGATGCAGATGTATGAATGCAAAACAAACAAACTCTGTGGGGATATGTGTCCAGAAAGAAGAAAAGACGTCGGGATAAGACAATCCATTGGAGTAATACACTCACCAGGAATAGAGATTCAAACGGGGACTCTCATGGGGATAGAAAAAAGAAAAAAATGCGTGAGCAGGTCACGACTTGAAGCTGGAGACTATACTGGGGAATAAAAGACTGAGACTACGTGAGCAGGTCACGACTCAAAACTGGGGAAAAGGGTTTCCAAGGGGAACAAACCAATGGAAAGACTCGAGTTGACTCAAAAATTGCATGTGTTAGGGAAAACACCAACACAGCAAAACTATCCACAAAGAATACCTCGGATAAAAGTTCGGACTCAGGCTGAGGAAAGATTCACACAGAACCTCCCTGCCAGGGAAAATGCATGTATTGGGGAAAACGCCAACACAATACAAGGGAAAAACACAACAGAAAACTCCGATGGGGAAGTCTAACAAAGACTCTCCAGGGGAAGCAAATGGGTGAGGTGTTACCGGTTACTAGGTAACAAGCTCAAAGAGACATGTGATCTGAACACCGGTTACTGGGTGAAAGAACAACACGCTCGGGAAGAATGAATATCTAAGACCGGTATAAGGGTGAGAGATATCAATCAACCAAATCATCTGAGGAAGACCTGAAAAAAGGTATATTTTGACTCAGGAAAATCTGACTCCACAGGGGACTAAGGTCATAATAGGGAGCAGAAAGGAAGGAACACCAGGGATACCGGTTACTGGGTATATAATAGGTGACCAACCAAAGCGTGAATTGGGGTTTACTTCCAAAACACTCATCATCCAAAAGGAGGGCTTGAAAAAGCAAATCGACTTACAGGATGGACATTCGACTCCGCAAAGGGAAAACGAATCTTACTCGATTGGGGAAGGACAGAAGGCTTCAACCAAAGAGTGCATGAGATATATTATCCATTACCGTCAGAACGTGGATAGTATACTCGCATGGAAGATCATCCACAACCGGTTACTGGGTTAATAAAGGATAAATCAACCGAAACGTGAATTGGTGTATATGCCAAAACACTCATCATCCTGAAGAGAGCTGGAAAAGCAAACTTATTCAAAGGATGGACATTCGATTCCGAAACAGGAATACGAATCTTACTCAATTAGGGAAGAACAACAAAAGACTTCGACCAAAGAGTGCATGAGATACATTATCCATTACCGTCAGAACGTGGATAATATACTCGAAAGGAAGGAACACCAGGGATACCAGTTACTAGGCATATAATAGGTGACCGACCAAAGGGAGAAACAATCATTATCAACAAAGGATAAATGAGAGCTGACTCGCCGGGGATAAATTGCAAGCATACGGCAATTATCCAAACAAAAAAAGGGAATATCAACACCGAATACTGGATGAAGATAACCGCAAAGAGGGGATTACATCTACCGAATACTGGGTAGAAAACCACGGAAAAGGATATTCGATTCCAAAATAGGAAATACGAATCTTACTCAACTGGGGAAAGACCAAAGGTTTCGACAGAAGAGTGCATGAGACATATTATCTATTACCGTCAGAACGTAGATAGTACACTCGCATGGAAGATTATCCACAACCGGTTACTGGGTTAACAAAGGATAAATCAACCGAAACGAAAGGCATCGGGATACCAAACTAGGTATATAAAGATGATCAATCAAGGAGAACCAATCGTTACCAACAACAACAGGGTAGACGAAAGATAACTCACTGGGGATGAATTGCTTAACAAAGCAATTATCCAAAAGAAGGGGAAGAACCCGTTGGGGATAAAATTGCTTACTTAGAGCAATTATCCACAAAAAAGGGGAAATACCCGCTGGGGATAAAATTTCTTAATCAAAGCATTTATCCAGAAGAGGGCAAGGAAAATCAATATCGAATACTGATGACAGCGTAACTGTCATCAACTAGGATGAACCACAAAGGTTAACTCTGCAAAGGGGAGAGAGTAAGATTTACAACTATCGAATACTGGGTAGAAACCATCGACTCTGATGAGGATAAAAATAGGGTTTACAACTACCGAATACTGGGTAGAAGACCAAAGCCTCTGCGTGGGGAGCGAAAGGATCACTACTCCGCACGGGGAAAAACAATTAGGGTTTATAACTACCAGTTACTGGGTAGAAACCCACAAACTCTGCTGGAGAGAAAGAAAATAGGATTTACAACTATCGGTTACTGGGTAGAAAACCACAAAGAATAGGACTTATAACTACCGGTTACTGGGTAGAAGCCACAAATTCCGCTGAGGATAAGGTGAATGATTGCCGGTTACTGAGCAACTATTCATTTATACCACAGGGAAGCACAAGAGACAGTCACAAAAGGCCAATTTAGGATCAAACCAAAAAGGCAAACTGAATCAAGACTCGTCCTAATGAGGATACAGCTCAATAGGGAAACCCATCTCAATGTATGTGTTGGGAGGAAACGGAAACAACCGTCATCAACGAGGATATATCTCAGTGGGGAAATGCAGAAGGAAGGACAGACACTTTCTGCTTAAGGGGCTGACTCTATATTGAGAGATTAGACACCCGACATCTGCTTGGGGAAAAATATACCACCAAATAGCAGGAGACAACAAACAATAGATATATGGCAAAAAATGCAACATGAATATCTGAATGTTGAAAGTATGCATGAATATGCGTGATTTATGTTTGATGAATGCTGACAAACAGACATATCTAACACAAACAGGTCCAGGAATAAAACACCCGGTACTACATCTCGAAAGAGAAAGCCAGGATCACCAGAGAAAATCCAATCTGCCGGGATCAAAGACAACAAAATCATCTGCAAGGATGAATCATTAGTCTCAGCTGGGAAAGAGGAGCTCGCTGCACAGGCAGAAACTGCCACAAAAGCAACTCCAAGCAACTCCACTGGGGAAATCCATCTGATGGAGAAAAGATCGCACAAGTAGATCCTGTCACACAAGTGTCGCATTACGCGAAAAACCGGCGGGAAAACAAGAACAACAGAGCCGCCACCGTGCGTTATTTATCCCAAAAGAGGGAAAGGAAACGCTCAGAGTAAACCTGGAAAAGACATGGTCTCGCGACCAAAGAGTATGGGTTCGGGAGTCGGTTATGCGAAGGGAAGGTATTAGCACCCCTACGCATCCGTCGTACTCGACGGGATCCACGCACAATAGGAAGGAAAATGGTTGCTAAAAACGCTGCTCACACACACACACTGGCTGAAAGAGACGCAAGAAACTGACTGAAACTGACTCGGCAGGACATCGTATCCTGGGCCTACTTAGTCTATCAGGCATAGACATCAGAGTCGAAGTAGTTCGGACTGGGAAACGACACATGCTCGCTAGGATAACGCATCCTATGCATACATATCTCCTTGGACGAAGGAGAATCAGAGCATTCGTAGCTCGGCTGACACGCACACAAACAAACACAGGCAAAGGCAAACGTGGAGCCTGAATGCCAATCACTAGGCTTACATCAGCATCCGAACCAACAAAACCACACTGGAACCCGAATGCCACTCGATGGTCTTACATCAGCTTCCAAGCACACAACAACACAACAAGTTAATAGGGAGTCGGGGACTCGAGCCTATAACTGTCAAGCACACACAAAAAGAAACAGACAACAAATTGCTAAGGAGTCAGGCACTCGAGCCTAGCAACTGTCAAACAATTCACACAAAAAGGAAAAAAAGGGCGCCCAGAGAGATCAGCTCATCTCCAGCCTACGTACGTCATCTGGTATGAGGATCAGGGCGACGTAGTTTGGCTACGCAGGGAAAAAGGATCTAGCCTAACCAGATAACAGAGGGAGACACAACTCTAGGGAGACTACGACTCGAGCCTAGATGTTGTCATGCAAAATCAACCCTAAGTTAAGGTTTCTAGCTAACTGGCACAGGGAGCCAGCCTATCCTAATCATGACTTGCACAGGAAGCAAGCCACACACACACTTAACTTGCACAGGAAGCAAGGGTCTCGATTGCAACTAGGGCAAGAGAAAGGGGAGGTCTCAATCGCAACGAGGGCGAGAGAAAAGAATTAGTGTTAGTTGTTAGTCAAACTCGACAAGACATCGCATCTCGTGCCTACGTATCTCATCTGGACATGAGAATCAGAGTTGCCGTAGTTCGGCTAAGCTATTACTGTTGGTTTGTGTTTTTTAAGTGGACAACGTCACTGCACAATCTACCTGATGCTCGACCTTTGGAGACTTACTCATCTGTAGTAGAAGGAGTTAACGTATCCTTAAGAGGGGATAATGTTTTTTTGTATTTTAGGAAAGCTCAAGCAAGAAAGGAAGTCCTATACGAAGGAACCGTGCTACCTTAATTGACATGCAAACGAGACTACGCGGAGTCTAGCAAACCTAGGGGATACAATCACACCACACAAACACATACAGCATGAAATAAACACACCAACAAGGGGCTCAAACATCAAGGCTAGGTTTTAGTCGAGGGGTCATATCAACCTCAACAAACAAACCTCTGGAATGGGGTGAATGTTACTCTTAACCTTGCCATTGAGGGGCTAAGGTGAAGCAGATGAAAGGAAATGAGGGGTGTGCCTCATTGCTCTTATCCCTGGCCAGGGAGAGCTTTTGACAAGAATGTGTGGGTTCAGAAAGTGGGAACCCTTCTACACATTTGAAACTGACTCAACTGTACAATTGTACAAGATCTTGGGTTTGTATCTGCAATGCATCAACACAGTGGTGTGAGCAAAGCAGATGACACATAGAATAGCAGGGGATAGGTTGCATATCCCTTGGGTTCTGCCAATTGCCTCTTCACTTAGGAGGTCTTTGAATATGTACAGGGACAAATTAAACATACACAAACATTGCCTCTTAAGGAGGACTTCAGACAGTTGCCTGGCCAAGTAACAGGCCAGGTCTTCCAGACTACATGAAGATTAAGGGATTATACCTCAAAGCAAGTTTCTATTAAAGCAAAGCAAAGCAAGTTCAGAGAACTAAGCAACTAATGGTACCTGAAATAGTCAAACAGATCAGTACACCATTCAAAAGCAAAACAAAGGGAAACAGACATTAATAGTCAGTTAGAAACCAATGAATGTGCAAGGCACAAAGCTCAAGCCACCTACAAAACAACAAGTTAGTCAATGATACTTAAGCAAACTCAATCAAAAAGAAATGGTCTCATTGGTCATTTGTAGCTTAACCTGAAAACAAGAACTCAAACATAAGCCACAGGACCACTAGGACAAGCCTAGGGTCAGAAGAGAATAAAAGAGTCAAAACAGCAAAAGGCAAGCATTCAAAATCATGTTTAATCAATCAAGAAACAATTCCAATTGGGTTCATGTTCATATCATGCATCATCATCATTTCATAAGCAAAAGAAGTCAAAGCATGGCAAATGAGAGCTCATAGAAGTCAACAGAAAGACTTGCATCAAAAGTCAACTCAAACATTTCCAAAAATCACCAAATAAATCATGACCAATCCTAACACATAGCATGGTAAGCATGTCAAATTTCATCACCTTTGGACAAGTGGAAGGCAGTCAATGAAAATCAGAAAGTCAAAGCAATTTTGAACATGCTCAAAGAAGTCAACCAAACATGCATCAGCTTAGAAAAATTATAAATCAGAAATGGTGTATGATAAATGACTGGGACTAAAATCATGGCAAAGCTTAGGATGTCTAGCTATCTCATGTAAAATTTCATGTCCATCTAATAAAGTATGAGAATTTCACAAATGAAATGGCAACATGCATCACATAAGGTCAACATTTTGGTCAAACAGGGGAGAAAATCTCAAACAAATGGAAAATGGCACAAATAATTCCAAGAAAAATCATGTGCAAACTAGACATACAAGAGTAGGTTCATGCAAAAAATCAATTCATTTGGAGGTCAAGAAGCATAGATATAAAAATCAACAAGTTGCACATCAATGGTGTGACACAAGTTGTCACACCCTACTTCAAAAATTCATAGCTCACAAACCAGATAAGATAAAATCATGAACTCTACATCAAAATCACCATATATGAGTCTAGTTTGAGCACAAAAAAATACAGGGTCATTGGATATATCATCATCATTCCACAATTGAATTGGCAAAAGGTACAAAATATTGATACATGAGCAAAACCCTAATGCCATTAAAAATTCAACCATCCAAAAAATCAGCAAAAATCACGATAAAATACTAGGGATCAAGCAGGGCATGATGCAAAAAATTTCATGAAATTTGGACAAGGAATGCTTGACTTATGAATCTTAGAAAATGATGGTCAAAATGAAATAAACATTGAACAAATAAACATGAAATAATTATTTAATTAGGCACAATGGCAGACTTGTAATTATTTGGTCCGGTTATTGAAACTCTGCGTTTTGGCCAGGGAAATAGAATGTTTTGATTGGTTGTTCAATGAAACAGTAACAATGCACATGCAGACTACCAAACACGATGGAGAAGAAAATCTGGAAAATCCTAGGGTTTGCTACAGTGAAGCTTCATCATCTCCATTCAACTCAAAAAAAATTTATGCCCAGAAATTACAATTAACCACACCAATCGAACCAACAAAGTATGAATAGCACAAATCCAACAACCAATTGCATTGAAACACACTGAATGACATGAATCGAGCAAAACCAACAATGAACAACAAATTTCAATTCCAAATATTTCACTCAATACTCAACCATTTCATGTGATTTAAATTGCATTGTGACCAGCAAGGAATAATCTATCATAAGCATGGCATGGATTAGAGAAAAAAGAGAATCGAATTCTTACTTGGTTATGAAGAAACTTGAGAAACAGTGGTATTTTGAATGCTTTGGCTTGAAACAGGTGAAGCTTGTGGTTAGTATTGATGATTAGTTGAAGAAGTTTAGCTCAACAAACCCAAATCCAGCTTAAATCGAAACTTGCCATTGATGTGTGCTTGGTGAAAACAGACTCGAGATGAACTTCCAGTTGGTGATTGACACTTGCAAAGGCCTCCAAATGGTTGGCAAAATGAAGAACGAGTGAGCAGGGGTCCTGTTCTTTGATGGTTTTTTGCAGAATTTCAAAATGAAAGGATTGTGTATTTTTGAGAGCAAAGGGTTTTTCTGTGTATAAGATGTGGCTGCTGCTAGGGTTTTTGACAGAAAATGATGTTTATATATCTCTGTTTTGCATTGGCTAAGCAAGTGTTAATCAACATTAGCTTAAATGAAGCAATTTTGTCAATTTGCTAATTTTCACCAAGTGGCAAGGAGGGTGTGTGTTCTGCCCGAGTTTGGGCCTCAAGCATGCTTCAAATAACATTTCAAAATGTTTCCAATTGGCCAAAATGCTTAAAAATCAATATTTGGAAAAGTCAAATTTTAACTTCACTTGAAATTAAATAATGCAAGTCCAAAAAGGCCATTTTGAATGGTGAAGTTTTGGTGAATGAGGATGACATTTTTGGAAAGAGGGGATTAAATGTGACTTGTTGGAAAAAACCTCACCAATTTTGGCCAAATGGTTTGAGAGATATGGCCTTTTGAAGTTCAAGAAAATTTGAAAATGAATTGATCATATCTTGCCAACCATACATGGGAATTGAGAGTTCTTGGGCTTTTTGGAAATGGGAGAACAAGATCTTCAACTTTCATGTTGGGCAAAAATTCATTTGAAGCTTGTATCATGATGTAAGTTTAGGCTCAAGAAGTTTCCATTTTTGGCAGTTAAAATTACAGGTCCAGTTTCTATTTTTGGAAATTTTCTGTTTGGCTTCAAATTCTTCAATGATGTTGTTTGCCATGATATATGAGGCCGATTGTGCATGAACTGATGACCTCTGAGCCTTCAATCTTTGACCTAAACACTTCAAATGGACCCCCAAGTCATGTGAACATGTTGGACCAACCCTAGGGCCTTGGCTCAATGGAAAACACACTTGCTTGCTTGGTTGACTGATCTCCTGATCAGTTTGACCTAATTTTTTGACTGGCTTGCACTTGAGGCAAAAGGGACAATGCAATGCTATGCAGTGGACCATGTTATGTTATGACCTAATATGAGAATGTATGTACAATGATAGGTGCAAATTTGAGGTGCTACAGCTGCCCCTATTCAATCAGCTGGGAACCTGAATGGATGATAGCAATGGCTGTCAGACTTTCAGGGTAAACAGGGATTGAATACCAAAGAACCGTAGAAATTTGCACCGGCTGGATATAATACAAGGAACCACGTCATTTACCGATGACAACTGCATGACGACTTCAGAAAAGCAAAACCATTTACCGACGGTTGGAAAACTGGAAACTTGATATTTACCGATATCAACTTCAGCAAGACCATTTACCGATGACTGCTGGGAAACAACTTCAGAAAAATAAAACCATTTACCGATGGTTAAAACTGGAAACTTGATATTTACCGATATCAACTTCAGCAAGGCCATTTACCGATGGCTGCTGGGAAACAACTTCAGAAAAACAAAACCATTTACCGATGGTTAAAATTTGATACTTACCGATATCAACTTCAGCAAAACCATTTACCGATGGTTCCCGGGAAATAATTTGATGTAGAGAGGAAGAAAAACCATTTACCGATGGTGGCTTCAAAGCAATTTGATATTTACCGATATCAAGGCCATTTACCGATGGCTGCTGCAACTGGGAATTCGATATTTACCGATATCGAAGAAAACTGGGCCATTTACCGATGGCATCTCCGCTTGGGGAGAAACAAAATCTTTGTGGTGGAACCAGACAAGACGTTTACCGACGACTTCTGGGGATCTTAATTTTATTAACAAGAGAACAAAGAATGACCAGATATTTACCGATGACTGGGATGAGACTCGATGTTTACCGACATCAAAAGATGATGTTTACCGACATCAAAAGAATGACCAGACATTTACCGATGACTGGGAATGAGAAATTTATTGGGGAGAGACAAACAAATATTCGCAACCGGAAACCAAATAGGACATTTACAGATGACTCTATTGGGGGTTTCTAGCTGGGGAATTATCAGACATTTACCGATGACTGAGGGAAAGACTCGATGTTTACCGACATCGAAAGATGATGTTTACCGACATCAAAAAATGACCAGACATTTACCGATGACTGGGTGAGACTCGATGTTTACCGACACCGAAATAATGGTGTTTACCGACACCAAAAAATGATAGAACACACGCGGGTATTGGCATGACACTTACTGGTATTACAAGAGCGGACATCTGAGATTTGTCAAAACAAGGCTGATCACTTGCTGGGGGTCTCACTGGGGAGAAACAGACTTTCTGTCACCATCGGGTGAGGAAATAAACCTCTGTGGGGATACCAATTCTGAATGCTGTCGAAGCAACTGTAGTAGACTTGCTGTGCTGATGTTGAACAAAAATGATCCGCCTCTGCCGGGGATACAGTCTGATGGGGTTTCGAACACATGAATGCATATGTTTGAATTTTTCTATGGCGTAATGCTCCATATAGAATGGAAATGCTACGCAGTTTTGAGGATGCAATGATCACTATATGCAAAATGCAAAATGATGAAAACTCCGCTAGGGAATACACAGGACGACTGTGCTGAGAAATTTTCAATACAATTCCGCTGGGGGGAAAACCAAGGCAACTGCCGGGGAACCATCCATACAACTCCGCTAGGGGAAAACAAGGCAACTCGCTGGGGAGTAATAAAGCAACTTGCTACTGACAAAAGTAAATTGCTGGGGATATCCCACTCAGTCCACAAAAACTCCGCTTGGGGAAATAACTGCTCCGTTGGGGAAGATAAACCAGGTAACTCATTGGGGATAAGGCTCAAACAAACCTTAGATACGATAAACTCTGCTTTGGGAAATACCTGTTACTCCACCGGGGACAACCCACATAATTCACAAGTAGAAACAACTCAGCTGGGGGATGCAGGTATCGACCTGCTACTGAAACCTGTCGAATCCACTGGTAGGATGAACTATGCTGGAGAAATATTTCGTGAAACCCGCTCCACTCGGGGATCAAGGTCATGACAGCGAGCAAACAGGAAGGAACACCAAGGATACCGGGTTGTAGGTATGAAACGGGTGACCGACCAAAGCGTGAATTGGTTTGTTTTCCAAAACACTCAACATCCTGAAGAGGGCTAGAAAAGCAGTCTTTGTTAAAGGATGGACATCCGATTCCATAGGAAATACGAACCTTACTCTGCTGGAGAAAACAATCAAAAGATTGACCAAAGAGTGCATGAGATACATTATCTATAGCCGTCAACACGTAGATAATACACTCGCAAGAAAGATTATCCATAACCGGGTTGGAGGTTGTTAAATGGATAAACGACCGAAAAGAAAGGCATCAGGGTACCAGGACTAGGTATGCAAAAGATGACCAATCAAAAAGAGGATAAAGTTGCTAACTCGGAGCAAATATCCAAAAAGAAAGGGAAGACCAATGGGGACAATACTGCTTGATCAAGGCAAGTATCCAGAGGGGAAAAGAATATCAACACCGCGAACCGGATACTGATAACTGCAAGGAGGGGATTACATCTACCGGTTTGTAGGTAGAAAACCACGGAAAAGTAACCAGTCATCGATAGGATGAGCATACAGGGTTAACTCCACCAAGGGGATGAAAGTGGGATTTTACAACTACCAGCTAGTAGGTAGAAAACCACAAAGATAGGACTTACAACTACCAGTTTGTAGGTAGAGGCCAACACAATCTGCTGAGGAACAGAGTGAGAAAAAAGGATTTACAACTACCGGGTAGTGGGTAGAAGACCGTAAAGAAAGGACTTACAGCTACCGGTTCGTAGGTAGAAGCCAACAAATTCCGCTGAGGATAAGATGAATGAGTGCCGGTTAGTGAGCGACTATTCATTTATGCCCCAGGGAAGCACAGGAGACAGCCAACAGGAAGCCAATTTAGGATCGATCCAAAAAGGCAGACTGAAACAAGACTCATCCTAATGAGGAAAGAACTCAATAGGGAAACCCATCCCAATGTGTGTTGGGGAGGGAACGGAAACAACCGTCATCCACGAGGATGTATCTTAGTGGGGAAATGGCAGGAAAGGATGGACACTTTCTGCTTAAGGGGTTGGCTCTACATGGAGAGATCAGACACACCCAACTCTGCTAGGAAAAACTACTGGAGAGATCTGTATTACCAAATAGCAGGAGGCAAATATCAACAGATACACGGCAACAGCTGCAACATGAGTATCCAAATGCTATGATTATGCATGTATGCATTCTACCTAAAATGTATGATGAATGCTGACAAACAGACATGCTCAACACGCAGGCCCAGGAATCAACCACCCGGTACTACTCTTCTTCCATAGGGAAGGCCAAAAACACCAGAGAGAAAACGCGATCTGCTGGAAACCGGGATATCAGGGAACAACACCATCCTGCGGGGAGAGGAGAAGACTGCTCTGCTGGATAGAGGAACGCTAACGTCTTCAGTAAACACTCTGCTTGGGGAACTGCCCCACAAAAGTATTTCAACAGCAACCTTGCTGGGAATGCCCCACGGTAGGGCTCAAACAAACCTATACTGGAGATGCCCCACAATAGGGCTAACAGGGACTTGGAGGAAGAATATTGCACTGCCGGGAACATGAAGATAAACAACTTCAACCAACACTGCACTGAGCAACCTTGCTGAGGAGAAACCAAAAGAGGTTTGACAGGAGAGAGATAAAGTTATGCTCGAGATACGAACAAATGTCTTACCTGTTGGTAATCATACCACCCTCGGGAGAGCACTGCGGATCTCCTAAGTATCCTTCCATCATCGTGAATGTTCACTTTGTTTAAGAACAATTTTTTTGAAAAATTTGTTTATTTTGAAAACAATGATACTTTATCAATTAAAACATGCAAAACATTTGTTGAGTTGAAATAAATAGGAGTGCAAATAATTGGATAAAAGCTCAAATTGATGTGATAGAATGGTAGTCTGCAAAGGACAAGACTCCATAGATCTGTACAAGTTTGAAACCGGTGATATATATTGGAGAGGGCTACATTGAACATAATGACCTTTCCTCTACCATTCCGAATTTTCGATGTATTTGGAGCTTCAGTCGACGACGAATCGAGAATCCCTGACGGATGACAGATATACAACACAGTCTTGTCAAGATGCAGTTACTTGCCAAATCCCTAATTTTTGCCTAGATTGCCCCAGTGTGAGGTGATCAATCTAGCGGGATGCAAATTCTTTTTTCAATGTCTCTAACTTTTGCCTGGATCGCCCTTTCGGGTTTTCAATCCACCGAGACGCTCCTTTTTGCCTAAGTCGCCCTTTGGGGTGTTCGACTCAACGAGCTATTCTGCTTTTTTGTTTTAGGCGAAGTATTTCTTGACTGCATCGGAATTCACAGGACGAGTGAACTTTTCCATCCATTGTTGTAAGTGTCAGAGCACCGCCTGAAAAGGCTTTCTTGACCACATATGGACATTCATAGCTTGGAGTCCACTTGCCCCTGTAATTGGGCACGAAAGACAAGACTTTCTTGAGCACAAGGTCACATTCTCGGAACACACGAGACTTGACCTTCTTGTCGAATGCTTTTTCACTCTCTGCTGATATGACTGACCATGACACATGGCAGTTGATCTCTTCTTTTCGATTGAATTCAGCATCAGCCAACTTGGGACTTTGAGGGTGCTATTTTTTTTTTTTTGTTTTTTCTTTCTTTTTCTTTCTTTTGATTTTCTTTTGATTTCTTTTGATTTTTTTTTTGTTTTGATTTTGCACCCTCCTCTTTCTTCTCTTTTTTTTTTTTTTTTCTTTTTGATAATGCCCCAGTTGGCTGTTCTGCTGATTCTCGAGATGCAGTTGAGTGATCTTCTTTTCTTGCTCAAGAAGTCGGGAAATCTCGTCAGGAATCCCTTCATCATCATCTTCGTCCGCTTCAAATACAGGGAATTCAAAATTGGGAGATGACGTCCGATCATTATGTTCAATGGGTTTGAGAAACAACCTGCATAAAGATTTTGAGTATAAAAAGCACTTTGAAAATCAAACAAGACAATCGTTATGCAGATGAAAAGATTGCTTTTATTCTTGTTTTTAAGGTTTTTTGTGATCACCAATTTCATGCAAAAAGCGAAAAGGGAAAACAAATGGAAAAACAAATGTTTAACATGAATTTATTTGAATGAAAATATCATTGCACAAAATGTTGCCAACAATGCCATCACTTCTTCTTTTGGCATGGGAGAAGGGTTTTTAAACAAAGTGATTATTACAAAGGCTTATGAACAATTGTAGGAACGCCCACAGTGACCCAATTGTGATAGATCCCACCGGGGATGACAATCGTCAGTATCTCTTACATCAGCAGCTTCTGCTTTTGAACAACCCTCTTTATTGAAGACCTCAGAAGAAAAGTCAATGCCGGCCTGGGACTTGTCATCTTCAAGCTTGATTAACACGGGGACCTAAATCCTCCAAGATCAGAATACCTGACCTCACAAGGTCTTGAACCTTCATCTTCAGCTGGAAACAACTATCCACATCATGACCAGGAGCACCCGAGTGATACACACAATGCTGTTCAGGCCTATACCACCACCGAGGGTTGACGGGTATGGGCGGCGGGTCTCTGGGAGTAATCAAGTTCCGCTCTAACAGAGAGGGATACAGTTCGGCGTAGGACGTGGGGATTGGATCAAAAATGATCTTCTTCCTCTCATTACTTGTACCAGCTTGATTATCAATGGGAGGCTGGTAAGCCTGCTGCTGAGGACGATGTTGTTGACGCTGATGCTGTTGAGCTGGTCTTCTCTGTTGTTGTGGAGTTTGAGTTGTTGGGATAGTCACAGCAGCGACCTGACGATGTGATCCTCTGTTCGCACTCCTTCGACGGTGCACAACATTTGTTTCAATCTCTCCCCTTTTGGGTGCCCCAGAGGATGGCTTCTTAGAACCGGAAGAACTTGAAGAGCCAGGATGGCGAACCGGAGCGAGGGTTGCTCTGACATTAACAGTCTCTGCAGCAAGAGGCTGTTCACTGATTCTGATCCCCTTCAATTCATCACCCACGGCATAATCATCGACGAGAATAGTGACAACAGCATTCTCATGAACGGGTACATCCACTGGTGAAGCACGGTGGACTGGTGGAATCACGGCTTCCAGTCTCTGGGCTAAGGCACGCAGCTCCTCTTGCCCCTGAACAACTCCTTGCATCATTGTCATGAACTGGGCCATGTTTGCCCTCATCTCGGCCAATTCTGCTTGAACCTGATCCATACTCCTCTGTTGATTCAATCTGGTTGAGTAGCGGTGCGGACGACGATCAGCAATCCTGTCTCAGTCAGGAACCAAAGTGAGAAGTCTCTCCCAAACATGTCTGCAATGCAAGGATGTTATGTGCATGATATGCATGATGCGGATGCTATTTTATCATGAATGATCCTGATAAAGGATATGCGTATGCGAGTTAACTTTTTTTTCATTTTCATGCATTATTTTTTTGGAAAATAAACATGCTATGATGCAAATGATGTGAACATGACTGGTCAGGCTGTGCGTCTCAAGGCACAGGGTCAAAGCTTCGGCTTGAACTCTGATCACAAACATCTGAAACCCAAAGTCAATCTGATCAACTGGCATCTGAAACCAATCTGAGGAACCAAGTCACCATAAATCCGACTTGGGGAGTTCCGAAATAAACGAAACTGGAGATTACATCACTATCATCACAGGAACATCCACTGAACGGATGACAGCCGGATCCTCTGAACAAGTACTCTCAAATTCAACCCGGGGATCCGAAATAAACGGAACCCGCTGATAAACCACGGACAAAACTCCGGCGTCCCAGAAATAAATGTCCACAATTCATAGTCACCATCAGTACCGGGAGTCACCAACTGTACCTGTTAAAATGATCAATCCCCCCACTCACGGGTGTCATCTAGGCCAGGGTAAGGTCGAGAGAAACACATCATAAATAACCTTTCGCAGAATATCATCATATACACACCTGAAGTATGCAACGACAATATCCCACCAGGGTCTGAACTGTTCGTGATATCAATGTTCCTCTGAGTGGCGCAATACCACCCGCTTCCCATGAATCACTCTATTCCTAGGTATCCTAGATTTCACTCATGGTCTGGGTATTGGACCTTTTACCTCAACTGACTCCCACCCCACAAAGAAAAACAGACAACCAGCAAATGAATATGAATGAATGCAAACATTAATGCGAACCATAAATGCAAACAGTAAAATGCAAATATATACAAATGAATGCAATAAAAAACAGCACAAAGAAACCAAAGTCCTAACCTAGAGAGCGCTAGGAGAGACTCGCTTAGGGAAGATGGACCAGCATAGGTCAACTTCTCTTTATCCCCAGCAGAGTCGCCAGCTGTCGCATTACGCGAAAAACCGGCGGGAAAACAAGAACAACAGAGCCGCCACCGTGCGTTATTTATCCCAAAAGAGGGAAAGGAAACGCTCAGAGTAAACCTGGAAAAGACATGGTCTCGCGACCAAAGAGTATGGGTTCGGGAGTCGGTTATGCGAAGGGAAGGTATTAGCACCCCTACGCATCCGTCGTACTCGACGGGATCCACGCACAATAGGAAGGAAAATGGTTGCTAAAAACGCTGCTCACACACACACACTGGCTGAAAGAGACGCAAGAAACTGACTGAAACTGACTCGGCAGGACATCGTATCCTGGGCCTACTTAGTCTATCAGGCATAGACATCAGAGTCGAAGTAGTTCGGACTGGGAAATGACACATGCTCGCTAGGATAACGCATCCTATGCATACATATCTCCTTGGACGAAGGAGAATCAGAGCATTCGTAGCTCGGCTGACACGCACACAAACAAACATAGGCAAAGGCAAACGTGGAGCCTGAATGCCAATCACTGGGCTTACATCAGCATCCGAACCAACAAAACCACACTGGAACCCGAATGCCACTCGATGGTCTTACATCAGCTTCCAAGCACACAACAACACAACAAGTTAATAGGGAGTCGGGGACTCGAGCCTATAACTGTCAAGCACACACAAAAAGAAACAGACAACAAATTGCTAAGGAGTCAGGCACTCGAGCCTAGCAACTGTCAAACAATTCACACAAAAAGGAAAAAAAGGGCGCCCGGAGAGATCAGCTCATCTCCAGCCTACGTACCTCATCTGGTATGAGGATCAGGGCGACGTAGTTTGGCTACGCAGGGAAAAAGGATCTAGCCTAACCAGATAACAGAGGGAGACACAACTCTAGGGAGACTACGACTCGAGCCTAGATGTTGTCATGCAAAATCAACCCTAAGTTAAGGTTTCTAGCTAACTGGCACAGGGAGCCAGCCTATCCTAATCATGACTTGCACAGGAAGCAAGCCACACACACACTTAACTTGCACAGGAAGCAAGGGTCTCGATTGCAACTAGGGCAAGAGAAAGGGGAGGTCTCAATCGCAACGAGGGCGAGAGAAAAGAATTAGTGTTAGTTGTTAGTCAAACTCGACAAGACATCGCATCTCGTGCCTACGTATCTCATCTGGACATGAGAATCAGAGTTGCCGTAGTTCGGCTAAGCTATTACTGTTGGTTTGTGTTTTTTAAGTGGACAACGTCACTGCACAATCTACCTGATGCTCGACCTTTGGAGACTTACTCATCTGTAGTAGAAGGAGTTAACGTATCCTTAAGAGGGGATAATGTTTGTTTGTATTTTAGGAAAGCTCAAGCAAGAAAGGAAGTCCTATACGAAGGAACCGTGCTACCTTAATTGACATGCAAACGAGACTACGCGGAGTCTAGCAAACCTAGGGGATACAATCACACCACACAAACACATACAGCATGAAATAAACACACCAACAAGGGGCTCAAACATCAAGGCTAGGTTTTAGTCGAGGGGTCATATCAACCTCAACAAACAAACCTCTGGAATGGGGTGAATGTTGCTCTTAACCTTGCCATTGAGGGGCTAAGGTGAAGCAGATGAAAGGAAATGAGGGGTGTGCCTCATTGCTCTTATCCCTGGCCAGGGAGAGCTTTTGACAAGAATGTGTGGGTTCAGAAAGTGGGAACCCTTCTACACATTTGAAACTGACTCAACTGTACAATTGTACAAGATCTTGGGTTTGTATCTGCAATGCATCAACACAGTGGTGTGAGCAAAGCAGATGACACACAGAATAGCAGGGGATAGGTTGCATATCCCTTGGGTTCTGCCAATTGCCTCTTCACTTAGGAGGTCTTTGAATATGTACAGGGACAAATTAAACATACACAAACATTGCCTCTTAAGGAGGACTTCAGACAGTTGCCTGGCCAAGTAACAGGCCAGGTCTTCCAGACTACATGAAGATTAAGGGATTATACCTCAAAGCAAGTTTCTATTAAAGCAAAGCAAAGCAAGTTCAGAGAACTAAGCAACTAATGGTACCTGAAATAGTCAAACAGATCAGTACACCATTCAAAAGCAAAACAAAGGGAAACAGACATTAATAGTCAGTTAGAAACCAATGAATGTGCAAGGCACAAAGCTCAAGCCACCTACAAAACAACAAGTTAGTCAATGATACTTAAGCAAACTCAATCAAAAAGAAATGGTCTCATTGGTCATTTGTAGCTTAACCTGAAAACAAGAACTCAAACATAAGCCACAGGACCACTAGGACAAGCCTAGGGTCAGAAGAGAATAAAAGAGTCAAAACAGCAAAAGGCAAGCATTCAAAATCATGTTTAATCAATCAAGAAACAATTCCAATTGGGTTCATGTTCATATCATGCATCATCATCATTTCATAAGCAAAAGAAGTCAAAGCATGGCAAATGAGAGCTCATAGAAGTCAACAGAAAGACTTGCATCAAAAGTCAACTCAAACATTTCCAAAAATCACCAAATAAATCATGACCAATCCTAACACATAGCATGGTAAGCATGTCAAATTTCATCACCTTTGGACAAGTGGAAGGCAGTCAATGAAAATCAGAAAGTCAAAGCAATTTTGAACATGCTCAAAGAAGTCAACCAAACATGCATCAGCTTAGAAAAATTATAAATCAGAAATGGTGTATGATAAATGACTGGGACTAAAATCATGGCAAAGCTTAGGATGTCTAGCTATCTCATGTAAAATTTCATGTCCATCTAATAAAGTATGAGAATTTCACAAATGAAATGGCAACATGCATCACATAAGGTCAACATTTTGGTCAAACAGGGGAGAAAATCTCAAACAAATGGAAAATGGCACAAATAATTCCAAGAAAAATCATGTGCAAACTAGACATACAAGAGTAGGTTCATGCAAAAAATCAATTCATTTGGAGGTCAAGAAGCATAGATATAAAAATCAACAAGTTGCACATCAATGGTGTGACACAAGTTGTCACACCCTACTTCAAAAATTCATAGCTCACAAACCAGATAAGATAAAATCATGAACTCTACATCAAAATCACCATATATGAGTCTAGTTTGAGCACAAAAAAATTCAGGGTCATTGGATATATCATCATCATTCCACAATTGAATTGGCAAAAGGTACAAAATATTGATACATGAGCAAAACCCTAATGCCATTAAAAATTCAACCATCCAAAAAATCAGCAAAAATCACGATAAAACACTAGGGATCAAGCAGGGCATGATGCAAAAATTTTCATGAAATTTGGACAAGGAATGCTTGACTTATGAATCTTAGAAAATGATGGTCAAAATGAAATAAACATTGAACAAATAAACATGAAATAATTATTTAATTAGGCACAATGGCAGACTTGTAATTATTTGGTCCGGTTATTGAAACTCTGCGTTTTGGCCAGGGAAATAGAATGTTTTGATTGGTTGTTCAATGAAACAGTAACAATGCACATGCAGACTACCAAACACGATGGAGAAGAAAATCTGGAAAATCCTAGGGTTTGCTACAGTGAAGCTTCATCATCTCCATTCAACTCAAAAAAATTTTATGCCCAGAAATTACAATTAACCACACCAATCGAACCAGCAAAGTATGAATAGCACAAATCCAACAACCAATTGCATTGAAACACACTGAATGACATGAATCGAGCAAAACCAACAATGAACAACAAATTTCAATTCCAAATATTTCACTCAATACTCAACCATTTCATGTGATTTAAGTTGCATTGTGACCAGCAAGGAATAATCTATCATAAGCATGGCATGGATTAGAGAAAAAAGAGAATCGAATTCTTACTTGGTTATGAAGAAACTTGAGAAACAGTGGTATTTTGAATGCTTTGGCTTGAAACAGGTGAAGCTTGTGGTTAGTATTGATGATTAGTTGAAGAAGTTTAGCTCAACAAACCCAAATCCAGCTTAAATCGAAACTTGCCATTGATGTGTGCTTGGTGAAAACAGACTCGAGATGAACTTCCAGTTGGTGATTGACACTTGCAAAGGCCTCCAAATGGTTGGCAAAATGAAGAACGAGTGAGCAGGGGTCCTGTTCTTTGATGGTTTTTTGCAGAATTTCAAAATGAAAGGATTGTGTATTTTTGAGAGCAAAGGGTTTTTCTGTGTATAAGATGTGGCTGCTGCTAGGGTTTTTGACAGAAAATGATGTTTATATATCTCTGTTTTGCATTGGCTAAGCAAGTGTTAATCAACATTAGCTTAAATGAAGCAATTTTGTCAATTTGCTAATTTTCACCAAGTGGCAAGGAGGGTGTGTGTTCTGCCCGAGTTTGGGCCTCAAGCATGCTTCAAATAACATTTCAAAATGTTTCCAATTGGCCAAAATGCTTAAAAATCAATATTTGGAAAAGTCAAATTTTAACTTCACTTGAAATTAAATAATGCAAGTCCAAAAAGGCCATTTTGAATGGTGAAGTTTTGGTGAATGAGGATGACATTTTTGGAAAGAGGGGATTAAATGTGACTTGTTGGAAAAAACCTCACCAATTTTGGCCAAATGGTTTGAGAGATATGGCCTTTTGAAGTTCAAGAAAATTTGAAAATGAATTGATCATATCTTGCCAACCATACATGGGAATTGAGAGTTCTTGGGCTTTTTGGAAATGGGAGAACAAGATCTTCAACTTTCATGTTGGGCAAAAATTCATTTGAAGCTTGTATCATGATGTAAGTTTAGGCTCAAGAAGTTTCCATTTTTGGCAGTTAAAATTACAGGTCCAGTTTCTATTTTTGGAAATTTTCTGTTTGGCTTCAAATTCTTCAATGATGTTGTTTGCCATGATATATGAGGCCGATTGTGCATGAACTGATGACCTCTGAGCCTTCAATCTTTGACCTAAACACTTCAAATGGACCCCCAAGTCATGTGAACATGTTGGACCAACCCTAGGGCCTTGGCTCAATGGAAAACACACTTGCTTGCTTGGTTGACTGATCTCCTGATCAGTTTGACCTAATTTTTTTACTGGCTTGCACTTGAGGCAAAAGGGACAATGCAATGCTATGCAGTGGACCATGTTATGTTATGACCTAATATGAGAATGTATGTACAATGATAGGTGCAAATTTGAGGTGCTACAGCTGCCCCTATTCAATCAGCTGGGAACCCGAATGGATGATAGCAATGGCTGTCAGACTTTCAGGGTAAACAGGGATTGAATACCAAAGAACCGTAGAAATTTGCACCGGCTGGATATAATACAAGGAACCACGTCATTTACCGATGACAACTGCATGACGACTTCAGAAAAGCAAAACCATTTACCGACGGTTGGAAAACTGGAAACTTGATATTTACCGATATCAACTTCAGCAAGACCATTTACCGATGACTGCTGGGAAACAACTTCAGAAAAATAAAACCATTTACCGATGGTTAAAACTGGAAACTTGATATTTACCGATATCAACTTCAGCAAGGCCATTTACCGATGGCTGCTGGGAAACAACTTCAGAAAAACAAAACCATTTACCGATGGTTAAAATTTGATACTTACCGATATCAACTTCAGCAAAACCATTTACCGATGGTTCCCGGGAAATAATTTGATGTAGAGAGGAAGAAAAACCATTTACCGATGGTGGCTTCAAAGCAATTTGATATTTACCGATATCAAGGCCATTTACCGATGGCTGCTGCAACTGGGAATTCGATATTTACCGATATCGAAGAAAACTGGGCCATTTACCGATGGCATCTCCGCTTGGGGAGAAACAAAATCTTTGTGGTGGAACCAGACAAGACGTTTACCGACGACTTCTGGGGATCTTAATTTTATTAACAAGAGAACAAAGAATGACCAGATATTTACCGATGACTGGGATGAGACTCGATGTTTACCGACATCAAAAGATGATGTTTACCGACATCAAAAGAATGACCAGACATTTACCGATGACTGGGAATGAGAAATTTATTGGGGAGAGACAAACAAATATTCGCAACCGGAAACCAAATAGGACATTTACAGATGACTCTATTGGGGGTTTCTAGCTGGGGAATTATCAGACATTTACCGATGACTGAGGGAAAGACTCGATGTTTACCGACATCGAAAGATGATGTTTACCGACATCAAAAAATGACCAGACATTTACCGATGACTGGGTGAGACTCGATGTTTACCGACACCGAAATAATGGTGTTTACCGACACCAAAAAATGATAGAACACACGCGGGTATTGGCATGACACTTACTGGTATTACAAGAGCGGACATCTGAGATTTGTCAAAACAAGGCTGATCACTTGCTGGGGGTCTCACTGGGGAGAAACAGACTTTCTGTCACCATCGGGTGAGGAAATAAACCTCTGTGGGGATACCAATTCTGAATGCTGTCGAAGCAACTGTAGTAGACTTGCTGTGCTGATGTTGAACAAAAATGATCCGCCTCTGTTGGGGATACAGTCTGATGGGGTTTCGAACACATGAATGCATATGTTTGAATTTTTCTATGGCGTAATGCTCCATATAGAATGGAAATGCTACGCAGTTTTGAGGATGCAATGATCACTATATGCAAAATGCAAAATGATGAAAACTCCGCTAGGGAATACACAGGACGACTGTGCTGAGAAATTTTCAATACAATTCCGCTGGGGGGAAAACCAAGGCAACTGCCGGGGAACCATCCATACAACTCCGCTAGGGGAAAACAAGGCAACTCGCTGGGGAGTAATAAAGCAACTTGCTACTGACAAAAGTAAATTGCTGGGGATATCCCACTCAGTCCACAAAAACTCCGCTTGGGGAAATAACTGCTCCGTTGGGGAAGATAAACCAGGTAACTCTCTGGGGATAAGGCTCAAACAAACCTTAGATACGATAAACTCTGCTTTGGGAAATACCTGTTACTCCACCGGGGACAACCCACATAATTCACAAGTAGAAACAACTCAGCTGGGGGATGCAGGTATCGACCTGCTACTGAAACCTGTCGAATCCACTGGTAGGATGAACTATGCTGGAGAAATATTTCGTGAAACCCGCTCCACTCAGGGATCAAGGTCATGACAGCGAGCAAACAGGAAGGAACACCAAGGATACCGGGTTGTAGGTATGAAACGGGTGACCGACCAAAGCGTGAATTGGTTTGTTTTCCAAAACACTCAACATCCTGAAGAGGGCTAGAAAAGCAGTCTTTGTTAAAGGATGGACATCCGATTCCATAGGGAATACGAACCTTACTCTGCTGGAGAAAACAATCAAAAGATTGACCAAAGAGTGCATGAGATACATTATCTATAGCCGTCAACACGTAGATAATACACTCGCAAGAAAGATTATCCATAACCGGGTTGGAGGTTGTTAAATGGATAAACGACCGAAAAGAAAGGCATCAGGGTACCAGGACTAGGTATGCAAAAGATGAGGAGGAGAAGTAAAATTGGGGATCAACCACCAAATACAGAACCTTCCAAAGAAAATACTTCCGCTAAGGGAAAAAAACACTGCTCTTCTGCTAGGGGAGAAGTGGTGGACATCCCAACAAGCATACCACTCATGGATGAATCATATGGATAAAGTTCATCACCATCCACAACCTGCTGGAGAGTTTGTCTGATGGATAGAGGAATTATGGGGACCAACCCCTCAAAACGAATCTTCCAGAAACGACACAACTGCCGAACAGGAAAGACTGCTGCTCTGATGGAGATCAGGAGATGAATAAATCTCAACAAGCACTCTAGCAGGGGAATATTAATCACAACACACTCTGGTGAGGAGAAAATCCCAACAAAAGTCTAGGAGAAGAGAATACAGTATATGCCAAGGATATGAACAAATGTCTTACCCTGTTGGAAATCATACCACCCTTGGGAGAGCACTGAGGATCTCCTGAGTATCCTTCGATCATTGTGAATGTTCACTTTGTTTAAAAACAATTTGTGAAAAAAATTCATTTATTTTAAAACAATTATATTTTATCAATTAAAACATGCAAAACATTTGTTGAATAGGAACAAATAAGAGTGCAAATAATTGGATAAAAGACTCAAATTTATTTGATGGAATGGTAGCCTGCAAATGGCAAGACTCCATAGATCTGTACAAGTTTGAAATTGGTGATATATATTGGAAAAGGGCTACATTGAACATAATGACCATTTCTCCACCAATTCCGGATTCGATGTATTCGAAGCTTCAGTTGACGACGAATGAACAAGAATCTTTGACGAATGACAGATGTAGAACACAGTCTTGTCAGGATGCAGTTACTTGCCAAATCCCTAATTTTTGCCTAGATTGCCCCAGAATGAGGTACTCAATCTAGCGGGATGCAAATATTCTTTTTTTTTTTCATGTCTCTAACTTTTGCCTGGATCGCCCTTTCGAGTTTTCCACTGAGACGCTCATTTTTGCATAAGTCGCCCTTTCGGGTTTTCAACTTAGCGAGCCATTCTGTTTTTATTTTTAGGCAAAGTATTTCTTGATTGCATCTGAATTCACAGGACGAGTGAAATCCTCCCCATCCATAGTTGTGAGAATCAAAGCTCCGCCTGAAAAGGCTCTCTTAACAACATATGAACCTTCACAGTTTGGAGTCCACTTGCCCCTGGAATCGGGTGCGAAAGACAAGACTTTCTTGAGCACAAGGTCACCTTCTCGAAACACACGAGGCTTGACCTTCTTATCAAAGGCTTTCTTCATCCTTTGTTGATACAACTGACCATGGCACATGGCAGTTAATCTCTTCTCTTCGATCAAATTCAGCTGGTCATAACGACTCTGAATCCATTCAGCAATCAGTCAACTAGGGGTCTGAGGGTGCCATTTTTTCTTTCTTTTTTATTATTCTTTTTTTTTATTTTGATTTTATTCTTATTTTTCACCCCTTTTTTTACATTGTAATGCCCTAGTTTGATTGTTTTGCTGATTCTCAAGATGCAGCTGAATGATCTTCTTTTCATACTCAAGAAGACGGGTAATCTCGTCAGGAATCCCTTCAACATCATCTTCCTCTGCTTCGAATACAGGGAATTCAAAATTGGGAGATGGCGTTGGATCATTATGTTCAATGGGTTTAGAAATCAACCTGCATAATGATTTTGGGATATGAAAATCTTTTTAGAAATCAAACAAGGCAATCATTATGCTGATGAAAAGATTGATTTCATTCTTGTTTTTTAGGTTTTTTGTGATCACCAATTTCATGCAAAAAAGCAAAAAGGGAAAACAATTGGAAAAACAAACATTTAACATGAATTTATTGAATGAAAATATCATTGTATTAATGTTGCCAACAATTTCATCACTTCTCCTTTTGGCATGGGAGAAGGGTTTTTAAACAAAGTGATTATTACTTTGATTTATGAATGACTGTAGGAACATCCACAACGACCCAATTGTGGCAGACCCCTTCAGGGATGACAAAATTGTCAGAGTCCTCTGCATCCTCTTCCAAGATAGCAGCAACTTCCTCGTTCTGACCGGTGTGGATGAAACCTCCACTCTTGAACAACCCTTTCTCATTGAAGACCCCAGAAGAATAGCCAATTCCAGCCCGGGATTTATTATCTTCAAGCTCGATCATTTTTCCTAGACCAGCAATTGCACCACATTTAATGGCCAATTTTGCATCTCGATAGGAAGCAAATGAAGGAGTTCTCTTCTCAACAGCCTCGGCTATAGATAAAGCTTGGAAAGGAGTTCCAACTTCGTCCTCAGCATCTATGTATGAGAAGGAAGACAAGTGGCTAACCAGGAGAGCCCTTTCTCCCCCTACCATAACCAGTTTCTTATTCTTAACGAATTTCAGCTTCTGGTGTAGGGTGGATGTCACGGTGCCTGCCTCGTGAATCCATGGTTTACCAAGGAGACAACTATAAGATGGGTGGATATCCATAACCTGAAAGGTAATCTGGAAATCACTTGGTCCAATCTTGATTGGGAGATCAACTTCCACAATCACAGTCTTACGCAACCCATCAAAAGCTTTCACAACAACTCCACTCTGCCTCATGGGAGGCCCTTGATATGACAATCTAGCGAGAGTGGATTTCGGCAATACATTCAGAGATGACCCAGTGTCCACCAGCATATTGGACATGGCGTCGTTCTTGCAATTCATGGATATATGTAAAGCCATGTTGTGGTCTCTTCCCTCCTCAGGGAGATCAGAGTCACAGAAACTCAAATTGTTACAAGCAGTAATGTTTGCAACAATGCTGTCAAATTGTTCAATAGTGACATCATGATCGACATAAGCCAAATCCAAGACTTTCTGCAGAGCCTCTCTATACGGTTCTGAATTCAGAAGTAAAGATAACACAGAGATCTTGGATGGCGTTTGTAGAAGCTGGTCTACAACGTTGTACTCACTCTTCTTGATGAGCCTCAGCATCTCATCACAGTCTTCATTCACAGTGCCACTAGGGCCAACAGAAGTAAGAGTTTTTTTGTACAAAGGAGGATTTAACAACAGGTGCCGGATTTGGAGAATTCAACGCATTCCCAACCGGACGCTCAACAAAATCAGCCTTAGCCTGAGGCTTCGGCGGTGCAGAAAACACACGACCACTATGGGTCAACCCGCTCACATCAGCAATATTCACCACAGAGGATGAAGGCAAAGACACTTCTTTCCCATCTTCAATAGCAACAGCATTGTAACGGAATGGGATTGCCTTATCAGAAGAATATGGCACAGGGCCGGCAGGCTTGATAATCAAGGAAGGAGAAACCTTCTGCTTGCTACCATCATACTTAATGATAACAGGTTCAGGTACTCGAAACACTGGAGAAATCACGTTGACTTCTAGCTCATCCTCGTCAACATTCCTATTCTGAAGGACCTCAATGGTTCCCTCGTCCAGCAATTCTGAAGATCTTTGCGCACTTGGCGACAACCCATTCTGTTAACAGAGCAGATTCGGCATTGATCATGATCGTGCTCCAAATGACTGTAATCACACAGCAAACGGTGCAACTCAACAAGAGATTGTCGAATATGACTAACATATTTGACCTTGTACTTGCCAGGGAAACCCTGGACCATGTTAACAGATTTCCCATGCTCGGGCAATGGGTTCTTCGTAACATTAGGACCTGCGTCCTCAAAGCTCAAAATTCCGCACCTCATAAGGTCTTGAACCTTAGTCTTCAACAGAAAGTAGTTTTCCACATCGTGGCCCGGAGCACCAGAGTGGTAAACACAATGCAACTCAGGCTTATACCACCACTAAGGGTTAGCAGGTATAGCCGGAGGATCTCTCGGAGTAATCAGTTTCCGCTCTATCAAAGAGGGATACAGCTCTGCATATGACATCGGAATCGGATCGAAAGTGATCTTCTTCCTCTCATAACTCGTGCTGGTTTGATTACTATTGCGAGGCTGGTAGGCCTGCTGTTGAGGACGGTGGTGTTGCTGATATTGCTGAGACGGTTGCTGATTATTGCGCTGATATTGTGAATTATCTCTGACGGCAGGTGCTATATTAGCCACCTGGTGCTGATTACCGGCTGGACGTGCGGTCTTCCTCTTCACAGAGGGTCTTCTGGATTTCACATGGGAGGTCACAGCATGTGCCTCTCCATCTTTCTTCTTCGCAAACGCCCCATATCGTTTGGTAGAAGAGCCTTCATCTTTAGATAGACGTCCTTCACGGACTCCTTCCTCTAGACGCATCCCCATGTTCACCATTTCGGTGAAGTCAGAAGAAGCGCTAGCAATCATCTGCTCGTAATAGAATGAACTCAAGGTCTTCAAAAAGATCTTGGTCATTTCTTTCTCTTCTAGCGGAGGAGTAATCTGAGCTGCCAACTCTCGCCACCTCTGGGCGTACTCCTTGGACGTTTCTTTGTCCTTCTGGGACATGGCCCTGAGCTGATCCCGATCGGGAGCCATATCCATATTGTATTTGTACTACTTGACGAAGGCTTCGCCAAGATCATTGAAGGAATGGATGTTCGCACTGTCTAGTCCCATATACCAACGCAGTGCAACACCGGACAGACTGTCCTGAAAATAATGGATAAGCAGCTGATCGTTATCCGTTTGAGTTGACATTTTCTTGGCATACATGACCAGGTGGCTGAGAGGACAAGTATTCCCTTTGTATTTCTCAAAGTCGGGGACTTTGAATTTCACCAGAATCTTGACATTGGGAACCAAGCATAACTCGGCAGCAGACTTCCCAAACAAATCCTTTCCTCGAAGGGTCTTCAATTCCTTGCGCAGCTCAAGAAATTGGTCATTCATAGCGTCCATCTTCTCATTGACATCTGGGCCCTCAGACGGCTCAGAATGATAGATGATGTCGTCTACCTTAGGAACGGTATGCACGACAGGAGGAGGAACAGCAAGGACTGGGCTAGATGCCGGCATAGAAGCAAATGTCGGAGCAGGAATCTCGGGCATAAAGTTGGGAGGCATCCCCCACGGAAACCCGGCTAGCATGGCTGTTGCAAATTGTGCATTGGCGGCAGGCACAGTTGAGGAAACAATCTCAGAAATGACTCTCCTCTGGGGAGGAGTTGCAGGTGTTGGAGACGACTGGCTCTGAGCAGCCAGGAAAGATTCCATCAAAGCACTTAGTCTGGCGACTTCCTCTTTGAGTTCACGGTTCTCTTGCTCAAGATGATCCATCAATCTGGAAGAGTTGGCTCTGGTGTAGTACCGGTGAGTCAGCTTGTCTTCAAAATAAATGAAGAGCAACAGAGTCAGATCACAGGACAGGAGACCGGAACAAAACCTGCTTATGCATATGATGCATGAAATGTTTGTGCATATGATTTATTTTTATTTCAAAGGAACTCGAGGGTTCTATTTGCAAACTTTAAAATATTAAGTATTTATCGCATATGGAAAATATCTCATCAAATATATCAGAGCAAAGAAGTACAGCATTGTCAATCATATTACAAGAGAAAAGGAAAATAATCATCCTATGGATCCCTAGAAGCTCGGGACACAGGAAGATAAGTTGCACGAAGCTTCTTCTCTTCTCTCTCATATGCTACTTCCATATCTGCTTTCTCTTTGGCGAGTCTGTCATACCTCCTTTTCCAAAACTTGGAAGACTTAGGAAGTAGAGAAGTCCATGCATCATTAGGGTCATCAATCACCTGATGCTCGAGGAACTCAATCAGAGCATCCTTCTCCTTAATCTGCTGAAGCAACTCTTCCCTTTCATGGATCCAGGCACGTGATAGGTCTTCGTCTCTCAACTCCTCTACTCCTTGGTTAGGGAGGGTTGAAGGCCCAGCCACAACCGAAGGTGTAGGTCTCGGATAATCGTAAGGCATGAGATACTCAGATGCTCTCTTCCTTACCCAAGCAGTATACGGCTCCAAAGCTATGCAATTCTTAGGACCCAACTCATTCCTACCTTTCTTGTGGATCTTGCGCCAAGCGTGAACCATTCTGGCTTTCAAGCCTTGGGGATCTTTACCCTCCTGAAAGAACACACCCTCTAACAGAATGTTATTAGGTTTATCCTTTAGGGGGAACCCAAGCTGACGACGTGCTAACACAGGGTTGTAGCTAATCCCACCATATGTACCAAGAAGAGGAACATTGGAGAATTCACCACAAGAGTCAATAATCTGTACTCCATCATACACGCGATCATACCAAGAGATATCATTGTTAGTGAGAGACATAAGTCTCGTAGACCACCGTAGACATCCCTTGTTCTCCTTGAAAGCGACCGTCTGAGGTAAGTGCGAAATAAACCACTTATACAACAGAGGCAAACTGCACACAATAGCGCCACCACCCTTTGCATTCCTCAGATGCAAAGAGAAATAGGTATCACCCAACAGAGTCGGAACGGGATTAAGAGCAGAGAAGATCCTAATAGCGTTCACATCCACAAACTTGTCGATGTTGGGGAACAATACCAATCCATAGATGAGAAGCACAAATATGGCTTCAAAGGCATCCTCACTCATGGCCTTCCCGTAAACGGCAGCTTGAGCGATGAGGAACTCAGAAGGGAGACCTTGAATTCCACCTTTGGTATTCATATGAGCTTTAACCAAAGATTCATCTATGTGCAACATGTCAGTTATCTCTTGAGAAGTAGGAATACTCTCCAAGCCACTGAACGACAACTGATCCAGAATAGGAATACCCACAAGATGAGCATACTCCTCAAGGGTAGGCAATAGCTGAAAGTCTGGAAAAGTGAAGCAGTGATACAGAGGATCATAAAACTGCACCAAAGTACTCATCAACCCTTCATCCACCTGGGTAGTCAGAAGAGGCAGAAGCTTCCCGAAACGAGCTTTGAAACCCAAGGGATCTAGTACATAGGATGTCAGATTCCTTAACTCTTTCAGATCGGGCTGTCGGAAGCTGTACTTCTTTGTATGCCTTTTTTGTCTTTCCATGTCTGAAAATTTTGCAAATAAACCCCTTAAGTTCCTTGAAAAATTTCTTTTTATCTGATGATATGGATGCAGATGAATGCATGAATGCATGAATGCAACAATCACACTTAAGGATCAAGCAAAGCACACCAGACAAAGGTCATGGGATAGTTCATATTATCCTTAATATCAATCATCCATTTTGGTGGATTATGGTTTACACCTTATCAACACCCAGGTTCCATTGATATTAACGATACATGAACGGCTCAACCATCCTTAATATCAATCATCCATTTTGGTGGATTATGGTTTTCACCTTATCAACACCCAAGTTCCATTGATATTAACGATAGTTGAACGGATCAACCATGAATCACGGGTTTGTTGTGAGTCACGAGCATGGAGTCTCGGTTAAGAACCACCCAAAGGGAGTGTACTATGGTTTAAACCTGCCGAACATGTTCTACAAGAGGTTCCCATAGTCATCATCCCATCTTTCGAATATTATCGGAGAAACGAATACTCGTATTCCAACAATATTCTCAAGAGAGACTCTTATGAGTGTAGTATCGCGTAACAATCGCATCAAATCTTACATTTGAATGACTTCCGCACTACGTCCTAAAAATAGGCCAAGATGGGCTTGGTAAACTAAGGTCCTTGGCTTCTAAGGCACATATTGGAAAGAGTAATGTCTAACCACAAATAACTTGTGTGGCATTATTGATCCCAACATGACCTCCACCAAGTCAATGGACTCGCAAGTCAACTTGCTAAGGAATAACTCCACACAAGTCGACGAGACTATGCCATTCTCCTATCATAAGTACACTCGAGTTCGGGTATAGAACTCATCTCACAAGGATCACCAAGCGAACAAGCAATTAATATGTCAAGCAATTCAATCATTACAAACAATACAGTAATCCCAAATTGCACAAAAATATGTCATAAACAAATATAATACAACAAGTGTGAAAAGTAGGCAAACCCACTGGTGAAGCAATCCCCAGCAGAGTCGCCACTTTTCTGTAGCGGTGTATTCGTTACCTTTAGATTTATTGACTAAATCAAAAGTAAAGCATACAAAGTCGAGTCGCCACCGCACTTTTATTTATCCAAAGGAATGGCTAGAAAGCGAATAAAAGCCTAAAAGTTTTACAAACAAAACGAGTAAAAGAAGGGTCAGAGATCTGGGTAAGGGGGTAATTATGTCATGGGAAGGTGTTAGGCACCCACAACATCCTAGGTACTCCTAGGGAACCTCTTTTCACAACTTGTTGCAAAGAGTTATTGTTTATGAAATTATTTTGTGCAAACATGATTGAAGGGATGGGAAAAGAATATACAAGTTTATTTACATTTTTGTGTTTGGATGGATGAACCCATTGCCTACGTACCTTCTCATGAAAGATAAGGATCAAAACCCCGTAGTTCGGGTAAAAAATTTCAAAACAAATGAGTGGATTGATTTTAAACAAAAGCCTTAAGGTCTTTCGTTATCAAAGGGAGAAAACTCAACCTAAACCAACAATCCACCATGTGAGAATAGCTTCAACATGCTAGTGAGGGGTTAACCCTATAATAAGCATGGAAGGCTTACAATTCAATCACTAAGGATGCAGTGAGATTTACATCAACCACTGAGATAACTCAAACCTATGGCTAATGCATGAAAAATTTGATTAAGAAGTGGACAAGGGCCACAAAAGACAATTGAGTGGGTTGAATTAACCAATTAGAATTATTCACAAAATGAAGTCAAAGTATGAATTAGAGTTCATTCACAATGAGTATTAGTGAAAAGAGAGTTTGAAAATCAAAGGCATAAGGCCTAGGTTTCTAGTTTTGAAAACAAGTCAAATGTTTGCACAAAAGATTTTCTGGTTTGGGTTAAGGATGGAAATGTGGATCAAGGTTAAGCATGCGGCGGTTTTTGAAAACAAGTCAAATAGTGATTCCGGTCGTCTTCCCCGGCTAGCTCCGGCGGACATGCATGAAAAAAATTTCCAAAAACGCATAAAAAGCACATCAATCGAAAGGTCTTGCAGCCTACATCCCAAATCTATGATCAATTCAAACTAAATCTTCCTAACATGAGCGGATCGAGCAAAAACAATATGAACATCAAAAGTTCAAATCAACATAACATGCTTGTTTCTCAACCAAATCAAGATCTAATTATATCAGAATCATCAGCATCAAAAGATCTACCTAATTATGTACATAAAACAACAAAAGATGAAGATCGAATTTCAGCTTACTTGAACTTGCAGTGATTGGATTCATGTCCTCAAGCCTCCAAAACATCCAGATCTTCTCCTCTAACCTCAACTTGAAGCTTTATGCACGAATTGGCAATTGGAAACACCTAGATCCAGCTCAAATTGAAGCTTCCATGTTCATGTTCAAGCTTTGCATCTGCACGATTCTTGACCAAATTCTTCAAACCAAACCTTGATTCCTACTAAATGATGCATGATAAACCAGATTATGCAAGAATTTTGTGGAATTGGATGAAGAAATTTGAAAATTGAAGAGAGAGAAAATTGAGAGGGAAATGAAATTTTGATCCAAATTCTGTTATTCCCCTTGAAATGTGATTAAGATTTAGCTTATATACCATCCCTTAATCATGCTGAAATTGAGATTATGCTTTGGTTAATTGTGATTAAGGAAAAATGAGGTGGAATGCAAAAAATACAAATGTGACTATGCATGGCTAATGTGCACGTGAACAGTGCCATGTTATACCTCAATTCCACTTAAAATCAGTCAATAAACAACATTGGATTGGAATTTTGCTCATGTGATCCACCAATTTTGAATTATCAAATTTCCCTCCAAAATGCACTTGTATGGACACTTGATCATGTGAGCTTCTTTCATGCAAGGCAATGGTTGATTTGGAATCTCTTGGTCACAAGGAGCATTTTGCAAAAAGAGTGGACCATTTTGGAGTTTTGAATCAAAAGTTATGGCATTTTGAACTTCCATGTATACTTTGCAATCATTTGACCATAACTTCTCAACCATTCATCAGATGATCATGATCTTGGACTTTTTAAAAATGGGAGAGAAAGATCTTCAACTTTCATGTTGACCAAAAGTTAATTTGAAGCTTCTTTGATGTTGGAAAGTTAAGTTGAATGTGAACCAAAAACTTGCCATTTTTGGAAACTTGAAATTATAGGTCACTTTCCATTTTTAGAAACTTTTGATTTGACTACAAAATCTTCAAGATAGATGTTTGACATGATGAATAGGCCTCTTTTGAACATGAATGGGATGATTCAAATCACTTCCCCCAACTCAAAGCCTTCAATTGACTGCACAGTTGATTGTATTGGTCCTCAGATGACCTGTAAATGACTGATGAACTTGAACCTTTGACACTTGATGAAATGGCTTCAAAATGAACCCTAACTCACATAAACTCAAGATAATGATCATGTGGTCCTCTCTCAAGAAAATACCATCAGCTCTTGCACAAAGGAAGCTCTTGAACTGCTTGACCTGTGCTTGCTTGATACTACAAAACAAAAAGGTTAATGACATATTTTTGGTGCTTTTGGTTAGTGATTAAAAAAAAGAAAAACAATGATATACAATGCAAGCATGCCTGGTGATCCAAAACCACTCAACAGAAGATCCCACCCAAAGGGAAAGGAAGCCAAGATGCTCAAAGGATCCTTGAGGCTATGCAATACAATGCTTATGATGCCATGAGGGATCTTAGGGACAAAATTGGGGTCTTACAAATACTTATTATAATAAAAATAAGAAACTGTTACATTCTCCCACTTGGTCCATAGAACTGATTATTGGCATAAATGAGTCATGAAAAACTTACTCAAGAAATAAATATGTGAATCATAGAGATAGGCCCTCTTAAAGTGAGTAGTCTCATCTATGTATTACAACATGTCTATTTTCAAGTATATATCTGTAATGTGGTAACTAACTTGATGAATAAACCAATGTTTACTCTTGGTCCAGATGTAACATATTTTCTCAAACTGATGTGCGCATGAAAATGAGAAAACATCATAATATAAGAGTTTTATTAATAAACTATATGTATACAATCATAAGGAGGACCCAAGTCCCATGTTCTCTACATGATCCTTAAATTTTATTGGTGCCATGCGCTTAGTCAAAGGATCAACGATCATTAAATCAATACTAATGTGATTAATAACTACTATTTTATCTTTAAATCTTTCTTTAATGGATAAATACTTTATGTCGATGTGCTTGCTTCGACTTCCATTTTTATTGTTCTTAGCCATAAAGACAGCTGTTGAATTATCGCAAAAAATATTCAGAGGTTTAGAAACACAATCCATGATTCTAAGCCTAGAAATAAAACTCTTAAGCCATACACCATGAGAAGTAGCCTCAAAACAAGAGACAAACTCGGCTTCCATAGTAGAAGTAGCAACCAAGGTTTGCTTAGTACTTCTCCATGAAATAGCTCCACTAGTCATCATAAAAATATATCCTGATGTTGATTTGCAAGAATCAACACAACCAGCAAGGTCAGAGTCTGAATAGCCGATCACATCAAGATTGTCCATTTGCCTATACATTAGCATGTAATATTTTGTTCCTTTAAGATATCTCAACACCTTCTTTGCAGCTTTCCAGTGATCCATACTTGGATTGCTCTGATATCTTCCTAAGATTCCAACAATAAATGCAATGTCAGGCCTTGTGCATACTTGAGCATATATAAGACTTCCAACAACAGAAGCATATGGAATGTTCTTTATTTGTTCTCGCTCAAAATCATTCTTAGGGCATTGATTCAAATTAAATCTATCGCCCTTGACAATGGGTGCAACACTTGGTGAACAATCTTTCATTCTAAATCTCTCTAAAACTTTATTGATGTAGGTTTCTTGTGATAGACCCAAAATTCCTCGAAGTCTATCTCTGTGGATCTTAATGCCAATGACATAAGATGCCTCACCCATATCCTTCATATCAAAGTTTTTAGAGAGGAATTGTTTCACCTCATGTAGAAAACCTTTATCATTGGTTGCAAGTAGTATGTCATCCACATACAAAATGAGAAAACAAATTTTACTCTCACCGACCTTCTGGTATATACATTGATCCATGGGTTTTCAATAAACCCAAATGAAGATATCGTTTCATGGAATTTAAGATACCATTCACGAGAGGCTTGTTTTAAACCATATATGGATCTCTTAAGCTTGCAAACCAAATGCTCACAAATATTAGAAGAGAAACCTTCAGGTTGTTTCATATAAACCTCCTCCTCTAAATCACCATTAAGAAAGGCTGTTTTCACATCCATTTGATGCAACTCAAGGTCAAAATGTGCAACTAATGCCAAGATGACACGAAGAGAATCTTTCTTAGATACAGGAGAAAAAGTATCAGTGTAATTGATTCCCTCCTTTTGAGTAAATCCCTTAGCAACGAGTCTGGCCTTGTATCTCTCAGTGTTGCCTAATGAATCTTTCTTGGTTTTAAAGACCCATTTACAACCAATTTCCTTTTGCCCATTAGGTAACTCTACAAGATCCCATACGTCGTTGTTTTTCATGGAATTCATTTCATCATTCATGGCATCATACCACAAATTTGACTCTTTGCAACTCATGGCTTGTCTAAAGCTCTCAAGATCATTCTCAGCTCCAACATTATAGTCAGATTCTTGTAGATACACAATGTAATCATTAGGAATAGCTGATTTTCTTGTCCTAGTAGATCTTCTTAATGTTTGATCAACATTTTCTTATGGATCTTGTTGTTCAACTAATTGTTCATCATCTTGATGACAAACTTGATTTACTGGATCATCAGTATCTTGTGGAGTCTCGATGATTGGTTGATCAACATCCATTTGAACTTGAGGGATGTTGTAAATAGTAACCAATCTATTACTTGAAGTGGAAGGTTCATACTCTATATGATCATGCACAGAAATTGAATTTTTGATTTGATCGCTCCCACTCAGTTTCTTCTTTCTGCAACACCATTTTGGTTCGGAGAACCGGGCATGGTGTATTGGGCAACAATCCCATGTTCTTGAAGAAACTTAACAAATGGACCAGGTGCTTGTCCACTCTCAGTGTATCTACCATAGTATTCACCACCCCGATCTGATCTCACTATCTTTATTTGTTTTCCACACTGGTTCTCAACTTCAGCCTTAAAGACTTTGAAGGCATCCAATGCTTCATATTTATTGTTAAGCAAATAAATATTCATATATCGTGAGTAATCATCTATGAAAGTGATGAAATATTTCTGACCATGTGCATCCATATCAGGACATCATATGTCTGTAAGGAATTTGTTATATGGATTGTTGATCCAGAATCAATCCACCATGTGTTAATATTAACATCGGTCATATTAGATTCATAACAAATAAATGAGAATAAATTACCTTTCTTCTCAAGCCATTCTTTGAATCCATGGCATTCCTTCTTCATGTGTCCTCCCTTTTTACAGAAGTAACACTTTGCTTCTTTCTTGATATCACCTTGCGGTGGTATTTTGAATTTCCCTTTCTGATTGGCTTGTGACTTGTCAATTTTGAAAGCTTTGTTCTTCCCGCGAGTGCTTGTCAGCAATGCACTCTCACTCTGTTCCATTACAAGCCTTTCTTCTTCCTGAACACACATGGTCATTAATTCATTGATTGACCATTTGTCTTTATGTGTATTGTAGGATATCTTGAAAGGCTCATACTCAGACGGAAGAGAGTTCAGAATATAGTGCACCAGGAAGAAGTCAGCCATATCAACCTCAAGTTTCTTAAGTTGAGCTGAAATGTCACGCATTTTCATTATATGCTCACGCACACCTTTCACACTAGTGAGTCGGTAGGAGGAAAATTTTATAATTAATGTGCTTTCCAAAGGCTTTTCAGAAGTGACGAACTGATCGTCAATGGCTTTCAGCAAATCACAGACATTCTCATGTTGATCGACAGAACCACGTATTCCACCTGTGACCTTAGTCTTAATGAACATCACACTGAGGCGGTTGGATCTCTCCCATCGCTCATATAGTGCGATTGCAGCTGGAGTACTTTCATCCGTAATTGCAGGTGGTTCGTCTTTCCTAATAGCATAATCTATGTCCATCCATCCTAGATGGAGGAGAATTCTTTCCTTCCACACCTTATAGTTATCTCCTCTGAGCTCGGGAATATCACATCGGATATCAGAAAAATTAGCAGGTTGAGAAGCTAAAAAGATAAACAAAATTGATGTCAAAATTTGAGGCATAAATATTATCCAAATTGTATGTATTATCAATATAAACACACCATAAAATAAATCTTGCAACATAAAAATTACCTGTGGGCTAAATTTCAATGTAATAAGATTTAAAAAATAATAAAAAAATTGCGATAGATTTTTCAAACCTCACACTTTACGTGCATGATATAGTTTTTTTTTTCTATCCAAAATTAATACTTTATGATAAAACTATCAAATTATGTACCAATTCATAATTCCTGTGGGCAAGTTATGAAAATATTTTGACATTTTATCCCAATTAATCATACAAATATAATAAAAATTCTTGTAGGATAAAATTCATTATACCACGGATAATTAATTACAATTTTATGTCTAATAATTTATGTGATCTCAAAATTTTAAAAAAATAATCTCAATTAATTTAAGGATGTTGTGGCTAATCCAAATTAATCAAAATTATAACGATCACTAGACATAGTAACTCAATTATATGAGAGAACAAAAATAAATAAATAAGATCTTTTATACAATTGTTTAACAAAATAATAACATTATAAATCAATTTTAATTTTTGCATAAATTTAATTCAAAGATTAAATAATAAGACATAATAATCAGTAAAAACGAAATCATATGGATATGAATAGAATCAAAATACATGTTTAACAAAGCAGTCTAGTGGTAACTTCATGAATGCTATGTATTAGGTTCTAGGTTCAAAAGTAGTCTAGTGGTAACTTCATGAATGCCATGTATTAGGATCTAGGTTCAATACCTAGCCATAGAAAAATAATTTGTTGTTTTGCTTTTAGTGTTGTTTTTCTTTCTAAGCTCTGTTAAATTTATTTTTCATAAACACTTCTGTTCTTTGTTTTTTTATATAATTATTTTGATATTTTTTTTACTCTTTAGTAATATATCGTTTATGTTTTACTAAACAAATTACAATATAGTATAAATGTTAAATATAATAAAAAAATTAAACTAATCTTACTAAAATACAATAAAATTATATAATAATATTATTTAATAATAATATATTTTTTTAAAGATTACTTTTTTTCTGTCATAAAATAAGGAAAATAAAATATACTTTTCCCCAAATTTCTAAGTTCTATTAGTGAATTTTACTGTACACGAGTCGTCCTGCTGGGAATTATGAATACGACGAACTAATGAATGTGACACAATGATCATTGAATGAGAAGTCTCAAATTTTGATTTCATTCATGTTATATCGGATATTGAAGGAACTGAAAAGAGGATCTTTTAGATTTTTTTTTTTAAAAATATAATCAAGATATACTATTTTTTTTAATGGAAGTGAGAGTTAAGTAAAGGCACCAAGAAACAACACCATTGTCATTTAAACCCTATTTGGAAATTTGAAGTGAAAGAAAGCGGAGAATTTAAGGTTAAACAAAATTTGAAAAATAAATACTCTTTTAATTTGAATACAATTTTTTTTTATATGGTAAGAAAAAATTTGTTAAAGAATTACTCATTTTATTTACCCGTATAGTTTGAATTATTGGGTTAAGATTGAACAAATTTTCCTTTTCGATTGCATTTCGAGTCTAAAATACAAAGAAGAAAACTAAGCTATTTGATTATCTAAATTGAGGGTTTCATATTAATGACCTATGTATATTTACAATAATTCATGCAAATTATTGAGTACTGTACAAGATAGATCAAACAATTTTTTTTTATAATTGAGTTCTCAATACACATGATACATCAAACAAATTATCCCCACTTAAAAATGATATATGCACTTCCTTCGAAGTTCAAAAATTGCTTAAAAACAAAAACCTACCAGCCAATTTCACATTATATTTTTCTAAAAAATAATAATTACATGTCTTTGTTTTTGGCTAATTAGTTTTTTTCTGCATTTTTCTTTAATAAAAAATTGATTTAATTATAATTTTGTTCCTCCTATTTTCATATTTTTTAAATTTTTATTCTCCATTATAAAATTTGTTGAATTTTTTGGTCTCTCCATTTTGTTTTATTTTTTAATTTTAATCTTTCATTTGATGATAGATCATTGTATTAGACTAAGAGCAACACACAAATAAGAGAGACACCACATATTCACCAAAAATCTAAAAGTGATAGGTGTGTGAATTATCTCACTTATAAATGCTAAAATCTTCACATTTATAATCAATTTGGGACTCCAATTCACACTTGACTTATTATTCTTAACACCCCCCCTCAAGTGTGTGTTCACAATGCTCCTCCTCAAGTGAAAACTTTTTTTGTCCATATACACTTGTGTCACTGTTGACACCTCTTCCTGGAATTTCGATACATATATTCTTGGGCATTTTGATTTCAATGAGACACCTCTTCCTAAGCATTCAAATAGAAGTAAACCGATCCATTTATTCGAACCAAAGACTCATGATACCATTTGTAGGCTCATGAGAAGGAGCATCATTATTGGGTCAAGAGCAACACAAGTGAGAGAGACACCATATATTCACCAAAAACCTTAAGGTGTTAGGTAAATGGGTCATCTCTCTTATAAATATAACATTCCATTATAAATCTAACATTCCACTCATTCATAGGCGATGTCAGGATTTAACCCCTCACACTTGCACACAACATTCTCCCCCACAAGTGTGACTCCCCCGCATCCTACATCAGGATCTAGCACCGAATCCAACTCCTGCTCCCCCACAAAGTTGTACCATAACTCTGATACCACTTGTTGAGTCATGAGGAGGAGCATCAACATTGAGTTAAGAGCAACACATAGGTGAGAGAGACATCATATATCCACCTAAAACCTTAAAGTTATAGGTGTGTGGATTCTCCCACTTATAAATGCTCAAGTCTTCACATTTATAACCAATGTGGGACTGCAACTCACACTTGACTTATTATTCTTAACAATCTCCCTCAAGTGTGAGTCCACAATGCTCCCTCTCAAGTAAAAACTCTTTTATTCATATACACTTGTACTGCCGTTGATACCTCTTTCCGGACATTTCGATAGTGTGAGTCCATAATGCTCCTCTTCATGGGTATTTTAATACAAGTAAGTCGATCCCTTTATTCGAGCCAAAGGCTCATGATACCATTTGTTAGGACACGAGGAGGAGTACAACATTGGGTTAAGAGCAACACACAAGTGAGAGAGACATCACATATTCACCCAAAATCTTAAGGTAATTGGTGTGTGAATTCTCTCACTTATAAATGCTCAAGTCTCCATATTTATAATCAATGTGGGACTTCAACTCACACTTGACTTATTATTTGTAACACATTGTAACATTTGCAATAACTTTTTCCATGTCGTTTTGTATTATTTTTTACTTGATGATTATAATTAATTTTATTCAATTAATAATATAAATTATTATATACAAAAATATAAATTTAATTAAATTAATTAATCAATTAAATTACTATGACTTTTTAATAATTTTTTTCCATAATATTTTTTCAATTATATATATATATATATATATATATATATATATATATATATTAATATATATATATATATATATATATATATATATATATATATATATATATATATATATATTATATATATATATAAAGAATTACTTGGTTATAATATTATCAAAAGTAAATGATGTGTGAGTGTAGCGGGGTATTCATTACCATTAGATATATTGATTAAATCTAAGGTAAACCATACAAGTCGAGTCGCCACCGCACTTCTATTTATCCAAAGGAATGGTTAGAAAGCGAACAAAAACCTAAAAGTTTTATCGAATCAAAAACTAGTAAAAATGTCAGAGATCAGGGTAAGGGGGTTGGTTATGCAATGGGAAGGTTTTAAGCACCCAAAATATCCTAGGTACTCCTAGGGAGCCCTTTTCACATTTGTTGTAAGGTTGGTATTTTGTGAAAATTTGTTTGTGCAAACATGATTGAAGAGATGAGAAGAGAATATACAAGTTATTTACACTTTGTGTTTGGATGGATAAACCCATTGCCTACGTACCATCTTAAAAAAAGATTAGGATCAAAACCTCGTAGTTCGGGGGTAGAAATCTCAAAATGAGTTGGTGAATTGATTGGTCCAAAAGCCTTAAGGTCTTTTGTTATCCAAGGGAGAAAACTCAACCTAAAACCACAAATCCACCATGTGAAGATAGCTTCAACATGCTAGTGAGGGGTTAACCATATAATAAGCATGGAAGACTCATTGTCCATCACTAAGGATATAGGTGAGTATTACATCTACCTCAAGGATAACTCAAACCTAATAGCTAAAGGTTATGAAAAAAACTTTTTTGATTAAGGAAGTGGCCATTGAAACCACAAAAAGACATTTGAATGGGTTATATTTACCAATGAAAAGTATGTACAAAATATGGTCAAAGTTGGCTTAGAAGTTCAATTCAAAATAAGTGTTATGAAAGGAAGTTTTGAAAATCAAAAGCATAAGGCTTAGGTTTCTAATGCTTGAAAACCAATGTTAAATGTTTTCACAAAAGTTTTGGCTTGGGTTAGAGTGGAGGGAAGAAGAAGAATGGCTAAATCCTAAGTATACAAGAGATGAGGGATAAGAAACAAGACCACAAATGGAGTTCCTCTCTTGAGATCATATTGATGATCCAAGTAGCTCCCATCCTTTGGAATATGCAAGCAAAATAATAGTAAGCTCAAGCAACAATCAAACAAGCCTCTTAGAATATCCCCAATGTATCTTGTATCTTTCACTTTGGATGAACATGGCAATGGTTCTTCAATTTGAGCTCTCATAGGATTCCCTAGCACAAGAGCACACACATCAAAAGTTTTATGAAGCAAATCAAGAATGGACAAGTGTGAGTTTAGAGGTTTGGTCCTTTTAATCCATCTTCAACATTAAGGTCCTTTTACTCCAATTTGAATAGGGAAAGTCCTAGAAACTAAGTCCATTTGTCCATTTCTTTGCATTTGGTCCATAACAATCAAAACACAAGCACAATAATATATACACAATTATGTGCTCAAGTGAGCAAAAGGCAAATTGCATTAACATAAACATGTGCTCAAATGAGCAAAGGGGGAAAAGCAAATGAATAATATGTACAAGAATAGTAAATTGCATAAATGTAAAGAGCAAGAATTAAATGTTAATAGTCAATGGTTAGTGTTAGTAGTTAGTGTGCCATAAGGCAAATTTAGCGCTATGTTAAGCAATCGTAATTGGACTTATGTAGAAGTCACAACTATCTGAGGCCGGTCAATAATAATGTACGCAACAACACAAGTTAGAGGTCTTGATTAGTGAATCAAACTCCAACACCTTGCCATGCCAAAAAGAAGATGAGAAATGATCTTGTATTGGTTTAAGTCCTTTGCATGATTTAGAAAGCAATGTATCCTTAATGCAAAGTCATTCACTTGATCAATTGATCAAGATGAATTAGATTTGAATCAAGGAAGATTAAACCTCCCTAATCAATGCTAACCATCAACCTTTAACTCATTGATCAAAAAAAGAAAAGAAAAGAAGAAGATGGATAATGGAAATGAAGAAAATAAAGTGCATTAAGTGAAATGGAATGTACCAATCCACAAATGTTGACCAAAGATAGGGAAGATCAAGGTCAAACCATAAAAAACAGAAGTGAGATGAAGATTGGAAGTCAAGAAATAAACAAAATATTTTTGGCATTTTTAATATTTGAAAATAAACTTGAATTAAAATATTAAAGAAAGGTCAAACTTCAAATTCACTTCAAATCAACTTTGAAAAGTCCAAGTGAATTATCCCAAGTTCAACAAGGTCAAACAAAGTTTGACAAAAAATTTCAGCATTTTTAAAAGTCAGGAACTATTTTTAATCAATTAAAAATGAAGAAAAATAACCTAATTGAACTAAAATCTCAAATAAATCTCAAATCAATTAAAAAATTGATGAGAATATTTTTCATAGATCCAGCATCATTCAGAAAAGTTAGAAAAATATTTTTGTATTTTTTGAATATCAAAAACTATTTAAAATGAATTAAAAATAACCAGAAAAGAGAAAATTATTAAAAAATAGCAAATGATAAAATAAAAAATAATAAAAAATCATTTTTAGAAACTAGAAATTAAAAGAGAAATATTGCAATTGGAAAAATAATAAAATAGATATGTATTTTAGAAAATGAAACGTAATTGAAAAAATGAAATAGAAAATAAAATCAGAAATAAAAAAAGGAAAAAGCACGAGCCCTTGGATCTGAGCTCATTAATTGAGCTGGCAGATCCAAGGATCCACAAGCGCGCGCCTAGTGTAGTCCACAGTCAATGTAACCACATGGATACCAAGAAAAAGTCATAACAATGGAGCATGAAGATTAAATCTGGAAAATGCATCGTGTGGCTCAGATTGGATCTGGCAAACAGACGGTGGCCAGCGCCACCGTCTTCTCTGGTGAGCTCCGGTGGAGACCAAAAAATGCAGAGTTTGAAATGTTAACTAAAATGCATGATCCAGGCACCATTCGAAGCGTGAAGTGATGTACATCACTCCTATGCCATTCAATTCCACTTAGATTCCTATTAAGAGAGAAATCAGAGATGGAAGTTTGGTGGTGTTCAACTGAACTTACTCGATTCCAACAATTAAACACACAATAATGATGCATCTATATAGAGGACTTCAGACAACACAAGATCAAGGCAAATAGAGCAAAGTATAATGATTTCTAAGCAAATTTCAGTCGAGCAACACCTTTGGATTGTGAAGAATTAAGTCACTCTCTTTGCTTCCTTTTGCACACAGAAGCTTCAATGGATCAAATGATGAAGGTCTAGGAACTTTAGATCTTAAAATTCAACCAAATGCAATTGAATTTCAGATCTGAAAATTTGGATAAAAATGGAGTTTGTTCCTTTAGGTATGGCTAGGGATTCAATCTTGCAGCACTTCAGGCGCCTTCAGGTTACTTTTCAAGTGAAGCAATTCATTCTATTTATAGCTGGAGCTCAAGGAGAGTGTGATGAAAACCGTGTGCATGAGAATTGGGTCCTCCATGCATGGGCCTGTACAGGCGCATGTGAGGCCTAAAATCAAATGGTTTTTCATACTCAAATGAATCAACTTTGGACGTGTAAATTGAAAGGCATTGGCTTGTGCATGAAGATTCATCATGAAATGCATAAATGGTCACAAAACTTCAAGTCTTCGAATATCCCTTTTGCAAAATGGAAACATAGGCATGTGGGTAATGGTTGGAAAGGTCTTGACATAAGGAAAAAATGTTATGTTGGACAAAAACTCATTTGGAGTGTGAAATTTTATGAAAACAGGCCATGAAGTTCAATGTACAAAATATGCCTTTGAGAATTTTGTCAAAATGAACCACCTTCAAGCCCTTCTCTTTTGATGATGCAAGATTTAAATGGAAAAGACTCCAACATCAAAGTTGTAGATCGTTTCAAGACAATAAATTTGGAATTAAATTTTGCATCATTTGGGTTTTTGATGAAGACGTTATGGGCACTTGAAGTTGGACTTTTTCACATTTCAATGCATTTGGTCCAAAGTGACCCATAATATTTTGCATTATCAAATGTATTTACTTTGGGATTATGAAATTTTGTCCAACATAACATTTGAATTATACATCTTAAGCTTTCCAATTCATTTGGTCCTACCTCAAAATCATAAACAATGAATGAGTTATGTTCTTGGGAAGTTGACCCAAAATTAGGGTTTCAGTCAAAATGACCTATAATGTCTTGGAATGGAAGATGACCTTCCAAGCTTCAAATCAGACTTCATTGAACATGAAAGTTGTTTATTTTGTCCTTAAGAACATTTTTTCTCTTGGGGGCATCTCCATTTTACCAACACATAAAGAGTTAGGTCTCAGTGCATTTCAAGATAGTCAGATGAATTGACTGATCAACTTCTCAAGTCCACAACTTATACCTTGATGAATTGATGATTGAGGGCACTCAAATAAGTTCAAATATTCATGAAATGATGAACTATAGAACTTCCCTTGATTTTATTTGACCATGGGTTGAGGTTGTTTCAAGAGCAAGGCACAGTTGATGAACAGATGAATTAGGGTTTCCTTGGGAAACAAACCTCAAACCCCTTGACTTGCTTTGATCAAAAATGATAAATTGCGATACTTGGGAGGCATATTTGATGGATGAGAGCTTTGGGAACCATTACCATGCTTGCTTTCATCTTCTCCTGACCATATCAATGCACATAAGTTCTCCTAGAAACTTTGGATCTTGTGACTGCTCAAACTACAAACAAAAGATGTTAGTGACATATTTTTGTGATTTTGGTTAGTGAATAAAATGAGAAAAGCAATAATATACAATTCAAGCATTCTTGGTGATCTCAAACCATTCACAAGGGATCCCACCCAAAGGCAAAGGGAACCAAGATGCTTAGGATCTTTGAGGCTATGTAAATGCAATGTTATGATGCCATGAGGGATCTTAGGGTCAAAATTGGGGTCTTACAGAGGCCCCTATTTAAGGTCATTCTAGCCGGAGAAGTGAAGGATAAAATCTTCGTCTTGACGAGGTAGAATGGGCTTAAATAATAACAAAGAGACGAATTTTGATCCCTAAGAGACCTCATGATGCAAATGTATGTATGCAAAAGGGTAAAACTTTGTGGGGATATGTGTTCACAAAGAAGGAAAGAAATCAGGAGGAAATGACAATCCATATGAGTAATTCACTCCATAGGACAGAGACTTTGGGACTCTTATGGGGATAGAGAAGGAGTAAATTGTGCGAGCAGGGCACGACTTAAAACTTGGTGAAAGACACAAGCATAATTCCAAATGAATCAATCAATGGAACGACCGAGCTGACTCAAAAGCTCCCGTATTGGGGAATATGCCAATACAACGGAATTATCCATAAAGGATACTTCGGACGAAAATCTGGACTCAGATGGGGAAAATCCACTAAGGGACTTAACCGGGTAATGTCCAAACAGGACTCCTCTGAGGAAACAACAGAATGAGGTATTACCGATTACTGGGTAATAAGCTCAAGGAGACATGTGATCCAAACACCGGTATGAGGGTGAAAGAACAACATGCTCGGGGAGAATGAATATCTAAGACCGGTATGAGGGTGAGAGATATCAAACATCCAAAAACATCTGAGGAAGACCTAAAAAGGTATATTTCGACTCAGGAGATCTGACTCCACAGGGGACAAAAAAGTCATAATAGGAAGCAGAAAGGAAGGAACACCAGGGATACCGGTTACTGGGCATATAATAGGTAACCAACCAAGCGTGAATTGGGGAATATTTCCAAGACACTCATCATCCGAAAGGAGAGCTGAAAAAGAAAACTCGACTACAGGATGGACATTCGACTCCGCAAAGGGGATACGAATCTTACTCGACTAGGGAAGAACAAAAGACTTCGACCAAAGAGCGCATGAGATATATTATCTATTACCATCAGAACGTAGATAATACACTCGCATGAAAGATTATCCACAACCGGTTACTGGGTTAATAAAGGATAAATCGACCGAAAAGAAAGGACATCGGGATACCGAATACTAGGTATAAAATGATGACCAATCAAAGGGAGAAACAATCATTACCGACCAAGGGTAAAATGAAAGATGACTCGCTGGGGATACATTGACAAAGGCAATGATCCGGGAGATATATCACCGGTTACTGGGAGATATACTCATAAAGGAAGGAATACCAATACCGAATATTGGATAAAGATAACCAACAAAGAGGGGATTACATCTACCGGATACTGGGTAGAAAACCACGGAAGAGTAGCCGTCATCGGTGAGGATGAACAAAAAAGGTTAACTCTGCAAGGGGATAAAATAGGGTTTACAAACTACTGGTATGAGGGTAGAAAACCACAGAAATAGGACTTACAACTACCTGTTACTGGGTAGAAGGCCATAAATTCCGCCGGGGAAAAGATGGATAATTACTAGTTACTGAGCAATCATTCATCTAAACTACGGAGGAAGTGCAATGGAAGTAACAAAAGTAGTCAATCTAGAAACAAACTAGAAAGACACAATGAAACAAGACTCAACCCAATGAGGATATAACTCAGGGGAAAACTCCATCCCAATATATGTGTTGGGAGGAAACAGAAACAACAATCATCCACGAGGACATAACTTAGTGGGGAATATGTGATGAATGTTGTCTTCTCCATATCCTCGGGTGCCATTTTGATCTGATTATATCCGGAAAATCCCTCCATAAATGAGAAGACCTTGAATTTAGTTGTATTTCCTACCAACATATCAATATGTGGTAGAGGGAAATCATCTTTCGGACTAGCTTTATTCAAGTCTCTGTAGTCCATACATATCCGGACTTTTCCATCTTTCTTAGGCACGGGCACAGTATTGGCCACCCATTGAGGATATGTAGAAGTCACCAGAAACCCTGCATCAATTTGCTTCTGAACTTCTTCCTTGATCTTTACTGCCATATCGGGATGAGTTCTTCTGAGCTTCTGCTTCACAGGCACGCACTCAGGCTTCAAAGGCAGGAAATGTTGCACGATATTTGTATCCAGACCAGGCATGTCTTCATACGACCAGGCAAAGACGTCGACATATTCTCGTAGCAACTCGATCAACCCCTTCTTAACAGATTCTTCCAGGAGTGCCCCAATCTTCACTTCTCGCACACAATCTTCAGACCCCAAGTTGATTGTTTCCAGATTCTCAAGATGCGGCTGAATGATCTTCTCCTCATGCTCAAGTAGACGGGTAATCTTGTCAGGAATCTCTTCAACATTATCTTCCTCCGCCTCAAATACAGGGAATTCAAAGTTGGGAGATGGTGTTGGATCATTATGTTCAATGGGTTTGATTAACCTGCATAATGATTTTGGATATAAAAGAGATTTTAGAATTCAAACAAAGCAAATCATTATGCAGATGAAAAGATTGATTTTATACTTATTTTTATGGGTTTTATGTGATCACCAATTTCATGTAAAAGGAAAATTAATTGGAGAAACAAACATTTAACATGAATTTATTGAATGAAAATATCATTGTATTTATGCGCCAACAATGTCATCACTCCTCATTTTGGCATGGGAGAAGGGTTTTTAAACACCATGATCATTACTTTGACTTATGGATAACTGTCGGAATATCCACAACGACCCAATTATTGCAGATCCCTCCATGGATGATGAAATTGCCAGAATCCCCTTCATCTTCTTCCAGAATGGCAGCAGCCTCTTCGTCTTGACCGGTGTGGATAAATCCAAAACTCTTGAACAACCCTTGCTTGTTGAATACCCCAGAAGAATAGCCTATGCCATCCCGGGACGTATTGCCTTCCAGCTTAATCATTTTCCCCAATCCAGCAGTTGCACCATGCTCAATGGCCAACTTCGCATCTTTATAGGAAGCAAACGAAGAAGTTCCCTTCTTAATAGGTTTAGCGATAGATAAAGCGTGGAACGGGGTTCCAACTTCATCCTTAGCATCTATATAAGAGAAGGAAGACAAATGGCTAACCAGGAGAGCCTTTTCCCCCTATTAAGAGAGAAATCAGAGATGGAAGTTTGGTGGTGTTCAACTGAACTTACTCGATTCCAACAATTAAACACACAATAATGATGCATCTATATAGAGGACTTCAGACAACACAAGATCAAGGCAAATAGAGCAAAGTATAATGATTTCTAAGCAAATTTCAGTCGAGCAACACCTTTGGATTGTGAAGAATTGAGTCACTCTCTTTGCTTCCTTTTGCACACAAAAGCTTCAATGGATCAAATGATGAAGGTCTAGGAACTTTAGATCTTAAAATTCAACCAAATGCAATTGAATTTCAGATCTGAAAATTTGGATAAAAATGGAGTTTGTTCCTTTAGGTATGGCTAGGGATTCAATCTTGCAGCACTTCAGGCGCCTTCAGGTTACTTTTCAAGTGAAGCAATTCATTCTATTTATAGCTGGAGCTCAAGGAGAGTGTGATGAAAACCGTGTGCATGAGAATTGGGTCCTCCATGCATGGGCCTGTACAGGCGCATGTGAGGCCTAAAATCAAATGGTTTTTCATACTCAAATGAATCAACTTTGGACGTGTAAATTGAAAGGCATTGGCTTGTGCATGAAGATTCATCATGAAATGCATAAATGGTCACAAAACTTCAAGTCTTCGAATATCCCTTTTGCAAAATGGAAACATAGGCATGTGGGTAATGGTTGGAAAGATCTTGACATAAGGAAAAAATGTTATGTTGGACAAAAACTCATTTGGAGTGTGAAATTTTATGAAAACAGGCCATGAAGTTCAATGTACAAAATATGCCTTTGAGAATTTTGTCAAAATGAACCACCTTCAAGCCCTTCTCTTTTGATGATGCAAGATTTAAATGGAAAAGACTCCAATATCAAAGTTGTAGATCGTTTCAAGACAATAAATTTGGAATTAAATTTTGCATCATTTGGGTTTTTGATGAAGACGTTATGGGCACTTGAAGTTGGACTTTTTCACATTTCAATGCATTTGGTCCAAAGTGACCCATAATGTTTTGCATTATCAAATGTATTTACTTTGGGATTATGAAATTTTGTCCAACATAACATTTGAATTATACATCTTAAGCTTTCCAATTCATTTGGTCCTACCTCAAAATCATAAACAATGAATGAGTTATGTTCTTGGGAAGTTGACCCAAAATTAGGGTTTCAGTCAAAATGACCTATAATGTCTTGGAATGGAAGATGACCTTCCAAGCTTCAAATCAGACTTTGATGAACATGAAAGTTGTTTATTTTGTCCTTAAGAACATTGTTTATCTTAGGGTCATCTCTATTTGACCAACACATAAAAAGTTAGATCTCAGTGCATTACAAGATAGTCACATGAATTGACTGATCAACTTCTCAAGTCCACAACTCATACCTTGATGAATTGATGATTGAGGGCACTCAAATAAGTTCAAACATGCATGAAATGATGAACTATAGAACTTCCCTTGATTGTATTTGACCATGGGTTGAGGTTTCTTCAAGAGCAAGGCACAGTTGATGAACAGATGAATTAGGGTTTCCTTGGGAAACAAACCTCAAACCCCTTGACTTGGTTTGATCAAAAATGATGAATTGAGATACTTGGGAGGCATATTTGATGGATGAGTGCTTTTGGAACCATTACCATGCTTGCTTTCATCTTCTCCTGACCATATCAATGCACATAAGTTCTCCTAGAAACTTTGGATCTTGTGACTGCTCAAACTACAAACAAAAGATGTTAGTGACATATTTTTGTGCTTTTGGTTAGTGAATAAAATGATAAAATCAATAATATACAATTCAAGCATGCTTGGTGATCTCAAATCATTCACAAGGGACCCCACCCAAAGGCAAAGGGAACCAAGATGCTTAGGATCCTTGAGGCTATGCAAATGCAATGTTATGATGCCATGAGGGATCTTAGGGTCAAAATTGGGGTCTTACAGTGAGATCTTATCCCGGGTCCTCAAAATAAAACTCTGATAGGTACCTGATGGATTTTTTAAGAAAAAGCTTGATGAACATGGCATAATTATCAGAAATAAAGTAAGGATAGTGGCAAAACCATATAGTTAGGCTGAAGGGATTAAGTATCTTGAACTTTCTTTTATTTTGATAATGGTTCCCTCTCAGGTTCTGGTTTTGAGAGCAATTTGATTTTATGTGCACTTTCTTTCCGCATTGGTGGAATGTAGAAATGAATGATGTTGATCTTTCTTCACTTTGTTTTTAGGACTTTGAAGTTTTTTTTTTCGTCCTTTAGGAATTCCTTGATTTTTCGAAACATGATTTTCATGTTTTCATTACTTTTATTTTGGCGATCTTCATCTTCTAACTCCATATCATTGTTGTTTTAACTTTTAGTGCAAGAATTTTATTCTTCTTCTTATCTCCTTCTGCATCACTATCTGTAAGATGTAAATGCGCCTAAGAGGGGGGGGGGGGGGTGAATTAGGTGGTTAAAAAACTCTTCGATCTTGATTCCGGTTTTTGGTTATTTTTCGTTTTAGTGCGGAAAAATAAATTGCGGAAAGTAAAAAGACACCGGAAATTATAGTGGTTCCCTTCACAATCCGAAGGTACATCCACTCCCCTTTCGCTACGAAAGGGATTTTACTATAGTTAGAATTATTGTACAGCCTACTCACACCAATCGTGATGCTTACTATCTAACCTATAGGTAAACAAGTGTATGAAGAACAATCCTCTTCAACACCAACCCCTTGTGTCCAACAATCCTGGATCACAAGTCAAACAAAAATAACTCTTTTTGATGATTTTAACAAAGTGTAGTATTATCAATCTTCTCTTGATTGATCTTCTCCTTTTGATAAATAATTCACTCAATGAATAATATATAAGTGTTCAACAAATGAAATGAAAATTTGATTATGAACACTTTTTAAAAATATTGAAGGAAATATGAAAGAGTGATTATCTTTAAGTTTTTTTATGAAAATTCTTGGAGGTGAAAATTCATTTTTTGAAAATTTAAGAATTTATATTGCCAAAACACCTTTTCAAAGAGGTATCATTTTCTCCATAAACATTGATGAAAAGATATAATTTTTCAAAAACATTTTCACTGCAACGAACAGTGTTAACCGGTTAACCAAATGGGTTAACCGGTTAACGCATACAACGTTAACACAAGATTTCAAAAAACTGGGTTGTTAACCGGTTAACCCATATGGTTAACCGGTTAACACTGTTGAAATGCAGAAAAATACTTTAAGAAAATTGTGTCTTGCATTTCAATGTGTTAACAAATGGTTATGTTTAAAAAATGCAAATGCAGATCATGATTGTTGAACACTTGTATACTAATCTAAGAGTGAGTTAGATATACCTAAGAAGTGAATCAACAATCTTGCAAACGGTTGACTTGAAAAAGAAGCTTGATCAAAAAGTTCCTCATGCGTATGTGGCTTGATCACTTTGATGCTTGAATTATCTTTGAAGCTATTCTCTTTTTGCATTGATGCATGTTGTCTTCATCAAAATACTTCTTGGATTGAAGCTTGCTTCTACAATCTCCCCCTTTTTGATGATGACAACCACTTTGAGATAGATGCTTGAGAGTGAAGTTTCTCTAAGTTGATTCTCCCCCTAAGTTTAAGAACTCCCCCTAAATGAGAGGCATACAAAATTCTGCATAGAGAAACCATTAGAGAAACAAGTCTTCTCCCCCTTTGGCATTAGCAAAAAGGAAGAGACTTATGAAAAAGGAAAAGTATACAAGCATACACACATTTTGTGATTATTAGATAAGCATTCAAGCACATATTATTTCAGAATAAAAATGGATTAAAAGTTAAGTGTACGGTAAGCATAATTAGCATAAACATAGTTTAACAACAAAAACAATAGAACAACACATAACAGGAACATAGAAAAAACATAATGCTTTAATCTTCTTCTGAACTGTCCTCATTCTCCTCGCCTTCCGCTTCACTACCGGCTTCACCTTCATCATCTTCCATGGGAAGGGTGCGGGAACTTAACACTAGGTTCCGAAGACTTTTGATAGCGCGGGTGGTTTCACGGTGTTGGCTCATCATGGTGGTGTAAAGGAACTCGTTTGTAATGCCACCTTCCGGAATAGGGAAGTTTGAAGAAGAAGACCCGTCATCATACTTGTAGGAACCGTCATTGCATTGAATAATCCCGATATTCTTCATAATGGTAACGCCGTTGATTTCATTGGCGATAGTGGTCATAGCCAGAAACGGTTCTCTCCCGATTTCCATGTTTGTTAATTCCAAAATCCTTGAGATAAGACGACCGTATGGCAGCCTTGTTTTGAGAGATAGTTGTTGTTTCAGATGATACATCATAGTAGGTAGTCAATTAATTCTGATTTTGTTCTGATTTGAGAAAGGTTTGAATCCTTTGGCAGCAAGACATGGCAAATAACATAATGCAGCATTCGATCATCAACCGACAGGTTCTTAGCATAACAGAGTATGCGAGAAGTGCGTTGTCCTGACACAACAACATCCCTTGGAAATCTACAGATTGAGTAGTAGTATTCCATTTTATCATATTGAGCCCATTTTCCTTCATCATGATTAACACCTTTCCGAAGAAAAAATCCTGAATAGGGAATCTTAAGAGACGCAGCCAGCGACCTTAGGTCTGTTACAATTTCACAATCTCTCACAGTGGCAGACAGCATATGTTGATCATCATCATTCAGATTTAAAGTAAAATGGTTCAGAAAAGATTTTACCAAAACAGTATAAATTTTGCCATTATCAGTTATGAACGCATGCAACCCTTGATATCTCAACAGCTCAGGGAAAGAGAAGGTAGTGAAGGATTTGAGATTCACATACTTACCCTTGAGCAAGTGTCTAACCCTGACTCTGAAATCCATTCTCCTCTTCTTTGCTGTTTCCATTTGCACTTCTTCCTCTTCACTGCTAGATGCCGATACGGGAGCCTTTTCTCTTCTTGGAGGAGCCATGGGGAAAAAGAGGTGCTAGGGTTTTGAGAGGATTTTTGGGATTTTGAGAGTTAATAAGAGAGTATGGTTGAGTGGGGTTTAATGGGTTTTAAAAAACAACACTCAAGAAGGTTGAAAGTTGAATGAAATGAGATGAAGGGTTTATGGTGAGTAATGAGGGAGGAGAGAGTTATGAGGTGTAGGTGAAAGAGTAAAGCACATGCATTTAACATAAACACACATACCACAATAAAATAAAACAATTTATTTAAAAAATCTGTATATTAAAACGAAACCAGAGTTGCTGTTTTGGAGGCGTTAACCGGTTAACCTATACTGTTAACCGGTTAACGGACTGAAATTTTTCAAAAATAAAAGAAAAACAGCAGCTCCGTTTTGAAGAAACGGGAAACGATTTTTACAAAAAAATTTCACAAAGTATTAGCACTTATCAATACGCAACTTTCGATTTAAAAATATTTTAAAACGGATAATATTTGGACATGCGAAAGTAAGAAAAACGGAAAACGGCGAAAAAGAAATGCTAGCATTACATAACATAAAAATTGAAAGTAAACACATTTTTAGCAACTATACCACATAACAAGTAATTTGAAGATAATGTTAGATGTCACCTTCATTGAGAATACCAAGTTCTCGCCGAATCTTGAGGAATTGCTCTTTAGCCAATGGTTTTGTGAATATGTCAGCGAGTTGGTTATGTGTATCCACGAACATAACATCTACATCTCCGTTAAGCACGTGATCTCGAAGGAAATGATGTCGGATATCTATATGCTTCGTCCTTGAATGCATGACCGGGTTCTTTATGATGTTGATGGCACTTGTGTTATCGCATCGAAGAGGAATGCAGCCGAGGTCTACACCAAAATCCAGAAGTTGTTGCTTAAGCCATAAGATTTGTGCACAACAACTGCCTGCTGCAATGTACTCTGCTTCGGCTGTGCTAAGTGCGACACATGCTTGCTTCTTGCATGCCCACGACTCTAGTGCATTCCCGAGAATGTGACAAGTACCACTTGTGCTTTTTCTATCGGTCTTACATCCTGCATAGTCAGCGTCAGAATAACCAATCAAGGAGCATATACTACCTTTTGGATACCATAGTCCGACGTTCGTTGTTCGTTTGAGATATTTCATAATCCTCTTCACGGCGGTGAGATGCGATTCCTTCGGGTTTGCTTGAAAGCGTGCACACAAACATACACTAAACATAATGTCAGGACGGCTTGCCGTCAAATATAGTAATGAACCAATCATACCTCGATATTTTGTAATATCTATTGACATTCCGGATTCATCTTGATCAACGTACGTTCCGGATCCCATAGGAGTGGACATCACTTTGCAACTATCCATATCGAATCTTTTCAATAATTCCTTGCAATACTTGGATTGGTTGATGAAGATGCCATCCTTTGTTTGCTTGATTTGTAGTCCAAGAAAATAGTTCAATTTTCCCATCATGGACATCTCGAATTCTCCTTGCATCATGATTGAAAACTCTTCGGAAAGATCTTTGTTTGTTGAACCGAAGATGATGTCGTCGACATAGACTTGAGCCAATAAGGTGTTACCCTTGATCTTCTTTATGAACAAAGTCTTGTCAACCTTTCCTTTTACAAATCCCTTTTCACATAGAAAGTTGCTGAGACGGTCATACCACGCTCTCGGTGCTTGCTTTAAACCATATAGTGCTTTCTTCAACTTGTAAACATGTGAAGGGTTCTTGAAGTCTTCAAAACCCGGAGGTTGTTTGACGTAGACTTCTTCATTGATATAGCCATTTAGGAAAGCACTTTTGACATCCATCTGAAACAATTGAAAATTCATAGAACAAGCAAAAGCAAGTAATAATCGAATTGCTTCTAACCTTGCTACCGGAGCGAACGTCTCATCAAAATCAATTCCTTCTTGTTGGTTGTATCCTTGTGCGACCAATCTTGCTTTGTTACGAACTATGATACCATTCTCATCAAGTTTGTTCTTGAAGACCCATCTTGTTCCAATGATGTGCTTGTTGTCCGGTCTTGGTACAAGACTCCAAACATGATTTCTTTCGAATTGGTTGAGTTCTTCTTGCATTGCTACTATCCATTGATCGTCGCCTAAGGCTTCATCGACTTTGGTTGGTTCTATTTGAGACACAAAAGCCATGTTGAGACAAGCATCTTTGAGATTTAGTCGTGTTGCAACGCCTTGGCTAATATCACCAATAACTTTATCGATCGGGTGATCTCTATGAGTTTTCCATTCTTTCGGTAGATCATGATGTTCTTCAATGATTGGTGAGCCATCTCCTTGTGGAATTGATTGAACATTTGAAAGTTCCTTTTGTGACACATCTATTATATCATCATCGTCATCAACAATAATGTTATCCTCTTTCGAGGGGTTAGTTTCATCAAAAGAGACATGCATTGATTCTTCAATCGTAAGAGTTCTCTTATTGAAAATTCTAAATGCCTTGCTAGAAAGGGAGTAGCCAAGGAAGATACCTTCGTCGGATTTCTCATCAAACTTACCAAGGTTGTCCTTTCCATTGTTGAGGACAAAACATTTGCACCCAAAGATGTGAAAGAAGGATATATTAGGCTTCCTTCCTTTGAAAAGCTCATACGGAGTCTTTTTGAGAATCGGCCGAATGTTGACATGGTTTCTAACAAAGCATGCTGTGCTAACTGCGTCCGCCCAAAAATATTTAGGAAGGTTGGAGTCACTGAGCATTGTTCTTGCGAGTTTCACCAAGGATCTATTCTTTCTCTCTACGACACCGTTTTGTTGTGGTGTTCGTGGTGCGGAGAAGTTGTGGGAAATTCTGTGCTTTTCGCAAAATTCTTCAAAGAATGTGTTTTGAAATTCTCCCCCGTGGTCACTTCTTATGGAGGTTATTGAGAGAGACTTCTCATTCTGAATTTGTTTTGCATATTTTTTGAAAGCCTTGAAAGCATCGCTTTTCTGCACAAGAAACAAAGTCCACGTATATCTAGAGAAGTCATCAACAATTACCAAACCGTAAACATTACCTCCGAAGCTTTTCGTTCTTGATGGACCGAAGAGATCCATGTGCAAGAGTTGAAGTGGCCTCAACGAAGATACAACATTCTTGGATTTTAAAGTTGTCTTGGTTTGCTTTCCCTTTTGGCATGCGTCACACAGCTTATCCTTGATGAACTTAATCTTTGGAAGACCAACAACAAGATCATGCTTTATTAATTTGTTCATGTGCTCCATGTGTATATGAGCGAATCTTTTATGCCATAGCCAAGCCTCGTTGTTGTTTGTCATTAAGCACTTTACCTTCAAGGAGGAGTCATCAAAAGAAGTCATAAAAATATTATTAACCCTTTTACCTTTTAGCAAAATGTCATGGGTGACTTCATGCTTTATCACACATTCATCTTTTGAGAAGTTGATCCGGAATCCTTTGTCACACAATTGACTTATGCTAAGAAGGTTGTGCTTTAGGCCTTCAACATAAAGGACATCTTCGATGATGGTAAAAGGAGGTGCTCCAATGGTTCCTACTCCAAGGATCTTCCCTTTGGTGTCATCACCGTATGTAACATATCCTTTGGCCTTTAAAGATAGATGTGAAAATTTGTCGATGTCGCCCGTCATATGCTTTGAACAGCCGCTATCAAGATACCATTGATTCGAGGTTGTCTTCAAGCATACCTACAAAACAGAATCAAGTTTTGTTAGGTACCCAAATTGCTTTGGGTCCTTGGTAGTTAGTACCCTTTTTAACCCACACATAATGCCCTTTTGGAACGCTAAAGTTTCGCACATAACAAGCATTAGGTGTGTGCCCTTTGATTCCACAATAAAAGCAAGTAGGTTGAAAATCACTTCTATATCTAGGAACATAATTCTTCTTCTTAGCAATCATTTTCTTTTTATGACTTTGATGCATATTTTTAGAATTGTTTACTTTCTCTTTTGCAACTTGTTCACTTGCTTTAACAAAAATGGTCTTATTTGTGCTTGGTTTAGAAAACTTAGAATATCCTAATCCACTTTTATCATTAGAATACCTTTGGTGCTTAAGAATTTCTTCCAACCCAATTTGACCTTTTTCATATCTTTCTAAAACTCTTTTAAGTTGAACAATTTGAAAAGATAAAGATTCACAATTCTTACATGCAAGACTTTGTTTTTCATCCATCAACTTTTGTTTTCCACTTTCAATATATTTTTCCAAAGCGGTATTTTTTTCTTCTAAGGATGAAATTTGTTTCTTTTGGGATGAAATACTTTTATACAATGTCTTGCATTCTTTTAAGAGTTCATTTATAACATCTTGTGTGTCATTGTCATAAACTGAAAAATTGCTACTAACCTCATCGATTTCTTCATCGGAGTGATGTGAAGCCATAAGAGCCATGTTCACACATTCATCGCTTTCCGATTCCGAAGATGAACTGATCTCATTATCGTCCCAAGCAACGTAAGCCTTTTTGTTTTTGAATTCCTTCTTGCCTTTGAATCCTCCTTTCTTTGCAAGTTTTGGGCAGTCCGGCTTTATGTGACCTTGCTGTCCACATTCATAACACGTGACGTCTTGCATTGATGTGGATGCTTCCTTTTTCCTGAAATGGTTATTCTTTTTAGGATAAGAGGAATTTTTATTTTTATTAAAAAACTTACCAAGCTTCTTTACAAGAAGCATAAAGTTCTCATCTTCGGACGTCTCATCATCTTTGTCCTTTTTTGAATCCACCTTCAAGGCAATTCCCTTGGACTTCTTTTCTTGACTTTCGTGCTTCTCGAGCCTTCCAAGTTCCAATTCGTGTTCTTGAAGTTTTCCAAATAGAGACGCGGATGTCATCGTTGAGAGACTCTTCTTTTCCGAAATAGCGGTCACTTTCGGTTGCCATTCTCTTGTCAAAGATCTTAGGACTTTCAGGTTGAGATCATCATTAGTGAAAGTTTTACCCAGAGCGATCAAGTGATTTGTTAGATGGACGAATCTCTTTTGTAAGGCAACTATAGATTCACCGGGCTGCATGCGGAACATCTCATATTCTTGACTTAGAGTGTTTAGCCTCGATCTCTTCACTTCGGTGGTTCCTTCATGTGTTTCAACCAAGGTGTCCCAAATCTCCTTTGCCGATTTACATTGAGATATACGGAAGAACTCGTCCATACTAAGAGCGCTTTGGAGTATGTTGATTGCCTTCTTCTCATTCAGAATCCTTTTCTTATCATCTTCGTCATAAGTGTTTTTCAACTTTGGGGTACCAACTCCATTCACCACATTCACCGGTTTGTGTGGACCTTCTTCAACTGCTTCCCATATACCTTTCCCTTGGGCCTCAAGATGTGCCTTCATTCTGATTTTCCAGAAATAGAAATATTCTCCGGAGAAGAGTGGGGGCTTGTTGCTACTTCCACCGTCTTTGAAAACCGGATTTATGCTTGCGGAAGCCATGCTGGATCTCTAGGAACAAGTTACCTATAACTTGCTCTGATGCCAAATGTAAGTTGTAAATGCGCCTAAGAGGGGGGGTGAATTAGGTGGTTAAAAAACTCTTCGATCTTGATTCCGGTTTTTGGTTATTTTTCGTTTTAGTGCGGAAAAATAAATTGCGGAAAGTAAAAAGACACCGGAAATTATAGTGGTTCCCTTCACAATCCGAAGGTACATCCACTCCCCTTTCGCTACGAAAGGGATTTTACTATAGTTAGAATTATTGTACAGCCTACTCACACCAATGGTGATGCTTACTATCTAACCTATAGGTAAACAAGTGTATGAAGAACAATCCTCTTCAACACCAACCCCTTGTGTCCAACAATCCTAGATCACAAGTCAAACAGAAATAACTCTTTTTGATGATTTTAACAAAGTGTAGTATTATCAATCTTCTCTTGATTGATCTTCTCCTTTTGATAAATAATTCACTCAATGAATAATATATAAGTGTTCAACAAATGAAATGAAAATTTGATTATGAACACTTTTTAAAAATATTGAAGGAAATATGAAAGAGTGATTATCTTTAAGTTTTTTTTTATGAAAATTCTTGGAGGTGAAAATTCATTTTTTGAAAATTTAAGAATTTATATTGCCAAAACACCTTTTCAAAGAGGTATCATTTTCTCCATAAACATTGATGAAAAGATATAATTTTTCAAAAACATTTTCACTGCAACGAACAGTGTTAACCGGTTAACCAAATGGGTTAACCGGTTAACGCATACAACGTTAACACATGATTTAAAAAAACTGGGCTGTTAACCGGTTAACCCATATGGTTAACCGGTTAACAATGTTGAAATGCAGAAAAATACTTTAAGAAAATTGTGTCTTGCATTTCAATGTGTTAACAAATGGTTATATTTAAAAAATGCAAATGCAGATCATGATTGTTGAACACTTGTATACTAATCTAAGAGTGAGTTAGATATACCTAAGAAGTGAATCAACAATCTTGCAAACGGTTGACTTGAAAAAGAAGCTTGATCAAAAAGTTCCTCATGCGTATGTGGCTTGATCACTTTGATGCTTGAATTATCTTTGAAGCTCTTCTCTTTTTGCATTGATGCATGTTGTCTTCATCAAAATACTTCTTGGATTGAAGCTTGCTTCTACACTATCTAGCATCTTAAGCTTCATCTCATGTTCCTGCAATTCACCAAATAAAGTAGTCAAATCCATGAAAGCCAAATCTTTAGATTCATAAATTACAACGACTTTAGGTTGCCAACTATGATTTAAGACTCTAATTTCTTTTACAAACAAGTCCTTATTTTGAAAAAAAAAATCCCATAGTTCTTATGTAATTCACAATAGGAATGAACATTTTCTATATCATAAATATTTTCGTCAAGTTTCATTATCAAGAGATCATACTCATGGGTTAATGGGTTAGTCCTTGCCCTTTTTACCTAAGTAGCTCCTTCATGGATAACTTGGAGGGTGTGTCATATTTCTTTTGGAGTGTCGCAGTAAGGAACACACAAAACTTGGAAGGTGTATCATATTTGTTTTGGAGTCTCGCATTAGAGTTGACTAAAGACATGATAATGATCTAAGTTAGATGAAAATGAAAAGAAGGATGATCAAAATTTAGGGTACGACATTGAGCATTTAAGGATATGTGCATGAACTTCTTACAACAAATGATTTTTTTTTGTACAGGATGATCCCTCAACCCAAAATATAGCTTTTAACAGACTAAGCTCACGAACCAAATAGAATTTTCAATCGACTAATCTCAAGAACCAAACAAATATTTTAGTAGTATAATCTCAAGAACCAAACAAGGAAATCAATCAATAGAATTACACTCTTAAAGAAGAATAAATTAAGCACTTTATAAATGTAAGACAAATCTCACTAGGGGTTTTTATTCTCAAGGCAATAAGACAATTTTAGTGAAAAATAAATAGAAAGAGGAAGAAAGAATAGTATAAATAATGAGAGAAAGATTTTTTTTCAAAAAATTAGTATCTTATGGAATGAGGACAAACCTCTTTTATATAGGAAACAATTTGACTCAAAAACGAAATGATCCATGGGCCAAATTAAATGATTTAATTCATTTAATTGATTAAGGAACTCTAAAAAGCGACAATCCTAATCAATAAAAGGAAATTCTAAATGACTATATGTTTTAATCGATTAAAATGTCTCTAATCGATTATATCACGTTCTTAATCGATTAGAAAGTGTAAAAAAATTCCCAATTAATTAGCAATAATTCTTAATCTATCCTACATAAACCTTTATAGGTTTTCAAGAGATTTTAAGAAATAAGAGTAATTTTAAGATAGTTTAAAATTATAACTAACTCAATCTCAAAAGTTCAATATGTTACAAATGTAACTAACTTTGGGTTTATATACACTAACCCAAATTCAAATGTAATTGAAATGTAAACTAAAACAAAACTAAGTAACTTGAATTTGAATTACATTTAGAACCATCCCTTAATTCATATTAAAGATTAAAATTCAACAACACTAATTCCATCCTTCAAATTGATGAAGTGTTCAATTTTGATCACCTTTTGGTCACCACATCTGTAAGTTGCTTCTAATTGTTGACGTGAACAACCTCAAGCACTCCATTCTGAACTTTATTACTTAGAAAATGATACTTTGTGTCAATGTGCTCGCTTCTTCCATGAAGCACTAGATTCTTGGTAATACTTATGATGACTTGGTGTGACTGCTGAATTACAATTCACCAATTAAAATCTCTTTAGCAACTCAAACTCATACTTCAGTTTGTGCATGATCAGTGCATTTTGATGCACGTTCTTCCATGTTTGTACTTCAGCATTTATTCGGTTTGCTTTTATTATTTTTATGTTTTAATGTGTTTTCATAATTTATTTTATTTTTGCACTTATTTAATTTTCGTATTTAATTTTCAGCATTAGCAGCTTTCGCGAGAAAAATCATATCTTGAGCTAGGAGTATCGGATTGAGACGTGTTGCCAGTCGATGGAAAGCTAAGAAAAAGATCTATAACTTTTGTTCAGATGTCGAGAGCTGAATCAGACTGTAGTAGGGCCAGAAATTTCGTTGAAGCTGCTGCATTATTTTTATATTTTGTTTGGGTTAGTTGTATTGGGCCTGGATCGTACATTTGACCCGGTTGAGTTGTGAAACGGGTTTGGGTGTTTTTACCTAGGTTAGGCAGCCAAAAATAGGGTTATGCTTGACTGTTCATGTACGATTTTGTGAGAGCTAGCAAGATGACTATGGAGAACTAATCCCTTTTGAATCAACCTGCTGTAATTCAGAATCCGCTTTGAGGTTTTTATTAATTCCAATTTGTTTCCTTTGAATTCTTCTTATAATTTCAATTATTTGCTTAATCTAATTGTTGCTATAGGATAAAATCCTTAAATTCGATTGATGAATGATGATCCCGAATCAATTTCGTGTTAACATAGCTCTTATTTTATCACGAACGATCAAGTTGCGTCTGCTTAATTTGTAATAGTTTTTAATCCGTTTGCTTAATTCGGAACTTGGGAATATTACTCACATAATTTCCTTTACGCTTGTTAATGGTAATTGCAATCGAATAGGAGCAGACCCGTTAGAGATTTGGAATTTTATAAGAATCAATGATAAGTCGGAAGATGATGCAGTAGGTTGGTTCGTGTCAGCTTATTTTATAATCACTTTTTCGAATCTAAACCAACCACCCCCCTTTTTGTTCTATCGGTAGATTAATTAAAAAAGAATCTTTGAGAACGATATTTGAGACAATTTGTCGTTAAACTACATTTTTAAAAAACTACTCGTTTTGATCCGCGTGCGACAGCGGATCAAATTGGCGCCGTTGCCGGGGATTCTTGTAGAGCTTAACCATTATTATAGTCTAACCATTGTTATAGTCATAGGTATTGTGTTTTATCATTTTTTGCCCTAACGATCTTGCGTATTGGTCTTTTTGCGGTTTAGGATAAAAAAAATCTGTTTTTAAAAAAATTCCTTAGATTATTCATATTCTTTGTCGATTCATTAGGAAAAAATTAAGGATCGAAAGCCTTTATTTAGGGACAAAATAGTGGAAACCGCCCTAAAAAATCGAAATTCCCTATTTTTCTATTTTTTATGATTTATTTTCTGTTTTGGTAGTTTCAGAAATTCCGAAAAAATTCTAAAAATTCTTAATTGACGTTATTAGATTAATTTTCGTGTTTTTGTATTTTTGTATTTTATTTTAATCGTTTTTTTCGTATTTCAATTGTTTTTACTTAATAGGACATTGTCGTTATTTTCCTATTTGTTGCTGCATTGCTGAGTTAGTTGTGTTTTCTCATTATTTTGTTGATTTTTTTTCTTTTCTATTAAGTTTAACATGGCTGACCAAAGAACTCTGAGAGAACTTGTTGTCCCTGATGTTGATTATAATGCTTTGTGTATTGAATATCATATTGCTGCCAAATCCTTGATTGGGAACATGTCACTTAACTCCCAACAGTTCATAACAAGGGATAATTTTGTGGTCCAAGCAAAAGGTGTGAATGAGATTCAGGTTTCTTCTTCCAACAAGACTCTAGAAACCAGAATTGATGAACTTACCTCTTTAGTGAAACAATTGATGCTACCCATTCCACCACCACCACCATATAACCCTCCACAAGTAACCACCTCTCCACCTTCTGAACCTTCACTTGAGGATCTTGTCAAGCAAATGGCTGTAAATAATCTTCAATTTTAACAACGAACAGATTCTAGTATTCAGACTTTACAAACACAAATTGGACAGCTTGCCACTTCAATGAATGCCATGCAACAAGATCAATGGTCAAACTAACTACATGCTCAAATAGTAGTTAATCCAAAAGGCTCTAATGTGAGTGAAATTTCCTTGAGATCCGAAAAAGTTGCAGAACCAGCCCCAGAAAAAAATAAAAACATTGTTAGTGTAACACTTGAAAATAAACCTGAACCTTCTATTGTTGTTGAGGTTGAAAAAAAGTATGTATCACCAATCCCTTTCTCACAAGGAGTACTGAAAAATAAGAAGATTGACGAGGAAGAGCATTCTGTTTTTCAAATAGAGTTGGTTTCTGAAGTTGTTGATGAAGCTTATTCTGATTTGTTTTCAGCTGATTTTCCAACTTTATCTGATTTTTATGATATTTACTCATGTGATGATTGTACTAACACTAACCTTTGTGTTGTTTGTGCTGAGATTGATGTTGTCTTACAGGGTGACAATGTAAATGCAGTTGTTTATGTAGCTGAAGCTCTTGACATTCCGGCTTCCCCAAACATACCATCCATTGAACAACCATATTCTATAGAGCCTAAACCACTTCCTGATGATTCATATTATTCATCAAAGCTTCAACTTAAGCAGAAACATAAGAAGGGAATTGGATGGACCTTGGCTGACACTCGTGATATTAGCCATTCCATATGTACTTATAGGATCTCACTTAAAGATAAAATAAAAATAGTGAGGCAGCCCCGTAATCCTTTGATTCTTGATATTGTGAAAAAGGAGATCACTTTCACGCGCCCATTCAACACTTTTACTTATCATAGATTCTTCTTTGATCCTGGAATACAAGGGGAATGCACTAATCAAAATTTCAAGGTCAATGGACACTACTCAAAGCTACTACATGAGAACCCGACTTTGGAAGAAGAGACTGCAGAAGAACTCTCTTTGGGAAAGGCTGCTTATGCAATCACTTATCCGCCTTGACTCCTCGGGTGTGTTCTTTCCTTTCTCCCATTCTTATTTTATATTTATGGTATTTCATTGAGAACAATGTATATTTTAAGTGTGGGGGAGGCAACCATTTATTTCTTTTGTTTTTCAGTTTTTCTCTGTTTTTGGTTTTTAGTTGCTAAATTAAAAAAAAATGCATCTTCTTGAAAGTTTTAAGCTATAGACTGACTAATTTGAGATTAGTTTGCGGAGACTCGGGAAAAATTCACAAGATCGGTATCGTCTTAACACCGTAAGTCTCCTGCATATGGAAATTGATTCGAACTCTTATTATGTTTTAGCCTTAAACTCTCATTCTCTGACAGCTCTTGAGTAGTTTATTTCAGCAGTCAGCACCATCTCACACACACTCTACGTAGGGAAGCCGATGAATATAAGTGAGTGTTCCGGAAAAAAAGGGAATGCACCTTCTAAGTTTGGTGACCCTCACCCGGTCACTTAACCCAACGGATGTAGAACCTTCAATTTTTTTTTTGAAAATAAGACTCGTTGTCAGTTGGTTCAGCGGTTTCTGATGCTGGACTTGGTAGGGCAGATTAGGGTCTGATCCCCCGCAACTACGACTGAGTAAGCAAAGGGTTATGCCACGTAAGTACTAGAATCCCGTGCAAAAAGGATCAGAGTCACTAACCGGTCGCCTTGCTATGGGTGTGTGGAGATAACGGGCTTAATGTGATTGCGCCTGAACGAAAAAGAGCAAAAAGAAGGATGAGTAAGTTAGGCTTTAACATAATAACATGATTCGAGTTGATTTGTGTATTCAGGAGGTTTATGACTGCACAATTGTGGATTAGTGTTCCTATGATATCTTTAGTGTGCAAGATTAGTACCTATCGATGCAAACATAACCGAAGAAGACTTGTAGCCTAGGATGAGTAACTAATGATGTGTTTGTGTTTTCTTTGTTTTGTTTTGTTTTTCATTTTGTTCGGAGTGCAAAAGTTCAAGTGTGGGGGAATTTGATCAGTGCATTTTGATGCACGTTCTTCCATGTCTGTACTTAAGAATTTCTTCGGTTTGCTTGGATTATTTTTATGTTTTAATGTGTTTTCATAATTTATTTTATTTTTGCACTTATTTAATTTTCGTATTTAATTTTCAGCATTAGCAGCTTTCGCGAGAAAAATGATATCTTGAGCTAGGAGTATCAGATTGAGACGTGTTGCCAGTTGATGGAAAGCTAAGAAAAAGATCTACAACTTTTGTTCAGAAGTCGAGAGCTGAATCAGATTGTAGCAGGGCCAGAAATTTCGTTGAAGCTGCTGTATTATTTTTATATTTTGTTTGGGTTAGTTGTATTGGGCCTGGATCGTACATTTGACCCGGTTGAGTTGTGAAACGGGTTTGGGTGTTTATACCTAGGTTAGGCAGTCAAAAACAGGGTTATGCTTGACTGTTCATGTACGATTTTTTGAGAGCTAGCAAGATGACTATGGAGAACTAATCCCTTTTGAATCAACCTGCTGTAATTCAGAATCCGCTTTGAGGTTTTTATTAATTCCAATTTGTTTCCTTTGAATTCTTCTTATAATTCCAATTATTTGCTTAATCTAATTGTTGCTATAGGATAGAATCCTTAAATTCGATTGATGAATGATGATCCTGAATCAATTTCGTGTTAACATAGCTTTTATTTTATCACGAACGATCAAGTTGCGTTTGCTTAATTCGCAATAGTTTTTAATCCGTTTGCTTAATTCGGAATTTGGGAATATTACTCGCATAATTTCCTTTACGCTTGTTAATGGTAATTGTAATCGAATAGGAGCAGACCCGTTAGGGATTTGGAATTTTATAAGAATCAATGATAATTCGAAAGATGATGCAGTAGGTTGGTTCGTGTCAACTTATTTTATAATCACTTTTAAAAATCACTTTTTCGAATCTAAACCAACCAACCCCCCCCCCCCCCCCCCCTTTTTGTTCTATCGGTAGATTAATTAAACAAGAATCCTTGAGAACGATATTTGAGTCAATTTGTCGTTAAACTACATTTTTGAAAAACTACTCGTTTTGATCCGCGTGCAACAGCGGATCAGTGCATAATGATTCCCTTTTCAGAATGTAAAATCTCCATCCCTAGAAAATATACCTTGTTTCCAAGGTTAGTCATATAAAATGCATTCATCAACACCTTTTTCAACTTGTTTTTCTCAGAAGTACAACTCCCTGTCAAAAGTATGTCATCTACATAAAGACACGTCAAAATTACATTACAATTAGAAGTATACTGCACATACACACCGTACTTTATTTCACTTTTTTTGAATCCCTAATGCTTTAAAAATGAATCAATTTCCAGATTCCCTAAACCATCTGGCTTCAGCTTATCTTGAAAACCCATCTCACACCGATGGATTTCAGGTTCTGAGGTAGAACAGTAAATTCCCATGTCTTATTTCTTTCAATTGCCTCAAGTTCTTTCTTCATGACATTCACCTACACCTTCTTCTTGAGTGCCTCATTAACACTGACATGCTCATAATCCACCATCATGGCACTCTTCATGACTTCCCCTTCAGAGCCATCTCAGTATCCTGCAACAACTAAAAGTCCGCAAGTCTCCTTGGTATCTTTCTAATTCTCTCTGGCCTCTAGAACTATACAAATTCACCTCTAGAGGCAGGTCCACCATCAGAGGCATGAACACCTTCAGAAGGTCCACCTTCAGAGGTTGGATTACCTTCAGGGTCAGAATCACCTTCAGAGTTAGAGTCATCTTCAAGTCAGACTCACTTCAGAGGAAGAAACTCCTTTAGAGGCGGAATCACCTTTAGAGACAGAAATAGACTCTAGTGTTGACATTGCACTATAGTTAGATTGAGACTTATTCCAATCCCATGTTTCTGATTCTTTCACTATGACATCTTTGTTGACTTCAACTTTGGCGGTGACTAGGAAATACAACTTATACGCACATGTATAGTGGTAGCATATAAGTAACATGACTATGCTTCTGTCATCCAATTTCCTTCTAGTAGCATCTGGTATATGTTTGTAACATAGAGAACCAAACACCCTGAAATGGCCCACGCTTTTCTTTCTTCCATTCCATTTCTCAATAGGAACTACTTCCTGTAACTTATTTGTTGGACATTTGTTGAGCACATATGTTGACGTGGCAATTGTTTCACCCCACAATGTATGAGGTAAATTCTTTTCTTTCAGCATGCTCTTTGTCATGTCAAGCATAATTTTACTTCTCCTTTCAGCAAGGCCATTATGTTGTGGAGTGTATGGAGCAGTCACCTTCAATTCCATTCTCCTCACGAAACTTCTTGAACTCTATTGAATTGAACACATCTCCACCATCGGTTCTGAGGATCTTTAACCTTTGTCCACTTTACTTTCCACCCTTCACTTTGAAGTTCTTGAACTCAACAAACACCTCGTATTTGAACTTTATGAGTGCTACCCATATCATTCTTGTGAACTCGTCCACAAATAACACAAAGTACTCGTTTCCTCCAAGTTAGGGTACCTCAAATGGCCCACATACATCAGAATGCACCACAACCAAAGCATGATTTTCTATTGGAGGCATTTATGATGAGAATGGAAATCTTGGTTGCTTGCCTCTCATGCATATATCACATGATTTCTCTGGTGCTGCAATCTTCAGAATTCCATGTACCAGATTCTTTGAACTAATATGCCCTAAGCTTCTGAACTTCAGATGTCCCAATCTCTTGTGCGACATCTCACTTTTCCCTTCGTCACTTCTCGCACTAAGGCATTAAGTGTGTGTTATTGAAACATTCACCTTGAATGTCCTGTTTCTTCCTAGCTCAGACTATATAATCAAGATCTACGATTCTCTTCAATTCAATGTGAATTCGAGAAACGAAATCAATCACACACCTCACGTACACTCGTGTTTCCCTGTGAATCATAATCGGAGCTCTTGATACCAATTGTTAGAGTTAACAGTGAACCTCAATTGATGCACAATAAGAAGAAGAAGATGAGAGAGAGAGAGATTGATTATATATATATATATATATATATATATATATATATATATATATATATAATATATATATATATATAGAGAGAGAGAGAGAGAGAGAGAGAGAGAGAGAGAGAGAGAGAGAGAGAGAGAGACATAATTATAACTAACTAAATCTCAAAAGTTCAATCTGTTACAAATGTAACTAACTTTAGGTTTATATGCACTAATCCAAATTCAAATGTAAATGAAATGCAAACTCAAATAAAACTAAGTAACTTGAATTTGAATTACATTTAACAATGGCTATTATAATATGGATTAGAACCCAGAGAAATTTCTCATAATAAGGTTAATTTCGCTATGAACTTGGAAGAAATAATTTTTTAGGACAAATCTAGAATCAAATGGAGTATTGACGGGGATAGGAATAACATATTTTTTTCACATATATGCCAAGATCAAGAATTCAACTAAGCTCATTTCTATTATCAACCACAACAGGGAAGTCATAACTGACCATGTGACAGATCATTTCAAGACTTTATTTAACATTTCTTCTATTTTGCAAGATAATGGTCTCGTGAAGGAAACCATCCCTTCCATTGTGACTGATCAAGCAAACTCTTTTCTTACCATTACCTCTTATCTATATGAGATTATATGATTCGTTTTAAGCCTCAACGAAGATGGTACATTTGAGTCAGGTGGTTTTGGGGATTTTTTATTTTACACTTATTAGGTTATCGTTAAAGAAAATATGACCAACGCAATTACTCAATTCTTCACAGATGATGGGTTATTGCCCCATGACAATTCTAACACCATTGTCTTCATCCATAAATTCTACAATGCATATTTTATTGATCATATCAAACTCATAGCCATGGCCAACTTCAAGCATAAGATAGTTACCAAGATTCTAGTAGACAAATTGACATCTCTTCATATCAGGGCATGGTTATCTAACATTTTTGCCACTAATAACAAAATATCATCCCTTCATAGGGGCAATGTTTATAATGGTGCTTGCATCTCAGAAAAACTGAAAACACTTTGGTTAGAATCGGATTTCAAACTTGTTGTGCAAACTTTCATTAATTATGAATTGGTCCCTTGGTAGATCAAAGCTAGGTGGAAGAATTATATCAGGATTATCGAATCTACGGACTTTGTAGTCTCTCATTATATATTTAGAGAAGAGAATGTCTGTGCTGACAAGCTTGCTACTTTAGGCTTCACCAATATAAGTTTTACTCGGTTAGTTCTTGTCCATGATAGTCTTAAGATAGATAATCTTAAGAAAAAAAAAACATCATGATTCCTTTAAATATAAATCCTAAAAGGGGTTTTGGCTCTTGTTCCTGCTCTTTCTGCAATCTTGACCTTCAGCCTTTTTTCTTTAAAAAAAGCTACAATGTTCATCTTTGCATTTACATTTAGTGTATGAACTTCTCAATTATACTATTTGAAATAAATAAAAATAAAAACCATATCAAAAGTTTTGAATCAAAACTCTCACCATCCCCAAATTTTGAAAATGAAGAGTATAATTTTGCTGCACAGCAGTCTCCTACTTGGTCCATTCTTACATGTCTCACTACGAGTTGCCCACGTTGCTCATTAGTTTGACTCACGTGCCTAAATTAAACAATGCAATTACCCTTTTCATTTTACCCTAAAAAAACAAAGAATATTCTACTAGAGATTTTAATTTAGGCGTTAGCTCCATCTTTTAATACAACAAGATGATAAAAAAATATTCAAAAACATCCTCTTTAGCCTTACTTTTAACCACATCCAAATAAGTACTATCTATTGTTTTTTAATTCCATTGAATCATCACTCTCTCAATCTTTTTGGTCTCTTTGTTTCCACGAGTATATAACTAACCCAAGCCCCCAAATATCTTCATTCAAACTTCAAAACTCACAATTAGTAGTGAAACACTATAAAAGGAAAAATAAATTATATACACATACATTAGGCATATACACCAAACTTGTTAAGTTCATCCAAAAATGGATTTTGGTTCTCATCTCTTTCAAAACCAAAACCAAAACCTTCTATACTTCCCTCAAAATTCCTACTCTAATAATTTCTCTTGGGAATTAGAAGATTTTGTTAATTTCTTCAATGATGACATCAACTCCAACAACGAATCAGAAACACTAACACAAACACGAACGAATGAATCATTATCTTCATCATTATCATCAGCCGAGTCCAACTCTATGGTGTCCGTACTAAGCAATGAGTCAATAGAAGTCTTATCCAATACTACTTACACACAAGTGATCAAACAAGCACAAACATCATTACCATCACCACCACCACCACCGCAGATTAAGGAAAGCAATAAAAGAGCGTTTAGAGGAGTAAGAAGAAGGCCGTGGGGAAAATTCGCGGCCGAGATAAGAGATTCAACTAGAAAAGGCGTAAGAGTATGGATTGGAACATTCGACACGGCCGAAGCGGCCGCGTTAGCTTATGATCAAGCGGCTTTTTCAACAAGAGGTTCATTGGCAGTGTTGAATTTTCCGGAAGAAGTTGTTAGAGAATCACTTAAAGAAATGAGTAGAAATTCTAAGCCTTTGGAAGAAGGAACTTCACCGGTATTGGCACTCAAGAGAAAACACATCATAAGAAAAAAGTCCAATAAGGTTAGTAAAAAGAAAATCAAAAGTGAAGAACAAATTCAGATTCAAATAGAGACCCAAAATGGTAATATTAATTCACAAAATGTGTTTGTGTTTGAGGATTTGGGTGCTGAATATCTGGAGCAACTATTGAGCTTGACTTCATAGTTTTATTTTTGTCTAGATTCATAGGTTTTGGAATTTTTCATCAACTTGGTAATTCTTAAATCATGATGATGACAAGATAAATGTTCCATAGGATATTCCTTCCTCATCTTTTATCGTCATCATCATCACTTCACTACTTTGAATTTTTATTTTGCACTATTGTTGTTCTGTAAAGAAAAAGAAAACTTTACAAAGTATGTAATTACATATATGTTTTAGGAAAATTGGTGTATTGCACATGAGAATTTTATCTGCATTATGAAAGTGTTATATTATTAGTGATATTATATTCTGTATTTAAAATATAAACAAAAAAGAATGTATTTTATTCATTTGTGGACCGGGTAGTTATATCTTTTTAATTACATTTAAGTTCAAAGAGAATATTTTTTGTTAATTAAATTATAAGTAATGGAAAAGTATTAGTATACCGTAATCATTTGTCTTATTTGTATATGACTCTTAAAGAAAAGATATTTTGAATACCTACCTCATTAATATAACTTGAATAATAGATGTTAAAATATTTGATGTGAAATAAGTTAGAAAATAGTAGAATAAAATAAAAATATAATTTATTGATTTATATTTATAAAATATATTGAAATCTAAAAAATAAATAAAAATAATTTGATATTAAAATAAAACTTTATAACTTATTTTGAAAAGTGTGTATGATTTTGTCACGAAGGTAATTTTATAATTTATTTTCCTTGTTAAAAGTAAATAATTGACAAGGGGCTATCAGTTATGGTTGTTGAGTAAACTCATGCAGGGATTGTGGTTGTTGAGTAAACTCAGGCAGGGATTGTGAGAAATTCTGCATGTTATCTTTTTGTGTAATGAATTGGACCCCTTTCAATCACAATGTTTTGGTATTTATTAGAAATCTTTGGGTCGGGGCCATAGACTCTGAGAGAATGATAACAACTTCGGAGAATGCAGGAAATGGATAGTTAATTTTCTAGTATTCAAGAGAACATGATCTTTCTCTTTTGACTCTCTTTCTCGTATCTCTTGTATCATTGTGGAATGGAACACGTCAGCTCCCACCTTCTCCCGAGTTGGGCAAGTAATCCAGGGAATAGGCGACATAATCAAGAAATGGACGCCCCTCCCAATAAATGAACGGTTAGGAAGTCTCTCGTAAGGGCAAAATAACTTATTGTAAATTCGATAACAATGAAGTTTTTCAAAGGATTCTTAGACTGGCTGGAAAGCCACCTTTCACCTTCAAATAAATAAATGAAAAAAAGTTAAATATAGTAATATCTCATGTTAACTTTGTTCCATGTTCCGGGGACAATTCTACTGTCCAGCTCTTTGAGATTGTAGGCTTCGTAAGGTAGTTTCTAACATATGTGGTATGAATCATCCCAGTTGGATTATCGTTTTCCCTGTGTGGGGGCACGACAGCCTGTATAAGTACTAGGTTTCCCTCCTAAATTTCCCTTGGGACCACCTCCAAGTTATGCCTTATGGTTGTCCTTTGCTTGGCTTCGAATTTCCTGATATGGGTGACATCTCACTACTCATCAATTAGGTCGGCTACATATCTTAGCATTGCCTCGTTCTCTTCCATATTGAACTGAGAGTGACTCCAAGTAGGTGTGTCGATTTCAACATATAGCATTGCGTTCGCGGCGTATTCCATCGCGAACGAAGTCTCTTTGGTGGTTGTATACGGGTGGTATGATATGACCACAACACTTTGTGAAGCTATTCAGCCTAAAGTCCTTTGACGCCATCTAACTTCTTACTTTCATCTTCACTCCTAGGTTATGACAGAAATCGAGCACAGTAGAGCTGGAAAGTTGAGTCAAACGACGAACTCTTTCTTCTATGATCTTGGAGACGAATTCAACTTCTATCCATTTTTTGAAATAGTAGACTCTAAGAATCAGAAACTTTAATTGGCCAGATGCCAGTAGGAAAGAACCCAAAATTCCCATGCCCTATTGATATAGAAATCCTAGAAAAAAAAAGGGTGTGAAAACACTGTTGATGATCACTTATCTCGGATGTCCCTGATTGAATAGACTAAAGAGAAAGGTTCTATTAAGGATGAGGTTGCTGATGAACACCTCTTGGCTATTACGGGTATCCCGTGGTTCATAGACTATGCGAACTATTTGGTAGGTGGTGTAATCCTTGAGGATTTTGATTATCATAAAAAGAAAAAGTTTTTGCATAATTACAAGTTATATTTGTGGGACGACCCATTCCTATACAAGAATGGGATATACGGGCTAGTTTGAAGATGTGTTCCGAAGGAAGAACAGCGGGAAGTCCTAAAAGCATGTCATGACTCAGAATATGGAGTACATTTAGTGGAGACATGACAATAGCAAAAGTCCTCCAGTTTGGGTTGTACTGGCTGTAGCGGTAAATTCATGACCATTAAGCTATGGATAAACTTAACGTCAATAAAACCAGAGTCGCCACAACGCTTTTATTATATCCAAGGGAAAAGGGAAAAGTACGAACAAAACCCAAAGATAAGAAGTTTTCAAATCAAAACTAAAAAAATTCCAGATATTACATGTAAGGGGGTTGGTTACACCGAGGGAAGGTGTTAGCACCCAAAGTGTCCTAGGTACTCCTAGGGAGCCCTTTTTTGTGTGCATATGTGGGGGAATGAGAAAAGAATTCATTAATTATATTTTTGTGTTTGACAAGACCTTCGGACTTATGCCTACGTACCAACATAAAAATGAGGGATCAAAACCTCGTAGTTCGTGGTATCAATTTCAAAGTGAATGAGTTGCTTTTAACAAAAATTTAAGTTTAAAAGAGGCACAAAAGACCTAAAAGGTTTGAATGACTGTTAATTCTTTTTGGCTTTTGAAATTTTAAGTCAATGTGATTAGATTCATTTACAAGTTTGATTAAGAAAAGAATTTTAAAATGAAATGGCATAAGGCCAAAGTTTCTAAATTGTAATAAAGAGTCTAAGCTTAAAAATCACAAGTAGATAAGATTTTTAAAAGGAGGGAGAGATTTGAAATTAAAGAAGTGGGGAGGAGATGAAGAGACTAATCCTAAGCAAAAAATTAAAAGTTAAGGGTTGAAAAGATTTGAGAATGGGATGCAATCCAATAGACAAGAATGTCATATAGAAACCCAATTTTCCCTTGGACTTTAGAATCAAGAAATATCAATACACACAATAGCTAGGTGAAGAACAAGGCATCAAATAAAGATAGCCACATCCAAGCTTAGAAACTCCATGATCTTCTTCATAATCTCCCATGTATCAGATGACATAATCCTTGAGTGGCTCAGAGATAGGCATTAGACACAAGTTCAAAGTAACAACTTCAATAAGATCATATTGCAGATGAACTCAAATGGGATTTCAATCCTTGCTTCAGATGAAGGTTCACTTCACAAGCACTTGGTTTCATAAAAGTTGGCATTGGCCAAGTCCTTTTGCACATGGAGTGTTGCCTAATTCTAAGTCCAATGTCTCAGATCAAATCCAACAGTCCACACAAATATCTTTTAGGGTTTTTTGTTGTTATTATGTACATTAAGGTCAAATGACCACAAACACAAACAAGTATATACAATCACAATAGAATCACAAAGTAAAGCTCAAGTGAGAAAAGTGAAAATGGCATTAAAGTAAACAAGTTAAATAGTATGAATAATGGCAAATGAATAAATACTTGAATTTAAAGTGCAAAAAAGTAAATGGCTTGAAACTAAATGTTAGTTGTTAGTTGATTAGAAGTTAGTATTTCTTTTGCTTTTCAATTGTTTAAGTCATTCTTTCGAGAATACTCAACCCACTATCCACAAGCATGGATCTTTGAACCAAGACATCTTCCAAAGGAAGGAAAAAAGGCCAAGTTTACACACAATACCATGAAAGAGGGGAGACTTACAATCTCACTTACTAGAATGTTATGCCTTTTTGTGTCAAAATTTAGCGCTATGTTAAGCAATCGTAATTGGACTTATGTAGAAGTCACAACTATTTGAGGTCAGACAATAAATTTTTTAGTGTTAATGCATGTTAGAGATATGGTATTATGAACCATACTCCAAAAACATACCACACTTAAAAGAAAATGCAAAAGGGGTGGACCTAATCTCATCCATACTTATGTTGATTTTACAATCAACTAGCCTTAGGATATAGAGATATCATAGGTCCATGAAATAAATTAGAAGAGAATGGGATTGAGATGAAGAGGGAGGGGAAATGAAATCAACACAAATTGGTCAAAGTAGGACTTTTATCAAATTAAAATCATTCATTCATTTTGGGAGATGAAATGTACATTTCATCAATCCCCTAAATCCAATGATTTTAACTCAACAAAGTTAAATCAACCTTAACCAAGGCCCAACAACACAAGTCAAACTCAACAAGTCAATACTAAAAGCTCAACACAATTTATTTTGCCATTAAACAATTAAAATCAATTAAAAATGCATAAAATTAAATTATGGTTGGTCAAAATCCTAAAACCTCAAATAAATGGCCATGAGATTTATCATAGGTCAAACAAGGTCAAAGGAAAAAATTTCATTAATTTTGGAAACTTCAAAGTATTTTTAAACAATTAAAAATATGCACAAAAAGAATTAAATTATTAAAAAAAATATTAATAATAATCCAAAAAATAATTTTAATTCACAAAATGAAAGAGGAATTTATTTAATTTTTTTTGGTGAAAGTCTCATATTTTTTGGATCAATATTAAAATTTTATGAATTAATGAAAATAAGTCAAATAAAATGAAAATAAAAAAATGCTAAAAACGTGGACCACTTGATATCCCTCATCAATTAAGGTGGCAGATCAAGTGGATCTCAGCATGCGTTCCATGATGGACTCTAGTCAAAGCGCTGCACAAGTGGTAATCAAAACCAACGCGTAAGATTAAAACAAAATGAGAGGATCCTATGGTATGAGACATGCCAACGCATCACTGGAGCTGCAACTCTGGTCTTCTTCTTTGGTGGACCTCACCAGACTGGTCCACCTTCAACCCTCACCAAAATAAAAAAGAAGGATATAAATTTAAAGTTAAAATGCTCAAGAGCTCGAATCTGGCCTTAATTTCATCTAACTCCAAGTATATTGAAAGATACGGGTAGTTGAATTTTGAGGTTCATGATCTGAGTTGCTTCAATTTGACCTCAAAGCAACTCAATCTTGTTGCCTATATTGGTAGGATTTTAGACAACAAAAAATCAAGAAGAATTATGGAGAATTGAGTGAGAGTCGAAGAAAAGAAAAAATGACGAAATCACCTCCACTGCAGGTTCAGATGGCCACGATCTTGCTTCCAACTTCACTTAGCCTTGCTTTGAATGTTTGATAGAGTAGAATAGAATCGAAAAGGAGGTAGGACTCTTGGAGATTTGAATCTCAAAACAGTGGAGATTCAAACTCGATTTCCAATGGAAATCCTCAAGGTTATCCTACAGGTGCCCGTAGCATATGAGAGCCTAAAAATATGTTGGCAAGTAAGAAGCCTACTACGGGCGCCTGTAGCAGTTGCTACAGCTCGTAGCAGGCCTACGGGGAAAATTGCAGAATTTTTAAAAAAAGGTTTTGAATTTGATTGAACTCTCCAATTTCCCTCACCTTGGGCCCACTTATCATTCACTACTCAATAAACCTTCACCATATCTCATCAAATCCCCTTAAACACCAATTATATAACAAATCATTACCATTAAAATTTTCTCTCTCCATCCAATCCCTCCATATTCTTTCCCTACCTCCACCACTCTCTCAAACATCTCAAAGAACTCCATTGTTACCATCACCTAAAGTTCCCACCTTTGTCCACATAACCACTCAAAACCTCAAGCACCCTTCATCAAACCTTCATAAAATCCCCTCCTCATTATTATTTCGGGTACTAATTTCTCTGAAGCTCACCTTTTAAATTGTCAATTTTCAAGATGCCTCTGAAAATAACAATTGTAGAAGAATCGTCAAGAACAAGGAAGCACAGTACCCGAACATCTAACCCTCACAACATTGTCTTTGAAGACGAGGGTTAGGAAAAAAGGTATTTGGTGCTCGCACGGTGTAAAATCACGCCAACCAGGTATATGTGTGAACGAATACTAACTGATTTAGGTTTGAAATCCGAGGTTGATAGAATGTTTTATGTGATGGGATTATTAGAGTTTATGCATTTTGAAGCACCAACTTTTGAGCGCATTACTCTTGAATTTCTGAGCACTCTTGATTTTCAGCTGCAGAGTAAATGGCTTGGAAATGTGAGGTACTAATTTGGTACCCTAAAATTTCTCCTTTTTAATGAGAATCATGAATTATCTGTTGAGGAACTCGGAAACATCCTAAAACTGCCCATCTACGGGCCCAGAGATGTTCTAGATGACTTTCCGGTGAAATATTTTTGGTCTGAAATTACAGGTAGTCCAAGGAACGGTTCCGAAACCGCCAAGGCGTCGGTGATTCAAAAACCCTGCTTCCGGTACGCCCAAAAGGGCCTTGCATACACTCTTTTTAGCCGAGGCGATAGTACCGGGCTGGCCACCTAGAGGGAATTATTTTTCCTACATGCGATGGCAAATAATGAGATAATTAATGTTGTTGCATTCACAACTAATTATTTGGGCATAGTTGCTCGTGCATCTGCCAGAGGCATTTCTGTGGGGGGGGGGGGGTATGATTACCCAAATTGCAGAGCATCTCGGGTATGGCCCCAATTTTTCCTCTGACACTCCTGTTGCAGATAAAGTAAAAATTGATATGGAATCCTGTAGCGGTAAATTCATGACCATTAAGCTATGGATAAACTTAACGTTAATAAAAACCAGAGTCGCCACCGCGCTTTTATTGTTTCCAAAGGAAAAGAGAAAAGTACGAACAAAACCCAAAGATAAGAAGTTTTCAAATCAAAACTAATAAAATGCCAAAGATTACAGGTAAGGGGGTTGGTTACACAGAGGGAAGGTGTTAGCACCAAAAGTGTCCTAGGTACTCCTAGGGAGTCCTTTTTTTTGTGTGTATGTGTTTTTGGTATAAAAGATATTTGCAATAAATAGAGTGTAGAGATGAGAAAAGAATTCATTAATTATATTTTTGTGTTTGACAAGACCTTCAGACTTGTGCCTACGTACCAACATAAAAATAAGGGATCAAAACCTCGTAGTTCATGGTATCAATTTTAAAGTGAGTGAATTGCTTTTATAAAAAATTTAAATTTAAGAGAGGCACAAAGGGGCCTAAAAGAGTTTGGATGAGTGTTAGTTCTTTTTGTCTTTTGAAAATTTTAAGTCAATATTGTTAAGTTCATTTAAAAGTGTGATCAAGAAAAGAGTGTAAAAAATGCAATGGCATAAGGCCAAAGTTTCTAATTTTGCAATGAAGTCTAGTTTTAGAAATCACAAGCAAAGAAGATTTTGAAAGGGGGGAGAGATTTGAAATTTAAGAAATGGGAGGAGATGAAGAGACTAATCCTAAGCAAAAATTTAAAATTTAAGAGTTGAAAAGATCTGACCAATGGGTTGCAATCCAATAGATAAGAATGCCATATAGAAACCCACTTTTCCTTTGGATTTTAAATCAAGCAATATCAATAAGCATGTAGAAAAATGAAGAGCAAGTCATCAAATAAATATAGCCACATCCAAGCTATCAACTTGATAGTCTTCTTCTTAATCTTCCCATGTATCAGATGACATACTCCTCGAATGGCTCAGAATAAGGCATTACACACAGGTTCAAAATAACATTTGCATCAAGACTATGTAGCAGATGAACTAAACCGAATCCCAATACTTGTATCAGATGAGAGCTCAAATCACAATCACTTGGTTTCAGAAATGTTGACATTGTCCAAGTACTTTTGCATAGGGAATGTTGCCTAATTCTATGTCCAAAGCTGAGATCAAATCCAACAGTCCACACAAACATTTTTTAGGGTTTTTAATGTTTATTAGGTATTTTAGGGTCCTAAGACCACAAACAAAAGCAAGATACACAAACAAATATATACAATCACAATATATAGCTCAAGTGAGCAAAGTGAAAATGGCATAAACATAAACAAGTTAAATGATATGTAAAATGGCAAATGGAATGACTTGAATTTAAATTTGACAAAGTAAATGACTTAAAATTAAAAGCAATAATAATAAAAGTTAGTTACATATTAGTTGATTATATGTTAGTGAAGTTTTGCTTTTCAATTGATTAAGTCATTATTTGGAGAACACTCAACCCTCTATTCACAAGCATGGATCCTTGAACCAAGACATGTTCCAAAGGAAAGAAAAAAGGCCAAGTTTCCATACAATACCATGAAAGGGGGGAGACTTACAATCTCACTTACTAGAATTCTATGCCTTTTGGGTCAAAATTTAGCGCTATGTTAAGCAATCGTAATTGGACTAATGTAGAAGTCACAACTATCTAAGGTCGGGCAATAGAAATTTTGATGTTAATGCATGTTAGAGATATGGTATAATGAACCATACTACTAAAACATACCACACACAAAAATAAAATGATTCAACGATGGACCTAATCTCATCCATACTTGTATTGGTTCATCTAACATGAAATTATTGATGAATAGTTAGCCTTAGGATATTGAGACTTCATTGGTCAATGAAAGGGATGAAATAAAATGGGATTGAAGATGAAGAGGGAGAGGAGATGAGATAAACACAAATTGGTCATGGGAGGAATTTTATAAAATTAAAATCATTCATTCATTTTAGGAGATGAAATGTACATTTCATCAATCCCCTAAATCCAATGATTTTAATTCAACAAAAGTCAAATCAACCTTGACCAAGGCCCAAACACATAGTCAAATTTCACAAGTCAATAAAAATGGCTCAACATAATTTCTACACAATTAATCAATTAAAAATAAAATTAAAATGCATTTAAATTAAATTATGTTTGATCAAAAACCTAAAACCTCTTCAAAACACCAAATAAATAGCCAAGAGATTTATCATAGGTCAAACAAGGTCCAAGGACCTTAGACAAAAAGTTTCATAATTTTTGAAAAGTCAGAAGAATTTTTAAAGAATTAAAAATATGCACAAAAACAATTAATTCCTGAAAAATATCAAAATTAATCCAAAAAATAATTTAAATTTAGAAAATGAAAAGATAAATATTTGAATTTTTTTGGTGAAAGTCCCATATTTTTTGGATTAAAAAATGAAATTGATATGAATTAATTAAAAATAATGGATTAAATGAAATAATAAAAAAATTCAAAAAAAAAGAGCCATCTGATCTCCCTCATTAACTGAGGTGGCAAATTAGATGGTTGGAAACGCGCGTTCCACATGTTCTCCAGTCAACTATCCCACACGCGTGGTAATCAGAATCAACGCACGAGATTAAAACATTTCATTTGGATCCTATGACTGAGATGTGTGACAACACATCACCGGAGCTAGGGCTCTGGTCTTTTTCTCCGGTGGACCTCACCGGACTGGTCCACCATCAACCATCACCAAAATGGAAAACAAGGACATGAATTTAAAGAAAAAAAGCTCAGGAGCTCGAATCTGGCCTCAATTTTGTCCAATTCCAAGTATATAAAAAGATATAGGGATTTGAATTTTGAGGATCATGAACTGAGTTGCTTCGATATGACCTCAAAGCAACTCAATCTTCATGCCTACATTGATAGGACTTCAGACAACCAAAAATCAACAAGAATAGTGAAGAATTGAGGGAGAATCGAAGAGATGAAAATTCTAAAAATTCACCTTTAATGGAGCTTCAGATTGGCACGATCTTGCTTTCAATTATGCTTGGCCTTGCTTCAGATGCTTGATGGAAGGGAAATGGATCAAAGAAAGGGATGGGATCTTGGAGTTTCAATCTTTAAACTAATGGAGAATTGAAACTCGATTTTCAAGTTTATCCTTCAATAGTAAGGGTTTGAGGTTACAGGTTCAAAGCTTGGGCATGGGGTCCTTAATTCTGAGCAATGAGGGTCTTATTTATAGGCCATGAGATTGACTTCCTCACACTTCCAATTTTGGAAAAATTTGAAATTCTCCTTTGCATGGTTGCATGGGCGTGCGCTAGGCCCATGAGATGATGTGATCTGATCCATAATTGAGTGTACACCATGCTGAAATCATGTTAGAAGTCCATGCAAATGTGTGTGAAAAATGGAAGTTGAAATTATCCAAATGGTCCTCCAACTTACACCCATGGGCAAGTACTTCATACTTTGGCCAAATGAGATGATCTTGAATGTTTTAGAAAGACGCAATCAAGGGGAACAACTTTCATGTTGAATACTTTTTCATTTGAAGCTTGGATCATGATGAATTTTAAGGTGGAAGTTTGGGAAATCAAACATATTTGAAAATTTTCTAAGTCCCAAGTCAAATGCTCACTTATTCTACCTTGAATTACTTTGCCTATGGACTTCAAATGAGAAAATTTTCAAATGTGACCTCATTTGGTTTTGGCATGAAGGATTTATGCATTTTAGAAGTTGGGGAAAATCACTTATTCAATGGTATTGGTCCAAACATACAAGTTGAAGTAGACATCTTGAATTTTATCATGCAATTCGAATGACTTCCATCTTATAAAAAATGATGAAGTTATGGTCTTGGGAAGCTGACCTATAAACTAGGGTTCAGACAAAGTGACCTATAATTGTTTACCATAAAAAATGACTTTACAAGAAAAAATAGCTCTTGACCTCAACATGAAAGTTGTTTGGAATGTCATTTTGAGTAACTTTGCTCTTGGAATAATTTTTGTATGACAAAAAGTGTAGGAGATAGGGTCTAGGGAACCCCAGTTTTGACCAGTTGACTTTCTCTGATCAACCACCATGAACCAACTTGCTAGCTTGACATTCTCTTGACTTTTGGGACTCATGGAGGATCATATGTGCATAATATGATGTAATGTGAAGTATCCCTTTAAATATTTGATCAATTGTTGAAGAAACTTGTTGAAGAAGTCACACAAGATACCCAAATGAATTAGGGTTTCCAAAGCAAACAAACTGCAAACTCTTGATGATTTCTTGATCAAAATAACATGTGAAGATCATGGGGATCCATATATGATGCTTAGAGTCAACGTGAACCAATTCTCGATTGTGCTCCTTGCATTGATGGTCTTAAACCCTAGATATGAGCTTGATGGAGCATAAGTGAGCATAGGTGAGCATACACACTACCCACAAAAGCAACAAACTATACATTGACATATTTTTGGTATTTTGGTTAGTAAATAATGAAAAACAAAGTATGATACAATCAAATGTGCTTGGTGATCTCTCCCAATGCAAGCCCAATGAGTGAGGGGTAAGGAGGATGCCAATGTGTGATCCCAAAGCCAATGTGTATGATGAAATAGCATGAGGGATCTTAGGGTCAAAATTGGGGTCTTACAGCTGCCCCTATTTAAGGACGTTCTAGCTGAGGATACGAAGGTTAAAATCTTCGTATCGACTCAGTAGAATGGGCTTAAATAACAACAATATAAGAAAATTTTGGTCCCTAAGAGACCTCATGATGCATATGATATGAAATGTTAAAAATAATCTCCGTGGGTAAATGTTGCCACAAAGGAAAAGAATCCGGAGAGACTGCAAGTCCGCAAGAGCACAATGCTTTACATAAGGAAAACTCACTAGGGAGACATGGACTCTGGGGGATAAAAAGTTGTGCATAGGCCAGACTACGACTTGAAACTGCTGGGGGACACGAGGGATTCCATAAAAATAAATCAATGGAAGGACTCAGCCGGGGATAAAGGAGAAAATATTTGCAGGGGGAAACGGGTAAATCAGGACAAAACTGAAATACGCGATCCAAACAGGAAATGGAGATTTCATTGAGGAAATACGCACAAACTCAACTGAGGAAGAAATGAACTTCAACACAGGAGTAACAAAAGTATATTATCCATTACCGGTTACTGGGTAAGGAGATAACATAATCTGACAAAGAGGACATCTGTTACCGGTTAGGGTAAACATATCAAGGATGACTCGCTGAGGGAAACAAAAGGTATATTCATTACCAGTTACTGTATAAGAATAACCAGCTGAGGAAAATCCAAATAGGGTTTACAACTACCGGTTACTGGGCAGAAAATCGCAAAGAAAGAGAATATTCGTCACTAGTTAAAGTGAACATATCAAGGATAGACTCAAAGGGGAGAATATTCGTCATCAATCAAGATGAACATATCAAGGATAGACTGGCGGGGAAAAGTAGGGATTACATCTATCAGTTACTATATAGAATACCGAAAAGAGAATATCCTTATCAGTTAGGCTGAACATATCAAGGATAGACTCCGAGGGGAGAAATAGGAATTACATCTATCAGTTACTGCATAGAAAACCAGAAAGAGAATATCCGCCATCGGTTAAGATGAACATATCAAGGATAGACTCAACAGGGGGGAAGCAGGATTTACGACTACCGGTTACTGGGAAGAAAACCGCAAAGAGAAGGAAACCTGTCATTGGTTAGGATGAACATATCAAGGATTAACCCTTCGGGGAATGGAATAGGGATTACAACTACCTTTTCCTGGGTAGAATACCAAAACGAGAATATTTGTCATCGGTTAAGATGAACATATCAAGGATAGACTCAAAGGGAAGAATATTTGTCATCGGTTAAGATGAACTTATCAAGGATAGACTCAAAGGGAAGAATATCCGTCACCGGTTAAGATGAACTTATCAAGGATAGACTTCCTGGGAAACGTGAAAATGGATCTGCTAGGAAAAATAAAAGAAAGTAGATTACTATTATCGGGTATTGGGGAAAAAGTAAAGTACTCACAAATCGAGAAGAATATTACCATTTACTGGGTAACAAACTCTCGGGGGATCAAGGTATCTATCTAGGCAAGATCTAGAAAGAAAAATGAAATCAAAGACTCAACCCAATGAGGATATAACTCAGGAGGAGTGGTTCCATCCAGATAATCAACTGGGAAGGAAGCTAAAATAATGATCATCTACGAGGAAATAACTCAGTGGGGAATGAGAAAGGTTAAATTCTTTCTGCTTAAGGGGGCTGACACTATAATTGAAAGAGGACAGACACACCAAATCTGGGTGGGGGAGAGGATACCACCATAACAAAGGATCAGAAAAAGAATGAATCACAAAAATGCAATAATAATGCAATAATGAAATCTTATGGATGTATATGTATATGTATATATGATGATTATGCTGACAAAACAATCACAACGATATAAATGTCAATGGTCTGAATGATCGTTACAACACGCGATCGATCTTGATAGGATGGAGGCACCAACTGGAGAAGAGATGTTAAGGATGGACATGAATTATCCGTCTCGAAGGCTCGACCCTGAATGGGGAAAGAGGACAAATTTGTTGAGGACCTGCACCATCAACTCTGCGGGGAATTTTAGGTCAACACCATATCAAATGGGAGACAACCTTGCAAAGGACCAGAAATATTGCTCAAGAATCAGTGCTATCAGGCACAAACCCTGCTGACGACTCGAGCGGGGTAACAATCTGTGTTGAGTCTATGCAAACCTGCTGAGACGATGCGCCTACAACTCAAAGATAGGGAGGCCAATACGGACTCCGCTGGGGAAACCAACAAAACTTGGTTGGAGAGGTCGGGTTGCCGTTCGAAAAAGATGACCGAACCAACTGCTTGGGGAAGACCAACAATGCTTCACATTTTGGGACTTACCTGTTCTTAAACTGCTGTTGATGTTCCTTTAATGGAGTCGATTGCTCTTAAAAAGTAATTGCTTTTATTATTTTAAGAAAAACATGATTTTGATTTTTAAATTCAATTTCAAAATGATCATCATAAAATTTAATTATATTTAGCTGAATAAATAAGAGTAGTAATAATTGGATAAAAAGCTCAACTTTATTTAATAGAATGGTAGTCTGTAAATGACAAGACTCCATGGATCCTTACAAAAGTTGAAAAATGGTAATTTACATGGAAGACGGCTACATTGAATACAATGATCACTACTTCCTCTACCCATTTTGATATCCATTGTGCTCTTGGATTCGGTTGAAGATGAATCAGAACCAAATGATGTGCTCAAGAATGTCTTCAAAACTGAAGATCAACAGGATGCAGTTACTTGCCATAATCCCTAATTTTTGCATAAATTGCCTCAAGGCGGGGTACTCAATTTATCAGGATAAATCTTTCCGTTTTATGTCTCTAAATTTTGCCTGGATCGCCCTTTCGGGTTTTCAATCCACCAAGACGCTCATTTTTGCCTAAGTAGCCCTTTCGGGTTTTCAATCAACCGAGATGCTCATTTTTGCCTAAGCCGCCCTTTCGGGTTTTCAACTTAGCGAGTAGTTCTTTTCTTTTTAGGTGAATTATTTCTTGACTGCATCAACATTCATAGGACGCGTGAACTTTTCACCATCCATAGTTGTAAGAATCAAAGCACCACCTGAAAAGGCTCTCTTGATAACATATAAGCCTTCATAATTAGGAGTCCATTTTCCCCTAGAATCCGGTTTGAAAGATAAGATTTTCTTGAGCACAAGATCATCTTCTTTGAACACACGAGGTGTGACCTTCTTATGAAATGCTTTATTCATTCTTTGCTGATATAACTGACCATGACACATGGTAGTTAACCTCTTCTCTTCAATCAAATTTAGTTGATCATACCTGGTTTGACACCATTCAGCCTCAGTTAACTTGGCTTCCATCCGGACACGCAGTAATGGGATCTCGACTTCTACCGGGAGCACAACTTCCATGCCATAAACAAGTGAGAAATGGGTTGCCCCTGTTGAAGTGTGGATGGATGTACGGTACCCATGCAAGGAAAATGGGAGCATCTCATGCCAATCCTTGTAGGTTACAACCATTTTCTGAATGATCTTCTTGATATTCTTATTCGCAACTTCAACAACCCCATTCATCTTGGGTCTATAGGGAGAAGAATTATGATGTGCAATCTTGAAGTCTTTGCAAAGAGCTTCCACCGTACTATTATTCAAGTTTGATCCATTATCAGTAATGATCTTACTTGGCACACCATACCGGCATATAATATGATTCTTGATAAACCTTACAATAATTTGCTTGGTCACATTTGCATACGATGCCGCTTCAACCCACTTTGTGAAGTAGTCAATAGCCATAAGAATGAAACGATGTCCGTTCGAAGCTTTGGGCTCAATCATGTCAATCATATCAATTCCCCACATGGATAAGGGCCATGGAAAGGAAATAACATTCAATAATGTCAGAGGAATATGAATCTTATCTGCATATATTTGACACTTGTGGCACTTCTTCACAAACTTGCAACAGTCAGATTCCATTGTCAGCCAACAGTAACCTGCTCTCAACATCTTCTTAGACATAGCATGTCCATTGGAATGAGTACCAAAGGAACCTTCATGGACTTCAGTCATCAACAGATCTGCTTCGTGTCTATCCATGCATCTGAGCAAAACCATATTGAAGTTTCTGTTGTAAAGCACATCACCATTCAGGTAGAAGTTGCCAGCTAATCTCCTCAAAGTCTTCTTATCTTTCAAAGATGCCCCAGGCGGGTAAAACTGACTTTGGAGAAAACACTTGATATCAAAATACCACGACTTTTCATCTTTGATCTCTTCAACAACAAATACATGAGCTGGCCTATCAAGACACGTCACAGTCAAATTGGGAACTTCATTCCAGAATTTCACCACAATCATTTAAGCCAACGTTGCAAGAGCATCTGCCATCCAGTTTTCATCTCGAGGGATATGATGAAACTCAACTTTTGTAAAGAAAGTTGAAATCCTCCTCACATAATCTCTATATGGTATTAAACCGGGTTGATTCGTCTCCCATTCACCTTTGATCTGATTCACAACCAAAGCTGAATCTCCATAGACGTCAAGATATTTGATTCTGAGATCAATGGCCTCTTCAAGCCCCATAATGCAAGCTTCATACTCAGCCATATTGTTTGTACATTTGAAAGTCAATCTATCTATAAATGGAAAATGTGTGCCTTGAGAAGTAATAATCACTTCCCCAATGCCATTACCATATTGATTAACAGCTCCATCAAATACCATGCCCCAACGGGAACCAGGTTCTGGCCCTTCTTCAAGCAATGGTTCATCACAATCTTTCATTTTCAAGTACAAGATCTCTTTATCAGGAAAATCATATTGTATTGACTGATAATCTTCTATCGGTTGGTGAGCCAAATTGTCAGCCAAGACACTACCTTTAATCGCTTTCTAAGATCGGTATTCAATATCATACTCTGATAACAACATCTGCCAATGGGCAATCCTCCCAGTTAAAGTAGGCTTCTCAAAAATATACTTGATTGGATCCATTTTGGATAATAACCAAGTGGTAGATTCAACATATACTGGCGCAGACGCCTAGCAGCCCAAGCCAATGCACAACAAGTCTTCTCTAGCATAGAATACCGAGTCTCACAGTCGGTGAACTTCTTACTGAGGTAGTAAATATCATACTCTTTCTTTCCAGTTTCATCTTGCTGACCAAGAACACAACCCATACTCTCTTCGAGCACAATTAAATACATGATCAAAAATCTTCCTTCCACAGGCGGAGACAGAATCGGAGGCACGAGTAGATACTCTTTGATACTGTCAAAAGCTTTCTGGCAATCTTAGGTCCAATCACAAGACTGATCTTTCTGAAGATGTTTGAATATAGGGGCACACGTGGCAGTCATATGTGATATGAATCTTGAGATATAATTCAAGCGGCCAAGAAAACCTCGGACTTGCTTCTCAGTTTTGGGCGCATGCATCTCTTGTATTGCTTTGACCTTGGCAGGATCAACTTCAATACCCTTCTCACTGACAATAAATCCCAACAACTTACCAGAGCGAACACCAAAAGTACATTTATTGGGATTCAAGCGGAGTTTGTACTTCCTCAAACGCTGGAATAGCTTCAACAAATGCTCAACATGTTCTTCTTCATCACCTGATTTAGCAATCATGTCATCAACATAGACTTCAATCTCTTTATGCATCATATCATGAAAAAGAGTGGTCATTGCTCTCTGGCATGTTGCACCAGCATTCTTTAAACCAAAAGGCATCACTCTCTAACAGAATGTTCCCTAGGGTGTAATGAATATGGTCTTCTCCATATCCTCGGGTGCCATTTTGATCTGATTATAACCGTAAAATCCGTCCATAAACGAAAAGACTTTAAATTTAGGTGTATTATCTACCAACATATCAATGTGTGGTAGAGGAAAATCATCTTTTGGACTAGCTTTGTTCAAATCTCTATAATCAACGCACATGCGGACTTTTCCATCCTTCTTCGGAATAGGTAAAATATTGGCCACCCATTGCGGATACTCAACGATAATAAGGAAGCCGACATCGATCTGTTTTTGCACTTCTTCTTTGATCTTTACTGCCATCTCAGGGCGAGTCCTCCTCAATTTCTGCTTGACTGGCGGGCATTCTGGCTTCAACGGTAATCTATGCTCCACAATATCAGAATCCAAACTAGGCATGTCTTGATAGGACCAAGCAAACACATCTGAATACTCTCGAAGAAGATCAATCAACCCCTCCTAAACCTCTGGACACAGTTGAGACCCAATCTTGACTTCCTTCACATCATCTTCGGAACACAAGTTGACTAACTCAATCTGCTCTTCGAATCGCTAAATGGCTTTTTCCTCGTGCTCAAGTAGACGAGATAATTCATCAGACACTTCTTCATCACTTTCTTCCTCAGTCTCAAACATAAGGAATTCAAATTTTGGAGAAGGAGTAATATCATTGTATTCAATGGGTTTAGAAACCAACCTGCATAATGATTTGGTATTTTGATTTTAGAGAAGTGAATTGTGACCAAATATTATGCAGATGGACAATTTATTATTTATTTATTTATTTATGTTTTATGTGATTACCATTTTCAAAAAAAGCAAAAAGTAAAAAATAAAAACATCATAGACGCGGATGAATAGAATTGCATTTTATTGATGATAAAATTTGAAAAATTCCCAACAATGTTCACTTCTCCCTTAGGCATAGGAGAAGGATTTTCTCAAAATAAATGAAAAACAAATTACTTAGAGCGACGGACAATAACAGGAACATCAACATCAACCCAAGTGTTGCAAGTCTTTCCATGCGTCACAAAATTGGCACAGTCTTCATCTTCGTCACCCTCAATCACAGTAGCTGAGTGTTGTTCATTACCATGGATGAACCCTCCGCTACGGAAACTCGGTTGCATATCTTCAACTTTGACATGAGATGGCCCTCGATGAAATCCCAATTCGGCTCGGTTCTTGTTCTCGGTGACCTCTACCATACGGCCCCACTGATCAGAACTGTCATCTTTAATAATTTTCTGCGCATCTTTGAAAGAGGACATGGGTGCCCCATTTTTCTTCACTTCAGCAATAGATAGAGCTCGGAACGGAGTTCCGACCTCCTCCTTAGCTTACACATATGAAAAAGACGACAGATAGCTCACCAACAATGCTTTCTCTCCACCCAAAATGGCAAGCTTGCCATTCTTCACAAATTTCAATTTTTGGTGCAGAGTAGACGTTACAGCTTCAGCCTCATGGATCCATGGCTTTCCCAACAAGCAGCTATTGGTCGGGTGGATATCCATTACTTGAAAAGTAATCTGAAAATCACTCGGACCTATCTTCACCGGAAGGTCCACTTCTCCTATGACAGTTTTTCGAGAACCGTCGAACGCTTTAACGATTATGCCATTGTACCTCATCGGAGCGCCTTGGTAAGATAATATGGACAGAGTTGACTTGGGGAGTACATTCAAAGAAGAACCGGTATAAACCAACACATTTAATAATGCATCCTCCTTACAGTTCATCGATATATGCAGTGCTAGATTGTGATTTCTGCCTTCCTCAGGAAGTTCTTCATCACAAAAGATTAAATTGTTGCAGGAAGTGATGTTAGCCACAATATGGTCAAATTGATCCACAATCACATCATGCTCTACGCAGGCTTACTCCAACACTCTTTGCAATGCTTCTCTATGCGCTTCAGAATTCATGAGCAAAGACAACATTGAAATCTTCGAAGAAGTTTGGAGCAGCTGCTCCACCATATTAAATTCACTTTTCTTAATCAATCTAAACACTTCATCATCATCATTAGGCTTCAATTTGCTAGATTCACCAGAATGACACATTGGAGCACTAACTGGGTTCACTACGGGTACATCAACCTTCTTACTAACAGACACATCTTTTATCACCTCTTTCGGAAAGACAGGTCCAAAAACACGACCGCTACGGGTCACCTTAGCAATATCGACTATGTTCACAACAAAATTGGTCATAGGCAATAGAACCTCTTGACCATTATCCACCATTGTAGCATTATATTGGTACGGAACAACTCTATCGAATGCATATGGGACGGGGCCTGCTAACCGTATCACTAACGGCGATACTGGTTTGTCGACGTTATTACTGTTGCTGTTATCAAACTGAATCACTACCCGCTTTGGGGTCTTAAACACTGGAACAATTACATTGACATCATCTATATCCCTCGATTGTTGAATCTAGATTACATTTTCATCCATCAACTTCTGGATATCTCTCTTAACGATCAAACACCCGCGGGGGTTTACACTGCAAATTGCACAACCATCATGGTCGTCCTCACAATCACTGATGGTACACAGGGTCCTCTACATCTCCACCAAGGACCGACGAATACATCGCACATCGAAGACTCGGAAGCTTCCTGGACAACCATTTACCATATTAATAGAGGAATTACCATGAGAGGGCAGTGGATTAGCTTTCACATTTGGCACACGGTCTTCAAAGGATACCATTCCACTCTTTGCAAGCTTCTATACCTCATACTTCAACGGGTAACAATTTTCAATATCATGGCTGAGAGCTCCTTGATGAAAGGCATAACGGAGTTCAGGCTTATTCCACAATGGAATTGATTTTGGAATTTGAGGCAGATTTCTTGGTTGGAGTAAGTTCTTGAGAACCAAAGACGGGTAGAGTTCGGCGTATGACATAGGAATAGGGTCAAACAAGACATTCTTCCTCTCGAAGTTTGGTTGTTGTTGATTATTGTTGTTGTTGTTGTAGTTGTTGGTTATTTGTTGCGGCTGTTGTTGACGTTGTTATTGAAATGGAATTGATTGATTGTTTGAATTGTTTGAAAATACTGGAATAACTGATGAAACCCGATGATGATGCTGTCGCGGTTGCAATCTTCTTTTGATATGAGGCCTCCTCTGCCTCCCTACTGATACTGCATTAGTTTCACTTTCCTTCTTTCTGGCGAAACTACTTCCATACTTCTTGCTTGATAACACCTTTTCCTTAGACAAACATCCCTCTCGGACTCCTTCCTCTTGTAGCGGTAAATTCATGATCATCAAGCTATGGGTAAGCTAGAGATCAAATAACAAGAGTCGCCACCACGCTTTTATTTTTTCCAAGGGAAAAGGGAAAAAGTACGAACAAAATCCAAAAGTAACAAGTTTTCAAATCAAAACTAATAAAATGTCAGAGATTACAGGTAAGGGGGTTGGTTACATAGAGGGAAGGTGTTAGCACCCAAAGTGTCCTAGGTTCTCCTAGGGAGCCCTTTTTGTGTGCATATGTATCTGGTACAAAATGATGTTTACAAACAAATAGAATGGGGGGATGAGAAAAAAAATCATTAATTATATTTTTGTGTTTGGCAAGACCTTTGGTCTTGTGCCTACGTACCAACATAAAAATGAGGGATCAAAACCTCGTAGTTCATGATACAAATTTCAAAGTGGATGCATTGCTTTTAACAAAAATTAAGTTTGAAAGGCACAAAGGCCTAAAAATGGTTTGAATGAGTTAGTTCTTTTTGGCTTTTTGAAAGTTTAAGTCAAGTATAGTTAAGTTTATTTACAAGTTTGATTTAAGAAAATAAGTTTGAAAATACAATGGCATAAGGCCAAAGTTTCTATCTTTTTGCAAAGTGGTCAAAGTTTAGAAAAAAATAAGTTCAATCAAAGAAGATTTTTGAAAAGGGAGGGAGAGATTTTGAAACTAAAGAAATGGGGAGAAGATGAAGAGACTAATCCTATGCACAAAATTAAAAGTTAAGAGTTGAAAAGATCTGACCAAATGGGTAGCAATCCAACAGACAAGAATGTCAATAGAAACCCAGAATTCCCTTGGACTTTGAGAATTAAGCAACACCCAAATGCACAATTATATTATCTTGAAGAGAAAGGGCATCAAATAAAGATATCCACATCCAAACTTATCCATTCCATGATTTTATTCAAATTAGCCCATGTATCAGATGAATTCCACAAGTCACAGGTTCAAAATAACAGTTTCACAATGATCATGTTGTAGATGAACTCAGAGGGATCTTGAATGATGTATCAGATGAAGTTTCAAATCACAAGAACTTGGTTTCTCAATAAATTAGCATTGGCCAAGTCCTTTAGCATAGGAATGTTTCCTAAGTTCTAAGTCCATTTGTCCAAGATCAAGCCAAAAGTCCACACAAAAGTTTTTTAGGGTTTTTGTTGTTATTATGTACATTAATGGTCAAAGACCAAACAAACAAGCAAAGTATATACAAACAAGGAATATCACACAATATGGTCCAAGTGGACAAAGTGAAAATTGCATTAACATAAACAATTAGAATGATATGAATAATGGCAAATGAATAAAGACAAGAATTAAATGACATTAAAGTAAATAGCTTAAATTAAAAGTTAGTTGTTAATAGGTTAGAAGTTAGTATTGTTTTGCTTTCGCTTTTCATTTTAAGACATTCTTTGGAGAACACTCAACCCACTTATCACAAGCATGGATCCTTGAACCAAGACATCTTCTAAAGGAAGGAAAAAAGGCCAAGTTTCTACACAATACCAAGAAAGAGGGGAGACTTACAATCTCACTAACTAGGATGCTATGCCTTATATGTCACAAATTTAGCGCTATATTAAGCAATCATAATTGGACTTATGTAGAAGTCACAACTATTTGAGGTCGGGCAATAGAATTTTGGTGTTAATGCATGTTAGAGACATAGTATTATGGACTATGCTCATGAAACATACCACACACAAAAAAGAATATGCAAAAGGTGTGGCCTAATCTCATCCATACTCATGTTAATTTTTCAATCAACTAGCTTTAGGACTTTGAGATATCATAGGCCAAATGAGATGAATGTATAAAGAAGGGGAATGAGATAAAGAGGAAGGGGAATAGATGAAAACTCAATTGATGAAAGGAGGACTTTTACCAAATTAATATCATCCATTCATTTTGGGAGATGGAATGTACATTCCATCAATCCCCTAAATCCAATGATATTAACTTCTCAAAGTCAAATCAACCTTGATCAAGGCCCAACAACAAGAGTCAAACACAAACAAGTCACTACAATTGGTCAACAAAATTATTTGGCATTTATTCAAATTAAAAAAATACTAAAATAATACATTTAAATTGAATATGGTTTGTCAAATTCCTAAAACCTCATCGAAACATCAAATAAATGGCCATGAGATTTATCATAGGTCAAACAAGGTCAAAGGACCTTGGAGAAAATTTTTCAGAATTTTTAAAGACTTAAAAGTATTTTTAAACAATTAAAAACAAATGAAAAATAAATTAAATCATGAAAAATGTTAATAATGATCCAAAAAATAATTTTGATTCAAAATATGAAAGAGGAAATTATTTGAAATTTTTTGGTGAAACTCTCATATTTTTTGGATCAATATTAAAATTAATATGAATTAATGAAAATAAAGAAATTAAAATGAAATTCAAATAATCAGAAAAACGTGGACCACTTGATCTCCCTCATTAATTGAGGTGGAAGATCAAGTGGCCACCAGCGCGCGTTCCATGGTGGACTTGAGTCAATGCGGCACAGACATGGTATTTAAAAACAACGCACAAGATTAAAACAATTTAAAAGAGATCAATGGCTCTGAACCGTACCAACTCATCACCGGCGTCCAAAGGCCGGTCATCTTCTTCGGTGACCCTGGCCGGACTGGTTCACTCATCACCATCAAAAAATGAAAAAGGAGGACATGATCTGAAAGAAAAAATGGCGTAGAGCACAAATCTGACCTCAATTTTAACTAACTCCTCACATATTTAAAGATACGAGGAGTTGATTTTTGAGGTATGTCAACTGAGTTGCTTCAATTTGACCTCCAAGCAACTCAATCTTCTTTCCTACATTGGTAGGACTTCAGACAACCAAAGAATTAAGAGAATTGAGCAAGATTGAGAGAGAATCGAAGAGATGAAATTTTCTGGAAAATACCTTCAATACAGGTCTGGATTTAACTGTTCTTGCCTTGGCTCGTGCTTGATCTCACTCAGAATGCTTGCAGAAGTAGAATGAAATGCATAAAAGGTCTTGGATCCCTGGAGTTTTGAATCTCAAAACAATGAGATTCAAACTCAATTTCAAGATGAAATTCTCAGGATTATCCTCTCAAACGATTTCTCTAGAACTTTCTGTAGTGCTTTTCTGTGCGCTTCAGAATTCATGAGCAGAGACAACACTGAGATCTTCGAGGGGGTTTGGAGCAACTACTCCACCACATTAAACTCGCTTCTTTTGATTAACCAAAGTACCTCATCATCATCATTGGGTTTCAAATTGCTGGATTCACCAGACTGACCTTTTGAAACACCAACCGGATCTACACTAGGTACCTCCACCTTCTTACTCACAACTGATTCTTCTTTATCCTTTGGGAACATCGGCCCAAACACTCGACCACTGCGGGTCACCTTAGTAACATCAACAATGCTCACTACTGAACTAGTGGTAGGTAACAGGACTTCTTGACCTTCCTTTATCATTGTAGCATTATACTGATACGACACAGCTTTATCAGATGAATACGGGACTGGGCCCGCTAACCGTATTACCAACGGCGATACTGATCTTTGATTGTTGCTATTACTGGAGTCATACTGGATTACCAACATCTCAGGCTGTTTGAAAACAGGCACTATGACATTAACATCGCCATCTACATGACGGGATTGAACAATTTGAATCATGCCTTCATCCATCAGTCGTTGGATGTCCCTTTTCACAACTTCATAACCCCTCGGGTTAACACTACAAACAACACAACCATCATGGTCGTGCTCACATTCTCACTTACCAAACAAACATCCTTATGCATCTGCACCAAGGATCTTTGGATAAATCGCACATCAAAAACTTTAAACTCTCCAGGACAACCGTCCACCATATTCACAGAAGTGTTCCCATGGGCAGGCAACAAATTCACTTTTACATTCGGCGCACGGTCCTCTAAGGACACCATACCACTCTTCATCAATTTTTGAACCTCATACTTGAGCGGATAACAATTTTCAATATTATGTCCGGGTGCTCCTTGATGAAAAGCACAACGGAGCTCATGTTTATACCACCAAGGAAGTGGCTATGGGGAGGTACAGTGGTGAGAACCTGCTGGGGATTGAAGAATCCAACACTCTGATCAGCTCTGCAGGGATAAGACACCGAATTCGTCTGTTGGTGACTTCATTGGAGAAGATATTCACGATCATCTGCAGGGGATTTTAAGGAAATGCCCCGAGGGTACCTGTTCTGAATAGACGATCCAAAGCACTTAAAATTTACAGCAATTTTAAATGTTTATTAAGCATGTACCTGTAAAGCCCTTGTGTGTCATGATGCAATGTTTATCAAAAATTCGGACGTCATTTTTGCAAATAAAACAGTAAAATGAAAATGAAATATACTGAATAACATGATTTTATTGATTGAATGGCCTCTGAATAGGCATTTACATCAGGAAGCAATCCCTGGAAAGAGGTAATCGCACAAAAGATAAAAACAGAAGTTAATCTAATGGCAATGTGAAATGGATTTCTATTGGGTTCCAATTCTGCTATGACTTGCCCGTCTTCAAGATCCTCCAGATAATCAGCCTTCTGAAAAGGTGATTGGACTGTTTCCTACCTTTCGAAAATTTCCAGTCATCGACATGAGATGAGATTCAGAACTAACTCAGAACGCAGTCATTCGCTTAATCCCTAACTTTTGCCTGGATCGCCCTTTTCGGGTTTTCAATCCACCGGGATACCCATTTTTGCCTAAGTTTCCTTTTCAGGTTTTCAACTTACCGGGTGTACGATCTTTTCATTTTTAATCCCTAATTTTTGCCCGAACCTTTTCATTTTCTTGGTTCGTCGGGATGCCCATTTTTGCCTGGACTATTCTTTTTACTGTCCAGCGGATATATTTTATGCGAAGTATTTTTTAACTGCGTCTGAGTTCACAGGGGAAGTGAAGCTTTCACCATCCATAGTTGCAAGCATTAAGGCCCCACCATCAAAAACCTTGGTGACAATATACGGTCCATCATAGTTAGGAGTCCACTTGCCCCTGTGATCGGTCTGAGGAGGAAGGATCCTTTTCAACACTAAATCTCCGACTTGGAAACAACGAGGACGCACTTTCTGATCAAAGGCTCTCTTCATCCGACTCTGATACAACTACCCATGACAAACGACCGCCATTCGCTTCTCTTCGATAAGACTCAACTTGTTGAACCTTGTTCGAATCCATTCAGCTTCGTCTAGCTTGACATCCAACAAGACCCTTAGAGAATGAATCTCCACTTCAACAGGTAGAACTGCTTCCATACCATACACAAGGGAGTAAGGGGTTGCCCCGGTCGATGTACGTATTGAAGTACGGTACCCATGCAAGGCGAAGTGTAGCATCTCATGCCAATCTCTGTACGTAACGACCATCTTCTACACAATCTTCTTTATGTTCTTATTTGCCGCCTCAACAGCGCCGTTCATCTTAGGGCGGTAAGGGGAAGAATTGTGATGCTGAATATTGAAGTTCTGACACAACTCCTTCATCATTTTGTTGTTGAGATTAGAACCATTATCAGTAATGATTCTTTCGGGAATCCCATAGTGACAAATGATTTCTTTCTTGATGAAACGGGCAACCACATGTCTGGTGACATTTGTGAACGACGCTGCTTCGACCCACTTGGTGAAATAGTCGATGGCAACAAGGATGAAGCGATGCCCATTGGAAGCAGTCGGCTCAATCTTTCCAATCATGTCAATGCCCCACATAGCGAACGGCCATGGCGAAGTCATCACATTCAGAGGATTTGGCGGCACATGTACCTTATCAGCATAAATCTGGCATTTATGACACTTCCGAGCATATTTGAAGCAATCTGATTCCATGGTCATCCAATAATAACCCGCTCTCAACAATTTCTTAGCCATTGCATGTACGCCGACATGAGTACCGAAGGAACCTTCATGAACTTCTTGCATTAACATGTCCGCTTCGTGTCTGTCCACGCATCTGAGCAAAACCATGTCGAAGTTCCTCTTATACAACACATCGTCTTTGTTCAAGAAGAAACTGCCTGCCAATCTTCTCAAAGTCTTTCTGTCGTTGTTGGATGCCCCTGCAGGGTACTCTTGATTCTTCAGAAAGCACTTGATATCGTGATACCAGGGCTTGTCATCGACTACCAGTTCAGCAGCAAACACATACGCGGCCCTGTCAAGGCGCATCACATCGATCCTGGGAGCATGGTTCCAACGAATTACCTTGATCATGGAGGATAGAGTAGCAAGTGTGTCTGCCATCTGGTTCTCATCACGAGGTATATGATACAATTTTACTGTTGTGAAGAAAGTCAACAGTCTTCTCGTATAGTCTCTGTAGGGGACCAGAGTGGGCTGGAGAGTATTCCAATCACCATTCACTTGATTGATCACCAGAGCTGAATCTCCGAAGATGTCCAGAGTTTTGATTCTCAGATCAATGGCTTGCTCAATACCCAAAATACAGGCCTCGTACTCAGCTTCATTATTTGTGCACTCAAAAGTCAAACGAGCGGTGAAAGGCATGTGGGCACCTTTCGGAGTTGTAATGACAGCACCAATTCCACTTCCTCTGGCGTTGACAGCCCCATCAAACAACAAAGTCCACTTTTCATTTGGATCAGGTCCCTCTTCAACAACTGGCTCTTCACAGTCTTTCATCTTGAGGAACATGATGTCTTCATCTGGAAAATCAAACTTCATCGGCTCATAATCATCAATCGGCTGCTGAGCAAGATTGTCCGACAGAATACTCCCTTTGATGGCTTTCTGGGATGTATACTGGATATCATACTCCATCAGTACCATTTGCCAACGAGCCACCCTTCCGGTGAGAGCTGGCTTCTCGAATATGTATTTGACTGGATCCATCTTAGAAATCAACAAGGTAGTATGGTTCAACATATACTGCCTTAGTCGGCGAGCAGCCCAGGCCAAAGCACAGCAAGTTTTCTCAAGCTGCGAATATTTGATTTCACAGTCGGTAAACTTTTTGCTAAGGTAGTATATGGCATGCTCTTTTCGACCAGACTCGTCATGCTGTCCCAATACACACCCCATCGAGTTCTCAGTCACTGACAGGTACATTATTAGAGGTCTCCCAGGAACTGGAGGTATAAGGATTGGAGGTTTCTGTAGATACTCTTTTATCTTCTCGAAAGCCTTTTGACAATCTTCATTCCACCTGATAGCCTGATCTTTCCTCAGCAATTTGAAAATTGGCTCACACGTGGTTGTTAGGTGAGAGATGAACCTTGCGATGTAGTTCAACCTCCCTAAGAAACTACGGACTTGCTTCTCTGTTCTTGGCTCTGGCATTTTCTGTATCGCTTTTACTTTGTCGGGATCCACCTCAATCCCTTTTCCGCTAACAATAAAACCCGACAATTTTCCCGATCTCACCCCGAAAGTGCACTTGTTCGGATTAAGTCTCAGTTTGAATTTCCTCAAACGCTCAAACAGTTTCTGCAAATTCAACAAATGTTCTTCTTCTGTCTGAGATTTGGAAATCATATCCTCCACATAAACCTCGATTTCATGATGAATCATATCATGGAACAGAGTCACCATAGCTCGTTGATATGTTGCTCCGGCATTTTTCAGACCAAACGACATCACCTTGTAGCAGAAGGTGCCCCATGGGGTTATGAAAGTTGTCTTTTCCATGTCTTCTGGTGCCATCTTGATTTGGTTATAGCCAGAAAAGCCATCCATGAAGGAGAATACCGAGAACTGAGCTGTATTATCCACCAAAACATCGATGTGAGGTAATGGGAAATCATCTTTAGGGCTAGCTCTGTTCAGATCCCGGTAGTCGACACGCATTCGTACCTTTCCATCCTTCTTAGGTACCGGGACGATGTTTGTAACCCATGGCGGATAATTGGTGACTGCTAGAAATCCTGCATCCAACTGCTTTTGCACTTCTTCCTTTATCTTGACAGCCATCTCTGGTCTTGTTCTTCTGAGCTTCTGCTTGACCGGAGGACAACCTTCTTTGAGAGGCAAGCGGTGTACCACGATGTCTGTGTCCAGCCCGGGCATGTCCTGATAAGACCAGGCGAAGATGTCAACGTATTCTTGCAGCAATTCAATCAACCCCTTCTTCACATTGTCTTCTAAAGCAGCCCCTATCTTGATTTCTCTCTTGGCGTCCTCGGTGCCGAGATTAATCACTTCAACAGACTCTTGATGCGGTTGAATAACCCTTTCCTCTTGTTTTAATAACCTGGTAAGCTCTTCAGGGAGTTCACAGTCTTCACCACCCTCTTCTTCAGCTTGAAAGATTGGATTTTCAAAGTCGAAACGAGCCGTAGCAGAAACGTTATCAATAGGATCCGGTGATGTGCATCTGCACGAGTGATGGTATGTGCTTATGAGTGTGAACAAGAAGTGAAAACTAAACAAAACATTGCCATTTTTTTATTTTGAAAAACTGCAAAAATAGAAAGACAGGGAACGAAATATTTGAATGCAAAAATACGTCCTTTATTTATGATAAAAATGCAAGTGCCACATAGATGGGCCCTACAATGAGTCATTACGCCCTGGGCGGAACGTAAGACTTGGATATGCATGAATAAACAAAGAAAATTACTCTTCAAGAAGAGTGACTTGGATAATCTCTTCAGAAGACCAATTGTTGATGACTTCACCCGGGATCCTCGGACGCAGTCAACGTCACAATCACTATCCCCATCTTCTTCGTTGACCGCAGAGACTTGGCCATACTGAATGATGCCAGCACTGGAGAAAGTGATCGGCCCCTGAAGTGTTGTAGAAGTCAAAACTGGCTGATACCCAATCCCGAACTTATCTTCTTTCATTGGTAATTCCAACAGACGCCCCCAGCCGGGAGCAACACCTGAATCCACCACGGCCCGTGCCTGCTTAAAGGATGAGATAGAGGCACCCGCCTTAACCTCTTCCACCGGAGCTGCATCCTTGACTTGAATTGACTCAAAGGCCTGACACAGAGTCTCATGAATTTCACCCTCTACTTCTACATACTTGAATGTAGACAGGTTATTGACCAGGATGTCCTCCTCACCACAGACGGTGATAATTCGTCCGTTGACCGGAAACTTAATCTTCTGATGTAGAGTTGAAGAGACTGCCCCAGCATTATGGATCCAAGGACGACCCAGCAGGCAACTGTAGGAAGGACTGATATCCATCACGTAGAAGACAGTGTTGAAGGTTTGTGATCCAATCAGAATTGGCAATTCTACCTCTCCAAACACCGATCTTTTAGAACCATCGAAGGCTCTCACAATAAGATCTGAAGGTTTCAAGACCAAACCCTCTACTTCTATCCTCGACAGGGCTCTCTTGGGTAGCACATTGAGAGAGGAGCCTGTATCCACCAAAACATGCGATAGCACGGTGTCTCTGCATTCCATCGAGATGTGCAGAGCCTTGTTATGATTGCATCCGGCTGGTGTCAAGTCAGAATCGGTAAAACCCAACCCGTTGCTTGCATGCACATTGGCGACGATCCCTTCTAGTTGGTTTACCGAGATTTCTTGAGGTACACATGCAGCATTAAGAACCTTCAGAAGTGCCTCCCTGTGTGCCTCCGAACACAACAGGAGTGAGAGAATGGATATCTTAGACGGAGTCTGAATCAACTGATCGACTACCTTGTAGTCGCTTTTCTTTATGATTCTCAGAAGCTCGTCCACATCCTTTGCAAAAGTGGGCTCAGAACCACCCTGGGGTGCAGAGGTACCCTCACTCACGATTTGCTTGCCTTTGGTTTTCGCCACAGCATCAGCATTATCAGCTTGGGTAACCGGTGGTGAGAACAATCTACCACTCCTGGTGAATCGCCCGATTCCACCAACATTATCCACTGCGGGACCGTCAAGTTCAGGCTTCTGACCTTCTTCTACTTTCAGTGGCCGTTCCACCCTATGATCGTGCGTGTACACGCTCCCCCCATAATGCCACGAAATGGCCCTTTCACTGGTGAAAGGTAAAGGACCAGGGGTTGTGATGGTCATAGTAGATCGTCGCACTGGTGGCACGGGTTGCGCTTCTGGCATACTGATCTGATTAGTTGGGTAGAAAATAGTGATAGTAGCAATATCACAGTCGTACTCGGAAATCTCCTTCATTGAAATGCAAGCATCTGAAACATCAGGATCAAGTTCAATTACATCAGGATCATCCACATTGGAAAAAGTAAATACATCATCATGGATTACAGAATCAGTAGGAACAACATCTGCGAATTCATCAGTAGCATCTTCAAACCCTTCTTCCTCAACCCCTTCCACAAACTCTTGGACAGACAAATCTTCAACCTGGAGGATACCTTTGTCGAGCAAGGCCTGGATACCCTGCTGTAGCTTCAAACAACCTCCACTCTGAGTGGCACAATCCAAACAACCCTTCCCACAACCGGGGAAAACATCGGCCTTCAGCAAGCATCCTTTGATATCCAACAATGGAGTCTTCAACTTCAACACATCCTTAATGGACTTGGCTTTTCCCTCTATCATGTTAACGTTCGCACCACCATGCTGGGGCATGGGATTGTTAACGACATTTGGAGCCGGTGCAAGGTCGATGGCCTTTGAATCTATGAGGTCTTGCACTACGTGCTTAAAAGCTTTGCAGTTCTCAATATTATGGCCAGGTGCCCCAGAGTGGAAGCTACACCTAGCGTTGGCGTCGTAACCCACCGGAAGTCTACCAATAGGAGGAGCCAGAGTGCGCAGTTGCACAAGTTGTAGTTGTTGAAGACTAGAAAGCAACTGAGCGTACGACATTGGAAGGGTGTCGAAACGCCGGTCCATCATCCTTTGCCTCTGTTGATAAGCGGGTCTGTTACCCGGTTGCTGCTGTTGATACTGAGCTGGTTGACGTTGTGGTTGTTGTTGTTGTAGTGGTGCTGCAGCTGGAATGGTCACAGCCGCGACATACGGTTGTTGATGATAGTTCTGAAAGTTATTCCTCCGGTTACCCCTGTTCTGATAAGAAGATATGGCATTTGCATCCCCTTCTCTCCTCTTCTGTCCCTGAATGAACGGCTTCTTCACCCCTGATGAGGATCCACCTCCACTCTGGCTCTTATAGGTCTTTAGGTAATTCTCCACCCTTTCTCCAGTAGAGACCACATCAGCAAAGTTGGAAGCATTGTAACCTACCAGACGCTCCAAGTAAGGTCCGGGCAGAGTGTTCATGAACATGTTGGCCATTTCCTTTTCCAACATCGGAGGCTGGACACGAGAAGCTGTCTCCCTCCAGCGTTGAGCGTACTCCCTGAAGCACTCATTGCTTTTAAGAGACAGATTCTGAAGTTGAGTTCTATCCGGAGCCATGTCTGCATTATACTGATACTGCTTCACGAAAGCCTCTGCCAAATCCCTCCAGCAATGGATGTGGGCTCTGTCTAGCCTCATATACCATTCCAAGGATGCCCCAGCCAGGCTGTCCTGGAAGAAGTACATAAGTAGCTTCTCGTCATCAGAGTATGCAACCATTTTACGGAAATAGGCTTGCACGTGAGTTTTGGGGCAAGAGCTACCATTGTATTTGTCAAATATCGGGACCTTGAATTTCGGTGGCACTCTCACACCTGGGACCAGCCCTAGGTCAGCAACATCTACTCCCAGAGGATTCTGTCCTTCCACTGCCTTCAACCTCTCTTCCAATCTTCTAAACATGGGGTCCATGCCAAAGTCTTCCTGAAGCAAGGGGAACTGATCATCCTGACCATCCTGAATGGGTTGTTGATCTAGGTTGACACGCGGGATTGGGATAGGCCCCGGTCCATTGGGACCATTAGCCTCTCCAGCTGGAGGATCAGCCAACGTCTCCGGTTGAGTAATAGGGGGATCCCTCTGCACCAACAATCTAAGCTCCTGCTGTCCTTGAGCCACCCCTTGAACCAAATCCATGAATTGATTCATGCGAATCTTCATCTCGGCGAGCTCTGCTTGTAGGCTCTCCATCGCTCTCTGTTGATTTCTTCGGGTACCATATCGGTGAATGCCTGAGTCAGCTATCCTGCTAGTGGGACACCAAACAATATGAGAACACTGCAGCGGTACCTGTTATGCAAGATATGACAATGAATATGTAAATGCAATGCCATGTTTATCAAATCCAAAAGGTATTCTACCCCCTTGATTCCAGTCTCACATCAGGCGAATAGTGCAAGAAGACTGAGTCATGGATAAACTTCTGAGATCAAGATGCAACAAAGGGAAACCAACATACAAATGAGTTCCAGGAAAGGGGCCTTAGCCAAAAGTACATCAAAAGAGGATCCCCACAACAAGCCTGTGGATTATCACTACACAACAACAAAATAAAAAGTAAAGGGAGGAACATAAACCAGGAATCAGCCTCCTGTATACAACCCATAAGGACTGCTCCTCACTTCATCCAGTAATGCCACCGTGTCGGGATGATCTGGAGATTCTGTCAAATGCCGGATAAGCAGATTCCTCTTGTGAATGATCCCATCCAATTCGTTGATGTGCTCTCTGTAGTAATTCCCATCATCTTCTCCGAATACCTCTTCAAGTCTGGATTTCTTCAAACCTGCCAACACCTTGAGTTCTTCAATCTATCCTCGAGCCTCATGGAGTTGATCTGTGATGTAGCCATTAGTAGAACGGGTGCACAGAAGCTCATTGTTCTTCCCCTTCAGCAAAGTCGTCAATTTCTCTATCTGACCAGTCAGTTCGGCTACTGTCTCCTCCTCCTTTGCCTTCCGAGAAGTTGAAAATGCATCCCATTGCTCTTGCCACCCAGCTAATTTACCATGAGCATCTACTAACTGCTGCTTGACTCGCCTCAACTCAGAACTGGATGATCTCAAGGCTTCGTCTGTTTTCCGGAAGAAGTCCGCCTCCACAGCAAATCTCCTCTCTGCTTCCTTTTGCACTCTGACGGCTTCCCCCTTCTGATATTCTGCCTTCTGGAATTGATGCATACAGTCTTGCAACTTCTCACTTAACTCTGAGTTCTTGGTTTGAAGTCCCTCCATGGCACTCTTCAACTTGTCGTACTCCTCTCGGCTCACCATTGTTGACTGCTCAGGAGTAGGTGGATACAAAGGTTCTTCAATAGGGAACGGCAGACCAAACTCTTCGACTCTTCCTTGAAGCCATTCTTCATACCGAGGGTAAGTTCTACAATCTCCTTTTCCAAGGACGGTTCTTCCTCTCTTGATCACCTTGAGCCAGGACTCAGCTGCCTTACGGGATACCGTCAAATCAGGCGAAGAATGGAAAAACAGAGATTCTTCCACATCCTTTTCCAAAGGCGGAGTTCTTAAAGCATATCCAAACTGTCTAACTGCTAGAGAAGGATTATAGTTGATTCCTCCTCTTCTTCCTACCAACGGAACATTTGGGAAGTTCCCACAACTATGAATAATATCTGCCCGAAGCAAGCTCCGGTCGGACCACCAAGAAATATCTTCAGCTCTCAACCCCATCAATCTCTTCGACCAACTCAACGAGTCCTTGACATTAACGAACACCCCTGATTTGGGTAGGTGAGAACTGAACCACTTATAAAACAAAGGCACACAACAATTCAACAATCCCCCTTTTCTATTCTTATTTTTGTGGTGCACTGAATGAAAGGAATCTCCTAGCAAGGTCGGTACTGGATTTCTCAACACGAAAAAGCGTATTGCGTCCATGTCCACAAATTTGGCAACATTAGGGAACAAGACAATCCCATACACACAAAGAGCCAACACAACATTAAAACCCCTCTGGTTACCGTCTTCCAGCTTCTTCTTTGCTTTTCCCAGTAAGAAACTCAGATGAAAACCACTAACTTCTCCCTTCTGACACATATTAGCCTTCCAGACTGATTCCTCCAAATATGTAGCTGAAGCAACCATGCTGAGATCGGGCAGAAACTCAGAACTGTAGAACAATAACTGTGACCTGATAGGAACTCTGAGAAAACTGGCAATCTCCTCCAGAGTAGGGACCAAAATATAATCCGGGAAAGTGAAACATCTCAGTGGAGGGTCATAGAACTGTAGCAGTGTGAATAGGGCGTCATGTTGATCTTTGGAAAGAACCGTGACGAAACTTAGAATCAAACCGTAATCCTCTCGGAATCCTTCTAGAGAACCAGGATCCATTAACTGCATCAACTGTTGGATGGGCTTCAGACAGACCACCGGAAACTTGTAGGCGACAAGTCTCTTTCTGCCAATATCCATCTTAAGAGAACCAGAAAAACTCCGACTAGAATCAAGAAGAAGATGTAAACCCCCTTGAAATGGATAAACATGTGTTAAATGATATGAATCCAAATGATGTGATGATGTGAATGCAATGCAGTGGCATGTCAATCAGGATTGCTGTATCTGCTTGAACATCTGTCGGGTTACACTATCTGAAGAGAAAACCACTGAGGAATATAATACAAGATCAAAGCTCTGCTCCAGAAAACCGGGTTGGTTGGAGGTTAAGGTTTCCTGAATTTAGCCCGCCCCTCACTGGTAGGTTCTAAGAACAGAAGTTCGTCAACTTCAGCCCTTCAGTCGCGAATAATACGTTTACCACTGAAGGTTTGGCATTATTACGGGATAAAAGACCTCCACTGACTCCCCTCAACAGGACATCCTAAAGCAAGTTCCCAATCTCGGGGTCCTCGGATTGATCAGCGAGAATGCGCCCACCAGAGCTAACATAATCACGTCTCGGAGGAGAGGCCTCGACTGAGTTCTCGGGAAATGGTCACCAGAGTCGACGATTTCTAAAGGAACATCATGTCGTTACGGAACATCCGTAGGACATAATATATCCAAAAGAAACCTCGTCTGGGTGTGGTTCTTCACGAACGACTTAACGTAGCAACATGCCACGCAAGCCTCATGATCATCCACTCTAAAACTTGTGTGTACACTCAAGCCTGGGTAATGGGCTTATCTCTCGCAGAACATCCCATCCCAACAAACAAACAACAGCTCCAACAGATACAACAGATGAATGCAAGCAATTAAGTAAATAAATGTACAAAAGCATGAACACCCAATGAACCAGAAATCACAAAAGCTAGGAGGGACTCGCTTAGGGAAGATGGAACAGCAAGAGGTCAACTTCTTAGTGTCCCCAGCAGAGTCGCCAGCTGTCGCAACCTGAAAAATCTCGTGCGCGAAAAAAACAACCGGCGAAAGAAAATGACAGAAGAGTCGCCACCGTGCGTTATTTATCCCAAAGGAAGGAAAGGAAACGCTCGAAGTAAACTTGGAAAAAGGAAAGGAAAAGACAAGGTCTCGCAACCAAATCTTGGGTTCGGGAGTCGGTTATGCGAAGGGAAGGTATTAGCACCCCTACGCATCCGTAGTACTCTACGGGATCCACTTTTGTAGTTCTTGTCTAAAGGGTGTGAGTTTATCTTGTGTTGTTTACTAAAAAAAGGGGTTAAATGAAAATGACTCGCGCGGATGTCGCATCCACTGCATACGTATCTCATCTGAATATGAGAATCAGAGTCTTCGTAGCTCGGCTGACCTATGGGTTGGGGGTATGTGTGCTCGCTAAGACATCGCGTCTTATGCCTACGTATCTCATCTGGAATGAGAATCGGAGCAAGCCGTAGTTCGGCTAACTACGGGGTTATGGATTGGGTTTTGGACGAACAACGTTACTACGCAATCTACCGGATGCTCGACCTTTGGAGACTTACTCGCCTATAGTAGAAGGAGATAACATGTTGCTTTGGGTTTTAGGGTTTGTTCGCGTTGTAGGAACGCGCATGCAAAAAGGAAGTCCTAGGCGAAGGAACAGTGCTACCTGTGGGGATATGAATACAAAACACAAAACATGTATCTCAAAGTAAAATGCCGCCAAGGGGCTCAAACATTGCCTCCTATCGAGGTCTTCCAGCTAAGAAAGCGGTAAAGTACGAAAAAGGGAAAAAATTACCACACGGATAAAGATCCGAAGTTACAGCAATTAAAGGATTAGCAACCCTGAGATCTCTCCAGCTAGACCATCAAAGAAAATCAGTCAATGCGAGTAATCAGAATAAACCTCCGCTTGGTATCCCTGATGAGGGAGACTGATTAAGATTGAATGGTACGGCTGGATCTGCAAAGTAATACTAGGGTTTGTGTGAGGCGGCATGAACTTCTCAGAGCTGCCTGAAGATTTGCTGCAGAGTAGCTCCTAGGTCTCCTTCTCTCAAAACCTTTCTCCAGTGAATCTCCCAGTGTAACTCCAAGTGTCTTTTCCTCTACTGAAACTTCAGTATTTATAGACTGATTTTGTGGGTAGTGGGCTCAAGTGAGGGCAACTCAAGCCCAAAATCTTTCTGATATTTTCTGAAATGCGCGCCCTTCGCCTGGCGAAGGATCTGCTCGCCTAGCGAGCATGGCAGTATTTTTCGCTAGGCGAAGCATCTGCTCGCCTAGCGAGCATGACAGCTCAGTCGCAGATTCTTGCTTCTTCCAGCCTGGCGATTTGCACGGTGAATAGGCCCCATCTGGCCCTGTTGGTAATACCTCAAGTCTTTTCCTTGTGTTGACTGATCGTCTAAGTAGAACCCACAAAGTGTCCTGAATGATGTCTGAGCTTCTTGGAGCTAATTCCGATTGACATGATGCAATGTGGTATGAAATGCTAAATGCCCTAAAAAGTGAATGCACGAATGAGGAGGGAAAATTTTGGGGTGTTACAATATTGACAAGATTTGATTGGATCAACCAAGAATCAAGGGTTTGTTGCAAGTCACGAGCATGGAGTCTAGGCAAGAACCATCCCAAAGGCGTGAACTAAGGATAAAAACCTGTAGATCATGTTCTAAAAAGTTCTCAGAGTCTTAATTCCATCTATTGAATATTACAGGTTAAGATGACTGACTCATCGACCCATAATATTCTCAAGAGAAACTCGTCTGAGTGTAGTATCGCGTAACAACTATTATCAAGTCTACACTTGAACAGTTTCCGCACTACGTCCTAAAATAGGCGAAGAGGGGGTAAATGTTCTACGGTCCTCTTCTTCTTGGACTCAAATTAGTGATAGTAATGCCTAACCATAAATACTTGTGTGACATTTCCAAATCCAAACGAGTCTCCACTGAGCAGATGGATCTCAAGCCAACTTGTTAAGGACTACTCCGCACAAGTCGAACATGACTATACCGTCCTCCTATCTTAATTGCACTCAAGTTCGGGTTAGAACTTATCTCCCCACTCAGATATCACCAAGCACAACAAGCAGATTATATCACACATACATATATACAAACATCACATATATATACAAATATATACACACAAAAAGTAGGATAAACCCACTAGAGACTACTCCCCAGCAGAGTTGCCACTTAATTTCTATAGCGGTAAATTCATGATCATCAAGCTATGGGTAAGCTAGAGATCAAATCACAAGAGTCGTCACCGCGCTTTTATTGTTTCCAAGGGAAAAGGGAAAAAGTACGAACAAAACCCGAAAGTAAGATGTTTTCAAATCAAAACTAATAAAATTGTCAGAGATTACAAGTAAGGGGGTTGGTTATACAGAGGGAAGGTGTTAGCACCCAAAGTGTCCTAGGTACTCCTAGGGAGCCCTTTTTGTGTGCATATGTATTTGGTATAAAATGATGTTTACAAACAAATAGAATGGGGGGATGAGAAAATAATTCATTAATTATATTTTTGTGTTTGGCAAGATCTTCGGTCTTGTGCCTACGTACCAACATAAAAATGAGGGATCAAAACCTCGTAGTTCGTGATACAAATTTTAAAGTGGATGCATTGCTTTTAACAAAAATTAATTTTGAAAGGCACAAAGGCCTAAAAATGGTTTGAATGAGTTAGTTTTTTTTGGCTTTTTGAAAGTTTAATTCAAGTATAGTTAAGTTTATTGAAAAGTTTGATTTAAGAAAATAAGTTTGAAAATACAATGGCATAAGACTAAAGTTTCTATCTTTTTGCAAAGTGGTCAAAGTTTAGAACAAAAGAAGTTCAATCAAATAAGATTTTTGAAAAGGGAGGGAGAGATTTTGAAATTAAAGAATTTGGGAGAAGATGAAGTGACTAATCCTATGCACAAAATTAAAAGTTAAGAGTTGAAAAGATCTGACCAAATGGGTAGCAATCCAATAGACAAGAATGTCAATAGAAACCCAGAATTCCCTTGGACTTTTAGAATCAAGCAACACACAAATGCACAATTATATTATCTTGAAGAGCAAGGGCATCAAATAAAGATAGCCACATCCAAGCTTATCCATTCCATGATCTTCTTCAAATTACCCCATGTATTAGAAGAATTCCACAAGTCACAGGTTCAAAATAACAGCTTCACAAGGATCATGTTGCAGATGAACTTAGAGGGATCTTGAATGATGTATCAGATGAAGTTTCAAATTACAAGCACTTGGTTTCTCAATAAATTGGCATTGGCCAAGTCCTTTAGCATAGGAATGTTGCCTAAGTTCTAAGTCCATTTGTCCAAGATCAAGCCAACAGTCTACACAAAAGTTTTTTTTAGGATTTTTGTTGTTATTATGTACATTAATGGTTAAAGACCAAAAAAACAAGCAAACTATATACAAACAAGGAATATCACACAATATGGTCCAAGTGGACAAAGTTAAAATTAGTTTAAGATAAACAATTAAAATGATATGAACAATGGCAAATGAATAAAGACAAGAATTAAATGACATTAAAGTAAATAGCTTGAAATTAAAAGTTAGTTGTTAATAGGTTAGAAGTTAGTATTGTTTTTCTTTTGCTCTTCATTTTAAGACATTCTTTGGAGAACACTCAACCCACTTATCACAAGCATGGATCCTTGAACCAAGACATCTTCCAAAGGAAGGAATAAAGGCCAAGTTTCCACACAATACCATGAAAGAGGGGAGACTTACAATCTCACTAACTAGAATGTTATGTCTTTTATGTCACAAATTTAGCGCTATGTTAAGCAATCATAATTGGACTTATGCAGAAGTCACAACTATTTGAGGTCGGGTAATAGAATTTTGGTGTTAATGCATTTTAGAGACATAGTATTATGGACTATGCTCATGAAACATACCACACACACAAAAAATATACAAAAGGTGTGGCCTAATATCATCCATACTCATGTTAATTTTTCAATCAACTAGCTTTAGGACTTTGAGATATCATAGGCATAATGAGATGAATGCATAGAGAAGGGGAATGAGATGAAGAGGGAGGGGAATAGATGAAAACTCAAATTGATCAAAGGAGGACTTTTACCAAATTAATATCATCCATTCATTTGGTAGATGGAATGTCCATTCCATCAATCCCCTCAATCCAATGATATTAAGTTGACAAAGTCAAATCAACCTTGATCAAGGCCCAACAACAAGAGTCAAACACAAACAAGTCACTACAATTGGTCAACAAAATTATTTGGCATTTATTCAAATTAAAAATACTAAAATAATACATTTAAATTGAATATGGTTTGTCAAATTCCTAAAACCTCATCGAAACACCAAATAAATGGCCATGAGATTTATCATAGGTCAAACAAGGTCAAAGGACCTTGGAGAAAAATTTTCAGAATTTTTAAAGACTTAAAAGTATTTTTAAACAATTAAAAACAAATGAAAAATTAATTAAATCATGAAAAATATTAATAATGATCCAAAAACTAATTTTAATTCAGAATATGAAAGAGGAAATTTTTTGAAATTTTTTGGTGAAACTCTCATATTTTTTGGATCAATATTAAAATTAATATGAATTAATGAAAATAAAGCAATTAAAATGAAATTCAAATAATCAGAAAAACGTGGACCACTTGATCTCCCTCATTACTTGAGGTGGCAGATCAAGTGGCTACCAGCGGGCGTTCCATGGTGGACTTGAGTCAACGCGGCACATACATGGTAATTAAAAACAACCCACGAGATTAAAACAATTTAAAAGAGATCAATGGCTCTGAACCGTACCAACACATCACCGGTGTCCAAAGGTCGGTCATCTTCTCTGGTAACCATGGCCGTACTGGTTCACTCATCACCATCAAAAAAAATGAAAAAGGAGGACATGATCTGAGAGAAAAAACGGCGTAGAGCATAAACCTGACCTCAATTTTAACTAACTCCTCACATATAGAAAGATATGAGGAGTCGAATTTTGAGGTATGTCAACTGAGTTACTTCAATTTGACCTCTAAGCAACTCAATCTTCTTGCCTACATTGGTAGGACTTCAGACAACCAAAGAATTAAGAGAATTGAGCAAGATTGAGAGAGAATCGAAGAGATGAAATTTTCTGGAAAATACCTTCAATGCAGGTCTGGATTCAAATGTTCTTGCCTTGGCTCGTGCTTGATCTCACTCAGAATGCTTGCAGAAGTAGAATGAAATGCACAAAAGGTCTTGGATCCCTGGAGTTTTGAATCTCAAAACAGTGAGATTCAAACTCAATTTCAAGATGAAATTCTCAGGATTATCCTCTCAAATGGAAGGGTTAGGGGTCTAGGATCAAAGCTGGCGTGAATGTCTGTTGAATTCTGAGCATATGGAGCTCTATTTATAGCTGGATTATGTGATAATTGCACCTTCCAAATAACTTTCCAAAATTGGCAATGGATGATGCATGGGTGCATGGGTGTGTACAGGCCCATGGGATCATTTCTTTAGGTCCACAATTGAGTTTGAGGTGGAAGTTTGGAAATTTCAACATGTTAAATTTTTTCTAAGTATCAAGCCATATATCTCAATATTCCACCTTGCTTAACGTTTTATGTGAGCTTCAAATGAGAAAAATGTCTTTATGAAAGTTGTAGCTCTTTCAAATACCTTCAAAATGGTCACCTATTTCATGTCATTTGGATTTGAAATGATAGAGTTGTGCATTTTTGAAGTTTTGAAAAATCACTTGTTCAATTGTATTGGTCAAAAGTGACCTATAATGTAACCTCATATCACATGCTCATAAAAGTTGAATTAGATCTCACTCCAAACATTAAAGTTGAAGTAGACATCTTGAATTTGATTGTGCAACTTGTAAATCTTTCATCTCATAAAAATTGAGCAAGTTATGGCCTTGGGAATGTGACTTTCAAATTAGGGTTTAGACAAAATGACCTATAATGTTTCAACATAGAAAATAATTTTCCAAGCAAAACTAACTCTAGGTCTCAACATTAAAGTTGTTTGTAATGTCATTTAGAGTGATTTTTCTCTTTTAATCATTTTCATATGGTGAAAATTGCAGGGTATAGGGTCTAGGGAGACCCAGTTTTGATCAGATGAATTCATCTGGCCAACCACCATCAACTAACTTGCGAACCTTCAATTCCTCTGACTTTATAGGATCATGGTAGATCATATATGCATAAGATGATGAATTTTTAAGTATCCCTTGATAAATTTGATTAAATGGTGAGGTAGCTTGTTGGAGAAGTTACTCAAGATACCCAGTCAAACCAGGGTTTCCAAGGCAAATCACCCTCAAACTCTTGAAGAAAACTTGATCAATATACCATGTAGAGATAATTAGGACTCATATATGATCCTTGTGACCATTCTTGTATCAATACATGGTTGTGTTCTTTGTTCATGAGGGTCTCTAACCCTAGATGTGAACTTGATAGATCAATGGGATCATGCCCTACCTACAAAAGAGTTTTGCAAATACAAAGACATATTTTTGGTATTTTGGTTAGTAAAAATGATAAAATACAAGTATGATACAATCACAAAGTGCTTGGTGATCTCTCCTAAAACAAACCCAATGAAAAGGGGTAAGGAGGATGCCAAGGTATGATCCCAATGCTAATGCTTATGATGAAAGTGCATGAGGGATCTTAGGGTCAAAATTGGGGTCTTACACCTCTAATCTCATCCCCATTTTTACCATCTCGGAAAAGTCATCGGGGGCACTAGAAATCATTCGTTCGTAATAAAACGAACTCAGGGTCTTAGGGAAAATCTTGGTCATCTCCTTTTCTTCCAATAGAGGATTGATCTGAGCAGCAAGCTCTCTCCACCTCTGGGCATACTCTTTAAATGTCTCTTTGTCCTTCTGAGACATAGACCTCATATGGTCTCTATCAGGCGCCATGTCCATGTTTTACTTATACTGCTTCACAAAAGCTTCACCCAAATTGTTAAATGTGCGAACACTTGCACTATCTAGCCCCACGTACCACCTCAAAGCGGCACCAGTTAGACTGTCTTGGAAGTAGTGAATCAATAACTGATCATTATCAGTTTTCGTTGACATTTTCCTGGCATACATAACAAGATGGCTAAGTGGACAAGTATTTCCCTTATACTTTCTAAAGTCAGGGACTATGAACTTCATCAGGATCTTAACAATCGGCACTAAGCAAAGTTCAGCAGCACTTTTATCGAACAAGTTCTTTCCTCTCAACATCTTCAATTCTTTTCGTAGCTCAAGGAACCGATGCTTCATCTCGTCCAAGTTCTGATAAGCATCCAGACCCTCAGACGGCTCAGAATGGTAAATGATGTCCTCAACACGAGGCAAGGTATGAACAACTAGAGGAGGCAAAGACATGACTAGGCTAGATGTCGGCATAGAAGCAAATGCGGGTGCAAACCCTTCAGTCATAAAGTCAGTGGCATTCCCCACGAGAATCCAGCAGGCATAGTCGGACCAGATTGAGTAGCAGCAACAGAGACACTTGAAGTGGCAACCTCTGAGATAACAGTCCTTTGAGGAGGAGGGGTTGCGGGAGTTGGAGAAGACTGATTCTGGGAAGCTAGAACAGATTCCATCATAGCAGTCAGGCGAGCAATCTCATCTTTCAATTCTCAGGTCTCTTGCTCTAAGTGCTCCATAATTCTCGGTTGATTGGTGCGAGTGTTGTATCGGTGAGTCAGCTTGGCTGAAGCATAGAAGAATAACTGATAAGACATCTGGCAAAAAAACCTGCTATGCAAATGATGCATGAAATGCAATGTTTTGTTTATTTTTATTTTCAAGGAACATACTATTTTATATTGCAAATATATAATAACAATTTGATTAACCATAAAAGTCTCTTTTATTCATAAAATTTGGAAGGATTACACTGAGTACAATTTCAGAAACCAAAATACAAATACAAGAGAAAAGGAAACTAATCATCCTAAGGATATTATAGGTTTCTCAATTTCAGAAAAGGATTACACTGATTACACTCAGATGATCTGGCTTCAGGCGCCTAATTCCTTCGGATGCGTCGAATCTCGGACTCAAATGATGTCTTCATCTGAGCCTTCTCAAAGACAAGCTGGTCAATAATCTTCTTCCAAGCACCGGAAGGTTGAGGCATACTAGAGGAAGATGGACCCTCTGGCTCTCTCTGTCTCTTCACTGCTCGGTCTTCAATAAGTTCAATAAGCTCATCTTTATCCTTTGACTCAAGCAGCAACTCGTCATGCTTTCAGCTAAAAGCATGTAACCACTTTTCCCACATATCCTTATCTTGCTTCATCTTGGCAAGTGCATCTTCAACCTCCTCTATATCTTGGTTAGGGAGAGTTAATGGCTCAACCACAACCAATGACATAGGTCTCTCACAAGCATACATCATCTTCAATTCCAAAGCTCTCTTCTTCACCCAAGTAGTGTAAGCTTCCAAAGCTACAGAGTTGCGCAGATCAAGCTCGGATCTTCCTTTCCTATGCACATTATACCAAGCATGTATCATCTTCTGCTTCAAATTTTGGGGATCTTTACGCTCTTGATATAAAAGACCTTCTAACTGAGTGTTATTAGGTTTGTCTCTCAAGGGGAACCCAAGTTGATGACGAGCCAAAGCAGGGTTGTAGTTAATTCCTCCTTGTGTACCAATGAGAGGCACATTAGAGAATTCACCATAACTATCAATAATATCCAAGCTACTTAATAAAGAATCATACCAAACAATATCATCACTAGTGAGGGACATAAGTCTCTGAGACCACCGTAGACATTGTTTGTTTTCCATAAAAGCATGCATCTAAGGCAAGTGCGAAATAAACCACTTGTACAGAAGAGGAACACATCACACAATAGTCCCACCACCTTTAGAATTTTTCAAATTCAAAGAGAAATATATATCACCCAACAAAGTAGGTACAAGATTCCCAATCAAGAAGATTCTAATGGCATTAACATCAATAAAACCATCAATGTTAGGGAACAAAGCCAAACCATAGACGAGCGACACAAAGATGGCTTCAAAACCATCAACACTACTAGCTTGAGCAAAGGCAGTAGCTTTCCCAATAAGGAACTCAGAAGTCAACCCAAACATTCCTCCTTTCTTCACCCAATGAGCCTCAATCTCAGACTTCTTCAGATGAAGAGCCTCAGCTATGACATGAGATCTGGGGATCTCCTCAAATCCACTAAAGGGTAACTTGTCAGAAATAGGTATTCCCAAGAGATGGGCATACTCCTCTAACGTAGGCATAAGCTGATAATTGGGAAAAGTGAAGCAACGGTAGAAAGGATCATAAAACTGAACCAACACACTCAAGAGACCTTCCACTACATCAGCAGATAATACAGACAGAAGCTTCCCATGACGTTGCTTGAAGTCCAACGGATCTAATACAAAAGATGATAGCTTCCTTATCTCTTTCAAATCGGGACATCTAAAACTGTACTTCTTAGTGTTCCTTCGTCCATAATCCATGGTCTGAAAATATTTGCAAATAAAACCTCAGTTCCTTGAAGCTATTTTTCGTGCGATGAATGTTATGATGTGCATGAATGCATGAATGCAACAATCACAAATAAGGGATCACACACAAGGCAAACAAACAAAGGTCAAGGGATGAATCAAGTCATTGTCAAGATCAATCATCCATTTTGGTGGGTTATGGTTTTCACCTTATCAACACCCAAGTTCCATTGATATTGACAAGACTTGATTGGATCAACCAAGAATCAAGGGTTTGTTGTGAGTCACGAGCATGGAGTCAGGCTAAGAACCATTCCAAAGGAGTATACTAAGGATAAAAACCTGTAGATCATGTTATAAAAATTTCCCAGAGTCTTAACTCCATCTATCGGATATTACAGGTTAGGATGACTGACTCATCGACCCAATATATTCTCAAGAGAAATTCGTCTGAGTGTAGTATCGCGTAACAACTGATATCAAGTCTACACCTGAACAGTCTCCGCACTACGTCCTAAATAGGCTAAGTTGGGTTAAATGTTCTACGGTCCTCAGCTTCTCGGACCCCAAATCAGAGAAAGTAATGCCTAACCACAAATAACTTGTGTGACATTAATAGCTCCAAAAGGGTCTCCACTGACTAGCTGGGTCTCAAGCCAACTTGTTAAGGACTACTCCACACAAGTCGAACATGACTATACCATCCTCTTATCTTAATTGCACTCAAGTTTGGGTTAGAACTTATCTCACCACTCAAAGATCACCAAGCACAACAAGCAGATTATATCATACAAACAAATATACAAACATCAAATATACAATTATATACACATAAAAAAGTAGGCTAAACCCACTAGAGACTACTCCCCAGCAGAGTCGCCACTTAATTTCTGTAGCGGTAAATTCATGGCCATTAAGCTATGGGTAAACTTAACGTCAATAAAAACCAGAGTCGCCACCGTGCTTTTATTGTTTCCAAAGGAAAAAGGAAAAGTACGAACAAAACCCAAAAATAAGAAGTTTTCAAATCAAAACTAATAAAATGCCAGAGATTATAGGTAAGGGGGTTGGTTACACAGAGGGAAGGTATTAGCACCCAAAGTGTCCTAGGTACTCCTAGGGAGTCCTTTTTTATGTACGTATGTGTTTTTGGTATAAAAGATGTTTGCAATAAATAGAGTGTGGGGATGAGAAAAGAATTCATTAATTATATTTTTGTGTTTGACAAGACCTTCGGACTTGTGCCTACGTACCAACATAAAAATGAGGGATCAAAACCTCATAGTTCGTGGTATCAATTTCAAAGTGAGTGAATTGCTTTTATCAAAAATTTAAATTTAAGAGAGGCACAAAGGGGCGTAAAAGAGTTTGGATGAGTGTTAGTTCTTTTTGTCTTTTGAAATTTTTAAGTCAATATTGTTAAGTTCATTTACAAGTGTGATCAAGAAAAGAGTGTAAAAAAATGCAATGGCATAAGGCCAAAATTTCTAATTTTGCAATAAAGTCTAGTTTTTGAAATCACAAGCAAAGAAGATTTTGAAAGGGGGGAGAGATTTGAAATTTAAGAAATGGGAGGAGATGAAGAGATTCATCCTAAGCAAAAATTTAAAAGTTAAGAGTTGAAAAGATCTGACCAATGGGCTGCAATCCAATAGACAAGAATGTCATATAGAAACCCATTTTTCCTTTGGACTTAAATCAAGCAATATCAATAAGCAAGTAGCAAAATGAAGAGCAAGGCATCACATAAAGATAGCCACATCCAAGCTAGAAACTTCATAGTCTTCTTCTTAATCTTCCCATGTATCAGATGATGTACTCCTTGAATGGCTCAGAATAAGGCATTAGACATAGGTTCAAAATAACATTTGCATCAAGACTATGTAACAGATGAACTCAAGTGGATCCCAATACTTGTATCAGATGAGAGCTCAAATCACAATCACTTGGTTTCAGAAATGTTGACATTGGCCAATTCCTTTTGCATAGGGAATGTTTCCTAATTCTAAGTCCAAAGCTCAGATCAAATCCAACAGTCCACACAAATATTTTTAGGGTTTTTGTTGTTTATTAGGTATTTTAGGGTCCTAAGACCACAAACACAAGCAAGATACACAAACAAATATTTACAATCACAATATATAGCTCAAGTGAGCAAAGTGAAAATGGCATAAACATAAACAAGTTAAATGATATGTAAAATGGCAAATGGAATGACTTGAATTTAAATTGCACAAAGTAAATGACTTAAAATTAAAAGAAATAATAATAAAAGTTAGTTAAATGTTAGTTGATTAGATGTTAGTGAAGTTTTTCTTTTCAATTGATTAAGTCATTCTTTGGAGAACACTCAACCCTCTATTCACAAGCATGGATCCTTGAACCAAGACATCTTCCAAAGAAAGGAAAAAAGGCCAAGTTTTCACACAATACCATGAAAGGGGGGAGACTTACAATCTCACTTACTAGAATTCTATGTCTTTTGAGTCAAAATTTAGCGTTATGTTAAGCAATCGTAATTGGACTTATGTAGTAGTCACAACTATCTGATGTCGGGCAATAAAAATTTTGGTGTTAAGGCATGTTAGAGATATGGTATAATGAACCATACTCCTAAAACATACCACACACAAAAAGAAAATGATCCAAGGATGGACCTAATCTCATCCATACTTGTATTAGTTCATCAAACATGAAGTTATTGATGAACAATTTAGCCTTAGGATATTGAGACTTCATTGGTCAATGAAAGGGATGAGATAGAATGGGATTGAAGATGAAGGGGGACGGGAGATGAGACAAACATGATAACGCGAAAATACATCATATATTTGCTTTGGTTTACATTAAAAAATTGTACCACTTTCATTTATATTCCGATTATTCCGCAAGTGTTCGAGTTATTTTTGTAGGTATTTTAATTCACATGCTTCAATGAGAAAAGTATAAAAAAAGTAAGGAAAAGAAGAAGAAACATAAGAGAAACATCAGAAGAAATATGAATTATGTGCAGGTGACGACCGTCACAAGCATCATCACGACCGTCACACCCTGGTTGTGATGATCGTCACAGGCCCACCAAGACCGTCACAGGGCCAAAAGCAGCGTAATGAATTGTTCAACATAAGTGATCCACACGCCCCATTTTTCGCTCCTCAACCCACTATCCCGTGAATGTCTCACTCAACCAAGTCACCCTTATTTCTCTCAATTATGAAGACCAAATGGATACTATAAAAGGATGAAAGTTGGAAACCTACGGGCACGCTTGATTTGCCTCCCTGAAGCACACATTCAAGATCTTTCTCTGCATTTATTTTCCACAACAATTTTGTTTTCTATTATTTTTCTTCAGCAACACTATTTTCTTTTACCGCAATTTGTTTACCGTTTCGTTTAGAGCTTTAATTTTTCCATTCCCTTTTCGTTTATCATTTAGCCAAAAGTAGTAGTTTCATACATTGGGGAACTACTGCAATTTATCTAATTTAGTTTAAGCAATTGTTTCGAAGAAGCAGAATCCTACCGACCTGTGGAGGACTTCTCAAGTACTTCAAGATTCGGCATATTCGATTAATCAAAGTTCCAAGTTTTTATTCAATTATTATTATTATTGCTTTATTATTTAATCATTTATGCCTTATTGTTGGTCTGTTTATGTTCGTCTGTGTTTGCATTAATTAACATGTCCGGCTAAACTACCAGTATCGGTATGTAAACAATTTAATTATACGGGATTTAATAATAATCGGTGTAAACTTCTTTTCTCAAATAATCTTTTTGGATGAAGTTTTTAATTTAAATTTAATTAACTTTGTCACGAGAGTGAGAAGCTATTTAATACGGTTTTGCCACGAGAGTGGGAAATTAACTAAGGTGAGAACCGACAATCGCGAGAGCGTGAGGGTCGAACTGGATAGTAAAAACTAGGCATTGATTTTAAAAACAGCGAGAGCACTTTAAAAGAAATTAGAACTTATTTATTTTCAAAAAGTAGTTTTAACTTCAAATGGGACACCGAGAGCGTACATTCTGACTTAAAAGTATAGTTCGAGTCCACAATCACAAGAGTGTGAGATAAAGCCTTTTAAATAAGTATTTTCTACTAAAAGATATTTGGTAATTAAAATATACACCGGTGACTTATCGAAACCCTGACGATTAATGCATTGCGTACTGATATCCCTCTATTAATATTTTCTTAAACACTTAACTTCCTTTAGATTTAATTTTTGTTCAACCAAACCTCTAAAAATCACCTCCTTAGCTAAACATAGTAACATCGATAGCATTAGTTTGACCATCGGTCCTTGTGGGTTCGATATCTTTTAACACTAAAATGACTGGACTGTGCACTTCCAGTCAAGTACCCGATAGACTATATTTTATATACAATCACGAGACGTATCAAAACACAAATTGGTCATGGGAGGAATTTTATCAAATTAAAATCATTCATTCATTTTGGGAGATGAAATGTACATTTCATCAATCCCTTAAATCCAATGATTTTAATCCATCAAAATTCAAATCAACCTTGATCAAGGCCCAAACACATAGTCAAATTTCACGAGTCAATAAAAATGGCTCAACATAATTTCTACGCAATTAATCAATTAAAATGCATTTAAATTAAATTATGTTTGATCAAAAACCTAAGACCTCTTTAAAACACCAAATAAATGGCCAAGAAATTTACCCTAGGTCAAACAAGGTCAAAGGACCTTAGACAAAAAAATTCATAATTTTTGAAAAGTCAGAAGTGTTTTAAACAATTAAAAATATGCACAAAAACAATAAATTCATGAAAAATATCAAAATTAATCCAAAAAATGATTTTAATTTAGAAAATGAAAGCGATAAATATTTGAATTTTTTTGGTGAAAGTCCCATAATTTTTGGATTAAAAATGAAATTGATATGAATTAATTAAAAATAATGAATTAAATGAAATAATCAGAAATTCAAAAAAAAAAAAGAGCCATCTGATCTCCCTCATTAATTGAGGTGGCAGATCAGATGGTTGGAAGTGTGCGTTCCACATGTTCTCTAGTCAACTGTCCCACACGCGTGGTAATCAAAAGCAACGCACGAGATTAAAACATTTCAACTGGATCCTATGGCTGAGATGTGTGACAACACATCACCGGAGCTAAGGCTGCGATCTTCTTCTTTGGTGGACCACACCGGACTGGTCCACCATTAACCATCACCAAAATGGAAAACAAGGTCATGAAGAAAAAATGCTCAGGAGCTCGAATATGGTCTCAATTTTGTCCAATTCCAAGTTTATAAAAAGATACAGGGATTTGAATTTTGAGGATCATGAACTGAGTTGCTGAGTTGCTTCGATTTGACCTCAAAGCAACTCAATCTTTTGGCCTATATTGATAGGACTTCAGACAACCAAAAATCAACAAGAATAGTGAAGAATTGAGGGAGAATCGAAGAGGTGAAAATTCTAAAAATTCACCTTCAATTGAGCTTCAGATTGGCACGGTCTTGCTTTCAATTATGCTTTGCCTTGCTTCAGATGCATGATGGAAGGGAAATGAATCAAAGAAAGGGATGCACTCTTGGAGTTTTAATCTCAAAATAGATGGAGAATTGAAGCTCTATTTTCAAAGAAAATCTTCAAGTTTATCCTTCAATGGTGAGGGTTTGAGGTTGCAGGTTCAAAGCTTGGGCATGAGGTCCTTAATTTTGAGCAATGAAGGTCCTCCGGTAATCCTGTCTTTTCTTGATAAGAATCAAGACGATCGCTATAAGATTGGTCTTTTTCCTCTTCTTTCTCTTCCAAATCCACACGATTTTTCGCAGTTTGCAAATACAAGTCAAGTTGATTCATAATATCTTCGAACAACTGATTGATTTCCTCACGTTGATCTGTGCCTATTTGAACCGTCTTCGGTAATCCTGTCTTTTCTTGATAAGAATCAAGACGATCGATATAAGATTGGTCTTTTTCCTCTTCTTCCGAATCCAATTCAATGGGATCCGGAGAAATCATGTCTTCATCCAGACGATCTTTCGAAGATTCCTCTTCCGAACCCAATTCTTTAATCGAATCAAATTTAATGGGATCCACAGAAACCATGTCTTCATCCATAGGATTCCAAGTATCTCGATCAATCGAAAGGTCGATTCTATCTGAACTGCTCATTATGCAAATGCTCGCCACAGTGTTCGCAAATATTCATTTTGGGTCGGAAAAATTGCTTAAAATTGAGTCCATAGCAAGTTTCGCATTGAACCCATAAACGAGCTAACTTTTCCATACAATTGGGATCACTATAATCTATTGGAACAAAAGTACTCTTCTCTCTATTTCTACGATATATCTCACTATATCTCTCACATATATCCTTTATATTAGTCTCATATATATCATCTCGATCGTATATACCATATATATCATTTGTATCATTTGTATCTGATATATCATTTGTATCTAATATAAAAAATGGATCGTATATCTCATTTGTATCATTTGTATCGGATATATCAAATGGATCATATATCGCATTTGTATCATTTGTATCATTTTTATTTGCTATATCATTTGTATCATTTGTGCTCCTTATTAAAATTATAATAGTACTTTGGACCTTATCGCAAATGTCACTATTAAAGTAAATATCCTCACAGATTTGAGAACGAAGATAACTCTCAATGCAACGATTAATGTTATTAGTCCATTTATATTTAGTAATATTAGTATCATTAGTATCATAAGCATAATATATGTCATATATTGCTATTACTATCCCTAATTGAAAAAAATTTATGAGATAGTAAATTATCTATGTTGCTGACATCTGCGAAAGAATCAGCATGACTATAACTAGAATTTTCACTATTGTTCTTCCAGCTATCAATGTTATTATCCATATCAATTAAACTAGATGGGTCTTCATTTACACCGTTATTTTCAATAGGGCCAAAACTATCTATTAATTTACTTAAACCACACTTGTATTCTAAACCCCTATTAAAGATCATTGAATTGAACCACTTTCTTTGCATAGATCTTTCTTTTTTTCCTCCATTTACATGAAAATATGATAGATGAATAGAATAGTCATTGGATGATAATTTTTTTTAGAATAGTTATCAAATTCGATTTTTAATTAGTATATTTTCTAAATATACTAATTGAAAATAAGTAAAAAAAAGCTCATAGGGTCTACGGTATTTATGGATAAACTTTATTTATTGACTTTTTCCTAATATGTAGGTTGAGCAACGTATAAGAAGCCTTTTTATGTCTTCATGAAGAAAACCGGTGATATCATCACCAGGGGACGGGAGGATTCAAACCTATTACTAACGGGACCCAATCGCCCGCCCCCCTATATATAAGAAGCCTTTTTATGCCTTCATGAAGAAAACCGGTGATATCATCATTCGGTTTCCCCTGGGACGGAAGGATTCGAACCTCCAAATCACGGGACCAAAACCCGCCGCCTTACCGCTTGGCCACTCCCCATTTTCTATTCTATATATTATCTATTGTAATATAAATAGAAAATAAAATAAACCTTTATTTTTTGTATTATACTTTTATATTTCATTATGAATATAAAAGTATAATACAAAAAAAGTGGATAATAATAAATTATATATATATAATAAATCATATCATATATATAATAAGAAGATAATAAAAAAAAAAGAAAAATACAATTCATTTTCTTATGCTTAATATCTTTAGCTTGGTCTGTACTTGTATTAACTCTGCCCTTTATTCAAGTAGTTTTTTCTTGGGGAAATTACCTGAAGCTTATGCTTTTTTGAATCCAATTGTAGATTTTATGCCAGTAATACCCTTACTCTTTTTTCTCTTAGCTTTTGTTTGGCAAGCTGCTGTAAGTTTTCGATAAGATATTTAATTTGAATAATGTCCTAAAAAAAGTCAGAATTTATTAGAAAACTCATATTTGAAGATTTTTAAAGATCAGATAAGTCTTACAGTGTGAATCCGTGATTAGAAATCTTGCAATTTTTGGATAGACAATAAAAATATGGATCATCTCATCATTTCCTTTTTTCCATTAAAAAAATAAAAATTCGATTATTCGATTTGAGTCTACCACCAATATGTGGATCTTGATTGTAGATATGAAATACAATTTTTGGTAATGGTAAAAAAGGCTCAACTCTTACTACAAACCAATTTCTTAAGTTTTTTTGAAATAACTTCATTTCTTATAAACTGGGTCTCAAAGGAAACATAATATGAAATAGAAGAGAATCTATTCTCTTTCTCTGTCGTTTTTTTTAATTATCTTGGAGATTTTGTAATGCTTACTCTAAAACTATTTATTTACACGATAGTGATATTCTTTATTTCTCTTTTCATCTTCGGATTCCTATCTAATGATCCGGGACGTAATCCTGGACGTGAACTTATTTATAGGCCATGAGATTGATTTCCACACACTTCCAATTTTGGCAACATTTGAAATTCTCCTTTGCATGGTTGCATGGGCGTGCGCTAGGCCCATGAGATGATGTGATCTGATCCATAATTGAGTGTACACCATGCTGAAATCATGTTAGAAGTCCATGCAAATGTGTGTGAAAAATGGAAGTTGAAATCATCCAAATGGTCCTCCAACTTACACCCATGCGCAAGTACCTCATACTTTGGCCAAATGAGATGATCTTGAACGTTTTGGAAAGATGTGGTCAAGGGGAACAACTTTCATGTTGAACACGTTTTCATTTGAAGCTTGGATCATGATGAATTTTGAGGTGGAATTTTGGGAAATCAAACATATTTGAAAATTTTCTAAGTCCCAAGTCAAATGTTCACTTCTTCTACCTTGAATAACTTTGTCTATGGACTTCAAATGAGAAAAGTTCCTTTGTCAAAGTGGTAGATATTTAAAAGCTCTTCAATTTAGTCATAAATATGACATCATTTGGTTTTGGCGTAAATGATTTATGCATTTTAGAAGTTGGGGAAAATCACTTGTTCAATGGTATTGGTCCAAAGTGACCTATAATGTTTCCTCTTGGCACATGCATTTTCAAGTTGAATTTGAACTTCCTCAAAACATATAAATTGAATTAGACATATTTAATTTGATCATAAAATTTGAATGGCTTCCATATCATAAAAAGTGAGCAAGTTATGGTCTTGGGAAGTTTACCTTCAAACTAGGGTTCAAACAAAATGACCTATAATATTTTACCATAAAAAATGACTTTCCAAGCAAAACTAGCTCTTAAACTCAACATTAAAGTTGTTTGGAATGTCATTTTGAGTAACTTTTCTCTTGGAATCATTTTCATATGATAACAATTGTAGGAGATAGGGTCTAGGGAACCCCAGTTTTGACTAGTTGGCTTTCTCTGATCAACCACCATGAACCAACTTGCTAGCTTGACTTTATCTTGACTTTTGGGACTCATGGAGGATCATATGTGCATAAGATGATGTAATGTGAAGTATCCCTTGAAATATTTGATCAATTGTTGAAGAAACTTGTTGAAGAATTCACACAAGATACTTAGATAAATTAGGGTTTCCAAGGCAAACAAACTCCAAACTCTTGATGATTTCTTGATCAAAATAACATGTGAAGATCATGGGGATCCATACATGATGCTTTGTGAACCAATTCTTGATTGTTCTCCTTACATTGAGGGTCTTAAACCCTAGATATGAGCTTGATGGAGCATAAGTGAGCATACACACCACCTACAAAAGCAACAAACTATATATTGACATATTTTTGGTATTTTGGTTAGTAAATAATGAAAAACAAAGTATGATACAATCAAATATGCTTGGTGATCTCTTCCAATGCAAACCCAATGAGTGAGAGGTGAGGAGGATGGCAAGGTGTGATCCCAAAGCCAATGCATATGATGAAATAGCATGAGGGATCTTAGGGTCAAACTTGTGGTCTTATAAATCCCTCATTCACCAAAGGATGATTACTGTTACGGATAATAGTTACTCACTGATGAGTCATTTACTACCTGCCCCTAGCCGAGTAAATATTATTGATTGTTCTAACTGGTTATATGTGAGTTCCGTCCTCGAAGAAGAGGGCGGCCACAATATGGATGATTTTGTTGCAGGTGACACCATGGAGGAAGATGCCACTTTCCATCCATATTTTCTACCTCCAAGTCAAGATCCGACCCAACAAGTACCAGGTCATTCTCTATGGATCAAGACCAGTGAATATGGATGCAAGCTGAGCTCGGAGACTTGACGACCGAGCAAACATGGCAAGGAGTTGAGCAGATTCGACAAGGAGCCATGTTGGAGGATATGCAATCCATGATGCAGCAGTTGATGTTGCATTTCCCTCCACCTTTTCAATAAGGGCACTGTGAGTCACCCCTCTCTCTCTCACGTTCTAAAACATTGAGGCCAATGTCTAGTTCAGGTTTGGGAGAAGTTTACTATTTTCTTTTTACTATTGTCTTTATACTATTTTGGTTGTTTATTTTGTTTATTTCCATTCCTTATCTTTTGATTAAGTGTTTCAAATAATATAGTTGCTAGATTTCAGTGCTTGAATAAGTGACGAATGTTAGTAATAATAGATGCTTGGTTACTGCCGGGGAATTACCCCCAAAAAGGTTGATACTGCTGAAGATGATCGGACACAACTTTCTTGAGCTCGACCAACAGAGGAACTATGTACATCCCAAATTAAGAGGGAAGCTTCATCACACTAGAGGTATTACGGATTTTGTTAGATTTACCCAACATGGTGAGAATAAAAAAGGCTAAACACAAGACTCATCATGAGAGATAATTCAGGTATGTCTCTATCACTCAGAGTTTGTGTAAGTTCTCTTCGAATATCACTGCATTATTACACACACTGTGATAAGTTGTTTCTTTTAACCCTGAACCTTTCGAGCCAACCATATTAATTATTATCCTTTGTTCACCCAATTTGAGCCTGCATCCTTTTGTTAGTATATATCACCACATTAATTTAACCCTTGGCCCAAACACTTCCATACCCTGTTCAGAGAAATTGTTCTGTTCTTTAAGTTGTGTTTCATTTTAAGTTTGGGATAGCCCCATAAGAAGATTTATAAGGTGGGTGCAAAAAAATATAAGAAAAGCGATGATCGAAAAATAAAAATAAAAAAGAAAGGAAAAGAGAGAATCTAATGGAACAAAGAAAAGCAATCACCAAATGAAAAGACTCAGCTGGATACAAAATCAAAAACAAAAAGAATTGAGTAACTGAGCTGGAAAAAAAATGAAATGTCAATGGTATTTTAGAATAAACATAGTGAAAAGAACAATAACATCGACTCTGAACCCAAAAACCGTTTTTATCCCTTCCATATCCCACCTTAACCCAAGCTCCGTTATAACCTAAAAGACCTTGAAAGTGTGTGTAGTGTGCATGTGAGATGAAAGGAGAATTCATTCAAGCTTACGAGTCGGTATTGCTTACTATGAAATTGTGAGTGCAAACACTTCAGACCCGAGAGTCTGGGTGAGTGTGTGAAACAAGTTGACAAGGGAAGTAGTACTATTATGTGGAAGTGTGGCGGAACAAATAAATGTGAATAGCAGGGGACCCGGAAAGAAGAAGAATGAGCAAGTTGTGAAAGATCTCAGCAGTATTGTGGGAAAAGTTGAGTCTTCAACTATTTTTTAGGGTGACATGATGTTCAATTTTGTCTTGAAAATTTCTTGAGGACAAGCAATGAGATAATTTTGGGCTTGTGATCAGTCACCATTTATGCTATATGTTTTGTCACTTATTCGGAAAAATCCAGGTAAACTGTAGGACTTTATTCTTAGTTAATGGTATTTTAAGTCAATTTCTTTTACCGATAGTTAATTTAATTGTTTCATCATTTTTAAGTGTCATTTCTATTTTCACATTTTATGCTTTGGTTGTGTGCCTTTTCTCCATTTCAGGTTCAAACAGGTAATCCAATATGATCGAATGTAGAAACCAAGGAGAAGCGCAAAGAATCGGAAAAATGTTCCCATGTTCCAGTAGGCCTGCTATGGTCACACGTAGCACCGGCTACGGGCCGGAGCAGGGAGTTCTGAATCAAATGACACAACCCATCCAAACGGAGGCACACTACAGCCACCCATAGCACCTACTATAGGCCGTAGTGAAAGGTCTGGGACAGAAGCCCAGAATTCATAGAAGACAGTGTCCTGCTAAAGGCCGTAGCAAGAGGCCTAGAAAGAGTCATCAGAGACAGTGGCCTGCTACGACCACCCGTAGCATCGGCTTGTTTCATACCGGTTGTAAGAATGGCATCATGGCACCGCCTTAGGGGTGCATGTTTGTAAGATCATTATCTTTTGTTTAGCATAAGTCACTTTGCACATACAAGGCTTTCTCTTGGGCTACCTTACAATGAGCTCCTTTACTTCCTTCTTGTTTACTTTGCATTCATAATGCATAATCCAAATTTCACAATCAAATAAAGAAACCCTTTATTCAACGTCAAGTGGCTTTTTTTCATAATCAAACTCAAAGCACTTAATAACTACGATTAGTATTGTGTGCCACGAGCCTTAAACGGTGGAGAATGAGTGAGAATGGAGCATTCCTACCTTCACTTTGATTATTTTGGATGCAAGATTCTTGGCTTTTTATCTATAATAATCACCTCCACCCATAGACTTTAGTGCAATCTAATCACAAACTCTTTTCATAAACCCTTGTTTAAGATAAAATCAACTCAACCCATCAAACCTAAATTTTTGTGCCTTAGGGCATCTACTCCAAAAATCCTTTTTCAAAGGTAAAGTCAATCAAACACACAAACATTTTCTACTTCGAACTACGGAGCTCTGATTCCTCATCCCCGAATGAGTGATACGTAGGCACAAGAGCCCCAATCCTTGGCGAGCACTATAGTAATAAAAAACCCTCTTTCACACATGTTTCGTTTAAAATAAAGCAATGACAGATAAATTCCCATATACATAAAACCAACCCAAATGGTTCCCATGGAATACCATGGACGTGAGGAGTGTTAATACATTACCCTCTCGTAATCGATTTCTGAACCCTAATCTCGGTTGCGAGACCGATACGCTATCCTTTTCTTAGCGCTTCCCGTGTGCCTATATTTTTTAGGGTTTTATCGATTATTTTCCCCCATCTTCTCCGATGGAGGCACACAAAAATAAAATTCGGTGGCGACTCTTCTGATTTTTCCATCCCCTTATTGGTGGAGGCAATTCTTTTGTTCAGTCTGTCTAGTCCACTCGCTATTCTGAAACCTCGGTGGCGACGCTAACGACAAAGGTTCACACCACCAAAGGAAGAATAATTGCACTCATCCCATCAAGGAAAATACTACATTCAAGAGACTATGAAAGATAGTGGAAAGGTTCACGCCTTTGAACACTCGTTATGAATAAATATGACGTGAGGTTTTTCACCTACATAATATCCCTACATCCCAACTCCGAAAGTAGCTGTAATGGGTCTTTAACCAGGTAGATGGGGAAAGATCCAAGGAGTTACAAGAAAATAAACTGAGGGTTGTTACTAACTCAATAAAGAAACGAAGAGGTTGATCCAGGGGGGGCGAAAACGTCAGAAGGAGAGCCGAAGATGCCAAAACCCATAATTTCCTTCTCTGAGAAGGGCGTGGCTAGAATCCACCCTCACAATGATGACCCCATGGTCATTATCGTTATATTTTATGAATGGGAGATCAAAAGAGGTATCATAGACCAATGAAGTTATGTAGATATTCTATATTGGGATGTGTTTGAAAGACTTGCCTTGTCCCAGAGGACCTAAAACCCTTCAAGGATTGCTAGTTGAATTCTCTAGGGAACATGTGCAAGTGAAAGGCTATATAACACTAAAGACCACTTGTGTAGAGCATAAGCAAGTCAAAGAAATTAATGTCTTGTATTTGGTTATTGATGCCCTTTTTATTACAATATGATTATAGGGAGACCAACTTTTAATCAGTTGGGTGCCGCCTTGTTCACTTTGTTTATTGTGCATTAATTATTTGTTCTCTGGAGAGCGAGTAGGATTCATCCAGGGAGATCAGGAAATTTCCAGGAAGTGCTACGTAGAATGCCTCAATCTAAAAAGGGTCCGCTCTCTAGGCACGATCACCAGGAAGGCAGGCTCAGGAATAAAACCACCACCAAAAGCTCATACAAGCGAGGAAGTTATCCCTTAAGCTAGTGAGGAGCTCAAAGACATAAAGCCCATAAGGAATTCCCTCTTGCACCATTCTCTTTATTGTGAGTTTTGATTAGGCGAGTATTACATCTCTTCCATTCGTAAATACATGTTATTTTATGAGGCGCACTCTTTCTCTCTGCACCTTGTATGGGGAAAGGGTTTTTAATGAGGCCTGCAACTTATTATTTTAAAGAATTTGCATTTGCATTTTATCCCTTTTGCATAAAACATTAAATTTATGGAGAATGTCTCCTTTAGAGGAAATCAAATTACTAGATCCCTAAGAGGGATCCCTGTCACCCTTAAAGGCGATCATATTGCTAGATACCTAAGTGGAGTCCTTGGTGCCCTTAGAGGAGATCACATTGTTGGATCCATAAGTGGGATCCTTTCCGCCCTTAGAGGCAATCAAATTGATAAATCCCTAAGTGGGATTCTTGCTGCCCTAAGAGGAGATCAAAATGTTGGATCCTTGAGAGGTATCCTTGTCGCCCTAAGTGGTGATCAAAATGTCGTATCTCTGAGAGGGATCCTTACTTCCCATAAGAGGCGATCAAACCGATGGACCCCTAAGAGGAACGCGGAGGACCCTCAGATGCAATCAAATTATTGAACTTCCATAAGGGATCCTTATTACTCCCCTTGCAAGGGAAGCGACTGGTATAGGCTCTGCCTCAGGAGAGGACGATGTTAATAAATTCCCCCAATTAAAGGCCAAAAACAATCATACATAAATGGTTATGGATAAAAATAATAGTAAAGGAGATTAATGTAAAAGATGTCCAAAGGGCGCCACTATCTTAGTGAGTACAAAAACTCGCCTAAGGGAAAAATAAATATAAAAAAAGGTCTCTAGGGGCCAAGAAACATCACAAAAAAATCCAAGCCATTAACTCTCCTCATGAATTTCCTCTTTCTTAATGGCATCCTCCGGTTGTGGGGCTCTGGATTCATCTCCTCCCATCATCCAACCATCGTTCTGAGTGTCCTTGGTGGGGGGCATAACCTTAATTCTCTAGAGGGGCCACCGCCTCTTCCACTAGCTGGCCACATATACTACTTTAAGGAAGTCCAATTCGCTCAAATTCAACTTGGGATAGAAGAAGGAAAACTGTTATTTTTCCCGATCAAAGTAGACACCAAAGGTTGACACCAACTCATTAGTGAGCTTTGATACCTCTCCCTCAAACTCCTTTTTGGAAAGGAGGGCGACATCTAGAGACTCATGTAGAGACATTTCCTTAGTGGTGATCTCTACATCCTTGTCCATCACATCTTTCAGATTCTCCTCTTAGGTCTCTTTGTCTTTCTGCATGGCCTTCAGCAACCTTTAGCTTTCATTATAACCATCCACATATTTATGGAGCTTCGTGTCCATCTCCCTCTCAGCCTGATGCCGCATATTCCATTCGACATCCTCCAACATTAATTCCTTCACCAAAAGGTTATCTTCCATGATTACAATTGTAGGAGTCGACTTAGATTGAAGGGCCTAACAGTCATTGGGAATATCCATGGAGAAAGAGTGATGAAAAATAATGAATTGGAGGGTATTAAAGCCAAAGTCACTCCACAAAGTAGAAAGAGGTAGTGGAGCCTTGCCTTCAGGCGGTGTCTGAGTACTCGCTCATCCTGTAGTAGGCAAGATGTTACCAACAACATGTAAAGAGCCATATTCCAGCCTTTGGGCCTTCACATTGCGTGAATCGGGAGCTTGTTCCTCAACTTTTATTTTTCTTCCCTTGATGATAAAGCCCTCTAGGTGACTCTAGGGGCTATTAGTCACCCTACGAGAAGCCTGAATCTTCTCCCATCTTTTCCTCTTTTCCTCCATATAAATCCTCGCCGTCAGATTTGCAAAACTATGCACAGTGGTCACATGTGCTATTTCAAAAGGCCTATAAAAGAAATAAGTTATCCAAAACATACCTAGGTAATTAGCGAGATAATCGTATCCTTTTGAGCCACAGAGAAATAACTATGCACGAGTCCATGACCTTAAACTTTCCTAGAAGGAGATTAATTATCCCCACCTCTTCAAGGGTAAGGTATTTACGCTCATATCCCAAAATCACCAAGGGCTCATATGTCCAGGCTAGGGGTGGAAAACGGGCATGGTCATTCTTCTTAGGCTCGCCCCATAAAGGTGCATAAAAAATGGGACAGGTGGACTTATTAGAGGGTGCAAGCCTTAAACTGTGGCCCACCCCACAAAAAATGATTGCATCTTTTAAGCCCAAATTTTTCAAATTTTATGTTAATGTTCACGCCAGCAAAAGCCCGGAAAAAACGTGGTGGGGCAGGGCGGACACATTAGAGGATGTGTGTCTAAAACCTTGGTCCTTCACGTACTAAAGTGTAGGTAAAACGTGCATGCCCGACGGGTCGAGCTCGTTTTGCCACCTCTAGTTCAGGCCAAAGGAAAGAGGGGGCCCTTTCAGTTCCTAACACTATGTGAGAACCTTTTCACTCCTTCACGCATGCAAACACGTCTCTCCAATTTTGATAATGGTTGGAGTGAGTTGTAGAAGGGATCTTCCCCATTAGAAGAGCTAAGGAAACCCGACCTCCTTTCGCAGTTTGGTAGCATAAAATGAGGGAAAAAATCCTACGGTAGGAGAAATCTCCAGATCTTCAAAGATAATCTCAAAGGCCCTGATAAAACCCCAATTGTTGGGGAGCAATTGGGAGGAACAAAATTGAGAACCCTTTGAGCCTCTATGGAAAAATGTGAAAAGGGGAAGAGAACCCCCATATCCTTGACCATAGGGAGGTAGAAGTAGAAATAAGGGAAAGAGTATCAAAGGAGACGGGTATGGTCACCCTCTTTAGTGGTGAACAAGCGTATATGATAACCATCACTTCGTCTTATGCAGAAATACCCCTACTTTTGTTCGAAAAGAGAGGTTATGTTCGTCAGAAGTATAATAAGGCCTAACTTCCTTGGCGTCCTTAGGCACAATAGAAGGGGTTGCTATTGTCTTTTTGTTCCTGGGAAAACATAATAACAAAAAGAAATCACCACCATAGTCGTAAAAAAGGATGAATATGATCCTTAAAACCTACAACTCTACACTAACCTAAACCCTAATTTGAACATTTCTTTATAAATCCCTACTCACAACTAATACTGAAGGAAATGAGAGAAAAAGAAATCCATACATGTGAATGTTGTGAATGAAGAATGAGGGAAGTGTATAGAAGCTATGTAGAGCAAAAGAGCTTGCAGAAGTCGTGGGAGAAAATAGAGCAAATGAAATGGAAATAGAGGCTTTTATAAGCAAGGTAAAACCACAAGGAACCTTTTAGGCTCCCCAAGAATTTTGAAAAGCTCAACATGCTTCTGGGGCGTGGCACTAGCATTTAAGGTCTCGAAAAATAGGTCATCATTACTTCCATTAAATGGAAGTAAGCATGGTTGTATGAATGTCTGGTTGAAATTTCCACCTGACACCATGGTTAATTATGAGGCATCTGAAAATGGGGAGGTGACTCATCCCTAATTAAAGGGGCTTACGCAAATAAAAAAGCTGTCTTTAGCTAGGGGACTTGCCCTAAGTTAAGGGACTCACCTCCCATGAAAAAGGTTGCCCTATGCTAATGAACTCTCCTCCCAATTAAATGGGCCATGTCTCAAATATTGAACACGCCTCTTGTAGAAAGGCTAGCCCTAGACTAGGGGATGAAACCCGAAAGAAGCCTTAAAATATTTCCCCCCTTTACAAGTCATCGTACTTGAGGGATTGCATATTGTTATATTTGTGATAGTCCCCAAATAAGGGCGACGTGAGGGTTCCCTCTCCATGAGGTGACGTCAACAATACTTTTGTAGTGTGGTGGACTCGCCCTCCTTATAAGACACGTGCACAATGGTCCAATCAGCTATTTATATTGAGTCGTTTCACACCTCCTAGAAGATTAGGTAGTGAAAAACCTCCCTTAGTTAAAGCGAAGCAGTCACCACCTCCTAGGATTTTCTAAGTCTTAGGTAAGGGCCTCTATAAATACCTATCCCTATAAAAGGAGAAGGGACATCTCAAAACTTACACAAAATACTCTAAGCTCTACGCTTACAGACAAAACATCTCAACTCACATATAATTTCTTATAAATAAGAGTGTAACACAAGAGCCAAAAAATGCGGCTCAAACAGATCTCCTTATTACCTTTCAATGTTTGATTATGAAAAAACTTAATCCATATATATATATATATATATATATATATTATATATATATATATATATATATATATATATATATATATAATATATATATATATATATATATATATATATATATATATATATATATATATATATATATATATATATATATATATATACTCTCACGCCGCCAAAACTCATGTAATTTATCATCAAGTATCCCCATAACTTATGTTCAAAGAGAATGTACAATCTGTTTACAAAATGCACAATTGCACGTCGATGCTACTTGACTTGACCTGCCTTGACTTTGCTTCACTCGATTAGGTGGGGATTTCAGAAAATTGAAAGTTTAAAATTGATAAGTATACTAATTAAATAATCCAAAATTAATTAGGTAAGGAAAAATCTAAATTACTCTCTCGGTCGTCCTATTATAAATATCATATTTATAATAAAAACATTATCTTTAAATTTCTTTTATAATTTTTAGTATTATTTCTTTTATCACTGAGAGTGAGAATCAAACTCTATCTCATTATTACTATTTGTATTAAATATTTTGTTCTACTTTTGGAATGATTAATTTTAGAGATAAAAAAAATCAATTTTGATATGCATTAAAAGATTTTTAAATTCTTTATCAGAAATTAAATTCTACTCCTTCTTTTTTTAAAGTACAAATTACTTAATTCTTGTTATTCTGTCAAAATCACCTCAATAATATACAGAATTAATTTAATTTGTTAAAAAGAGAAGAATTAATTAAACTAATGTATTCATTAGTCTAAATAACTGTTGAGTCACGTTATTAGGTTTCTTCATTTTGCTTTAAATTTGTTTTAAGTAACAATATTGAATAATTTTTCTGTAAATATTTAAATAAAAATTTAGTACTATATTTTATTTACAATCTTAGTAATAGTAGTACTATATTTTTCGGTAAAAACAAAAATTCAATTATCTATGTTCTTAAGCCCCAGGTATTAAACCATTTCGATATATTAAAATTTTAGTTTCAAAAACATAATTGAATGATTGTCAAGGTTGTAGGCCATATGTTTAGGTGTAAGGATACCCTGTCCCTCCCAGATGTAATTCGAATTTATTTGTTTTTTCTGCACCACTTGATTAATAAATCCAACAAGATGCCTTAAAAAATGAATTGTAGACCCCTAGAACAATTATTTGTACTTATATTAATATTCTAAGTCCTTAAATGGTTTGGAGTAGAGTAGTAGTATGGTTCTCAAAAAATATATAGCTAATTCAATAAGAGTTGTTTATGTTTTAATTAAGTATAAATAAATTTGTTCCTATAATATAAATATAGAATCATATAATATAGCTTACATTGTTTTTTTATGAGAGATAGAGTAATATCTGAATATAAATTTGTCATAAATTAATATATATCAAATCATATAGAGACGGAAACTTATTCCAAATATTAAAATCTGGCCACCAAAACTATTTATTTCAGGGTGGCATTAATGCATTTTTAAAAGAAAATTATATTAAATCAGATTCAGAATTTATAAGTTGGCTATACATACAAAATTTATTAGTAGCAACCAACAACATATATTAAAGATTTGTTATCCGCAATAAATATCAAAAACTGTATAAATGTTTATTTTACAAAGGGATTTGGATCTCTCATGCCATCTCTTATATTTTTATCATAGACATATTGTTATATTTAATTTTAAAAAAATTAATTTTTTATAAATCATTGTTACAAATAATATATTTCATGATCAAATTTTTATTTTACTTTATCAAAAATCGAGAAAACAGGTCAAGGCGCACCATGTTTAATATTATTTTTTTAAAAATGCCACATATTTTCTCGATTTCTAAATAAAATTGAGAGAAAAAATATTTAAAAATAATGAAATCTCTCTGAGATGGATTGCAAGTACATAAAAAATTCGTTTATCTAAAAAATATAATTTATCAAAAATTTAAAACGATAGGTTGTTCTCCAAGAATCCATTGTCAAACTTTTGATTTGTTTAAATAATTTATTCTAATATTTTGTGTAAACAATATATATATATATATATATATATATATATATATATATATATATATATATATATATATATATATATATATATATTATATATATATATATATATATATATATATAAGTAATTTTCCCTCGATTTTTAACAAAAATCGAGAGATATGTGGCGTTTGGGTTGGAACATATTTGTTAATACCTTAGGATTGGCATTAATTTTGTAAAACAAATAATGTAATCATCTCTGTTGTTTTAATATGTTGGGTTGAAGAAGTTCAACATCTGGACCAACATGTCATGTATGATGTCACGACATCATGCCTGTGACATCTTACATGTGTAGAAAACTGAATTAATTAATTCAGTATATATTCTGAGATTAGTGAGGATATTTGGTGAATATCCTAACTCCCATGTGGAGGTCTTAAAGACTCAATCAGAACATATATAGGCTCAAAATAAGGAGATATATATGGAGAGATTTTAGGATTGAAGACCTTGTTTGTAGCAGAAATTTTCTGTTGTATTTGTAACAGCAAAGAACAAGTTTGCTGCGATTTCTGAAGGCCCAAATCCAGTTGGGTGATTAGGTTATAAATAGCTTATTGTAACCTAGTTTTTGTAAGCCTCATAGAATGAAAATTTAGGGGTGTGTGTGAGGTAAACCTCCCAATTTGTGGGTAGGTTACCATGTGTTTCTCAGTGGTAAAAGCTGAGAGTATTTGTAACTCAAAGCCTGTAGGCAAGAGTGATTATGTTCTTGAATGAAGCTGTGAAGCAAGTTCAAGGTGTTTCAACATTACATTGTATTTGTAGTGATAGGAATGGAAACTAGAGGTTTCTATCTAGGAGTTCCTAGGTATAGATTGCATTGGGTAGGGATTAAGTGAAGAGTTGTAAACGGGGGAATTTAACTCTGAATTAATACTGCTGATAGTGGATCTTCTTCCTGGCTTGGTAGCCCCCAGATGTAGGTCATGTTGGACCGAACTGGGTAAACAATTTTCTGTGTTTGTTTTCCTTCTGCATGTTATAATCATGTCTGCCATAACTCAGGTTGTATTGCAGTCTGCTAATCAAGATGATAACAGACCTGGTACATATCCTTCTGTGTGAATGTCAATCAGAATGTTTTAACATTCATCACTGACTGCATATACTGAACTTTAGGCATGGTGATCTCAGTTCAGTATGTAGGTAAGTCTGATCCTCAAAAGGATAACAGACCTGGCCAAAGGATCATAGTGAAACTGTCAAACTGGATGTCTTGACAGTTGTTCATGTAGGCTGATACTGGAGTAGACACTGGTTAGTCTTTTACAGTATAACAAAGTTAGCACAGTCTGGTTTCAAGAACATAACAGAATCAGCATGAGGAATATGTTCTGGATGTCAACCTGAATGTTGTAACATTCACACCTGACTGCTTGGGCTAAATTGTAGGATAATTAGTTTTTCTGTTTCAGCATTTTTCTCAGGCTAATTTAAGGAATCCAACAGCTGAGCTAAAATCCAGGAAAATAACAACTAACCTACAATTAATGAAACTAACAACTAGCACATTTGTCAGCTCCCTAATGTGTGGAAATTAGGTTACCTTGTTTGACGTGTAGTTTAGGATACACCAGTACTAAGCCAGCAAATTGAAATACAGTAACAGGTGATGTGCAATTCAATATTGATATATCATGCTGATAACTGTCCAAACACAACAGAAGTAAGTATGGTGGTTGATCTCTGTTGTGTCTCTGTACAAGAAGGACAGAACTAAGTGTTCTTTTATTCTAAGGTAATACAGTAGCAGAAGTTGTGACTACTGTGAAAGCGTGCTTGAGTACAGGGTTTTAATTTGTATAACTGTCTTGCTGTATTAGTTACAATGTTGGATCAGATGTCATGACTTGGAGTAGAACATCTGAATTCTGACTACACCAGAATTTCAATATTTTATTGTTTTTTATTTATTTAAAAATAAACACATTTTACCTTGGTTTTGAGTAATAACCAGGGGAAAACATAAGCGTGTTTATTCAGTTTCTTCACCGTCCTTAAACAAATCTTTGGTGTCTATTCAATGAGTATCAAGACTGAAGTCACTGCCATTAATGATTATCGTAAAACCTAAACGCCTCATTATAAAAGCATTATGAATATTAGTGAATCAACAAGAAACTTAAACGTTGTAGTAAAACCTTCTATGGTTAATCAGAGCGCCATGAGATTTTACAAAGTAAAAGTATCAATGTGATAGATTGCAAAAACAAAAAAAAATATAGGTTTTTAATATATGGTTGGTCAAAGTGTATTTACTTTGCCAAAGATTTATGTAATGGATTGGAAGTGCATAAAATTATTTGGGTTCAAGGTTTGTGCTCTTAAATAATCATATAATTGAATATTTATTTTATTTATCTAATATTTTTTTTATGTTTTATATTAGGAACAAATGAATGTAAAAGTCATAGAGAATATATTGCGTTCAATATTTGATCTTCCTCAAGATCAATGAAACGATGATCCCGAACATTTTCTCTTCTCCAAGATATCTAACATGTGTTCTTCACCAATAACGATGAAGAACAATATTTTTAATTTAATATTTTGTGTAAACAATGTAATGAGTATTTATATATATATATATATATTATATAATATATATATATATATATATATATATATATATATATATATATATATATTATATATTTTTTTTTTTTCTCTCGGTTTTGTTATTAAATCGAGAGGTATATGATGCTAGTTTGGAAAACATAAAAAATCTATTGTTGCGGTTCGAACTCATGACCATATAAACTAACTCGTCGGTTATTTTTAAACCGATGGGTAAAGTTCCCACTTTTTAGGTCACCCTTCGTTACCTCGGCACTGTAACCGAGGTGAAATCTATTTCGCGTCTGACATGTCATGCGTTATTTGTAGTAGTGAATGAAAATGTTTTAGAAGCATTTAATGCATTTTTATATTTATTTATTCATCATGTTTATTTATTAATTGTATTGGTCAAAAAGTACAGGAGTGCATAATATCCCTACAAGAGTAGGGGATACTCAAAGGCCTTAGTAACTTTATAATAGTTTGGGCTTGCCCGTAGTGGCGAGAGACCATGTATTGTGGTTTATACTATGTTTATGGTGGTCTGAGAGGTCATCTCGTGAGGTGAGATGCTCCCTGTATTATGTGATATGTGGTTAAGTTAGGATATATCTTTCTCCTGTTAGGAGATTGGTATTTATAGAGGCATTTGGATATAGGGTTTCCTTAGTAATAATAACTACCCACTAGTCAATGGTAGACCATTGAATCCCTATTTCTTAGGAGGACATGGATCAACTAGTGAATCTGATTTCTCTTTCCCCAGAAAATGTATTTCCTCATGTTTCCCATAATTGGGTGAGTGGGAGACGTTTAGAGCGAGGCGATTCCCATCAAGGGGCTACATATGGCTCTCGTCTCCTCTGAGGGTTACAACTCTCCCACCTTTGCTATCCCTTTTTTTTACAAATATAACACCACACAATCCCTTAAGCACAATGTCTAGTGCGAAGTTCTTTTAGACTATACATAGTTGGAGTATCCCAAAGCTCTAAGTATCTTAGGGAATATGGTGTGATGAACTAGACTGACTAGGCTTTGATTCCCTCAGGTGAGACCTTGGATCCTGAAGGTGAGAAAAACAGAAGAATGGGGGTTGAATTGTGTTTACTTTTTCTTTCATTTTAAACTCTTGGTTAGACTCTAAACACAAGGTATAGAATCTGAATCTGAGAAAACAGGTAGGCACCAGATAAGTAATGCAAGAAAGAAGAGAGACACACAAATTTATCCTGGTTCCTCTTACAACTCGAGAGTAATCTAGTCCATTTATACTTACAAGATATTTTCACTATAATCACTCAAGATTACAATTTGCTCAAGCCTACAAGCAAGAGACTTCCAATGCTCAAACACTAAGTAAGATACTTCTATGCTCAACCACACAAGCAAGATACTTCTATGCTCATGGACACAAGCAAGTGACTTCAAATGCTCAAAGACTAAGTATGCGAATTCTAATAATCTATCTAATAGATAAAATATTGTTAGGGTAATACACTAGATATACAATAAGAGGTGTAGAAAGAATACAATACAAATAGACTATTTAAGACTTAGGGATTTCTAAGGATAAAGAATCCTAAGTTCAACTTGTGCTTTGTTTTGACATAGTAACTTCTCTTTGAATTTCAATAGATATATATTGTTCTTCAAGTATTCAGCTCCTTAAATAGAGAAGGAAATGAGTCGTTGGAGAACTTGCACAAGAGAGTCTATGAGAAGCTAGAATATAGATGTTGAGATGTTTCTTCAAAATAGATAAGGTCATTGAAAGCTTGTTTGAAATCCTTTTGCTATAAAAGGAATTATCAATTGTATCCCAGCAGACTCTATGAGAAAATAGGACTTAGGTCTTCACATGAAAAAGTAGGCTCAGAGGTTAAAATTGACCTATTAGAGCCACCTTGATCATTGCGCTTTGACTAGCTCAGGTTTTGATCTTCAAAAGCAGACTTCTTTGAAGTCTGGTCTTCAGAGGCTGACTTCTTTAGACTCTGACTTTCAGACGTTGACCTCTTCAGAAGTTGAGTTCTTTGGACTTTGATCTCCAGCTTCTGATCCATCAGATTTTGTTCTTTAAGTTTATCTTTAGAAGTTCATAGTTAGAACCAATACTTGGATTATTCATGAAATTATAGTCTACGGTCCTGCGCACTTGAAGAAATATTAGTATACTCAATTGTTCTTAAAATACTTTTGTCAAGCCATCATACAAGACCTTAAGTGTGACTTCTATTAAACCCTCAGACGATACTTCATTCGCACCTCATGGGAGAGATTCATATGCTGGATCCCGCTCGAGGAAACAATAAGTCCCTCAATCAATGAATATAGATAGTTTGTTCGATGGAAAGTGTTAGTCCCATAAGAAAACTTATATTAAGCCCGCTGATGAGATTATAAGTCCTTTAGGAGAGGCGTTGGACCTCTCGGACGAGACTTCTATGAAGCCCTATGATAAGACTTTAAACTGAATCTCTTGGGTTAGACTTCAATCGCGCATTTAGGGAAAAATACATATGTTGGATCCTGCTCAAGGAAACCTAAATTCCCTCAGAAAAGTAGTTTAGATAGCCTATTTAATGGTAACTCTAAGTCCCTCAGGTGAGACGTTGGACCTCTTAGGCAGAACTTTTATCAACCCCTCAGACAAGACTTTAAGTTTATCCTATTGGGTTAGACTTCATCCGCGTCCCATGGGTGATAACTTATGTTGGATCTCTCATGAGGAAACTTTAAGCCCCAAAAGTGGGGAGTTTAGATAAACAATTTCAACGGGACTCTAAGTCCCTCACGCGAATTTATGTATCTAGCCCGACTAATGAGACTCTAAGCAACTCAAGTGAAGTTATGCATCAAGACTAACTGATGAGACTCTAAGTCCCTCAGGCAAGACATTGAACCTCTCTGACATGACTTTTGTTAAGCCATCATACAAGATCTTAAGTGAAGTCTCTTGGGCTAGACTTCAGTTGCGTCTCTTGGGCCAGACTTTACGTTGGATCCCGTATGAGGAAACTCTAAGTCTACTAGATGGGGAATTTAGATAGGCATGTTCATTGGGATTCTAAGTCCGCCAAGAAAAGTTTTGTGTCAAGTCCGACTAATGAGACTCTAAGTCACTCATGTTAGGCATTGTACCTCTCATGAGGGACTTCTATCAAGCTCTCAAACAATACTCCAATGACCTAAAGAGTCAAAGTAGGACTATTTTGACTTTTATCTTTTTTAAAAAAAGGCTTGTTCCATTTGTTACTATTTTTGGCCATTTAGTAAATTAGTCTTAGTATTATTGCTATTGGTATTATTAGTCAGTTTTATTATTGGTATTATTAGAATTATTTATTTATTATTATTCGATTGTATTATTATCAAAATATTATTTAGATCATTATTAGGAATTTTATAAAATTATTAGCTTTAGATTATTATTATTATCAAATCTCATTAGTGTTATTAGATGATTATTAATATTTCAGTTTATTAGAGTATGGTATTATTATTAAGTCTTACTAAAATTAATTTTTAAAATGTTTTTAGAATTATTTAGGGTTTTATCTTTTTACAGTTATTTTTCTAAGGTAGAACCTGGTCAAACCCTAGGGCTAGGTCCATCAAAGTCCAAAATTGTAGAAACACCAAAAACGCGATTGAGAGGAACTAAATCAGATCAACAACACAATTGCAGAAAAAAAAAGAAATCTTTTCATTAATTTGGATTTGCTGTTACATTTGAAAATTCCAAATAAACAAAAAATCAGAGCATAATTTTCCTAATCTAATCAATCTAAATAAAAACCTAAACTTAATGTCATCACTATATATAACACACAAAATTACAATAATTAACATCAATAATTTATAAACTTCCTACCTAAAGATGTTGCTCTTAACATCAAAGAACAACAACAACAAAATCCTAATCTAAGCTTCAGCCATCCCAGCCACCAATCCCAGTCATATCTCGCCACCACAACGAAAAGAAGAAGTTAAAGACAATCCCAACAATTCAAAAAATAAGGAGAAAAGAGTCAGAGAAGTTAACATTTTTAGCTTTTACCAGAGATATCCTCGTCTCTGTAGGTTGGTAGACCAAGTTCTTTATCCTTTTTTTGTGCATATGATATACTGATTTAGGGTTGAGTTTGTTGTTTGGATCTTTGTCGATTTCAATTTATGGTTTATGATTATTTTTATATGATCGGATTTGGGTTAGGGTTCGGTTCAGGTTTAAACAGAAAGGGATCTAGGTTTTAGGGTTTGAGATTTGTTGGTTTGTTTTTCGTGTTTAAGGATTTGATTTGTGATTAGGGTGTTCGGATCTGTGGTTAGGGTTCATGTTTTGTTAGATTTGGATGGGGTAAGTATGAATCTTGGTTGGGTGGGGGGTTGAACGAAGGTTAAAGATGAAGATTCATCTTCATCATGATGAACATAATGAAGATGTGAAGGTTCTGGGTTGGTGTTGAAGGTTGTAGGTTAGGGTTCATGTGTTTGGGGTTAAGGTTCTTCAGTTAGGGTTAGGGTTAGGGTTAGGGTTAATAGGGTTCTAAGATTGAAGATGAAGATCTTGAAGTTTATGGGTTTGTTTTCATCATCTAGATGAACACCGGTTGAAGGTGGTGGTCCTAAGGGCGGAGCTAAGGGAGGTTTTGGAATTCAGGTGGTGGTGGAAGGTGTTTAGGATGCTGGTTCAGTGGCTGAGGGGAAGAGAGGGTGGATAGCGAAGGGAATAAAGAGAGAGAGGGAATTTAGAGAGAGAGGGAATTTAGAGAGTGAGAAGTAAGAGAGAGAAATCAGATGAGAGGTTGAGTGTGAAGGTGAGAAAAACAAGAAAGGGGGGTTTGAATTGTTTTGAAAAATAAAAGCTTTTTCAGAAATAATAACACAGAATTTTATACTGGTTCGCTTAGAAAACAAAGCTACTCCAGTCCACCTGGCCAAGGTGATTTCGCCTTCAAAAAGGACTTAACTAATCTTGAAAGATTACACAATCAATCGTCTAAGAGAATAATCTCTTAGCCCTCTCAAGTATACAGACTGCGCAGAGTCACTTGAGGAACAAAAAACAATTTAAGCAAAAAGATTTGTAATGTAAGGTGCTTCTAAGAGTAAACAAGTATTACAACAAGGTATTAGAACACGAGTTTTTCACGTAAGAACAACAACTCGTGAAAAAATGAGAGAGAATATGAATAACTTTTCTGTGCGTTGATGTTGTTTCTCTCAGTGAGGTAGACTGTCCTTTATATAGTAGTGAGAAGGACCGTTGGAGTGATGACAGAATCTTGGTCTTTGATGAGCATTCAATGTCATTACTTTTGTGTTTCTTGCTATAACCATTTTGTCTCCCCGATTAACTTCTTTCTTAAAATATTTCCTTTCCATACTGAGAATTCTTTCCTTTACTCTTTCTGGACTTAGTAAATCTTCATCAGAGTCTTGTTGTATCAGAGTCATTCTTCAGAAGGAGATCACGTCTCAATTCATCAAAGCTTTCTCAGAATACTAGACTTCTTGATCATCAGATTCTAAGACCAGTAGTTATTAGAGCTTCTGGTTCTTTTTACTGTCTTTCTTTGATCAGAATCAGAACTTCTTGGACGTACTTCTTCCTTAGCGGCGTCTGATCTTCTAGTACTTTGCATCTGACAAGTGTTTTTATCTAATAGGAGATCAGAATGCTTCGTTACTATTCAGAGTCCAACATACTTCTTCAGAGTCCTGCGTACTTAGAGAAAATCTCGTTAGAGTACCCTTTTTGGTTTCATCCTTTGTTATCATCAAAATCTTAGAATTCTATTGTAGAACCAATTTTGTTCTTACAATCTCCCCCTTTTTGATGATGAAAAAACAATTTAATTTAGGGATGAAACATTGTTAGATAAGAGTCTTAGATCAGATTGTAGTGAGCTCCCCCTGAGTTAGATCTGGAAGTTCAGAAGTTCTTACCGGACCTTCCATGATTTGGTGTTTCTAGCTACTTTCCTGCAAATCTTTAAGTCAATATTTAGAAACAATGTTTGCAGAGTTTGAAAGGAATTAGATATGTTTTCATCAGAGCTATTTTTAGTTCTCCCCCTTTTTGTCATAATCAAAAAGACATAGTAAAACATATAAGCAAGAGATATATATTAACAGATAGCAAGTACAGAGGCCAGAAACGCATAAAAAAACATAGAAGCAGAAAGCAACAAGCAAATTAGATTAAAGCAACAAGCAAAAGATAAGAACACAGAAACAAATCCTAGGTGCCTAAGGGTTTGGAGGTGGAGGCATCCTCTGGAGCAGCTGTGTCAGCAGGTTCTGAATGTTGACATTGACGGAATCCTGTTGGTCCAATGTGGCTCGGAATTCCTGTTGTTCTTTCTGCAGTTCTTCAAGAGTCTTTAGGACCAGAGGGACAAAGGTGGAGGACCCCCCCTGAGTCAGAGCATCGTTTCCTACCCTGGCGGCAGACTCTTCAGCCAGACGAGCTGCTTCTTCAGTGGTAGCTTTGGCTTTTGCTTCAACTTCAGCAGCAGCAACGACATCAGAGCTTTGGCCTTAGCTTCCTTGATCCTTTGCAGTTCTTCTTGCTTTGCTTTCTCTTCAGCTTCTTTGCGTGCCCGCTCTTCAGCTTCTCTGGCTAGACGCTCCTGGAGTCTGATCTCAGCGTCTCTGATGAAGTCGTTGCGGACTTGCTCAGAGAGGCCTTTCAACTTGAAGGCTTCAGAGGTCATCCAACTTATCACTCTATTCCAGTGAGTCCTTACAGTGGAGGGATCATCACTGATGCCAGAGTTGATGGTCAGAGACTTGACCTTGTCAACTGAAGCTTTTGCAAACACCTTTATTGCTTCCTCAAGGGTTAGAAGGGTGTTTTCAGGTTCAGATGCTTGGGGTGGAGAAGTGGGAGGGCTTAAGTTAAGTGTGGGAGTTTGTGGGTCAGCGAATGTAGTTGGTTGGGGTATTTCAGAGTTTTGTGGTAGTGATTCAAAGTGAATTGGTTCGGATGGTGGGGGGTCAGATATGGTTGTGTTTGGGTTTTCTGTGGGCGGAGAGGTAACTTCTGGTTCAGGGATAGATTGTGTTGGCTGTTGAGAGGCCAGAGCACGGTGTTGGAGCTAAGCCAGGGTTGGGGAGTGAGGGTCAGATGGTTCAGTGTCTGATAAAAGTGTGTAGTAAGGTGGTGATTCTGGAGATGATGATGAGGAGGGTGAGGTTGTTTCGTTCAACATTTCTGCTTCCGAAATAGGTAGAGATGTGGTGGCCAGGTTGAATTTTTGAGAGGGTTGGTTAGATGGTCTGGAGGTTGAGGGAGGAGTTTCTGATTTAGTGTATATGGGCGAAGGTTGAGGGATTGAGGAAGCAATAGGTTTAACTTTTACAGAAGGAGGGAGAGGTACAAACTTACCAGAGGATCCAGCCAGAGGTACTGGAGGTCTTGCTCCGGAGGATTCTCCCAACTTTTCTCTCTTTGCCTGCTTTGCCTTCTCAGATGGTTCTCGTGTCCTCTTTATGAAATCTGGAGGAAATTCTGGCAGCCAGTCTAGGGAGAAGTCTGAGAATTCTACTCCTTGTTGGCGTAGATCATCTAAGTAGTACATGACTACCTCTGGAGGGTCGATCTTTGAGAACAGATAAAGTCCATTTGGGATCTTTCTCTGATATTTAAGAGCTTCCCAGGAGGTGTCCAGAGTTGGTTTGACCCTTACTTGATTCAGAATTCCCATGCTCTTCAAATTGCGAGCGTTCAGAGCTCTTCCAGTATCTATCATCACGTCTTCCATGAGTCTGAACTGTATCAGATGGTCCACGAGACCGCTTTCAATCAGTACGTCAGAAATGAGCCTCCCCATAGGAATGTAGTTTCTGGTCTTCATGTTGTTTCTGGTATCTCTCACGGAGTCTCTGAGATATTTGAAGAGGAGTGCAGGAAGGCAGAGCTTCAGACCCTTGTGAATGCAGTACATAATGCACTTCTGGTCTATGTTGATGTAGTCTGAGGAGTTGGAGGCTGGGCGATGATGGATGGTGCCCAAGATGATCTTCAGCCATACCCGGAGGTTCTTATGCAGTTCCTTGTTCTTGGAATGTTTACCTTCAGCGTTCAATTGAAATATTGTTGGGTTACTCTCATGGGACATATAGTTTGCCCTAGGATTAATGTTGAAAATACGTCTTCCTCCAGCCTTTTCCATGCCCAGAAGAGCAGCAATGGATTTTTCTGTGATCACCATCTTGACTCCCAGAACGTAGGAGACGATGTAGTGATCGTCAGCGTCAGCAAATCTCCAGAATTCTTTTACCAGATTTGTATAAACTGGGCCATAGAGACGTTGGAAGTAGTTTTCCCACCCTTGCTTCTTCAGTTCGTCAGTGAGGTCGACACCATTCCTTCTCATGTTTTCAAAATCAACCAACGATTCACACAACACTTCCAACTTTTCAAACGGTGTTGCAAGATGGATATGAGGCTCACGATCAAGAATGTGAGGTTCTTTGTAGATGGGAGTGGAGACGACAGCTGCAACTGCTGGGTTTTGATTGTTTGAACTTGGAGCTTGCTCATTCGAGTTCATCTGTTGAGAGAAGTTGTACACGGACTGTTGTTGAGAATCCATGAAGATTGTTGATGAACTGGGTTGAAGGTTGAAGAACTGGAGTACACTGCAGAAATGCCTTGAGAGAGAGGAAAACTTACAAACGGGTTAAGAGTGTTTGTGAGTGAAAAGTGTGAAATTGTGAAGTGAAGCATTTAAATACCCAAATTAGGGCGCAGCAAAACGACACACATAAATGAGTTTAGCACAAAAACCAAGTAAGCACGTTAGAGGGAGAATGATTGCAACTCATAAATGATGTCTAATCCCAAAATCAGCACACTGCTCGAGGAGATCTTAAGAGACTGTTTCTTGATTACTGCTAGACAGTTGTCTAGAAGTTCCAAGGTCAGACGCATGATGCTCCACGTGTTTACTTTATCTGATCTTCAGGAATACCAAGGGATTGGTTTCTGGAGGTTTCTAACTCAGATGACTTCTAACTGGTAGTAGTATCAGAGTCAGATATAGAATCCAACTGTTTACATCAGAATCTTATTTTGCTGTCTCAGAGGCACATTTTATTCAGGACAATTTTGAATGTTAAGATTTTTTAAGATAAAGGAGAATCTATCTTCAGCAAGGGGTTTGGTAAAGATGTCAACCCATTGATGGCCTGTATCAATAAATTTCAACATTACTACCCCTTTTTGAACACAGTCTCTAATGAAATGATGTTTTATTTCAATGTGCTTATCTTTGGAGTGCAAAATAGGATTCTTGCTTAAACAAATGGCAGCAGTATTGTCACAAAAGATAGGAATGTTACTCTCAAAGATTTGAAGATCCTCTAGTTGATTCTTCATCCAGAGCATCTGAGTAGTGCATAATGATGCTGAAATGTATTCTGCTTCTACAGTGGACAAGGCTATGGTTGATTGTCTTTTGCTGGCCCAGGATATCAGATTCTTTCCCAAGAGCTGACAATTTCCAAATGTACTTTTTCGTTCCATTCTGTCCCCTGCGTAATCTGCATCACAGAAACCAGATAGTTTATACTCTGATGTTTTCTCATACATCAGGCCCAGGTTAGGAGTTCCTTTCAGATATCTGAGTAGGTACATCAGGCCCAGGTTAGGAACTCCTAATTAGGTTTAATTATGGCTAACTTTGTTCACCCTTTAATTAAAATAATTTAATTAATGTAGTCATCCATTAAATAAAAAAAATGAACAATATTTCCTTTTTAATTTCTTTTTCATATATATATATATATATATATATATATATATATATATATATATATATATATATATTATATATATATATATATATATATATATATATATATAAAACATGAAAATGTTTTCCTCTATATTTAAAAATAAGATAAATCACAATAATAAACTTTTTTTCTCTCAAATTATAAGTATTTCTAACTTTTGTATCCATCATCAAATTATTTTATTTTATCAAATTAAATCAAATATATTTTTTGCAAATAAAAAAGTGGGTACACATCCACTATACCTTTAAGTAATCAACTGATTAGTGCTCGTCGCGTCGATTGGTTACTTAAGATCAAATCGACTTAAAAACAACATAATCCATCAAACTATTTTTTGTGACCTTGTGCATCTTTCAAGAACACTTTTCATAAAAGGGATAGTTCAAGTTACGTTTAACGTGAAACAAAAATAAGCGCTTAAACCTATATCGTTCGAGCAATACAAGTCAAGTTTAAACACAAGAAAACTTTAACATTATTCTTTAAAAGCAATCAACACACACAATTTTTTAGGCCGAACTACGATGCTCAATTTTTCTCATTACATCCGAGAATACGTAAGCACGAGGGTTTGAATCCTTGGTGAACTCAATAATTAAAAATCTTCTTTTTCTCTTTTTCTTTTATAAATAATTTCTTTTTTAATTATTTAATAAAAATGACTTGATAAATAAGAATAAGAATAAAGTAAACATGATCCTTAACAAATAATCAAACCTTAGAACTATAGGAGGCTCTCGTTGAGTACAATGGATGTGGGAGGTGCTAATACCTTCCATTTACATAACCGACTATGAAACCCTAAATTCGGTTGTAAATGACCACCTTATCCTTTTTCTTCCCCTTAGGGTTTTATCGTCATTTATCCTTTCCTTATAAATAAATAAAGAACGATGATGACTTTGTGAGTCCATCCACGAGTGTGCGATGCACTTCGCGAGGTCATATTTTTTTAGATGCGATAAATTTTATCAAGAATTTTAATTGATAAATGTTAAATGATAAAAAAAATCGTGCAAGTGTAACATTTAAAAGCATTACTTTTCATGAACCAATTAGAGGTAAGATCATGGTATTTCATATACGAACAAATCAAGTTCGCAATATTAAGATTAAGACTCCAATACTTCACACATGAAGCAATTAGAGCTAATATCATGATATTCCATATATGAACAAATCAAGTTAAAACAAAGATCTCAATTTCATAATATTGTCAATAGACATACAATATGTAACTAATACTGTCAATTTTTACTAGCCAACCTATATATACTACTCCTAGCATGCAAACATCAACAATTGAATTAAATAGAAGCCAACCGGGAATGTAGGAAAATCCTGCATCTTTTGAGTGAAATATTGACTCGGCAGATAAAGAGAACCATTGCTCACATTGACCAATTTACATAAAAAATCAGAGTTAGACCTTTGAACTGAAATGTAATTTCTCAGGATGCTTTCAGGATTATCGACTAACCCCACAAACCAACACCAGGCTTTTAAGCATTGCTTTTTCCTCACTCATACATTTTTTGGGAAACTTCCCAGAAGATCACCCATCAAAATACTACTCTAAGTCAAGCACGCTTAACTATGGAGTTCTTATTTGTTAGGCTACCGAAAAGAAGATGCATCTTGTTTGTATAGGTATTTCCAATTAATCCTTATAAACCTTCCTTCAACCATGCATCCCCATATCTGCACAGCCTCAAGATCCCTCTCATTCCGATGTGTATTTGGTTTTTCCCTAGAAGCTGATAGAAGTGTCTCATTGTCATGCCTCGTGCGCTGACAACCACTCCTTTGTCCTCACTCACACACTTTCCAAGAAACTCCCCATAAGGTCACTCATCCAAATACTACTTAAAGTCAAGAATGCTTAGTTATGGAGTTCTTATTTGTTAGGCTACCAAAAGTAAGATACATCTTGTTTGTATATGTAGTAATAATTAAACTTTATACACCTTCCTTCAACCATGCAGTACCATATCTGTACAGCCTCAAGATCCCTCTCATTCCGATGTGAATTCAATTTTTCCCTAGAAACTTATAGGAGTGTATCACTGTCATGCCTCGTGCACCGACAACCACTCCTCTCCCTCGGGTGTGTAGCGGGGTATTCGTTACCTTTAGATTTATTGACTAAATCAAAAGTAAATCATACAATTCGATTCGCCACCGCACTTCTATTTATCCAAAGGAAAGGTTAGAAAGCAAACAAAAACCGAGAAGTTTTATCAAATCAAAAACTAATAAAAATGCCAGAGATCTGGGTAAGGGGGTTGGTTATGCAATGGGAAGGTTTTAAGCACCCAAAACATCCTTAGAACTCTAAGGGAGCCCTTTTTGCAAAGCTGTATGGTAGGTTGGTATTTGTGAAAATATTTATGCAAACATGATTGGGGAGATAAGAAGAGAATATACATTTTATTTACAATTTTGTTGTTTGAATGGATAAACCCATTGCCTACGTACCATCACAAAGCTAGGATCAAAACCTCGTAGTTCGGGGTAAAAATCTCAAAGATTGGTGAATTGATTTGATCAAAAGCCTTAAGGTCTTTTGTTATCAAAGGGAGAAAACTTAACCTAAACCAACAATCCACCATGTGAGGAGAGCTTCAACATACTAGTGAGGGATCCACCCTATAATAAGTATGGAAGACTTATAGTCCAATCACTATGGATAAGGTGAGGTTTACATCAACCACTATGATAACTCAAATCTATGGCTAATGTTTATGAAAAAAAGTTTTAACAAAGGTGGTCATTGGAACCACAAAAACAACTTGAGTGAGTTGTATTTACAAATTAGAAATATTCATAAAATGAAGTCAAAGTTGACTTAAGGGTCATTCAACATAAGTATTAATGAAAAGAATTTGAAAAATCAAAGGCATATGGCCTAGGTTTCTAGTTTTGAAAACAATGTCAATGTTTGCACAAAATGAGTTTGGCTTGGGTTAGAATGGAGAGAAGAAGAGAAAGGCTAATCCTAAACATGCAAAGATGAGAGAAGAGAATAAAACCATTGGAGTTCCTTTCTTGAGATCATAAAGATGATCCAAGATGCTCCTTTCCTTTGGACTTAGCAATTAACTCAAGCAATCAAACAAGTATTCAATCAAGCTCCTAGGATCTCCATTTGGCTTGTCTCTCTTAACTTGGATGCTCATGACAATGGTCCTTCTAACTAGCTCAAGTTTAGAATCCCTATCACACAAAAACAAACAATCAAAAAGTTCACAATGCAATAAGAGGAATGGACAAAGAGAGAGTTTAGATTAGGGGTCATTTCAAGTCAACTTCAAGATTAAGCATTCTAAAGGCATGAGGCCTAGTTGCTCTTCAACAATTTTAGCATTCTAAAGGCATGAGGCCTAGTTGCTCTTGAACTCCATTAAGCATAGGTAAGGTCCTAAATCTAAGTCCTTTCTCCTTTTTGCATTGATTCACACAAACAAAACAAGCACAAGGCAAAATATATTTACACAATAATGTGCTCAAGTGAGCAAAAGGCAAATGGCATAAACATAAACATGAGCTCAAATGAGAAAAAAAGAAAAGATAATATGAATAAATGAGCAAGAAATTAAATTGCATTAAAGTAAATTGCAAGAATTAAATGTTTGAATTAAAAGTTAGTCATTAGTAGGTAGTGTAAGTGTGCCATAAGGCGATTTAGCGCTATGTTGAGCAATCGTAAGTGGACTAATGTAGTAGTCACACCTATCTGAGGCCGGTCAATAAAACTATAGGCAAATAAACACAAGTTAGAGATCATGACTAGTAAGCCAAGCTCCTACAACTTGCCATGCCAAAAGAAAAGAGGAAATGACCTTGTATAGATTTCAGGTTCTTTGCTTGACCAAGAAGCAACCTATCTTGGACACAAAGCAATTCACTTGATCTTTGGTCAAGTTGAATTTGATTTGGATCAAAGAAGGTTAAGCCCATCATATGTCAAGGCTAACCACAAATCATTAACTCATTGGTCAAAAGAAAAAGAAGAAGATGAGAGATGGAGATGAAATATACAAGATGGAAATTCAAATGACATAACCAAAACATCATGATCAAATGTAAATGGAATCAACATCAATAAATGGTAAACAGAAGTGAAATGAAGATTAGAAGTCAAGAAAAGTCAAACATATTTTTGGTAATTTTTTTGAATTAAAATAATACATGAACAAAGTGAGGTCAAACTTCAAATCCAATTGAAATCAACTTGGATAAGTCCAATTGGATCATCATAAGTCTAACATGGTCAAACAAGGTTTAACAAATTTTCTCAGCATTTTTTTGAAAACAGAAACTATTTTTAAATAATTAAAAATGAAGAAAAATAACACAAATGGACTAAAATCTCAAATAAATCTCAAATCAAGTAAGAAATTGATGAAAATATTTTTCATAGACTTATCATCATCCACATCTATTAAGAAAATATTTTTGGCATTTTTGAATATCAAAGAGTATTTTCAATGAATTAAAAACAATCAAAAACAAAATAATTCACAAAAAATATTAAATGGAATCACAAAAATAATTAAAAATCAGATTATGAAACTAGAATTTAAGAGATTTTTTTTGCAATTGGTCCCATATTTTTGTGATTCCAAGTAAAAGAGTTATGAATTTTTGAAAATAAATGGATTAAAAGAAAAATAAAACAGAAATAAAAAATATGAAAAAACCACAACGCTCAGATCCACTTTTATTAATTGACGTGGCGGATCCTAAGGCCATGAGGCACGCGCGCATGGTGTTCACAAGTCAACAGCATCACACGTTGGATTTAAAATAGTCAAAACAAGCAAAGGTCAAGATTAGATCTGGAGAGTTGGATCCAAAGGCCTAGAGAGTTCCACGTGGGGACGGTGGTGGAAACCACCGTGTTCTTCGGCGAGTAAGCTTAAAAATGGCCACCAGTTGCAGGTTTTGCAACCTCAACGAAATCACACGATCCCTTTACGAAATTAAAGCTGGGGTAATGTACATCACATCTGTAACCTTGGATTGTTCTCTAGATCTCTATGGAAGGAGAAATCAGAGATGGAAAATCCAAGTACTTGATTTGCAGTGCATCAAATCATGAAATTAAAGCCACCATTGGCTTGCCTCTCACACGAGGACTTCAGAAAACCAAACCAACACAAGCAATGCACAATATATAGTGAGATTCGAAGCAAAACAGTTGAGCTGCAAACCTTTGAAGTGCAGCTTTGATGAACACGATCCACTCCAATTCTTGATTGCAGCTTGATCTTGAGGTGTGGTATGAGTGGAAGGCTTAGGAATTAGTGTTGAAAATCAACTGATGTTGTTGAAAATCAAACTTGAAAAAGAGAAATGAAAATTCAATTCCTTTGGTGAGAGGTTGGGATTCAATTCCAGCAGGGTTTCAGGCGCCTTCAGGTTGAGAGTTGAATGAAGTCAGCATGCTATTTATAGCTGAGATCCAAGGCAAGGTGGATGGAAACCGTGTGCATGAAGCTTTGGGTCCTCCATGCATGGGCCTGTACAAGCGCATGTAAGGCCCAAAACCAATTGGAAATGCAAGATGAAATGATTTGAAGCAAGTTTGGACATGCAGATTGAATAGCATTTGCTCGTGTATGAAGTTTCATCATGAAATGCATAAATGGTCCCAAATATTTATCTTTTCGAAAGTCCCATTTGGAAAATCCAAACATAGGCATGTGAGTAATGGTTGGAAAGGTCTTGACATAAGGAACAAAATCTATCTTGGACAAAAATCCATCTGGAGTTTGGAAAATTGTGAAAACTAGCCATGAAGTTTGATGTACAAAACATGTATTTGAAAATTTTGCCAAAAGTGACCAACTTCAAGCCCTTCTGTTTCAATGATGCAAGCCTCAAACTGAAAAACCTCCAACATAAAAGTTGTAGATATTTTCAAGACAATCAATTTGGACTTAAATTTTGCATCATTTATATTTTTGGTCCAAAGTGACCTATAATGTTTTGTATTATCACATGTGTTTATTTTAGGATTATGAAATTTTGTCCAACATAAAATTTGAATTAGAAATCTTAAAATTTCCAATGAACTTGGTCTCACCTCAAAATCATAAAAAATGAATGAGTTAGGTCCTTGGGAAGTTGACCCAAAATTAGGGTTTCAGTCAAAATGACCTATAATGTTTTGAAATGAATGATGATCTTATAAGTTTCAAATGAATTTTTTATGAACATGAAAGTTGTTCATATGGTTCTTAAGAACATTGTTTCTCTTGAGGTCATCATCAATTGACAAACACATCAAAAGTTAGGTCTCAGTGGATTTCAATTAAGTTAGATGAATTGACTAGTCAACTTCTCAAGTTCAAATTTCAAATCTTGATGAATGAATGATTGAGAGGCCTCACATAGGTTCATATATGCATAAAATGATTAATGAAAGAACTTACCTTGATTGAATTTGATTATAGATTGAGGTGGCTTCATGAGCAAGGCATAGTCAATGCACAGTTGAATTAGGGTTTCCTTGGGAAACAATCCTCAAGCCATTTGGTTTATCCTGATCAAATTGACAAACTGAGATAATTGGGAAACATATATGATGATTGAGAACTTTCGGAACCATTTTCATGCTTGCTTTCATCTTCATCTAGCCATTTCTTTGAGTATAAGGGCCTCCTAGGAGCCTTGGATCATATGACTGCTTGAACTTCAAAACAAAACAAGTTAGTGGCATATTTTTGTGCTTTTGGTTAGTAGACAAAATAAGAAAAGAAATAATATACAATTCAAGCATGCTTGGTGGTCTCAAACCAACTCACACAAGTCCCAACCCTAGGGTAAGAAGCCAAGATGCTATGATCCTTAAGGAAAAATGCAATGAGAAATGATATGATGCCATGAGGGATCTTAGGGTCAAAATTAGGGTCTTACAGATGCCCTTATTTAAGGTCATTCTAGCCGGAGATATGAAGGTTAAAATCTTCGTCTTGACGGGGTAGAATGGGCTTAAATAATAACAAAGAGACGAATTTTGGTCTCTAAGAGACCTCATGATGCAAATGTATGCATGCAAAAGTTAATACTCTGTGGGGATATATGTCCACAAAGAAAAAGGAATCAGGAGAAACTGAACATTCATAGGAGTAATACGCTCGCTAAGGAGACAGGGACTCTGAAGGGATAAAGGGAATAAAATGCGTGAGCAGGTCACGACTTGAAAACTTGCTGGGAGACACGAAGGGATTCCATGAAAATAAATCAATGGAAAGACTCGATCTGACGTAAAGATGCATGTATTGGGGAATATGCCAATACAACAAACTATCCACGAAGGATACTTCGGATAAAAATCCAGACTTAGGTTGGGATGTCCACAAAGGACTCAGCTGAGGAAGAAACAAATGAGGTATTACCGATTGCTGGGTAATAAACTCAAAGAGACATGTGATCCAATACACCGGTATAAGGGTGAAGGAACAACACGCTCAGGGAGAAAGAATATCTTAGACCGGTATAAGGGTGAGAGATATCAATCATCCAGAACATTTGAGGAAAACCTAAAAGGCATATTTCAACTCAAGAAAATCTGACTCCGCAGGGGACAAAATGTCATAATAGGGAGCAGAAGGAAGGAACACCAGGGATACCGGTTACTGGGCATATAATAGCTGACCCACCAAGCGTTAATTTGGAACATCCAAGACACTCATCATCCGAAAAGAGGGCTGAAAAAGCAAACTCGATTACAGGATGGGCATTCGATTCCACAAGGAAATACGAATCTTACTCAACTGGGGAAGAAAAAGACTTCGACTGAAGAGCGCATGAGATATATTATCTATTACCGTCAAAACGTAGATAACATACTCACATGAAAGATCATCCACAACTGGTTACTGGGTTAATAAAGGATAAATCAACTGAAAAGGAAGGACATCGGGATACTGTTTACTGGGTATAAAATGATGACCAATCAAGGGGAGGAACAATCATTACCAAACAAAGGGTAAATGAAAGATGACTCGCGGGGGATAAATTGCTTGACAAAAGCAATCATCCAAGAGATATATCACCGGCTACTGGGTGGTACACTCAAAAAATGAACGAATATCAATACCGAATATTGGATAATGTAACCAACAAAGAGGGGATTACATCCACCAGTTATGGGGTAGAAAACCACAGAAATAGGACTTACAACTACCGGTTACTGGGTAGAAGGCCACAAGATCAACTGGGGAAAAGATGAACTATTACTGTTTACTGAGCAATTGGTCACCTAAACCACAGGGAACTGCAGGGGAAATAACAAGAAAGGAGTCAATCTAGGAACAAACTAGAGAGACACAATGAAACAAGACTCAACCTGATGAGGATATAACTCAGGGGAGTAATTCCATCCCAATACATATTTAGGGAGGAAACTAAAACAATAATCATCCACGAGGACATAACTCAGTAGGGAAGATGAAAGAAAGATAGACACTTTCTGCCTATAGGGCTGACTCTATATGGAGAGATCAGACACAAACATCTGCTTAGGGAAGAACATTTCACCAATAGCAGGAGATAACAAGCAAAGATATATGGCCAAAGATGCAACATGAATATCTGAATGCTATGATTATGCATGTATATGCTTGGTTTATGTATGATTAATACTGACAAACAGACATATCTAACACAAACAGGTCCAAGAATCAATGGACAGACATCCGATATAACATCTCAAAAGAGAAGGCCAGGCCCACAGGAGAAATCCAACCTGGTGGGGATCACCAAATACCAGGAAACACAGACTGCTGCTAGGGGAACAAGCAGGGTCGCTGGGGATCAGAGACTGCTGTTGGGGATAAGCAAAACTCACAACTACCAAATGCTGGGGATCCTCCAACAATTCTCAGGAACAAACAAAGATGTGGATAAGATCAGTTATAGAAGAACTTTACTGGGGATCTCATCAGGAGATGACGTGAAATTGTGTGGGGAACAACCACCAAATAGAAACACATCAACCAAACATTCTCTTCTAACGGCTGAAGAAACACCTCCGGAACCGGGAGAAGGAACAAATCAATCCACTGAGGGAGAGAAATAGCACATCTTCCAACATCAGACTGGGATCAGAAAACGTCTCAGCTGGGGAAGCCACAGAGTCACCGCCAGGGACTTGCTGCCGACTAGACAAAAGATCCACCGTAGAAGAAACTCTATTGGGGAGTTCAACACGGATAAGATTCTGTCGTAGAAGAAACTCTACTGGGGAACTTATCGAGGGATGATATGACACCCTGTGAGGAATAACCACCAAACAGAAGTTCCAAACTTCTCACCGGCTGGGAAGACATCTCATCCAAAGGGGGAGAACCACTGCTATGCTAGGGAAGGGAATAAACATCTTCAACACCAGCTCTGCTTAGAGGAAGCCTTCCAATAAGGAGGGACAACAAATTATCATGCTCGGATCGGGAAACTTCACCGGGGAAGGCAAAAGGCGATCCAATTGAGGAAAGTCTATTATGGGCAACCCTACCGGGAATGAGTTATAGGAAAACCCGCTCGGGAGAAACTATAAGCCAAACTGCTTGAGGATTTCCACTTATGCTGGGAATTCCAGCTCACTCTACAGAGATTTCCATTTACAATTGGGGAAGACCAACTTCCTCGAAAGGATAACATATCAATTTTTATCAATCTATAAGGGATTTTAGGTCAGTCCACACAAGGTATGACAACCATATAACTGATAAAACACAAATGCTAGACTCAGACTCCCTAGAGATCTGAGGATGGAGGTATACACATCTCCAAAAGATCAAGGCCCAAAACTCCAGACTTCCTGAGGGACTTGATGATGTATCACCCTTCTCTGCGCTCACGGAGGAGACAACCTGAAAGATGATGAAGAGGATACAAATATGCCAGGAATATGAACAAATGTCTTACCCTTTTGGAGATCATACTATCCTTGGGAGAGCACTGAAGATGTTCCACATATCTTTTCAGTCATTTTGAATGTTCACTTTGTTTAAAAATAGTTTATAAAAACTTTATTTAAGACAATGATATTTATCAATTTAAAACATGCAAATATTTGTTGAACAGAAACAAATAAGAGTGCAAATAATTGGATAAAGGCTCAAATTTATTTGATGGAATGGTAGTCCGCAAATGGCGGGACTCCATGGATCTTTACAAAATTTGAAATTGGTGATATATATTGGAAAAGGGCTACGTTGAACATAATGACCATTTCTCCACCAACTTTGAATCCTATGTATTTGAAGCTTCAGTTGACGATGACTGAGTGAGAATTTTTGACAGATGACAGTCTTGCAGAACAAAGTCTTGTCAGGATGTAGTTACTTGCCAAATCCCTAATTTTTGCCTAGATTGCCCCAGGGTGAGGTACTCAATCTAGCGGGATATATATATATATATATATATATATATATATATATATATATATATTCATTTTTTATGTCTCTAACTTTTACCTGGACCACCCTTACGGGTTTTCAATCCACCGAGACGCTCATTTTTGCCTAAGCCGCCCTTTTGGGTTTTCAACTTAGCAAGCTATTCTGTTTTTTGTTTTAGGCGAAGTATTTCTTGACTGCATCTGAATTCACAGGACGAGTGAAATCCTCCCCATCCATATTTGTAAGTATCAAAGCACCGCCTGAAAAGGCTCTCTTAACAACGTATGAACCTTCATAGTTTGGAGTCCACTTACCCCTGGAATCGGGCGCGAAAGACAAGACTTTCTTGAGCACGTAGTCACCTTCTCAGAACACACGAGGCTTGACCTTCTTATCAAAGGATTTCTTCATCCTTTGTTGATATAACTGACCATGGCACATTGCAGTTAATCTCTTCTCTTCAATCAAATTCAGCTGGTCATAATGACTCTGAACCCATTCAGCATCAGTCAACTTGGCTTCCATCAAGACTCTCATTGATGGGATCTCAACCTCCACGGGGAGCACAACCTCCATGCGGTAAACAAGAGAGAAAGGGGTTGCCCCTGTTGAAGTGAAAACAGATGTACGATAGCCGTTTAAGGCAAATGGAAGAATCTCATGCCAATCTTTATACGTAACTGTCATCTTCTGGATAATCTTCTTGATGTTCTTATTAGCAGCTTCAACAACCCCATTCATCTTGGGTCTATAAGGATAAGAATTATGATGTGCAATCTTGAACTGGCTACACAACTCTTTCATCATTTTGTTGTTCAAGTTAGATCCATTATCAGTAAGGATCTTGTCCGGCACACCATATCGGCATATGAGTTGATTCTTGATAAACTTCACAACCACTTGCCTGGTCACGTTTGTATACGATGCCGCTTCTACCCACTTGGTGAAGTGATCAATTGCTACGAGAATAAAACGGTGACCGTTTAACGCCTTTGGCTCTATCATGCCAATCATGTCAATTCCCCACATAGAGAAAGGCCATGGTGATGAAGTAACATTCAGAAGTGTCGGGGGAATATGAATCTTATCCGCATAGATCTGAAACTTGTGGCATTTCTTCACATACTTGCAGCAGTCAGACTCCATTGTCAGCCAATAGTAGCCTGCTCTCAACATCTTCTTTGCCATGGCATGTCCATTAGAATGAGTACCAAATGAACCCTCATGGACTCCAGTCGTCAACAGGTCTGCTTCGTGTCTATCCACGCATCTGAGCATAACCATGTCAAAATTCCTCTTATAAAACACATCGCCATTAAGGTAGAAACTTCCAGATAATTTCCTCAAAGTCTTCTTGTCTTTAACAGATGCCCCAGGCGGGTAAGTCTGACTTTGGAGAAAGCACTTGATACCATAATACCATGGCTTATCATCTTTCACTTCTCCCACTGCAAATGCATGAGCTGGTCTATCCAAGCGCATCACAATGATATTGGGAACTTCATTCCAGAATTTCACCACAATCACCGAAGCAAGCGTAGCAAGAGCATCTGCCATCCGATTCTCATCTCGAGAAATATGATAGAAGTCAACCTCAGTAAAGAAAGTTGAAATCCTCCTCGCATAATCTCTATATGGGATGAGGCCAGGCTGATTCGTCTCCCATTCACCCTTAATTTGATTAACAACAAGGGCCGAATCACCATAAATATCAAGATTCTTGATCCTAAGATCAATACACTATTCCAAACCCATAATACAGGCCTCATACTCCGCCATATTATTCATGCATTTGAAAGTTAGCCTTTCTGTAAAAGGAAAATGTGTGCCATGAGGAGTAATAATCACTGCCCCAATACCATTTCCATATTGATTAACAGCGCCATCAAATACCATGCCCCAACGGGAACCAGGCTCTGGCCCTTCATCGAGCGTAGGCTCATCGCAATCTTTCATTTTCAAATACAAAATCTCCTCATCTGGGAAGTCGTACTGAACAGACTGATAATCCTCAATTGGTTGATGTGCCAAGTGGTCAGCCAAGATACTATCTTTAATAGCTTTTTGAGCTCGATACTCAATATCATACTAAGACAACAACATCTGTCAACGGGCAATCCTCCCAGTTAAAGCAGGCTTCTCAAAGATATACTTGATTGGATCCATTTTGGATATCAACCAAGTCGTATGATTCAACATATACTGGCGTAAGCGCTTAGCAGCCCAAGCCAAAGCACATCATGTTTTCTCAATCCTCGGTCCAGTCATGATGCTGATCTTTCTGGAGGAGCTTGAATATTGGCGGACATGTGGCAGTCATGTGGGATATAAATCTGGAAATATAATTCAAGCGGCCAAGAAAACCTCGGACTTGCTACTCAGTTTTGGGCGCAGGCATCTCTTGTATTGCCTTGACCTTGGCAGGATCAACTTCAATACCTCTCTCGCTGACAATAAAGCCCAATAACTTGCCGGAATGGACTCCAAATATACGCTTGTTCGGATTCAGGCGGAGTTTGTACTTCCTCAAACGCTGGAAAAGCTTCAACAAGTGCTCTACATGTTCAACTTCCGTTTTCAACTTCGCAATCATATCATCAACATATTCCTTGATCTCCTTGTGCATCATATCATGAAACAAGGTAGTCATAGCACGTTGATACGTGGCTCCGGCGTTCTTCAAACCGAAGGGCAACACTCGATAACAAAATGTTCCCCAAGGTGTGATAAATGTTGTCTTCTCCATATCCTTGGGTGCCATTTTAATCTGGTTATAACAGGAAAATCCGTCCATAAATGAGAAGACTTTGAATTTAGTTGTATTATCTACCAACATGTCAATGTGTGGTAGAGGAAAATCATCTTTTGGACTAGCTTTATTCAAGTCTCTATAGTCCACACACATCCGGACTTTTCCATCTTTCTTAGGCACGGGCACAATATTGGCCACCCATTGAGGATATGTATAAGTCACCAGAAACCCCGCATCAATTTGCTTCTGAACTTCTTCTTTAATCTTCACTGCCATATCAGGATGAGTTCTTTTGAGCTTCTGCTTCACAGGCACACACTCAGGCTTCAAAGGTAGGAAATGTTGCACGATATACGTATCTAGACCAGGCATGTCTTCATATGACCAGGCAAAGACGTCGACATATTCTCGTAGCAACTCAATCAACCCCTTCTTCGCAGACTCTTCCAAGAGTGCCCCAATCTTCACTTCACGAACACAATCCTCAGACCCCAAATTGACTGTTTCCAGATTCTCAAGATGTGGCTGAATGATCTTCTCTTCGTGCTCAAGCAGACGGTAATCTCATCGGGAATTTCTTCAACATCATCTTCTTCTGCCTCAAATACAGGGAACTCAAAGTTGGGAGATGGTGTTGGATCATTATGTTCAATGGGTTTGATCAACCTGCATAATGATTTTGGATATAAAGGAGATTTCAGAATTCAAACAAGGCAAATCATTATGCAGATGAAAAAACTGATTTTATTCTCTTTTTTAGGGTTTTTTAGTGATCACCAATTTCATGCAAAAAGAAAATAGGGAAAATAAATTGGAAAAACAAACATTTAACATGTAATTATTGAATGAATATCACTGCATTAATGTGCCAACAATGTAATCACTTCTTCCTTTGGCATGGGAGAAGGGATTTTAAACAAAAGTGAACACATTACGTGGATTTATGGACAACTGTTGGAACATCAACAGCGACCCAATTATTGCAGATTCCACCAGGGATGACAAAGTTGCCAGAATCTTCCTCTGCATCATCTTCCACTATAGCAGCAGCCTCTTGGTCTTCAACCGTGTGGATGAAACCTCCACTCTGGAATAAACCATGCTCATTGAAAGTGCCTGAAGAGTACCCTATGCCACCCCGAGATTTATTGTCTTCTAGCTTAATCATTTGTCCTAAACCAGTAGTTGTGCCATACTCAATGGCCAACTTCGCATCATTGTAGGACGCAAATGAAGAAAGTCCTTTCCTTGAAGGCTCAACAATAGATAAGGCTTGGAACTGCGTCCCAACCTCATCCTCAGCATCTATATAGGAAAAGGAAATCAAATGGCTAACCAAGAGAGCCTTCTCTCCCCCAATCACCACCAACTTCTTATTCTTAACGAATTTTAATTTTTGGTGTAGGGTGGATGTCACGGCGCCTGCCTTGTGAATCCATGGTCTACCAAGCAAGCAGCTATATGATGGGTGAATATCCATGACCTGGAAAGTGATATGGAAATCACTAGGTCCTATCTTGATTGGGAGTTCAACTTCGCCAATCACAGTTTTTTTGGATCCATCAAAAGCTTTGACTACCACTCCACTCTGCCTCATGGGAGGCCCCTGATAAGAAAGTTTGGCCAGAGTGGATTTTGGCAACATAGTTAGCGACGATCCTGTGTCTACCAGCACACTAGACAAGGCATCATCCTTGCAATTCATAGAAATGTGTAGAGCCAAATTGTGGTCTTTTCCCTCATCGAGAAGATCAGCATCGCAAAAGCTCAAATTGTTACAAGCAGTTATGTTTGCAACAATGCTATCAAACTGCTCAATTGTGACATCGTGATCCACGTATGCCACATCCAACACCCTCTGCAAAGCTTCGCGGTGTGCTCAGAATTCATTAGCAAAGATAAGACAGATATCTTTGATGGAGTTTGAAGCACCTGATCAACAACATTATACTCGCTCCTCTTGATGAGCCTCAACATCTCATTAGAGTCCTCTTTCAGAATGCCATGTTGGCCAACAGGGACAGGAGCTTTAGGAGATTTATCAATAACAAGTTCCGGATTCAGAGAAGAAGAAGTACCCACAGGGGTGGCAGAATTATTAACAGCATCAGCTCTCCTCATGTCATCTTGGGGTTTCGGCGGCGCCAAGAAAACACGACCATTGCGGGTCACACCACTGACATCAGATATGCTTACAACAGATGTGGAGGGAAACGGCACCTCCTTCCCATCTTCCAACGCAACTGCATTATATCTGTAGGGAACAACTTTATCTGAAGAGGACGGGACATGGCCCGCTGGCTTGATAATAAGAGATGGAGAAACCTCTTCTTGCTGCCATCATATCTGACAACAATAGGTTCTGGTATTCTGAAAACAGGTGAAATAACATTCACTTCATCCTCATCACGATTCTAAAGTATCTCGATCACACCCTGATCTAACATCTCTTGGATGTCCTTCCTGACTTGGAGGCATCCTCTCTCGTTGACAGTGCACACTCGGCATTTGTCGTGGTCATGCTCGTAGTGACTGTATCCACATAACAGTCTATGCATCTCGACCAAAGATTGCCTAGTATGACTGACGTACAGGACTTTGTATTTTCCAGGGCAACCTTAAACCATATTAACTGCAGCCTTCCCATGCTCGGACAATGGGTTCTTCTTTACATTTGGACCTACGTCCTCGAAAAACAAGATCCCACTTCTAACAAGGTCTTGAACCTTGGTCTTCAGGGGATAACAGTTCTCCACATCACGTCCGGGAGCACCGGAATGATAAACACAGTGAAGCTCATGCTTGTACCACCACTGAGGATTGGCCGGTACAGCAGGTGGGTCACGTGGAGTGATCAGCTTTCTGTCTAGCAATGACGGATATAGCCCAACATAGGTCATTGGAATTGGATCGAAAGTGACCCTCTTCCTAGTGCTGGTATTGTTGTTGTTTCGAGGCTGGTAGGCCTGCTGTTGCGGACGATGTTGTTGTTGTTGATATTGTTGATGTTGTTGTGGTGGTTGATAATGTTGAGTTTCCCTGAAGGCAGGTGCTATATGAGCCACCTGGTGCTGGTTACTGACAGGGCGGACAGTCTTCCTCTTCATAGAGAGTCTTCTTTTAGTATGGGAAGACACGACATGTGCCTCTCCCTCTTTCTTCTTTGCAAAACCCCCATACCGTTTTGCAGAAGAGCCTTCATCCCGGGTCATACGTCCTTCCCGGACTCCGTCCTCTAGCCTCATCCCCATGTTCACCATTTCGGTGAAGTCCGAGGGAGCACTAGCTATCATCCTCTCGTAATAAAATTAACTCAAGGTCTTCAGAAAGATCTTGGTCATTTCCTTCTCTTCGAGTGGGGGCACAATCTGTGCGGCCAATTCTCGCCACCTCTGGGCATACTCCTTAAATGTTTCCTTCTCCTTCTGGGACATAACCCTCAGATGGTCCCTATCGGGAGCCATATCAACATTGTACTTGTACTGCTTGACGAAAGCTTTTCCAAGGTCATTGAAGGAGCAGATGTTCGCACTATCCATACCCATATACCATCTGAGTTCAGCACCGGACAAGTTGTCCTGGAAATAGTGGATGAGGAGTTGATCGTTGTCAGTCTGAGTTGACATCTTGCGTGAGTACATCACAAGATGGCTGAGAGGGCAAGTTTTTCCCTTGTATTTTTCAAAGTCAGGTACTTTGAAGTTGATAGGGATCTTGACATTTGGCATGAGGCACAACTCAGCATCAGATTTACCGAAGAGGTCTTTCCCTTTTAGAGTCTTTAGTTCCTTGCGCATCTCAAGGAATTGGTCATTCATAGCATCCATTTTCTCATAAACATATGGGCCCTCAGATGACTCAGAATGATAAATGATGTCGTCGACTCTTGGTAACGTGTGCACAACGGGAGGTGGCACAGCAAGGACCGGGCTAGATGCCGGCATAGAAGCAAAGGTTGGAGCGAGACCCTCTGGCACAAAGTTTGTGGGCATCCCCCAGGGAAACCCGACTGGCAGCTGGAACAGTAGAGGAAGCAACCTCTGAGATGACCGTCCTCTGGGGAGGAGTTGCAGGCGTTGGAGAAGACTGACTCTGAGCAGCCAGGAGCACTTCCTCCTTAATTTCTCTGTTCTCTTGTTCAAGATGATCCATCAACTTTGAAGAATTGGCCCTGGTGTTGTACCGGTGCGTCAGCTTGTCTTCAAAATAAATGAAGAACACAGAGTTAGACCACTAATCAAGAAGCCATGAACAAAACCTGCTTATGCATATGATGCATGTAATGTTTGTGCATATGATTTTACTTTTATTCAGAGGGACTTTTAGAGATCTATTTGCAAATGTTTTGAAATATTACTCTTTTAGACATATAATGGAATATTCATATCAATAATAGCTGGAAAATTTTTTACACCAAAGAAGTACAGTCTTGGTAACCAAATACAATACAGGAGAGAAGGAAAATGAACATCCTATGGAACCCTAGAAACAATCGTCCAAAGCTCTCGAGACCGGAAGATAAGCTGCACAAAGCCTCTTCACCTCTCTCTCATAGGTTGCCTCCATATCTGCCTTCTCCTTGGCAAGTCAATCATACTTCCTCTTCCAAAACTTGGAAGACTGAGGAAGAAGAGAAGTAACCACGTCATCTGGCTCATCAATAATCTGATGCTCCAGAAACTCTATCACATCATCCTTATCTCTGAGTTACTGAAGTAGCTCCTCTCGCTCATGGACCCAAGCGCGCGAACGGTCTTAATCTCTCAACTCCTCTACTCCTTGATTAGGGAGGGTTGAAGGGCCAACCATAACAATAGGTGTAGGTCTTGGGTATTCATAGTGCACGCGGTACTCAGAAGCTCTCTTCCTCACCCAAGAGGTGTAGGGTTCCAAAGCTATACAATTCTTCGGACCAAGCTCTTTCCTTCCCTTCCTATGAATCTTGCGCCAAGCGTAGACCATTATGCCCTTCAAGTTTTGGGGATCTTTACCCTCTCGAAAGAACACACCTTCCAACAGAATGTTGTTAGGTGTATCCTTTAAGGGGAACCCTAGCTGACGGCGAGCCAAAATAGGGTTGTAGTTAATCCCACCACATGTACCAAGAAGAGGCACATTAGAGAATTCACCACAAGAGTCATTAATCTGCACCCCTTCATATACACGGTTGTACCAAAAGATATCATCATTAGTGAGAGACATAAGTCTCGTAGCCCACCCTAGACATCCTTTGTTCTCCTTGAAGGCGAGCGCCTGTGGCAAGTGCGAAATAAACCACTTGTACAACAGAGGCAAACAACACACGATGGTACCACCACCCTTTGCATTCCTTATATGCAAAGAGAAATAAGTGTCACCCAACAGAGTCGGAACGAGATTAAGAGTAGAGAAAATCCTAATAGCGTTCACATCCACAAAATTGTCGATGTTGGGGAATAACACTAGCCCATAGATGAGAAGTACAAATATGGCTTCAAAGGCATCCTCACTCATGGCCTTCCCAAATAAAGTAGCTTGAACGATGAGGAAATCAGATGGGAGACCTTGAATTCCACCTTTGGTAGTCATATGAGCAACAATATCAGATACATCTATGTGCAACAGATCAGCAATCTCTTGGGAAGAAGGAACTCTCTCCAAGCCACTGAACGACAACTGATATAAGAGAGGTATACCCATAAGATAGGCATACTCCTCAAGTGTAGGAAAAAGCTGGAAATCCGGGAAATTGAAGCAACGGTACAGAGGATCATAAAACTGCACCAACACACTCATCAGACCTTCATCCACCTAAGTAGCAAGAATAAACAGAAGCTTCCCATGACGAGCCTTGAACTCCAAGGGATCTAATACATAGGATGTCAAACTCCTTAACTCTTTCAAGTCGGGTTGTCCGAAACTGTACTTCTTCGTATTCCTTCTTTGCTTATCCATGTCTGAAAATTTGCAAATAGACCTCTTAAGTTCCTTGAAAATTTTCTCATTGTTGATGATATGGATGCAAATGAATGCATGAATGCATGGATGCAACAATCACACTCAAGGATCAAGCAAGTCACACCACACAAAGGTCACGGGATGGATCAAGTCATCCTTAATATCAACCATCCATTTTGGTGGATTACGGTTTACACCTTATCAACACCCAAGTTCCATTGATATTAAGGATATGCGAGAACGGATCAACCACGAATCAAGGGTTTGTTGCAAGTCACGAGCATGGAGTCTCGGTTAAGAACCACCTAATGGGAGTGTACTATGGTTAAACCTGACAATCATGTTCTACAAGTAGTTCCCATAGTCATCATCCCGTCTTTCGGATATTATCGGATAAACGACTACTCGTATTCCAAAAATATTCTCAAGAGAGACTCTTATGAGTTTAGTATCGCGTAACAATCGTATCAAATCTTACACTTGAACGATCTTTGCACTACGTCCTAGAATTGGCCAAGATGGGCTAGGTAATCTAAGGTCCTTGGCTTCTTAGGTCTATATTGGAAAGAGTAATGCCTAACCACGACTACTCGTGTGACATTATTGATCCCAATAAAACCTCCACCAAGTGAATGGGCTTGCAAGTCAACTTGCTAAGAAATAACTCCACATAAGTCAACAAGACTATGCCATTCTCCTATCATAAGTGCACTCGAGTCCGGGTATAGAACTCATCTCACAAGAGACCACCAAGCACACAAGTAATTGATATATCATGCAAATCATTCATTATAAACAATACAATCATCCCAAATTTGCACAAAAATATGTCAGAAATAAATATAAACACACAATACAACAAAGGCAAAAAGTATGCTAAACCCACTAGGAATGCAAGAAGTCCCTAGTGAAGTCGCCACTTTTCTGTAGCGGGGTATTCTTTACCTTTAGATTTATTGACTAAATTAAAAGTAAATCATACAATTCGAGTCGCCACCGCACTTCTATTTATCCAAAGGAAAGGTTAGAAAGCGAACAAAAACCTAGAAGTTTTATCAAATCAAAAACTAATAAAAATGTTAGAGATCTGGGTAAGGGGGTTGGTTATGCAATGGGAAGGTTTTAAGCACCCAAAACATGCTTAGTACTCTAAGGGAGCCCTTTTTGCAAAGTTTTATGGTAGGTTGGTATTTGTGAAAATATTTGTGCAAACATGATTGGGGAGATAAGAAGAGAATATACATTTTATTTACAATTTTGTTGTTTGAATGGATAAACCCATTGCCTACGTACCATCACAAAGCTAGGATCAAAACCTCGTAGTTCGGGGTAAAAATCTCAAAGATTGGTGGATTGATTTGATAAAAAGCCTTAAGGTCTTTTGTTATCAAAGGGAGAAAACTTAACCTAAACCAACAATCCACCATGTGAGGAGAGCTTCAACATACTAGTGAGGGATCCACCCTATAATAAGTATGGAAGACTTATAGTCCAATCACTAAGGATAAGGTGAGGTTTACATCAACCACTATGATAACTCAAATCTATGGCTAATGTTTATGAAAAAAAGTTTTA